>NW_028248207.1:450000-1050000 GCF_964263255.1 Lissotriton vulgaris | reverse complement strand
GCAACAGACGACATTCGAACTCTACTGGACAATGGAGACACAGTCGCCCTCATCCTCCTCGACCTCTCCGCAGCCTTCGACACGGTCTGTCATAGCACCCTTCTACAACGCCTCAGAAACGTCGGAATCCAAGGAAAAGCACTGGAATGGATCACCTCGTTCCTCTCCGGAAGAACCCAGAGAGTCCGCCTTCCACCATTCAAGTCAGAGGCCACTGAAGTCATCTGCGGCGTACCACAAGGATCCTCACTCAGCTCCACCCTCTTCAACGTATACATGAGCCCCCTCGCGATCATCGCACGCCAACACAACCTCAACATCATCTCCTACGCCGACGACACTCAACTGATCCTATCACTCACCAGAGACCCTAACACGGCCAAAACCAACCTGCACGAAGGAATGAAAGAAGTAGCCGAATGGATGAAGCACAGCCGTCTGAAACTGAACTCAGACAAAACAGAAGTCCTCATCCTAGGCACCTCCCCCTCCGCCTGGGATGACTCTTGGTGGCCAGAGGCCCTTGGAAAAGCACCCATCCCGACGGACCACGCACGGAACCTGGGCGTCATCCTGGATTCCTCACTCTTGATGAACAGACAAGTCAACGCCGTTTCTTCATCTTGCTTCAACATTCTTCGCATGATCAAAAAAACATTTCACTGGATCCCTACCGAAACTAGAAAAACAGTCACCCACGCTCTGGTCACGAGCCGACTGGACTACGGAAACACCCTTTACGCCGGCACCACCGCAAAACTCCAGAAAAAACTGCAACGCATCCAGAACGCCTCAGCCAGGCTCATATTAGACATCCCACGTAAAGAACACATCTCTGGCCACCTGAAAAACCTCCACTGGCTCCCCGTCAATAAGAGGATTACTTTCCGGCTCCTAACCCACGCACACAAAGCACTCTACGAAATCGAACCCGAATGCCTCAACACACGACTATCCTTCTACACCCCCTCCCGCCAGCTACGATCCTCCAACCAAGCCCTTGCCACTGTACCTCGCATCAACAAAACCACCATGGGAGGTAGATCCTTCTCCTACCTAGCAGCTAAAACTTGGAACTCACTTCCCACTCACCTTCGCCTTACTCAGAACCACCTAGCATTCAGAAAGCAACTCAAAACGTGGATATTTGACAAGTAATTCCCCACCCTTCTTCAAGCGCCTTGAGACCCTCTGGGTATGTAGCGCGCTATATAAATCTTTTGACTTGACTTGACTTGACTATTAGTTAAATTGTAAACAATAACAGTAAGGTGCCAACATTTTTCTGATGGCACTACACAAAAATGCTTTTTGGATGCGTCTTATTTAAGGTGGAAAGGGCTAGAGCAAAATCTGCTCACCACACAGACAGACATCAAATGCACTAACCATCAGGACTGGATATAAACATCCAATCTGAAGAGAAGACCAACGTCCACAGCAGTATCACTTTTAGACACCAACATAACGGAGACATCAGCACAGTTATCAGGACCCCTTAAGGACTGAAGAGGAACTTTTGAAAAGATCTCTGTAATATCTTCGGGTCTGATGAAGGTAACATCGATTTGATTTAGACAACATAGATGTAAAGATTGACTGAGCTAGACAAATGTCTCAACTATCAGCGAGTGATCAATTGCAGCAGATTACCAAATTAATTATCCATCTTTATAACAGCCAGATTGTCGCCCACTCCAATGGCACTGATCCCAGTAGAGCACCAATATCAGGACCACCTAACAACACATTAATGGGAGAATTCCTTGAACACCTAGGTAATGACTATACATAACCTTTAGGTCTCTGGACAACATACATCAACGTAACTTCACCCCCTTAGAATTGGGGGCTAGAAGAATTAATACCCCAAAACACACAGACAAAGGAAGAATTATTGGACAGTAGAGGCATGGATATAGATAACTATCTTGAGGGTCATGATTTTGAGCGAGACTTTGATATAAGTGATATAGAGGAGTTCTTAAAAAGGAAAACTAAATGTAACTTTGATACCACTGAAATAGAGGAATTTGTTGTACAAAGCCAGTTGTGGTTTTCCAATCGATGGTGAGGTACCCTCTAGAGAAGCCATTGGATTAGTAACGGTGAGGAAGGGTAAAATTGTGTTAATTGATCCACCCACCCCTGTGGCACCCTGTCCTGTAACAGTGGCCATCCCGGCCATTAACAAATGGTTAAAAAGGACATTGCAAGTAAAATTATTGATTACACCATTACTGACATAGCTACTCTTCCTGGTTGCGTGTTGTTTCTCGTACATAATTAAAATGCTTTTAACACAGGGTCAAATAGAATATAATGAAACTAAGGTAAGCAATATAGAATAGGTTCCCTTCACACAACGGTTACATGGCATATCCCATGCAGGCCAATGAGAAACATCATGTACATCACTTAAAGGAAAGGCATGAAAAAGCAGCAGTACGAATGATGAACACATAAGTGTGATGTTTTCAATGCAACCAATCAATAATTGTGTATGGTGACCTCTTGTTGAAAGGGTGGATACAACTGGATTCAGAGCACATGGAAACAATTTATCGGGGTCCCAAATTTCTCTTATTGACAAAAGTATTGTTGTCTCTTACATGCAAGGACACACCTGAGCTACTGTTGAGGAAATCAGAGCATGTAACCAGCTGTCTTGCATTTCGTCAAGCTCTGAGTGAATTTCCCACTTGGGGTCTAACGGACTATACTAACAATTTTCACCTCTTTGTTCATGAATCAGAAAGGTGTGCTCTTTCACTAACGCTCTGGATACAAGTGCCAAAATGCCCCTGTAGATAAAGCACCACAGATGCACTCAGCATAGCATATTTGTCTGAGTTAACAAATGCTCTTAAGTTCTTCCCTAAACAGGTGTTCTAGAGACAGGTAAACACTGATGGCTAGTAGGTCCTCCCCGTAACAACTGGCCAACAAGCTTACATTTGTAACTATGTCCGTAAATGGAAGGATCCCAAGTTCAACAGACATTTCCTTCTAACAATGACTACTTCCACAGCAGTCAAAGTCAACGGCAGGAAGCAATGGATCCACCTATCGAACATTCTGATGGACCAAGCGTCATGCTATGCACCACCATTGACATAAAAGGGAAAAGAGGGGGAGGATGATTGCAACTGTGAATACGCCCCCTCCCCCTCCCTCTGCTTTGGGACACTTTTTCGAATCTACAAGTAGAAAGTCATATATTCTTATTTTATTTTTCCTTTTATGTATTTTTATGCTGCTGTTGCATTTCTATAATGAATTTCTATAATAATAATCCAATCACAATGTCACACACTGGCGAAGAGAAGTGTCCATACATAACAATGTGTCCAATAATATTCATGCCAGCTAGTTAGACAACATATGGTATCAACACATGTCAGAAATAAGATTAGAAAGCACCAATGAATCATGCTTTATTTGCTCATTGATGAAACCCCATGCCACAGGACCAGATAAATTACAAAGTATCCCAGGGAACAGCTTTATGCTTCTTAAACTTTTACCTCTGAAGGATTAAAGCCCGAATGCAACCAACACATGTTAGAGTAGCACAATTTAGAGTTAACGCCACAAAGCATGACTCCCTAGTAGAAACATTACATATTCTTATGGATAGACAGGACATTTTGGATGAAATCGCGTGAATGCAGAGAAACTACAGAATGGATAGAAAAAAAATCTAGATTCAGGGTTTTTTTTTAGTTACAAACCCGCCCACTGGATGTAACAATTACCTAGTAAATGCCTTGCCCCTAGATTCTGCTTGTAGGCCAGGACTCAGAATTACTGGATTAGTTTATGCCCATGACCAATGGCATTCCAAAAATGAGTTTTCCTGTAGAGCCATATCTCTATGGAATGGCACTGACATTAGTCAGGATGCAAAAGGAAAGTGCACACATATATGGAATGATAATATTGTGTGATATACTTGGTTAGATGGTACAGTAAGCCCCCGGAAAGTCATTGGATTAATATCTGTTTCTTTATGTTTCCGAGGAAATGGTATTGTTGAAGTAGGGGAAAATATCAACTGCAATACCACAACAGATTTTTTTTTTTTTTATTATTTAAATTTGTTTTTATTGTTGCAGTAAAGTATTTCAGTACAGCTTAAACAGTCCGCCGACGTGGCCTCAACATTCAGCCACGAACAGCTATGTGTGCAACATTTTCTGGCTATATAGAACTGGTACACATAAACATGATTTCGGTGAATCAGTGCAGTATAATCATGTAAAGGCTCCTGTAGGCTGAGAGGTGATGGGACGGTATCGCCATAGGGGCGATGAATAAGATCATATGGGCACTCTCATGCCATAACAGCGCCGGATCTAGATCTGCACTGTGCACATAACAGTGTTACCAGTGAACAGGGGGGTAACAGAACTGTGGGAGGGAAGCATGTAGGCGCTAGCAGGGTCTAAGTAGGAGAATGATGGCGGCGGGTGTCGAGGGGGGACGGGGGGGGGGAGGGAGAAGCCCCCGGATGGCCGGGCATGCGAGGGGTTGCCTAGGACGTAGGGGGTTATCGGGGCCCGGCTCTGGGGTGACTCACTTCAGGTGAAGGCTACCGGTCTTCTTGGGTGGGGGGAGGGGAAGGGTCAGGCGGGTCTCCAGCCTGCGTGGACTGGCGGAAGCTGTGAAGGAGCATGGCCCATTCCATGGAGATGGGGAGTTTGCGCGCACCCTTGGCTTCTTCTTCCCTTAAAGCGTCTTCCTCCGCTGCCGCCCATTTGCTAACCGCTCCCTTCCAGTGCGTTATGGGGGGACCCTCTGGGGATCGCCAGCGCATGGTTATACATCTATTGGCTAGTAGGAGCGCTAAGGACACGAAGCGCCTATGCACCGGTTCACGCTTAGATATGTGAAGGATGCCTAATGCACTGGACTCCCAGGTGGCTAGTGTAGTGAGACCCGTGAGTTCCCGCAGTGTGTTATGTACGTCCAGCCAGAAAGGTTGAAGATTGGGACAGTCCCAAAACATGTGACGGAAGTTCGCAGCTGGGGAACAGCATCTGGGGCACAGGAATGGCGTGGAGGGGTAGAACTTCTGCAATCGCGCTGGGGTGAGATATGCCCTGTGTAATATATAATATTGAATATTTTTGAAGCGGGTGTGAGAAGTTGGCCCGATATGCAACGTTCGCTATTCTAGCGACCGCTATGTATCGTTCCAACGACCCTTATGGTGTTTGGTTGTAAGTCAACCTATAGACCAGCTATCCTAGTAGCGTGGATACGAGCAGTCTAAGGCTAAAGACTCGAGAGGGCGCGTTAAGCCAGCTGTTTACCACACATGTACCCCTTGAACACCCAGTGAAAGGACACCACACAAGTGTTATGAAAATAAACAGTATATTTATTAAGAATCACAACAGCCCTGTACTCTTTATGAGGACAGGGTACTAAGCACAAACCAAATCTCTTTAGCAAATACTTCAAGTGCACAATTAAAACAAGTGTCCGAGGACACGGAAAGATTAAGGTCTCGGGCGGACCCGATAAGGCAAGTCGGAAGCGAGGGACTCAGGACCCTAGAGTAAGGAGGCTATGCAGGCACCGAAATGCCGAGTTACCTAGCCACGAGGGCTGCGGCTGCACAAGTCTTACAGGCGTCGGGGTCTTCGCTGACGAGCCAGGAGCCGGAAGAAAAGGAGTTGCTGGCCGGCGACCAGTGCTGAATAGTTCGTAGAGATCCAAGCCTGGATCGGAGATTGATGAAACCTGAAAGCAGAGGGGACCAAGTTCGTACTACTAGCCAGTAGTCAGAGGGTACCAGGAAGGCACCGGTTGGCCGTCACCTCGACCAGGTGAGTGGGCGACGCTAGGCTCTGCAGTCTCACGGACCAGGAGGCGTTGTCGGCGACCACGGGGGAGGTGCGAGCTGTCCCACGAAGGATGATGCTGTCGGCGTCGCTGGGCCCAGGATGGGGCAACAAGCCTTGGCAGATCTCAGGGCCACGTGGTGGGCCTAAGATGGCGTCTTGAGTGGACCAGGAGGGTCCGGGGTGCTTCTCGCAAAGATGGAAGCAAGGGCCAGTCTGGAGCAACCAGACCAGCAGTGATGATTCTCGGATGTCGTCACAGAAGGGCACAAGCCAGCGGCTAGTGACCAGACAACGTGCTGAGCAGCGAGCAAAAGGGCCCCACGCAGATCGTGGAGATGCTGGGAGACTGCACTTCGGTGCTGGAGCGGCTCAGGGTCGGGGCTTCTCGGACCCCAGAGCACTCACCAGAGAGTTACCTCGATGGTCGTGCTGGTTTTAAGAGCGTGCAGGTTCTGATGATGGCCGGTCCCTCGAGGTCTCGTCGCACCCACAGATCACAGCTGAGCTGATGACGTGGGTAGAGGTCAGAGGTGCCAGGGAAGCCGGTTCTCGTCGAGCTGGGCCGTCGGATTCCTTGAGGAAGGACTTACAGCAAACCGCAGAGTTCTTAGTTGGTGCCCGCTGATGCAGGGTGACTACTCCTTAGTCACAAGGGAGAAATCTTGAGAAGAGTCTTGAATGTCCTTTCGTAGAAAGTAGTTCTTGAATCAAAGATGATCTAATTTGGAAGGGTCCCCGCTCCGGTCTTAATTCTAAAGAAAGGGGTGGGTACATGACTAGGTCCTGCCCTAAGGGTGGGACCAGGAAGGGGGGTGGTTACACCCCTCTCCCCTGCCGGACTTTCCCCAGGCCAGGGCTGTCGCCCCTGGAACTGGTTCTAACCGGCAGATGCGTAGTGAGCACCGGGGTGCCACTCCGCAGTCACCTTCTCGCCAAAGCCCTACCTACCCAGAATACACAAACCCCGTCTGGGACGGTGCGAACACCGCCCTCGACAGGAAACCCTTTGTCCAAGTGCTCCTCGCTGGAAGGACTCCCAGCAGCAGGAGGTCAGACTCGTGTCTGTGGTGGCAGCATCCATTTTGTGGAGCTGAGGCTTCAGTTAACTTTAACCGGGGTTCACAGTTACGTACATGTCGTGTCCCTCTAGAAGGGTGGGATGCTAACCTCATCGCCAGAATTGGTGAGAGGGCAGCACCCCGATTCGTATGACACCTTACTCGACATGCCTTGATAACGCGACACCGGAGTTACCGATATGGTACGCGTTATCATGGAACAGCTATTGGGTCTTGATTCCGCAAGCTGCAACCGGGCTCGGCTCGGGCCTGAACCTAGCTCACACGAGCCCACGCACTCTGCCTTCAGGATCGTTAAGGCCTGCCATAGGAGTGACTGATAGGAACTCGGGTGTCCATTGTATGGTTAGATATAGAGCTACTATACCTAAAGCGAAGGGTGGTTACGCGTCTTCGCCCCAGCTGTCGTGCAGCCAGTTGTGTCAAATTTAGGAGGCCAGCCAGGGGTGGCATAATACATGCTTCAGCCCCTGGCGGCCCTGGGTACACCTATGCCCTGCGTTACGGGGTCTGATAAGGTGGCCCAGTACCAATTGGTAAATGCACCTAGGGTACATATCGTAATTTAGAAAGAGAACCGCCAGGCTGTGGGTCTGATTAGCAGGCCCACAGCCAGAGAAAGTCGTAAACCAGTGAAACAAAAGCAAAAAATCTGGGTGATCATAGGATTGCAGACCCTACTCTCCTACATGACCCCCCCCCCAAACGTCGGAACAATAAGCTAACCTTGACCAGGTGAGTCTTCTTGTTCTAAGTGGAAATATCTGGAGAGCCCATCGGCATTGCCATGATCAGTACCAGGTCTATGTTCCACTGTAAAGTCCATCCCCTGTAGGGAAATGGACCACCTAAGCAGTTTGGGGTTTTCACCCTTCATCTGATTTAGCCACAAGAGGGGCTTATGGTCAGTCTGAATCTTGAAGTGAGTGCCAAACAAGTATGGCCTCAGCTTCTTCAGGGCCCAAACCACAGCAAAGGCCTCCCTCTCAATAGCTGACCAATTCTTCTCTCTAGGGGTCAGCCTTCTGCTTATAAAAGCAATGGGCTGGTCTTGACCATCAAAATTCAGTTGAGAAAGAACAGCTCCCACACCCAACTCAGAAGCATCTGTTTGGACAATGAATGGTTTGGAGTAGTCCGGACTCTTGAGGATAGGCGCCGTGCACATGGCCTGCTTTAGGTCATCGAATGCTTTTTGACAGCTCGCTGTCCACTGAACTTTTTTTGGCATTTTCTTACTTGTCAGTTCGTTTAATGGTGTCACAATTGAACCATAGTTCCTGACAAACTTCCTATAGTAACCAGTCAGGCCCAAGAAAGCTCGAACCTGAGTCTGGGTGGTTGGAGGAGCCCAGTCCCTGATTGACTGTATCTTGCTCTCCAGTGGCTGAACCTGACCTCCACCTACAAGGTGGCCCAGGTATACAACCTGTGTCTGCCCTATCTGGCACTTGGTGGCCTTGATAGTGAGACCTGCTGCTTGCAGTGCCTCTAACGTCTTCCGCAGGTGGACCAGGTGATCCTCCCAGGTGGAGCTAAAGACAGCAATATCGTCAAGATACGCCGCACAGAAGTCATCCAGCCCAGTAAGGACTTGATTCACCAACCGTTGGAAGGTGGCAGGTGCATTTTTCAGACCAAAGGGCATTACCACGAACTGATAATGCCCACCAGGGGTTGAAAATGCGGTTTTAGGCTTGGCGTCCTCAGCTAACCTGATTTGCCAATACCCAGCTGTCAGGTCAAACGTACTTAAGTAGTTGGCCGAAGCCAATCTATCGATAAGCTCGTCTGCCCTTGGTATTGGGTGGGCGTCAGTCTTAGTGACTGCATTGAGACCCCTGTAGTCTACGCAAAACCTCATCTCTCTCATACCACCCTGGGTGTGAGGTTTCGGCACTAGAACTACGGGACTAGCCCAAGGGCTATCCGAGGGTTCAATGACTCCCAGCTCCAACATTTTCTGCACTTCACTCTTGATGCAGTCTCTAACGTGATCAGGCTGCCTGTAGATTTTACTCTTGACGGGCAAGCTGTCACCAGTGTCAACCTCATGGGTGCACCAATCGGTCTGACTGGGTGTTAGAGAAAACATATGTCTGAACGACTGAAGAACCTGTTTACAGTCGCTCTGTTGATGTTCGGAGAGGCTGCCACAAAAGACAACACCATCTACCGAGCCATCGTCAGGATTCTGAGTGAGCAGGTCGGGGAGAGGGTCACTCTCCTCTTCCTGCCCCTCATCTAGGGCCATGAGCAAACTCATGTCCTTCCTGTCGACATATGCTTTTAGCCTGTTGACATGAAGCACCCTGTGGGGGCTCCGGGGAGTTCCCAGGTCGACCAGGTAGGTGACCTCTCCCTTTTTCTCCAGGATGGTGTAGGGCCCGGACCATTTGTCCTTGAGTGCTGCTGGGGCCACTGGCTCCAACACCCACACCTTCTGTCCGGGCTGGTAAACAGTCAAGACAGCCTTTTGGTCATGCCAAGCTTTTTGGAGTTCTTGGCTGGCCTTAAGGTTTTCAGATGCCTTTTCCATGTATTCAGCCATCCGCGAGCGGAGGCCAAGCACATAGTCCACTATGTTGGCTGCAGGCTTTTTGAGAGGTCTCTCCCATCCTTCCTTCACCAAACACAGGGGTCCCCTTACAGGATGCCCGTACAAAAGTTCAAAAGGGCTGTAGCCAACCCCCTTCTGCGGGACTTCTCTGTAGGCGAACAAGAGGCAGGGGATCAGGACGTCCCATCTACGCCGAAGCTTTTCCGGTAGTCCATGAATCATCCCTTTTAGGGTCCTGTTGAATCTCTCAACAAGCCCATTGCATCGTGGATGATAGGGTGTAGTGAACTTGTAGTTAACACCACATTCCTTCCACATAGCAGTTAAGTAGCTCGACATAAAGTTTGCACCTCTGTCGGAGACGACCTCCTTAGGGAAGCCCACTCTGGAGAACACTCCAACTAGGGCTCTTGCCACAACAGGTGCTGTAGTGGTCCTAAGGGGAATAGCTTCAGGATACCTGGTGGCATGATCCACTACCACCAGTATAAACTTGTGCCCTGATGCTGTAGGTGGGTCCATGGGACCGACGATGTCGATCCCCACCCGTTCAAAGGGCACCCCCACCACAGGCATTGGTATAAGGGGGGCCTTTGTCGTGCCACCTGACTTACCACTGGCTTGGCAAGTGACACAGGAGCGGCAAAACTCCTTGGTATCTTCGTTCATGTGAGGCCAGTGAAAGTGTGAGACAAGCCTGTCCCACGTTTTCGTCTGGCCTAAGTGACCTGCTAAGGGAATCTCGTGGGCCAAGGTAAGTAGGAAACCACGCTGAGACAAGGGTACAACCAGCCTCCTGGTCATGCCAGGCTTGGGGTCTCTTGACTCAGTGTACAGGAGTCCATCTTCCCAGTATACCTTGTGGGTACCTGTGGCGTTCCCAGCAGCCTCAGCAGCAGCCTGCTGTCTGAGGGGTTCAAGAGAAGGGCAGTCTAACTGGTCCTTCCCCAGGTCTTCCCTTGAGGGTCCCCCTGAACCCAAGAATTCAACTTGATCAAGTTCGAATTCCCTAGGCTCAGTTTCCCTCAATTCCTGTAGGTCAGCCTCCTCTGAGACTTGATCCTCGACCTGGGGCAAGGGGGAAGGCGCAGCCTTAACCCTACTGCTCTTTTTCTTGGGAGGTGTCTGGTCCGTTGTTCCAGGATCCAGCACCTGTTCAGTGGGGCATTTCCTGACCTGTGACCTAGTCACAGCGAACACATGTGCTGGCAAACCTAACATTTCCATGTGAGTCCGGTGCTCCACTTCTGACCATTGTGACGACTCCAAATCATTGCCCAACAAACAATCCACTGGGAGGTCTGGACTAACTACAACCTTCTTTTGGCCAGTTACCCCTCCCCAGGAGAAAGCTACAATTGCCATACTGTGATTGGTAGTGACATTGCTTGCATTGGTCACCAGGAATTCTGTACCTGGCATGATCTGTCCAGGGTCCACAAAGTTAGGCGTCACCATGGTGACGCTGGCACAAGTGTCCCTATAGGCCTGAGCCATCTTTCCATTTATGAAAGGCGTCTGTCGGTATTTGCCCAAAGTATTGAGGCTTACGTCAGGGGATACGTCCGCGTCCCCTGTACTGACAAGGACAGCCTGAGTGAGTGTGCCAACTAAGTTGTCACGCCCCTCAGAACCCAGGGTTAACCCTACTAAACCCTTGGGAGGCGCACTACCACTGCTGACTGTACTAGGGGGCACAGGTGCCTTAGGGGCTGCAGTGGCAGGAGTCTGCCCTCCTCCTTTCTTGGTGCACTCACTAAACCAGTGAGATTTACTTTTACAGTACTGGCACCATCTTTTGGATTGGCCTTCTTTCTTCTTTTGGGGAGCCTGACCCCCACCCTCTTTGGGTTGTTGGGGACCTGTCGAAGACTTCTGGTCATTTTGTTCCCCTTTAGAATCTTTACCCTTCTGGTCTGCTTTCTTCTGACCACCTTGATTCTGGCCCTGGTTCTGTTTAACTCTTGTACGAACCCATCTGTCTGCCTTCTTTCCCAATTCTTGGGGAGAGGTCAGATCCGAGTCGACAAGATGCTGATGCAACAACTGGTTCTGACAATTGTTTAAAATTTGTTCTCTCATCATCAAATTATACAATCCTTGATAATCAGTAACCTTACTGCCCAGCAACCAGCCCTCAAAAGCCTTAGTGGCACAATCGACAAAATCAGACCAATCTTGAGACTGCGTTTTCTGGGTATCCCTGAACAGCACCCTGTACTGCTCAGTGGTTAGGCCGAACCCTTCAACGAGGTATTTTTCAAGATTTGGTAATTGTTAGCATCCTCCACCCTTGTGGTGAGGAGCTTGTCTCTTCCTTTTCCTTCAAAGGAGAGCCACAAGATAGCTGCCCACTGACTCTGGGGAACACCCTGCACAGTGCAGGCCCTCTCCAAAGCAGTAATCCATTTGTGGATGTCGTCCCCTTGTTTAAAGGGGGGCACTATCTTACCAAGGTGTTTCGTATCGAAACTCTTTTCCCTATTACTAGGTACATTGCTGCCACCAGTGGGGACTGCCCCACTTAACTGTTGCTCTCTAGCAAAGGCAAGCCTTTCTTTGGCCAGGGCAAGTTCTTCCCTTTCAATCCTTAGATTGGCTGCCCTTTCCTTAGCTTCGTACACTCTCCTCTGAGGGGACGTCATCCCTCTCTGAGAAGAGTTGTGAGAGCCATTGGTTTGAAGGGATCTGCCAGAGTCTCTTGACAGAGATCGGGCTCGTCCATTCCCAATGTTAAGCTGACCTGATAGTGGCCCCAGGGGTCCCCCAGTACCGCTATCATGTTTGCTTAAGTTGGACCTGCTTAGTCTGACGACTTCTACCTGTCCCTTATCTGCCTCATCCCCAGAGAGATCCTCATCCTCATCCTCCTCCACATCTTCGTTCTCAGTTGCGAGGTGGATGAGGTCAGGATCGTCTCGGGTTCCCTCGAGGGGAGGCATGTCTCCTTCTGGATTAGAAGAGCTACGAAGTTTCTCAGCTCTTCTGGCATCATAAGTCTCCAAGAGACCAATCAGAAAGGACGTTGTGGGGTTAGACCCCTGCTGAATCTTCCTGGAGTGACACAGTCGTCTTAACTCCTTGAAGCTCAGCACAGTATATCCTGAAGGGATGACCTGTGGAGGGTCAACTGACACAAGGGGAGACCCAGAGTTTCCTCCTTTGTCCGACATACTGTTTCTAGTGTGGTGTAAGTGATGCACCTACCTACACTACGTGTTTACCTACTGTACCCTTGCTAAGAGTTGTAGCCAAGGTGTGCTAAGCCTTGAGGAGCTACAACAGCTGGTTCAGTAGAACTCAGAGTATTCTAAGCTTTTAGTTATATGTACTAACAGTACTTGTGCGATCTTTCAACAAGATATTCTTAGGATACGTGTGGTAAAACAACAGCAAGCTCAAATCCCAACCGCTGCTCACCAATGTGAGAAGTTGGCCCGATATGCAACGTTCGCTATTCTAGCGACCGCTATGTATCGTTCCAACGACCCTTATGGTGTTTGGTTGTAAGTCAACCTATAGACCAGCTATCCTAGTAGCGTGGATACGAGCAGTCTAAGGCTAAAGACTCGAGAGGGCGCGTTAAGCCAGCTGTTTACCACACATGTACCCCTTGAACACCCAGTGAAAGGACACCACACAAGTGTTATGAAAATAAACAGTATATTTATTAAGAATCACAACAGCCCTGTACTCTTTATGAGGACAGGGTACTAAGCACAAACCAAATCTCTTTAGCAAATACTTCAAGTGCACAATTAAAACAAGTGTCCGAGGACACGGAAAGATTAAGGTCTCGGGCGGACCCGATAAGGCAAGTCGGAAGCGAGGGACTCAGGACCCTAGAGTAAGGAGGCTATGCAGGCACCGAAATGCCGAGTTACCTAGCCACGAGGGCTGCGGCTGCACAAGTCTTACAGGCGTCGGGGTCTTCGCTGACGAGCCAGGAGCCGGAAGAAAAGGAGTTGCTGGCCGGCGACCAGTGCTGAATAGTTCGTAGAGATCCAAGCCTGGATCGGAGATTGATGAAACCTGAAAGCAGAGGGGACCAAGTTCGTACTACTAGCCAGTAGTCAGAGGGTACCAGGAAGGCACCGGTTGGCCGTCACCTCGACCAGGTGAGTGGGCGACGCTAGGCTCTGCAGTCTCACGGACCAGGAGGCGTTGTCGGCGACCACGGGGGAGGTGCGAGCTGTCCCACGAAGGATGATGCTGTCGGCGTCGCTGGGCCCAGGATGGGGCAACAAGCCTTGGCAGATCTCAGGGCCACGTGGTGGGCCTAAGATGGCGTCTTGAGTGGACCAGGAGGGTCCGGGGTGCTTCTCGCAAAGATGGAAGCAAGGGCCAGTCTGGAGCAACCAGACCAGCAGTGATGATTCTCGGATGTCGTCACAGAAGGGCACAAGCCAGCGGCTAGTGACCAGACAACGTGCTGAGCAGCGAGCAGAAGGGCCCCACGCAGATCGTGGAGATGCTGGGAGACTGCACTTCGGTGCTGGAGCGGCTCAGGGTCGGGGCTTCTCGGACCCCAGAGCACTCACCAGAGAGTTACCTCGATGGTCGTGCTGGTTTTAAGAGCGTGCAGGTTCTGATGATGGCCG
The DNA here is from genome assembly GCF_964263255.1 of Lissotriton vulgaris. NCBI lineage: Eukaryota > Metazoa > Chordata > Amphibia > Caudata > Salamandridae > Lissotriton > Lissotriton vulgaris. Next base: position 1,035,905 of record NW_028248207.1, on the reverse strand, counting down.
GTCCCTCGAGGTCTCGTCGCACCCACAGATCACAGCTGAGCTGATGACGTGGGTAGAGGTCAGAGGTGCCAGGGAAGCCGGTTCTCGTCGAGCTGGGCCGTCGGATTCCTTGAGGAAGGACTTACAGCAAACCGCAGAGTTCTTAGTTGGTGCCCGCTGATGCAGGGTGACTACTCCTTAGTCACAAGGGAGAAATCTTGAGAAGAGTCTTGAATGTCCTTTCGTAGAAAGTAGCTCTTGAATCAAAGATGATCTAATTTGGAAGGGTCCCCGCTCCGGTCTTTATTCTAAAGAAAGGGGTGGGTACATGACTAGGTCCTGCCCTAAGGGTGGGACCAGGAAGGGGGGTGGTTACACCCCTCTCCCCTGCCGGACTTTCCCCAGGCCAGGGCTGTCGCCCCTGGAACTGGTTCTAACCGGCAGATGCGTAGTGAGCACCGGGGTGCCACTCCGCAGTCACCTTCTCGCCAAAGCCCTACCTACCCAGAATACACAAACCCCGTCTGGGACGGTGCGAACACCGCCCTCGACAGGAAACCCTTTGTCCAAGTGCTCCTCGCTGGAAGGACTCCCAGCAGCAGGAGGTCAGACTCGTGTCTGTGGTGGCAGCATCCATTTTGTGGAGCTGAGGCTTCAGTTAACTTTAACCGGGGTTCACAGTTACGTACATGTCGTGTCCCTCTAGAAGGGTGGGATGCTAACCTCATCGCCAGAATTGGTGAGAGGGCAGCACCCCGATTCGTATGACACCTTACTCGACATGCCTTGATAACGCGACACCGGAGTTACCGATATGGTACGCGTTATCATGGAACAGCTATTGGGTCTTGATTCCGCAAGCTGCAACCGGGCTCGGCTCGGGCCTGAACCTAGCTCACACGAGCCCACGCACTCTGCCTTCAGGATCGTTAAGGCCTGCCATAGGAGTGACTGATAGGAACTCGGGTGTCCATTGTATGGTTAGATATAGAGCTACTATACCTAAAGCGAAGGGTGGTTACACGTCTTCGCCCCAGCTGTCGTGCAGCCAGTTGTGTCAAATTTAGGAGGCCAGCCAGGGGTGGCATAATACATGCTTCAGCCCCTGGCGGCCCTGGGTACACCTATGCCCTGCGTTACGGGGTCTGATAAGGTGGCCCAGTACCAATTGGTAAATGCACCTAGGGTACATATCGTAATTTAGAAAGAGAACAGCCAGGCTGTGGGTCTGATTAGCAGGCCCACAGCCAGAGAAAGTCGTAAACCAGTGAAACAAAAGCAAAAAATCTGGGTGATCATAGGATTGCAGACCCTACTCTCCTACAGCGGGCGTTCCTAGAGACGCGTTTAGGGGCCTCGAGAGCTTTAGTCCACTCCGAGTCGTGCAGAACACGGCCTATGTCCTCTTCCCAAGTGGCTCGAAGGGTCGCCAGGGGGGTGTATGAGAGTTCCCGGATGGATTTGTATAGCCATGTGACCAGGTGGCGACCCACCCCCATATGTAGAATAGTATGTATTACTGGATGCGTGTCTGGCTCGCCATTTTGGAGATTGAAATGGGGTCGGTATCCGTCGAGTAGTTGCCTATACCTGAGGAATTGGCCTGGGGAGAGCCCGTATTCTGCGATCAGGCGGTCCAGCGGTTTCAGTTGACCTTCCTCGAAGAGTGATTCTAGATCTGTGATACCACAGCGGGACCAGTCGGCGAGTAGTGGGGCCGCAAAGTAGGAATCCTGCTTGGGGCCGCCTATTAACGGCAGCAGCGGGGAGTATGGGGGTCTGGCGGGGGGACAGCCGGTGTATCCGCAGCATACATCGGCGCGCGATCGTCACCTGGAGGGGGTAAGTGCGCCGTGGCTTGGTGCCCGGGAGGAGCAGACGGGTGAGTTCCGGAGTCGTGATTCTACCAGTAGGAGTAACCGTCTCCTGAGGGTAACGGTCCGCTGTCCAGTAGGACAGCCACTGGAGCTGTGCTGCGAGGAAATATGCCTCGAAGGATGGAGCTCCGAGTCCCCCCTGTGTTGTGGGGAGTTGAAGAGTTTTCAGGGCGACTCTGTGGCGGCCCGCTCCCCAAATGAGAGTTCCTAAGAGGGAATCAACGTCGCGAAAGAAGGACCTGGGTGGTATCACCGGCAGGTTTGTGAAATGGTAGAGGAGCCGGGGGAGCATCACCATTTTAGCAAGGGCTATCCGTCCAATCGGGGCCAGTGGTAGTTTATTCCAGAAGGCGACCGTCGGGCGCAGACTCTCGAGTACCGTGCGGTGATTGCCTTCAAGGATGTCCGCCGGAGAATGGTATAAGCGGACGCCAAGGTATCGGGGAGCTTCCGTGGACCATGAAAGACTATGCGGTCCGAGGTCGATGTCCCGGGGGGGCAGGTCCGGGTGTAGGGGGTAAACCGCGGACTTGTCCCAGTTGACCTGTAGACCCGAGGCAGTTGCAAAGTCCGCCAATGTGGCCCCTATGGGGGTTAGGTCCATTTCAATGTCTCGGACATATATGAGGAGATCATCCGCGTACATGGACACACAATGGGTCCCGTCTGCAAGCGGTACTCCCCAGGCCACACCCTCCCGACGCAGTCAAACCGCCAGCGGCTCGACCGCTAGCGCGAACAAGAGGGGCGACAAGGGGCAACCTTGTCTTGTGCCTCGTCGGACTGCAAACGCCGGTGAGATACGTTTCCCAATGCGAACTCGAGTAGTGAGGTCGGTGTATAGGAGGCGGGTATATGCCATGAGCGTCGGGCCGAGATTAAGGCGTCGCAGGACCGAAAACAGGTAGGGCCAGGTGAGGGTGTCAAACGCCTTCTCTAGGTCCATAATGAGGCAGGCAGCGCGGGGAAATCTGTCGCGTACCTGATCTTGGATATGGAAGACTCGGCGGAGGTTCTGGGAGGTATTCCTCCCGGGGACGAAGCCGCATTGGTCGGGGTGGACCAGCGGGCGTATGATCTGCGCATAACAATCAGCTAGGATCTTCCCCAGTATCTTACAATCAGCCGACAGGAGAGTGATAGGCCGGTATGACCCCATGTGAAGCGGATCTCTGTGGGGCTTAAGAAAGGTGACAATCACGGATTCCCGCAGCGACTGGGGTAGTTTCCCCAGGTGGAGTGACGCCCCAAACATCCGTGACAGACGGGGAACCACCAGGGAAGAGAATGTTGCGTAGTATTCTAGTGGGAAGCCGTCCAGCCCCGGTGCTTTATTTCGGGACATGGCGCGTATCGCTCGGGTGATGTCAGAGGGAATTATCTTGGCGTCTAGTGTGCGCTTGTCGGAATCCGATATCGTGGGCAGCGTCAGAGGGTCTAAAAACTGATCCGCGGTAAACAGGGTACAGCACGCCGGGGCTTCGTACACTCGTGCATAGTGGCGGTGGAATGCTAGGAGAATCTCAGCTTGTGATTGCACCAGTACACCCTCCGGGTTGAGAATGTCCGTGATCGGCTTAATTTCGGTGTCCTGCTTCGCCATCCAGGCCAGAAGCGCCCCGGTTTTGTCTCTGTCTTTGTGCACCCGAGAGGCGTATGCCCTGAAATTATACTTACGGAGGTCAGCGCAGGCAGTTTGATATTCCGTTTTGGCCTCTGCCGTGAGTACGGCGTGTTCCTCCGAGTCGTCAGGCCGTTTGGTGAGATCAGCTAGAGCCTGTTCCGTCGTTAAGAGCGACCGTTCTAAGGCGCGGCGGACCCCCACTATCTGTTTGATGCATTCCCCTCTCGCCACCACTTTATACGCGTCCCACTCCACTAGTACCGATGACGCTGTGTTCTCGTTGTGCAGAAAGTAGTCGCGTATGCTGGTTTTGTGCGCGTCTGTGAAGACCGGGTCCGTTAGGCAGTCCCTGGGGAGGCGCCAGGTGGGGACCGGTGGATGCGGGGGGCGCCAGGTAAGCCGTATAATGTGGGCATCATTGTGAGAAGTTGGCCCGATATGCAACGTTCGCTATTCTAGCGACCGCTATGTATCGTTCCAACGACCCTTATGGTGTTTGGTTGTAAGTCAACCTATAGACCAGCTATCCTAGTAGCGTGGATACGAGCAGTCTAAGGCTAAAGACTCGAGAGGGCGTGTTAAGCCAGCTGTTTACCACACATGTACCCCTTGAACACCCAGTGAAAGGACACCACACAAGTGTTATGAAAATAAACAGTATATTTATTAAGAATCACAACAGCCCTGTACTCTTTATGAGGACAGGGTACTAAGCACAAACCAAATCTCTTTAGCAAATACTTCAAGTGCACGTTTAAACAAGTGTCCGAGGACACGGAAAGGTTAAGGCAAGTCGGAAGCGAGGGACTCGGGACCCTAGAGTAAGGAGGCTATGCAGGCACCGAAATGCCGAGTTACCTAGCCACGAGGGCTGCGGCTGCACAAGTCTTACAGGCGTCGGGGTCTTCGCTGACGAGCCAGGAGCCGGAAGAAAGGAGTTGCTGGCCGGCGACCAGTGCTGAATAGTTCGTAGAGATCCAAGCCTGGATCGGAGATTGAAGAAACCTGAAAGCAGAGGGGACCAAGTTCGTACTACTAGCCAGTAGTCAGAGGGTACCAGGAAGGCACCGGTTGGCCGTCACCTCGACCAGGTGAGTGGGCGACGCTAGGCTCTGCAGTCTCACGGACCAGGAGGCGTTGTCGGCGACCACGGTGGAGGTGCGAGCTGTCCCACGAAGGATGATGCTGTCGGCGTCGCTGGGCCCAGGATGGGGCAACAAGCCTTGGCAGATCTCAGGGCCACGTGGTGGGCCTAAGATGGCGTCTTGAGTGGACCAGGAGGGTCCGGGGTGCTTCTCGCAAAGATGGAAGCAAGGGCCAGTCTGGAGCAACCAGACCGGCGGTGATGATTCTCGGATGTCGTCACAGAAGGACACAAGCCAGCGGCTAGTGACCAGACAACGTGCTGAGCAGCGAGCAGAAGGGCCCCACGCAGATCGTGGAGATGCTGGGAGACTGCACTTCGGAGCTGGAGCGGCTCAGGGTCGGGGCTTCTCGGACCCCAGAGCACTCACCAGAGAGTTACCTCGATGGTCGTGCTGGTTTTAAGAGCGTGCAGGTTCTGATGATGGCCGGTCCCTCGAGGTCTCGTCGCACCCACAGATCACAGCTGGGCTGATGACGTGGGTAGAGGTCAGAGGTGCCAGGGAAGCCGGTTCTCGTCGAGCTGGGCCGTCGGATTCCTTGAGGAAGGACTTACAGCAAACCGCAGAGATCTTAGTTGGTGCCCGCTGATGCAGGGTGACTACTCCTTAGCCACAAGGGAGAAATCTTGAGAAGAGTCTTGAAGTCCTTTCGTAGAAAGTATTCTTGATTCAAAGATGATCTAATTTGGAAGGGTCCCTGCTCCGGTCTTTATTCTAAAGAAAGGGGTGGGTACATGACTAGGTCCTGCCTTAAGGGTGGGACCAGGAAGGGGGGTAGTTACGCCCCTCTCCCCTGCCGGACTTTCCCCAGGCCAGGGCTGTCGCCCCTGGAACTGGTTCTAACCGGCAGATGCGTAGTGAGCACCGGGGTGCCACTTCGCAGTCACCTTCTCGCCAAAGCCCTACCTACCCAGAATACACAAACCCCGTCTGGGACGGTGCGAACACCGCCCTCGACGGGAAACCCTTTGTCCAAGTGCTCCTCGCTGGAAGGACTCCCAGCAGCAGGAGGTCAGACTCGTGTCTGTGGTGGCAGCATCCATTTTGTGGAGCTGAGGCTTCAGTTAACTTTAACCGGGGTTCACAGTTACGTACATGTCGTGTCCCTCTAGAAGGGCGGAATGCTAACCTCGTCGCCAGGATTGGTGAGAGGGCAGCACCCCGATTCGTATGACACCTTACTCGACATGCCTTGATAACGCGACACCGGAGTTACCGTTATGGTGCGCGTTATCATGGAACAGCCATTGGGTCTTGATTCCGCAAGCTGCAACCGGGCTCGGCTCGGGCCTGAACCTAGCTCACACGAGCCCACGCACTCTGCCTTCAGGATTGTTAAGGCCTGCCATAGGAGTGACTGATAGGAACTCGGGTGTCCATTGTATGGTTAGATATAGAGCTACTATACCTAAAGCGAAGGGTGGTTACACGGCTTCGCCCCCAGCTGTCGTGCAGCCAGTTGTGTCAAATTTAGGAGGCCAGCCAGGGGTGGCATAATACATGCTTCAGCCCCTGGCGGCCCTGGGTACATCTATGCCCTGCGTTACGGGGTCTGACAAGGTGGCCCAGCACCAATTGGTAAATGCACCTAGGGTACATATCGTAATTTAGAAAGAGAACAGCCAGGCTGTGGGTCTGATTAGCAGGCCCACAGCCAGAGAAAGTCGTAAACCAGTGAAACAAAAGCAAAAAATCTGGGTGATCATAGGATTGCAGACCCTACTCTCCTACATGACCCCCCCCCAAACGTCGGAACAATAAGCTAACCTTGACCAGGTGAGTCTTCTTGTTCTAAGTGGAAATATCTGGAGAGCCCATCGGCATTGCCATGATCAGTACCAGGTCTATGTTCCACTGTAAAGTCCATCCCCTGTAGGGAAATGGACCACCTAAGCATTTTGGGGTTTTCACCCTTCATCTGATTTAGCCACAAGAGGGGCTTATGGTCGGTCTGAATCTTGAAGTGAGTACCAAACAAGTATGGCCTCAGCTTCTTCAGGGCCCAAACCACAGCAAAGGCCTCCCTCTCAATAGCTGACCAATTCTTCTCTCTAGGGGTCAGCCTTCTGCTTATAAAAGCAATGGGCTGGTCTTGACCATCAAGATTCAGTTGAGAAAGAACAGCTCCCACACCCAACTCAGAAGCATCTGTTTGGACAATGAATGGTTTGGAGTAGTCCGGACTCTTGAGGATAGGCGCCGTGCACATGGCCTGCTTTAGGTCATCGAATGCTTTTTGACAGCTCGCTGTCCACTGAACCTTTTTTGGCATTTTCTTACTTGTCAGTTCATTTAATGGTGTCACGATGGAACCATAGTTCCTGACAAACTTCCTATAGTAACCAGTCAGGCCCAAGAAAGCTCGAACCTGAGTCTGGGTGGTTGGAGGAGCCCAGTCCCTGATTGACTGTATCTTGCTCTCCAGTGGCTGAACCTGGCCTCCACCTACAAGGTGGCCCAGGTATACAACCTGTGTCTGCCCTATCTGGCACTTGGTGGCCTTGATAGTGAGACCTGCTGCTTGCAGTGCCTCTAACGTCTTCCGCAGGTGGACCAGGTGATCCTCCCAGGTGGAGCTAAAGACAGCAATATCGTCAAGATACGCCGCACAGAAGTCATCCAGCCCAGTAAGGACTTGATTCACCAACCGTTGGAAGGTGGCAGGTGCATTTTTCAGACCAAAGGGCATCACCACGAACTGGTAATGCCCACCAGGGGTTGAAAATGCGGTTTTAGGCTTGGCGTCCTCAGCTAACCTGATTTGCCAATACCCAGCTGTCAGGTCAAACGTGCTTAGGTAGTTGGCCGAAGCCAATCTATCGATAAGCTCGTCTGCCCTTGGTATTGGGTGGGCGTCAGTCTTAGTGACTGCATTGAGACCCCTGTAGTCTACGCAAAACCTCATCTCTCTCTTACCACCCTGGGTGTGAGGTTTCGGCACTAGAACTACGGGACTAGCCCAAGGGCTATCCGAGGGTTCAATGACTCCCAGCTCCAACATTTTCTGCACTTCACTTTTGATGCAGTCTCTAACGTGATCAGGCTGCCTGTAGATTTTACTCTTGACGGGCAAGCTGTCACCAGTGTCAACCTCATGGGTGCACCAATCGGTCTGACTGGGTGTTAGAGAAAACATATGTCTGAACGACTGAAGAACCTGTTTACAGTTGCTCTGCTGATGTTCGGAGAGGCTGCCACAAAAGACAACACCATCTACCGAGCCATCGTCAGGATTCTGAGTGAGCAGGTCGGGGAGAGGGTCACTCTCCTCTTCCTGTCCCTCATCTAGGGCCATGAGCAAACTCATGTCCTTCCTGTCGACATATGCTTTTAGCCTGTTGACATGAAGCACCCTGTGGGGGCTCCGGGGAGTTCCCAGGTCGACCAGGTAGGTGACCTCTCCCTTTTTCTCCAGGATGGTGTGGGGCCCGGACCATTTGTCCTTGAGTGCTGCTGGGGCCACTGGCTCCAACACCCACACCTTCTGTCCGGGCTGGTAAACAGTCAAGACAGCCTTTTGGTCATGCCAAGTTTTTTGGAGTTCTTGGCTGGCCTTAAGGTTTTCGGATGCCTTCTCCATGTACTCAGCCATCCGCGAGCGGAGGCCAAGCACATAGTCCACTATGTTGGCTGCAGGCTTTTTGAGAGGTCTCTCCCATCCTTCCTTCACCAAACACAGGGGTCCTCTTACAGGATGCCCATACAAAAGTTCAAAAGGGCTGTAACCAACCCCCTTCTGTGGGACTTCTCTGTAGGCGAACAAGAGGCAGGGGATCAGGACGTCCCATCTACGCCGAAGCTTTTCCGGTAGTCCATGAATCATCCCTTTTAGGGTCCTGTTGAATCTCTCAACAAGCCCATTGCATTGTGGATGATAGGGTGTAGTGAACTTGTAGTTGACACCACATTCCTTCCACATAGCAGTTAAATAGCTCGACATAAAGTTTGCACCTCTGTCGGAGACGACCTCCTTAGGGAAGCCCACTCTGGAGAATACTCCAACTAGGGCTCTTGCCACAACAGGTGCTGTAGTGGTCCTAAGGGGAATAGCTTCAGGATACCTGGTGGCATGATCCACTACCACCAGTATAAATTTGTGCCCTGATGCTGTCGGTGGTTCCATGGGACCGACGATGTCGATCCCCACCCGTTCAAAGGGCACCCCCACCACAGGCATTGGTATAAGGGGGGCCTTTGTCGTGCCACCTGACTTACCACTGGCTTGGCAAGTGACACAGGAGCGGCAAAACTCCTTGGTATCTTCGTTCATGTGAGGCCAGTGAAAGTGCGAGACAAGCCTGTCCCACGTTTTCGTCTGGCCTAAGTGACCTGCTAAGGGAATCTCGTGGGCCAAGGTAAGTAGGAAACCACGCTGAGACAAGGGGACGACCAGCCTCCTGGTCATGCCAGGCTTGGGGTCTCTTGACTCAGTGTACAGGAGTCCATCTTCCCAATATACCTTGTGGGTACCTGTGGCGTTCCCAGCAGCCTCAGCAGCAGCCTGCTGTCTGAGGGGTTCAAGAGAAGGGCAGTCTAACTGGTCCTTCCCCAGGTCTTCCCTTGAGGGTCCCCCTGAACCCAAGAATTCAACTTGATCAAGTTCGAATTCCCTAGGCTCAGTTTCCCTCAATTCCTGTAGGTCAGCCTCCTCTGAGACTTGATCCACGACCTGGGGCAAGGGGGAAGGCGCAGCCTTAACCCTACCGCTCTTTTTCTTGGGAGGTGTCTGGTCCGTTGTTCCAGGATCCAGCACCTGTTCAGTGGGGCATTTCCTGACCTGTGACCTAGTCACAGCGAACACATGTGCTGGCAAACCTAACATTTCCATGTGAGTCCGGTGCTCCACTTCTGACCATTGTGACGACTCCAAATCATTGCCCAACAAACAATCCACTGGGAGGTCTGGACTAACTACAACCTTCTTTTGGCCAGTTACCCCTCCCCAGGAGAAAGCTACAATTGCCATACTGTGATTGGTAGTGACATTGCTTGCATTGGTCACCAGGAATTCTGTGCCTGGCATGATCTGTCCAGGGTCCACAAAGTTAGGCGTCACCATGGTGACGCTGGCACAAGTGTCCCTATAGGCCTGAGCCATCTTTCCATTTATGAAAGGCGTCTGTCGGTATTTGCCCAAAGTATTGGGGCTTACGTCAGGGGATACGTCTGCGTCCCCTGTACTGACAAGGACAGCCTGAGTGAGTGTGCCAACTAAGTTGTCACGCCCCTCAGAACCCAGGGTTAACCCTACTAAACCCTTGGGAGGCGCACTACCACTGCTGACTGTACTAGGGGGCACAGGTGCCTTAGGGGCTGCAGTGGCAGGAGTCTGCCCTCCTCCTTTCTTGGTGCACTCACTAAACCAGTGAGATTTACTTTTACAGTACTGGCACCATCTTTTGGATTGGCCTTCTTTCTTCTTTTGGGGAGCCTGACCCCCACCCTCTTTGGGTTGTTGGGGACCTGTCGAAGACTTCTGGTCATTTTGTTCCCCCTTCGAATCTTTACCCTTCTGGTCTGCTTTCTTCTGACCACCTTGATTCTGGCCCTGGTTCTGTTTAACTCTCGTACGAACCCATCTGTCTGCCTTCTTTCCCAATTCTTGGGGAGAGGTCAGATCCGAGTCGACAAGATGCTGATGCAACAACTGGTTCTGACAATTGTTTAAAATTTGTTCTCTCATCATCAAATTATACAATCCTTCGTAATCAGTAACCTTACTGCCCAGCAACCAGCCCTCAAAAGCCTTAGTGGCACAATCGACAAAGTCAGACCAATCTTGAGACTGCGTTTTCTGGGTATCCCTGAACAGCACCCTGTACTGCTCAGTGGTTAGGCCGAACCCTTCAACGAGTGTATTCCTCAAGACTTGGTAATTGTTAGCGTCCTCTACCCTTGTGGTGAGGAGCTTGTCTCTTCCTTTTCCTTCAAAGGAGAGCCACAAGATAGCTGCCCACTGACTCTGGGGAACACCCTGCACAGTGCAGGCCCTCTCCAAAGCAGTAATCCATTTGTGGATGTCGTCCCCTTGTTTAAAGGGGGGCACTATCTTCCCAAGGTGTTTCGTATCGAAACTCTTTTCCCTATTACTAGGTACATTGCTGCCACCAGTGGGGACTACCCCACTTAACTGTTGCTCTCTAGCAAAAGCAAGCTTTTCCTTGGCCAGGGCAAGTTCTTCCCTTTCAATCCTCAGATTAGCTGCTCTTTCCTTCGCTTCGTATACTCTCCTCTGAGGGGACGTCATCCCTCTTTGAGAAGAGTTGTGAGAGCCATTGGTATGAAGGGATCTGCCAGAGTCTCTTGACAGAGATCTGGCTCGTCCATTCCCCATGTTAAGCGGACCTGACAGCTGCGCCGGGGTTCCCCCAGTACCGCTATCATGTTTGCTTAAGTTGGACCGTGTTAGTCTGACGACTTCTACCTGTCCCTTATCTGCCTCGTCCCCAGAGAGATCCTCATCCTCATCCTCCTCCACATCCTCGTTCTCGGTTGCGAGGTGAATGAGGTCAGGATCGTCTCGGGTTCCCTCGAGGGGAGGCATGTCTCCTTCTGGATTAGAAGAGCTACGAAGTTTCTCAGCTCTCCTGGCATCATAAGTCTCCAAGAGACCAATCAGAAAGGACGTTGTGGGGTTAGACCCCTGCTGAATCTTCCTGGAGTGACACAGTCGTCTTAACTCCTTGAAGCTCAGCACAGTACATCCTGAAGGGATGACCTGTGGAGGGTCAACTGACACAAGGGGAGACTCAGAGTTTCCTCCTTGGCCCGACATACTGTTTCTAGTGTGGTGTAAGTGATGCACCTACCTACACTATGTGTTTTCCTACTGTTCCCTTGCTAAGAGTTGTAGCCAAGGTGTGCTAAGCCTTGAGGAGCTACAACAGCTGGTTCAGTAGAACTCAGAGTATTCTAAGCTTTTAGTTATATGTACTAACAGTACTTTGTGTGATCTTTCAACAAGATATTCTTAGGATACGTGTGGTAAAACAACAGCAAGCTCAAATCCCACCCGCTGCCACCAATGTGAGAAGTTGGCCCGATATGCAACGTTCGCTATTCTAGCGACCGCTATGTATCGTTCCAACGACCCTTATGGTGTTTGGTTGTAAGTCAACCTATAGACCAGCTATCCTAGTAGCGTGGATACGAGCAGTCTAAGGCTAAAGACTCGAGAGGGCGTGTTAAGCCAGCTGTTTACCACACATGTACCCCTTGAACACCCAGTGAAAGGACACCACACAAGTGTTATGAAAATAAACAGTATATTTATTAAGAATCACAACAGCCCTGTACTCTTTATGAGGACAGGGTACTAAGCACAAACCAAATCTCTTTAGCAAATACTTCAAGTGCACGTTTAAACAAGTGTCCGAGGACACGGAAAGGTTAAGGCAAGTCGGAAGCGAGGGACTCGGGACCCTAGAGTAAGGAGGCTATGCAGGCACCGAAATGCAGAGTTACCTAGCCACGAGGGCTGCGGCTGCACAAGTCTTACAGGCGTCGGGGTCTTCGCTGACGAGCCAGGAGCCGGAAGAAAGGAGTTGCTGGCCGGCGACCAGTGCTGAATAGTTCGTAGAGATCCAAGCCTGGATCGGAGATTGAAGAAACCTGAAAGCAGAGGGGACCAAGTTCGTACTACTAGCCAGTAGTCAGAGGGTACCAGGAAGGCACCGGTTGGCCGTCACCTCGACCAGGTGAGTGGGCGACGCTAGGCTCTGCAGTCTCACGGACCAGGAGGCGTTGTCGGCGACCACGGTGGAGGTGCGAGCTGTCCCACGAAGGATGATGCTGTCGGCGTCGCTGGGCCCAGGATGGGGCAACAAGCCTTGGCAGATCTCAGGGCCACGTGGTGGGCCTAAGATGGCGTCTTGAGTGGACCAGGAGGGTCCGGGGTGCTTCTCGCAAAGATGGAAGCAAGGGCCAGTCTGGAGCAACCAGACCGGCGGTGATGATTCTCGGATGTCGTCACAGAAGGACACAAGCCAGCGGCTAGTGACCAGACAACGTGCTGAGCAGCGAGCAGAAGGGCCCCACGCAGATCGTGGAGATGCTGGGAGACTGCACTTCGGAGCTGGAGCGGCTCAGGGTCGGGGCTTCTCGGACCCCAGAGCACTCACCAGAGAGTTACCTCGATGGTCGTGCTGGTTTTAAGAGCGTGCAGGTTCTGATGATGGCCGGTCCCTCGAGGTCTCGTCGCACCCACAGATCACAGCTGGGCTGATGACGTGGGTAGAGGTCAGAGGTGCCAGGGAAGCCGGTTCTCGTCGAGCTGGGCCGTCGGATTCCTTGAGGAAGGGCTTACAGCAAACCGCAGAGTTCTTAGTTGGTGCCCGCTGATGCAGGGTGACTACTCCTTAGCCACAAGGGAGAAATCTTGAGAAGAGTCTTGAAGTCCTTTCGTAGAAAGTATTCTTGATTCAAAGATGATCTAATTTGGAAGGGTCCCTGCTCCGGTCTTTATTCTAAAGAAAGGGGTGGGTACATGACTAGGTCCTGCCTTAAGGGTGGGACCAGGAAGGGGGGTAGTTACGCCCCTCTCCCCTGCCGGACTTTCCCCAGGCCAGGGCTGTCGCCCCTGGAACTGGTTCTAACCGGCAGATGCGTAGTGAGCACCGGGGTGCCACTTCGCAGTCACCTTCTCGCCAAAGCCCTACCTACCCAGAATACACAAACCCCGTCTGGGACGGTGCGAACACCGCCCTCGACGGGAAACCCTTTGTCCAAGTGCTCCTCGCTGGAAGGACTCCCAGCAGCAGGAGGTCAGACTCGTGTCTGTGGTGGCAGCATCCATTTTGTGGAGCTGAGGCTTCAGTTAACTTTAACCGGGGTTCACAGTTACGTACATGTCGTGTCCCTCTAGAAGGGCGGAATGCTAACCTCGTCGCCAGGATTGGTGAGAGGGCAGCACCCCGATTCGTATGACACCTTACTCGACATGCCTTGATAACGCGACACCGGAGTTACCGTTATGGTGCGCGTTATCATGGAACAGCCATTGGGTCTTGATTCCGCAAGCTGCAACCGGGCTCGGCTCGGGCCTGAACCTAGCTCACACGAGCCCACGCACTCTGCCTTCAGGATTGTTAAGGCCTGCCATAGGAGTGACTGATAGGAACTCGGGTGTCCATTGTATGGTTAGATATAGAGCTACTATACCTAAAGCGAAGGGTGGTTACACGGCTTCGCCCCCAGCTGTCGTGCAGCCAGTTGTGTCAAATTTAGGAGGCCAGCCAGGGGTGGCATAATACATGCTTCAGCCCCTGGCGGCCCTGGGTACATCTATGCCCTGCGTTACGGGGTCTGACAAGGTGGCCCAGCACCAATTGGTAAATGCACCTAGGGTACATATCGTAATTTAGAAAGAGAACAGCCAGGCTGTGGGTCTGATTAGCAGGCCCACAGCCAGAGAAAGTCGTAAACCAGTGAAACAAAAGCAAAAAATCTGGGTGATCATAGGATTGCAGACCCTACTCTCCTACAATCATGATCTGAGAGGATCCGTCCCAGGTAATCTGTAGATGTAACCTTAGGAAGGATCGGAGCAGAGCAGAGGAAACGGTCCAGGCGGACCCGAAGGTTGTGTGGTATCGAGTGGAAGGAGTAGATGCGTGCCAGTGGGTGTAGGTGTCGCCATGCATCGGTGAGCGCCCAGTGTGTGGTCCATGCCCTGAAGAGGGCCGCCTGTCGGGGGGCTGGAGAGTGCGCGGGGGGGGATGTGAGCGGTCCAGCGAGGGGTCTAGTGTGCAGTTAAAGTCGCCTCCCAGCACCCATGGGACTGTGGTGAACTGGGCTAGGACGCCCGTAAGGTGATCCCAGAACCGGTCCTGATCCGTATTAGGGGCGTATATGCTGCCAAGAAGTACCCCTTGCCCATCAAGAATTCCCTCCAGTAGTGCGTATCTGCCCTCTCTGTCAACTACTCGCCGGAGCGCCCGGAAGGGAGTGCCAGGTCTCACCCAGATTAATGCGCCGCGCGCAAACGCTGAATATTGTGTGGCGCAGATGGTCCCTCGCCATTTGGCCTGTAGGCGAATGAGTTCAGTGGCGTTAATGTGTGTCTCTTGCAAGAACGTTATGTTGGCCGCCATGCGCCGTACGTAGGAGTATACAGAGTAGCGCTTGCTGGGCGTGTGTAGGCCCCGTACATTTAGTGTAAGGATACTAACGTCAGAGTGGGGGACAGCCATTTCTAGGGTGACGTGGTTGGGGGAGGGGCACCCCTACAATCCCCGTGTGCCGCCCATGTGTGCGTGTCGTGTATGTTCCTGCGCGCCAAGCTTCCTTAAACGTGGGGGGGGGACTGGGGGAGTTAACAACAACTAGAACTTTGGGTGGGCAACTGTCCCAATTCTGAGGATACGTCACTGGGGGCGGCATATCCAAACTAGTGTCCCACTAGGGGAGAAAACCAACAGAAAGTCGCGGGGGTGGCAGCATGTGTCGCTGCTGGGCCTGTGCGCGGGTCGGGCTCTAGCAGGAGAAGTGTGTATCGCTCGCTGGAGCTCGCAGTTATCTGGTAGAGCAGTCTAGGCTTCTAGACGTCGCGCATTACAACAGGCAATCATGAAAAGGATATGTCAGTTGACAGTTCAGGTGTTCACGAAGAGGTGGTAGGCTGGCTGGCCAGGGCAGCGTCCAATGCGTGTGTCACCACCAGGGGGGAAGAGATTGGGCCAAATCCTGACATAGTTCCATCACTGTCCCGGTCTTTCTCTGGGGTGAACAGGTGCGGTTGGCCTTCCAGGTCCGAAGCCGGGGGTGACAGATGTAGTCCGGTGGCCGCCCGTATAGCGTCTCGTCGTTCCTGCATGATTTGTGCGAGATCGGGTGAGCCCGCCTGGGAGGACGCCCGACTCTTGGAGTGGCTAGCTCGCGAGCGGCTTGCACCCCGTCTCCTTGATCGTCCGGAGTCATTGTTGCGTTTCTTCTGGGGTCCTGGTTTAGGGATTATCGGGCAGTGAAATTCGGTCCAGTCCTGCGCGTCCGCTGCCGTGTCGAAGAAGAGAGCTTTCCCTTTGTGGATCACTTTAAGGCGGACAGGGAACAGCAGGGAATATTGAAGATCATTCGCGCGGAGGCGCCTTTTGACTTCCAGAAACGTGGAACGTCGCTGTTGGACCTCTCGGGCATAGTCTGGGAACACCATAACATGTTGGTCTTCAACCTGCAGGGGACCCGCCGTCCGGGCCGCGCGGAGGACCGCATCCCGGTCTCGGAAGTGCAGGAACTTGGCTAGCATGGGCCGTGGGGGGAGACCAGGCTTAGGAGCCCGGGCAGGGACCCTGTGAGCCCTTTCGATGGAGAAGTACGGCGACCGGTCGCAGTCTGGGGTAAACGATTTAGTCCAGGATTCCATGTAGGCCAGGGGGTCTGAGTTTTCGATCCCCTCCGGCAGGCCCAGTACGCGAATGTTACAGCGCCTCGAGCGTCCCTCCAAATCCACTGTGCGTTCTTCCAGGGTCGTCACGCGGCGCAGGATCTCCTGTATATCTGCTTCCTGTGATTTTACCGCTGGTAGCATTTCAGTCATGTTCCGTTCACCTTCCTTCACTCTGTCTGCCAGTTTTCGGTGTTCATCTCGAATCAGGCTGATGTCTGTTGTCAAGGTGCCCAATCTCTCTTCCATCGAGAGGCGGGACATTTCTATTGCCGCCAGCACTTGATCCAGCTTTGCTGACAGCGTAGGGTCGGTTTGCGATGCATTAGTCTGCGTCCATGCCCTCGTCTGCGGCATCTTCTCGACAGCTGTTTCCGGGACTGTTTGGGTGGCCCTCGGTTTGCCCATGGGTGCTGCTAGACGGGAGAGTTCCCCCTGTGGTCGTCGTGTGTCTCGAGGGCGGTAGGCCACACAGTAACCCCGGATGAGTGGTAGTTGAGTGCCAGTCAGGTCCTCCGGCCCCTGCCGGGTGGAATGCGAGGCCTGTTCTACCTCGAGGGGCCTCTGCCAGGGGTGCCAGGGGCGGTGCGCAGTTGCCGGGGTTGGCGATTCCGTTCGTGGGGGGGTCCTCTCCCCTCTGCGTGGAGGGGCCCGTGTTGACTGGTAGGGCAGGGTCAGAAGGCATGGGCTGGTGTCGGCTGGAGTGTAGGTAGGGCGCTCCTATCCACAGAGCGGTCGTCCTCGGCGTCAGGTTCCTATGGGCGCCATGTTAGGGTCAGGCATCGTTGGTGGAAGTGGTCGCGTTCCAGACACCCTGGTCAGGTGGCGGTGTGTCCCGTGGCTCCCTACAAAGGTGGACGTGAGATGGAGGACTTCGGGGCGCTGGCAGAAGGTCCTCGGGGGGGGGGGGGAAAGCCAGGGCGGCACTCACCGTCCTCGATCGTGACGGCGGGTTTCTGCAGTGTCCAGCTCCGTGTGAGCGGCGCGCTTCTAGTATTCCGTGATGACAAGCTGTCCGGTCTCGCGGGGCTCGATCAGGCTCCTGACAGTGATCCGGCGTCAAGGTGCCGGGGTCCCGGGGTGGTCGCCGCCCTCTTGCGAGCCGGAGCTCCGGGATGGAGGAGGGTGCCGTGTGGCAGCGCAGTTTCTGTGGGATGACGGCCTGCGGGGCCGAGGCCGGGGCGTTACAGTCAAGACCCCCGGGATAGGGGGGGAGGGGATGGGGAGATCTCCACTCACCGCTCCCAACAATGGTGCCGGGCGTCCGGGGCTGTCGACTCCGTGACAGTGGAGTACTCGCTGGCTCCCTGTGATGCGTAATGGTAGGTAGATCGAGTCCGGGAGCCGATCAGGCTTCTGGCAGAGATGCAGCCTCGGTGGACCGGAGCCCCGGGGCGGCGGCCGCCATCTTGTGCGTCGGGGCTCTGGAGCGCAGAGAGACGCTGTGCACCGTGTATCTCGGTGGGCCGTCGTCGGCTTTCCCGTAGGCTCACTGCCGGCGTCGCTGGTTATGGCTTCTGGGGTCGTCCTCTAGTAAGCCGGATTTCAGCGGTTCACTGGTCCGCGGGGCTTAGTAGCGTCCGCCATTTCCCAGGAGAGGCGTCCCTCGGTCCGGGTAGAAAGCCGTCTGGCTCGCGCCGTCCTTCTACAGTAGCTGCCGGTCACTCCAGGGGTGCCCCGGGGTGCAGGGGGATCCCGAGTGTGGAATCGGGTATGCGGAGGCTCCTTGCGATCCAGGAACTGGGCAAGATGCTAGCCCGATCGCGGAGCCTCAGCAGAACACAGCCGCCATCGTGGCTTGCTAAGCCACGCCCCCCTGCAATACCACAACAGATAACGCTAACATGCAGAGGGGCAACTCCAGCCTCATGGATTATTATTGGCTGTGTGGAGATCTGCTATACACCCAGTTGCCACCTAACTGGAACGGCCTTTGTTCTTTGGTTACTTTGCACACACCAGCCTTGGTCATTCTGCGAATCAATATTTCAGCACTACACGATCACCCCAGGAGCAGTCCAAGGACCTTGGTGTATCATCACCGGAGAAGAGCTGCAGAATATCATAGCACTTCCACCTGGAAAGATGTCACCTAAGAGCATAGCATGTTTAATGATGCCCAGCTGTTCTTTGGAAGTGTTTTACCATTCGGTCAGGCAAAAGCAATTGCTCAATGGCTACAAATAACTAGGTGGGAACTGATGAAGACGATTAATGCTGTCAAAGATTATTTCAATGCCATAAAGGAAGAGCTGCATGCCATGTGATTGACGATTATGCAGCACCATTATGTACTTGATCTTATGACGGTCATGGAAAGAGCAGTTTGAGCCAAGACAGAAACTGCTTGTTGTACTTACATCCCAGAAAATGATGCGGACAATGGAACATTGCCGGAGGCCATACAAACTTTGCATAATTTACAAAAAAAATGCTGATTGAGGGAGGTGCCCCAAATTAATGGTTTAAGGGTTGGTTCGATTGGGATCTATGACAGAATATCGACCACAAAAATATCGACCTACAAGAATATCGAGTCAACAATATCGAGGGCAAAAATATCGACATCCTATCTACAACATGGTAAGTACAAAAATATCGAAAAAATAATATCGTTGTAAAAAATATCGATGTTAAAAATATCGATTTTTTTTTTATATATATAAATGTAAAAGTAAGTATAT
Source organism: Lissotriton vulgaris (assembly GCF_964263255.1). NCBI lineage: Eukaryota > Metazoa > Chordata > Amphibia > Caudata > Salamandridae > Lissotriton > Lissotriton vulgaris. The sequence continues at coordinate 1,017,216 of NW_028248207.1, read as the reverse complement.
AACACTAATAAATAAAATAAACATATTTAAAAGTATCTAATAATGTTTAAAATTAATAAATAAAAATATATACAGTAAAGATATAATATATATGTACTAAACAATAAGTATTAATAATTAATTTACTAAAAATACCCCTTTACCCAAAAACTGAAAACTGACCCAGAACCCTAAAAATACCCCTTTACCCAAGAACTGAAAACTGACCCTGAACCCTAAAAATACCCCTTTACCTAAGAACTGAAAACTGACCCTGAACCCTAAAAATACCCCTTTACCCAAAAACTGAAAACTGACCCTGAACCCTAAAAATACCCCTTTACCCATGAACTGAAAACTGACCCTGAACCCTAAAAATACCCCTTTCCCCATGAACTGAAAACTGACCCTGAACCCTAAAAATACCCCTTTACCCATGAACTGAAAACTGACCCTGAACCCTAAAAATACCCCTTTACCCATGAACTGAAAACTGACCCTGAACCCTAAAAATACCCCTTTACCCAAAAACTGAAAACTGACCCTGAACCCTAAAAATACCCCTTTACCCATGAACTGAAAACTGACCCTGAACCCTAAAAATACCCCTTTCCCCATGAACTGAAAACTGACCCTGAACCCTAAAAATACCCCTTTACCCAAGAACTGAAAACTGACCCTGAACCCTAAAAATACCCCTTTACCCAAGAACTGAAAACTGACCCTGAACCCTAAAAATACCCCTTTACCCATGAACTGAAAACTGACCCTGAACACTAAAACTACCCCTTTACCCATGAACTGAAAACTGACCCTGAACCCTAAAAATACCCCTTTACCCAAAAACTGAAAACTGACCCTGAACCCTAAAAACACCCCTTTACCCAAAAACTGAAAACTGCCCCTAAACACTCAAAATACCCCTTTACCCAAAAACCCAAAAATGACCCTGAACCCTAAAAATACTCCTTAACCCAAAGTTAAATAATATTATTTAATTAGCAATTAATAATTAATTAACAATAACAATAAAGTAAATATATTAGCACATAAGCTGTAATTAATATAATTTAATAATTATTATCATTTTTCCCCAATTAATTAATTAACAGTAACTAAAAATTATATATAAATAAATTACTCTAATAATGTAATTAACTAACTAATATTATTTAATTACCAATTAATTACTAATTTAAAATATGTACCAAATTATATTAATTAATTAACTAATTAATATTAATTATTTGCCAATTAATTAGTTATAAATATTTAAAAACATATATTAATTAATTAATTATTATTAAATTACTCCCCACCCTATTCCCCTATAAACCCACATCCCGCTACAGAAAATATATATCAATTAATCAATTAATTATTTCCCAATTAATCAATATTAATTAGCAATTAATTATAATTAATTAATTAATCCTACTAATTATTAATCAACTTACCATAATTAAATTACTTCCCACCCTATTCCCCTATAAACCCACAACCCGCTCCGGTACTAAACATCAAATTTACTTATAAATTTCTATATTATTATAGAAAATGTATACACATATAATAGTAATTATTTTAAATACTTAAATTAAACATATAACACATACATAATAAAAAACTATAAAATAATACAAATATCGATATTAGTGTCATCGAAATTATTAACATCGATATATATGCTATCGATATTACTAACTTCGATATTACTTACATCGATATTAAGTATTTCGATATTACTTACCTTGGGTCGATATTCTGTCCTACGATATTCTTCCCTTCGATATTATGCTCCTTCGATATTACAGACTCGATATTATGGTAAGTCGATATTTACAACTCGATATTTTGACTGTCTACCGTTCGATTGGTTACCATCCTGGATGTTGGGTCTGTTTAAAGTTTTATTCTTTCCTATTGTGGTGTTTCTTTTGATATGTTGCATTTTCCAATTAGTTATAGCTTGCTGTAAGAGGATGAGCACAAAGGCAGAAGGGATGTTCATGGTCAGGCCACCGATACAAGTCGTAGATGCTCAGGGTAATACATATCACTTAATACCAAGTGCAGATGTTGCATTAGAGAAAGTAGTTGAATTATAAACTAGAGGGGGGAATGTAAAATAGAAAATGAAATGCAAGGAAATTGCACTACCACAGACATCATTTGAGAGCAATGCAATGTGATATGTGGTTAAAAAGCAATATATGCCTTGGTTGCATAAAGAAGCAATGCAGGTTAAAGTTCACCAGAAAACAGAAACACAAGTTCAGCAGGTTTTCAGATAAATCGAAAAACATGGTATTAACAAGCCTTGAAGAGATTATAATCAAAGGACCCAAGCAGAGTCCTTTCTCGTTGTTAATTGAGACGTGGTTCAGAAAATGTTGGTTGTGAGAAGTTGGCCCGATATGCAGCGTTCGCTATTCTAGCGACCGCTATGTATCGTTCCAAACGACCCTTATGATGATTGGTTGTAAGTCAACCTAAAGACCAGCTATCCTAGTAGCGTGGATACGAGCAGTCTAAGGCTAAAGACTCGAGAGGGCGTGTTAAGCCAGCTGTTTACCACACATGTACCCCTTGAACACCAAGTGAAAGGACACCACACAAGTGTTATGAAAATAAACAGGATATTTATTAAGATTCACAACAGCCCTGTACTCTTTATGAGGACAGGGTACTAAGCACAAACCAAATCTCTTAGGAAAATACTTCAAGTGCACAATTAAAACAAGTGTCCGAGGACACGGAAAGTTTAGAGGTCTCGGGCGGACCCGATAAGGCAAGTCGGAAGCGAGGGACTCAGGACCCTAGAGTAAAGAGGCTATGCAGGCACTGAAATGCCGAGTTACCTAGCCACGAGGGCTGCGGCTGCACAAGTCTTACAGGCGTCGGGGTCTTCGCTGACGAGCCAGGAGCCGGAAGAAAAGGAGTTGCTGGCCGGCGACCAGTGATGAATAGTTCGTAGAGATCCAAGCCTGGATCAGAGATTGTTGATACCTGAAAGCAGAGGGGACCAAGTTCGTATTGCTAGCCAGTAGTCAGAGGGTACCAGGAGGGCACCGGTTGGCCGTCACCTCGACTAGGTGAGTGGGCGACGCTAGCCTCTGCAGTCTCACGGACCAGGAGGCGTTGTCGGCGACCAGGATGGAGGTGCGAGCTGTCCCACGAAGGATGATGCTGTCGGCGTCGCTGGGCCCAGGATTGGGGCAACAAGCCTTGGCAGATCTCAGGGCCACGTGGTAGGCCTAAGATGGCGTCTTGAATGGACCAGGAGGGTCCGGGGTGCTCCTCTCGGAAAAGGGAGCAAGGGCCGGTCTGGAGCAACCAGACCAGCAGCGTTGGTTATCGGATGTCGTCACAGGAGGACACAAGCCAGCGGCTAGTGACCGGACAACGTGTTGAGCAGCGAGCAGAAGGGCCCCACGCAGATCGTGGAGATGCTGGGAGACTGCACTTCGGTGCTGGAGCGGCTCAGGGTCGGGGCTTCTCGGACCCCAGAGCACTCACCAGGGAATTACTTCGATGGTCGTGCTGGTTAAGAGCGTGCAGGTTCTGATGATGGCCGGTCCCTCGAGGTCTCGTCGCACCCACCGATCACAGCTGAGCTAATGACGTGGGTAGAGGTCAGAGGTGCCAGGGAAGCCGGTTCTCGTCGAGCTGGGCCGTCGGATTCCTTGAGGAAGGACTTACAGCAAACCGCAGAGTTCTTAGATGGTGCCCGCTGATGCAGGGTGACTACTCCTTAGTCACAAGGGAGAAATCTTGAGAAGAGTCTCGAATGTCCTTTCGTAGAAAGTAGTTCTTGATTCAAAGATGATCTAATTTGGAAGGGTCCCCGCTCCGGCCTTTATTCTAAAGAAAGGGGTGGGTACATGACTAGGTCCTGCCCTAAGGGTGGGACCAGGAAGGGGGGTAGTTACACCCCTCTCCCCTGCCAGACTTTCCCCAGGCCAGGGCTGGTGCCCCTGGAACTGGTTCTAACCGGCAGATGCGTAGTGAGCACCGGGGTGCCACTCCGCAGTCACCTTCTCGCAAAAGCCCTACCTACCCAGAATACACAAACCCTGTCTGGGACGGTGCGAACACCGCCCTCGACAGGAAACCCTTTGTCCAAGCGCTCCTCGCTGGAAGGACTCCCAGCAGCAGGAGGTCAGACTCGTGTCTGTGGTGGCAGCATCCATTTTGTGGAGCTGAGGCTTTAGTTAGCTTTAACCGGGGTTCACAGTTACGTACATGTCGTGTCCCTCTAGAAGGGCGGAATGCTAACCTCGTCGCCAGAATTGGTGAGGGGGCCGCATCCCGATTCGTATGACACCTTACTCGACATGTCTTGATAACGCGACACCGAAGTTACCGATGTGGTACGCGTTATCATGGAACAGCCATTGGGTCTTTGTTCCGCAAGCTGCAACCGGGCTCGGCTCGGGCCAGAGCCTAGTTCACACGAGCCCACGCACTCTGCCTTCAGGATTGTCAAGGCCTGCCATAGGAGTGACTGATAGGAACTCGTGCGTCCATTGTACGGTTAGATATAGGGCTACTATACCTAAAGCAAAGGGTGAGTACACGACTTTGCCCCAGCTGTCAGGCAGCCAGTTGTGTCAAATTTAGGAGGCCAGCCAGGGGTGGCATAATACATGCTGCAGCCCCTGGCGGCCCTGGGTACACCTATGCCCTGCGTTACGGGGTCTGATAAGGTGGCCCAGTACCAATTGGTAAATGCACCTAGGGTACATGTCGTAATTTAGAAAGAGAACAGCCAGGCTGTGGGTCTGATTGGCAGGCCCACAGCCAGAGAAAGTCGTAAACCAGTGAAACAAAAGCAAAAAAATCTGGGTGATCATGGGATTGCAGACCCTACTCTCCTACATTGGTCACAGATGACTTTAGTGTAGATCAAGGAGAGTCAGATAAGAAGTCTTGGAACAGAGTGGTAAAAATGAACACACTTGGGGAAAGAAGGTTAATGTTTCAATAAAGCTTTGTTAGAACTATAATAAAGAGAACGTAGAGAAAAGGTTATTAGAATAAAGGAACAGGTGAAGTGATGTCTTTGTAAAAGTATATTATTAACCTATGTACTGGTCTTGACCGGTTATTGTTTTTTTTTAGACAATTGTGTTTAGGCCATCACTTTTTCAACTGTATATGCAGCTGTCTGCGAGAAGCAAATTGAGATCCGCTTTTTCAGCTCCACGAAGTGACTGATCTCCCAGCCATAATAAGTAAACCTACGTTTGCCTTGCCAAGAGAAGTCTTGTCTATTTTGTATTCCAGTTTTCACCCAACAGGTAACACTCGTCCCCACAATTTCAATTCATGGGTCACTTCCCCTTACAATCTCACACTCATACAACCTCTCACAAAAGGGTATTACTCTTCTCCAACTTAGCACACTTTGGGATAGTGATGCAACTTCTCAAGACAGGATACTACACTTCCTTAGCATATCACACCACAGGGTACTACATTTCCCAAACGTGGCATACCACAGCATACTCCCCCATGCAACTTCTCATGACGGGGTAATACTCTTCCCCATTTTGCACCAACATGCACACAAGTGCACTAGACTCATATCTTTTGTGACAAGGTGCTACTCTTATCATCATCTGCGACATTCTGACATGCACAACCAGCAAGTATGTACCTAATAATCTATAGATGGGCACTACACCATCTGCTCGAAGCTACTAACTAGACTTCATATGAACGCAAAAGTAAAAGCTCACACTGTATTCCCAAAACATAATTTATACCCCCCCACCATCTCTTGGACAAATCAGTTCCCCAGCCTTAAGAATCTCAAAGTTAGTGGGAAATTAGCCACATTTGTTAGCAGATGTACATAGTATAACGCAACCAGCATGAATGGCAAATATCCCCCTGAATAATTAACAGAATGTTATATTTTAACATTGCAATCGGGTGGTCAGGTAGGTGATATTTTGACTCCAGGACAAATGATATTCTCAAACAAGAGTCTCATTTTTATTTCCACTGTCCATTTAGATAGTCCTACTTCTTCTACATTAACCAGAAGGCCCTAGGCAGCCTTTCTTCAATGTCTCTAGACTTGTCTCAGTCAAACATCAGTTTACTACTTTCCTTCATGATGTCAAATTCTGCGTAGCCAGCACCTCCACTCCAACACCTAGGTCATTTGACATGGGTGAGTGTATTTCATGAGCCAGTTGCAATGCTATGCCCCAAACACCACTCCCTCTTCTTCCAGCATGGAATGACTTGTGCAAGAGAGGAAAGTTCCAATTTACCTGGTGCCTCCCATGGCCACAAGACCTCTGCCTATTGTCGACGACACACTAGCAGGAGCTGCACCATCTTCTTTGAATCAATCCAGCACAGATCAGACAAAGAAGATATGTCAAATGCCTTTAATCTGCACTCTGATAGGCTATGTACTGCTCTCCTCAAACTTGATAAGGCCTCCTGCAGTCAACAGGGTTTATGCTTGTCATGCGGCACACGGCCCTGTAGAGATGTTTCTGGCTTGTGAATGATATAAGAGCCTGCCACAAGTTATACTTTAATTCAAATGAAACAATGTGCAATCATCACAGTACACTAGCACCAATTCGGCACAATAGACCCTCAAAAAGAATGGACAAGCCTGTGCCATAATCAACTTAACTGACAAATCATACAGCGCACTCCACCATCACTGCTCCTTATATGACGGTCACCGTTGAATGTATTATTGCTTAATGCTCCGTGGGTCATTAAAGAGTTATATTTACTGTAAAGGAGATTTCCAGCCTCTTGCCACTGAATCCATTACAATGTCCCCACACCGATGTCCTTATGACAGCTATCTCTATGTAATTGCCCTTAAACTTGACTATTCTCTAGAACACATCACCTCAGTTTATTATTCCCCTTAGGCGGCTCCTTGTCAAATGTTGACCATCCTCCTCAGTGAGTTTCTTCTGCCTACGAGCCTGAGCTGACACTATTTACAGGTAGCTTTGAGGGTGGATGGCCCCAAATAAGTCCATTATGGTTAAAGGCTGTTTTCCTTTTCACTAGAGGCCTCCTGCTCTGCCAAAAATGGCTTCCAACTGCTGCCAGAGTCTAGCTATATATTCACAAAGCTCTTTTAACAGTTTATCACCAAAATGTTGAAGTTAAAGGGTAGGGTCTTCATACAAGAGTCTGGATAAATTCAGATATCAGTTATGTTCTTTATTTCATGCAAGTCCATTAGACTACAGCAACAACTCCATCCTCCCTTCAACTGCCCCTGTATCCTAGCTTCAATCATCACATATCAGAAAGAAACAGGTTCGTATTAGATTCCTTACCTTAGAATATCCCCAGGCGTCAGACTGTATCCGGAAATTTTTGCGTAGCAGTACCGTTGTGCATCGGTAGGCGTCGTCTGCGGCTCCGCGTCCGTCGTCGGCGCCGTGATGCCGTCATCGGAGTACTGAGACGCCGCCTCCGCGTGCTGACGTCAGTTCTTCTTTTTTCCGCGCCAGCAGCGCAGATCCGTAAATAATGGTACCTTAGTCATTTTTTGACTAAACTTTTTACGACCCCTTTTGATCATTTTTCTTGAGTCTTCGACTCCGGACGGTGCCGATAGGGATGCCAGGTTTCAAGCCTTGTGAGGATTGCGACCGACTGATGTCGGTCACCGACCCTCACCGTCGGTGTCTCCACTGTCTCGGCGTCGACCACGACGACAAGACCTGCTCCGACTGCAGGGCCCTGACTTCGAAAGCTAGGCGGGAGCGGTGCCGCAAGCGACTCGAACTCCGGCAGTCGGCCCCGCGCCGTGAGAGGTCCCGGTCCGGACAGATGTCGAGGGACCGGTCGGAGCCATCAGAGCTCCGGGAGTCGACATCACTCCTCCAGGTCGAAGTCGTCAGGTAAGCACAAGAAGTCGAAGAGACGTCATCGCTCTTCTGACTCCCCCCGACGCTTGCACGACGTGGCCGGGGGTTCGGGTGACACCACTCACGAGGCTCTGTCGGAGTCACAGGCGTCCCGGCCTGCCCCACACCCTCCGGTCCCTGGGCAGCACGCGACGCCGGAGGAGATTGAGAGCTTCCTCATGGCCATGAGGTCCCTCGCTCCTCCAACGGGCTCAGTGACGCCTTCGGGCCCAGCGGACCCGTCTGGGGGCCCTAGCGGGCCGGGTGCTTCGGCCCCGACGCCGCCGGCGCCTTCGGGTCCGGCGCCGCAGGACCCTGCTGGATCCGCTTCTGGATCCGGGTCGTCACCGGTTGACCTCACGACCTCACCGGCGGCGGTCCCCCAGGTGTCACCTCCGGCGCCGTCCTCGGGCGGCGCCGTACCCGATACCTCCCTCGATCCGGTGCCGGCATCAGAACGGCGCTGCTGGGCGCTGCTTTTGACGCCGTTTGGGGAGATTTACTTCAAAGAACCGGCCCCATCTTTTGACAACCCTGATTATCAGGGGATGGGTGATGAGGAGTATGGGAGGGGTCTGAAGACCCTCTGACACGTGAGTGTCCGTCTCAGGAGGACTGGACAGGTGGACTTGGGGATGCCAGTAGTCTGGACACCTCGCCAGACACTGGTTTTGTCTCGCCTCCTACCGTGGCTTCGAAGGAGGAGGCAACCTACAGTGTGGTGTTGACGTGGGCAGCCAAGACCTTGGGACTTGAGCTCCCCGTCGCGGCCGTGAGGACTAACCTCCTTACTGAGGTCCTTAAACGGCAGTCAAGCTCGGCTGAGCCTCTGCTGCCGTTTAATGAGGCCTTGACTGATGTTCTTTTGGGCACTTGGTCCAGGCCCGCTACAGGTTCGCCTATAGATAGGAACATGGCCAGACGCCACCGCCCGGCCCCGGGCGACCCATGTTTCCTGTCCACCCACCCAACCCCTCAGAGCCTGGTCATCCAGGCCTCCAATTTCAAGACCGCATTCCCGTCGGCTCCGCCGGACAGGGAATCCAAGAGGTGTGAGCAGTACGGCAAAAAGGTATTCTCCTCCCTGTGTCTGGGACTGCGGTCTTCCAACACCGCATGCCTCTTGGGCCGCTACACCCACTCTATGTGGGACACGGTCGCGGAACTGCTGCCAGAGTGCCCGTTGGAGATGCAGGCCAAACTCAACCAAGCCCTTGTGGAAGGCCGAGATGCGGCACGGTATTCTATCCGGTGTGGGCTGGATACCACAGACTCACAGGGCAGAGCGATGGCAACGACGGTGACGATTCATCGCCACACCTGGTTGAGGTCCGCCAACTTTTCGGCCGATGTCCAGAATACACTCATCGACATGCCATTTGATGGCCGTCGCCTTTTTGGCGACAAGGCAGACCATGCGCTTGAGCGCTTTAAGGACTCCAGGGCTACGGCCAGGTCCTTGGGCCTCTCGGCCCCGCGCCAGCAAACGGGTGCCTTTCGCTCCTTTCGTGGCCAAGGAAGAGGTGCCCCCACACGTGCTGCCAGCCAACCACCGCAGACCAACATCCAACGGGGTGGCGGCCGTGGTAACCGCCGTGGCGGTGGTCGGGGACAATGGCGAGCTCAGTCCACACCTTCACCCGCAGTATCCGCCTCAAAACCCTCCTAGTCCGTACTTTCAGGTCCATGTGACGCCAGTGGGGGGCAGGGTTTGCCATCACCTCCACCACTGGCGCACTGTCACATCAGACAGGTGGGTGCTGCAAATCGTCCGAAGGGGCTACTGCCTCCCCTTTGAGGCGACCCCTCAAGCCATGCCACTGCGATAACACCGCGTATCGGGGGATCATTTGCGACTTCTGCAGGAGGAAGTTACGGCCCTCTTGGCCAAGGGGGCCATCAAGCGCGTTCTTGGGCCAGAAGTAGGGTGTGGTTGCTACTCCCACTACTTTCTGGTACCCAAGAAGGGCAAAGGGGGCCTAACCACTATCTTGGACATAAGGAATGTCAACGGCTTGCTCCGGAAGGAGAAGTTCAAAATGCTGACACTGGCTCAGGTCCTAGCTGCCCAGGAGACTGGATGGTAGCGTTGGACTTGCAGGACGCTTATTTCCACATCCCCGTCCTGCCGGCCCACCGGCCCACCGGCGCTACCTGTGGTTCACGGTAGGCCACGAGCACTTTCAGTTTACCGTGCTCCCCTTCGGCCTTACAAGCGCCCCAATGGTGTTCATGAAGGTGATGGCGGTGGTCGCAGCTCATCTGCGCAGGTTAGGGATTTCAGTCTTCCCCTACCTCGACGACTGGTTGTTGAAGGCGGGCTCACCCCAGACAGTCGTCAGCCACCTCCAGACAATGGCAGACCTCTTGCACCAGCTGAGGTTTTCCATCAATGTGCCGAAGTCACACCTGTGCCCCTCTCAGAAGCTCCTCTTCATCAGAGCGGTTCTCGACTCTGCGCAGTTTCGGCTTTATCCACCCGAGCAGCGGGTCCGGGATATTCAGGCTCTGATTCCACTCTTTCAGCCTTTATCCCGGGTCTCGTCAGGTTGACACTGCGGCTTCTGGGGCTGATGGCTTCCTGCATCCTTCTGGTGCATCACGCCAGGTGGCGGATGCGGGCTCTGCAGTGGGACCTGAAGTGTCAGTGGGCCCAGCATCAGGGCAACCTGTCCGACCATGTTCTGATCTCGGAGGGCACTGCGAGACAGCTGCAGTGGTGACTCACGGACCGCGATTGGGTCAGCGGCAGATCCCTCTCCCTTCCCCAACCGGAGCACGTGGTTGTGACAGACGCATCCCTCCATGGCTGGGGAGGCCACATGGGAGAGGCGGAGATCTGAGGCCTCTGGTCTCCGGTGGAGTCCCGGCTCCATATCAACCTTTTGGAGCTGCGGGCGATTCGTCTAGCACTGAAGGCATTCCTCCCCTCTGTCAGGGGGAGTGTAGTGCAGGTGTTCACGGACAACACCACCGCCATGTGGTACTGGAACAAACAGGGCGGGGTGGGTTCGTGGACCCTATGCCAGGAGGCTCTGCGCCTCTGGCAGTGGCTGGAACATCAGGGCGTGACCCTGGTGATTCAACACCTGGCAGGTTCTGTGAACGCCAGGGCAGATGAACTCAGCTGCCGGTGCATGATGGATCACGAATGGCGTCTGAACTCGGACATGACGCAAGGTCTCTTTCTGCAGTGGGGAGAGCCTTGGTTAGATCTATTCGCCACAAAAGAGAACGCGCAATGTCATCAGTTTTGCGCGTTGGGATTTCCAAGGTGGCACTCGCTCGGAGACGCTTTTCGTCGCGAGTGGAGTTGCAGTCTGTTGTACGCCTTTCCGCCTATACCACTTCTGCCCAGAGTGCTGAAGAAGATCAAGCGCGACTGGGCCCAAGTCATCCTTGTGGTTCTGGACTGGGCACAAAGGTACTGGTATCCCGAGCTACTCAGTATGTCAGTCGATCCCCCAGTTCGTCTGCCTCTTCAGGAGGACCTTCTATCGCAGCAGCAGGGGACGGTCCTCCACCGAACCTGTCCAGTCTCCACCTCCATGCTTGGAGAATGAGCGGCGACAGTTGAGGCCATTTGACTTGCCTCCTGATGTCTGTAATATCATTCTGGCAGCCACGCGTCCCTCCACAAAGTCGGTATATGCCTGCAGGTGGAACAGATTTGTGGCATGGTGCACAGCAAAGGCTGTGGATCCTCTCTCTGCCCCTCTTTCTGAGGTTCTTCTCTTCCTTCTTTCTCTTGCCCAGCAGGGATCTGCTCTGGGCACTATCAAGGGCCACCTTTCTGTCCTTTCAGCCTTTCTAAGGCTGCCTGATCAACCTTCTTTGTTCAAGTCCCCTATTGTAACTCGTTTTCTGAAAGGCATCACACACACGTTTCCACCTGTTCCGTTTGTGATGCCTCAGTGGGACTTGAACCTGGTTCTTACCTATCTGATGTGTGCTCCCTTTGAGCCACTTCACAACTGTCCTCTCCGCCTTCTTACTCTGAAGACTGCTTTCCTGGTTGCCATCACCTCTGCCAGGAGAGTGAGTGAGCTCCAGGCTCTTTCTTCCAAACCTCCTTTCCTTTCTGTCCTTCCGGACAAGGTTGTGTTGCGGACAAGACCATCTTTCCTGCCCAAGGTTGTCACGGCCTTCCACATCGGGCAGACTATCACCTTGCCCACCTTCTTTCCGCCTCCGCATCCCTCAAAGGAGGAAGAGCGACTCCACCGTCTGGACCCAAAACGTGCGCTCTCATTCTATCTGGATCGCACACGCCAGTTCCGGGTGGATGACCAACTCTTTGTTGCTTACGTGGGCGCTAAAAAGGGAAGGGCGGTACACAAGTGGACCATCTCTCGGTGGGTCGTCTTGTGTATCAAGGCTAGTTACTCCTTTGCTAAGAAGGAACCTCCTGTCGGGCCACGGTGGCTACTACTGCCCTGGGTCGGGGACATTTGTCAGGCAGCTACGTGGGCCTCGCTGCACACGTTTGCAAGACACTACTGCCTGGACAGCCAAGTCTGGAGGGATGGCTTCTTTGGCCGTTCCGTCCTCCAGGACTTTCTAGTGTGATTATTGGTTCACAGACCCACCACCGGGGTTGGTTTTGCTGGGGTATCTGTTCAAAGGTAAGGAATTTAATACTAACCTGTTTCTTTCAGATGAACAAATTACTTACCTTCGGTAACGATATATCTGTAAGAAACAGTAGTTAGTATTAGATTCCTTATCGCCCCACCCATCCTCCCCGTTCTGTGAACCGATATCTAGGGTTAAGCTCGTCCCCTTTCAGGGCCCTAGTTTTAATGGCACCAGTGTTGGTTTTTAGCATGGCTCTGCGTTTCTGGCGCGGAAAAGCTGTGTCTAAGAACTGACGTCAGCACGCGGATGCAGCGTCTAAGTACTCCGACGACATCATCACGGCGCCCACGACGCGGACGACGGACGTGGAGCCGCAGACGACGCCTACCGATACGCAAGGGTACTGCTACGCAAAAATTTCCGGATACAGTCTGACGCCTGGGGATATTCTAAGGTAAGGAATCTAATACTAACTACTGTTTTTTACAGATATATCGTTACCGAAGGTAAGTAACTTGTTCACATACAACATACCACTCTCTGCATTCCAGGCACCAGCTCAGAGAGACAGGGAATGACATACATTCCACTAATGAAAAACCAAACACTATTGAAGGGCTAGAGGGATGTTTTAAGACCAAGCCTAAGTATTATCCCCCGCTGAAACTGAACTAATAAACAACTAACTTAGGGGTCTATTTTTTAGAAATCCAATTTGTGATTCTATAGTCTTGACACCATGTCGAATGTACATGAGAGCAAGCGAGATAAAACTAACAAACCATATCACCAAAATGTGAGGCACCAGTAAACGTAAGTCACCCCTATTTTAGGATTCCCATCAAAAGTCTTGTATGAATCAATATTCTCATTTGGTAATCCTTATCGGGTATTGTGTCTCTTGATCATTGAGACCACTAGCATACCCTGATAATCAGTTCGGGGTAGCGACCCACAATCACTAGATACTACCACATGATGTTGGTACGATGGGAATGTGCAGTGCAGAAATAATATAAGTGGTGGTTAAAAAAGGATAGGGAACTTAACAAAAACCAGTTTTAATAGACGTTAGCCCCTTCCCTATTAAAAACAAGAACAGTGTAACATAGTCATCACAGTCCACACAAATAGCTGCGAAGAGACCAACATGTTTCAGCCAAACCGGGAGATTCCCCAGGCTTTCGTCAGGGTCTCTGTTCTTTATATATGCTACTGCTTATGAGTGAATAAAGTGTGAAAAAATTATACAAAAAAACACACAAGTGAATAGCCAGTAAAGGATATATTATTCCTTCATCTGTGTCAAACTCCTCTCATCGGCACCTGTTGACTTAATGCTGTCTGTTGGGGACAAACGTACAAGTAAATCACAATCAGCTATCATGGTCTGTTAAAAGAGATACATCATTATCTCACCACATACACAGATACATTACTCACCAGGGTGTCCGGGGAGTGGACCTCACCTCTTCCTGGACCTGGCTCAGGATATGTGAGACCCCGCTCTACAGGAATAGAAACCGACTTCATAAATACCGAGGACAGAGGGATCAAGCATTGATCTACTCTGACCATGTACAAAGCGTGAAGTCACAAAGTCTTCTATTCATGGAGTTAACTAACATCTACCCACAGGTTCCCATTTAACCTCCTGATCCTTCCATGTCTAGCTATGGACTAAGTCTATGCTTACATTTTTGTGGCGTTAGCCAAAAGTTAAAAAGTAATGGACAGACTGGCAAACAGCCTAAGTACAATAATTGGAAAAGGTGAGGCTGTGTTCCTACCTGTCCGTCGTTGTCTCAGACTGTGACTTGAGTATAGTACATGTTCATTCACTATAAGGGTTCGAGGAGTGCATCACACACTAGTATCCTCTGCATTTAGGACCTGCCAGTTGAGTGTATTACCTTTTCACTCTTCATCAAGGCTAGATGAGTGTATCATACATGAGCATTATCGTCTGTATTGAAGCCTTGTTTCCACTACCATATGGTCTGGCTTGAAGTGTGATTTATATAGTTTACGAGGACACACAGGGTAATACTGACTGCACACCTTCATAAATCACGGAACATAGTAACATTACGCCAATTGGTAGTTTTTCCTTACTAGCCCGTAATCCAGCCTCTCATTTGGCAGACTACACATATCCCCCGGGCTGTGTGGTGCCCTATATCAGTGAGCGTACACCATCGCCACTGAGAGCGGAAGCTGAACTAGAAACTACACAAGCCTTTGGTGTGACATCACTTGGTAGTCCTCCTCCATTCAATCTCGCGAGATCTCGCGCCAGAGCGCTATTCGGCATTACGAGCGAACCGACTATAGACTGAGGCACATTACTGACTCTACTGTCAAGAATATTATCCCACACATTAGTCTTGTGTTGTCCTTGTTCCGCGAGCGAACGCCTTCGCCACCCAGATCGGAAGCGGCACTAGGAACTACACAAGCTTTTGCAGTGACATCATTTTGTAGTCCCCCTTCTGGTAATCCTGCGAGATCTCGCGCCAGAGCCTCATTCTGCAGCACGAGCAAACCGAATGCAGACCGAGGCACATACTTAATTTCCCTTGTCACCAATCAATCCCAGATTTTAGCAAATTGAGGAGAGACAATGCGACTGACAAGAACAGTTATCCCAACCCTTCGGCATAGCCCCTCCTTCAGAGGTTCCGATTGGTTGGTTCTTCCTGACCAGACTAGTGATATGGAAGGAACGAAGGAAACTCGGTGCCTCCCCCTGACTCAGTCACAGTCTGAGACAACGACGGACAGGTAGGAACACAGCCTCACCTTTTCCAATTATTGTACTTAGGCTGTTTGCCAGTCTGTCCAATACTTTTTAACTTTTGGCTAACGCCACAAAAATGTAAGCATAGACTTAGTCCATAGCTAGACATGGAAGGATCAGGAGGTTAAATGGGAACCTGCGGGTAGATGTTAGTTAACTCCATGAATAGAAGACTTTGTGACTTCACGCTTTGTACATGGTCAGAGTAGATCAATGCTTGATCCCTCTGTCCTCGGTATTTATGAAGTCGGTTTCTATTCCTGTAGAGCGGGGTCTCACATATCCTGAGCCAGGTCCAGGAAGAGGTGAGGTCCACTCTCCGGACACCCTGGGTGAGTAATGTATCTGTGTATGTGGTGAGATAATGATGTATCTCTTTTAACAGACCATGATAGCTGATTGTGATTTACTTGTACGTTTGTCCCCAACAGACAGCATTAAGTCAACAGGTGCCGATGAGAGGAGTTTGACACAGATGAAGGAATAATATATCCTTTACTGGTTATTCACTTGTGTGTTTTTTTGTATAATTTTTTCACACTTTATTCACTCATAAGCAGTAGCATATATAAAGAACAGAGACCCTGATGAAAGCCTGGGGAATCTCCCGGTTTGGCTGAAACATGTTGGTCTCTTCGCAGCTATTTGTGTGGACTGCGATGACTATGTTACACTGTTCTTGTTTTTAATAGGGAAGGGGCTAACGTCTATTAAAACTGGTTTTTGTTAAGTTCCCTATCCTTTTTTAACCACCACATATTATTTCTGCACTGCACATTCCCATCGTACCAACATCATGTGGTAGTATCTAGTGATTGTGGGTCGCTACCCCGAACTGATTATCAGGGTATGCTAGTGGTCTCAATGATCAAGAGACACAATACCCGATAAGGATTACCAAATGAGAATATTGATTCATACAAGACTTTTGATGGGAATCCTAAAATAGGGGTGACTTACGTTTACTGGTGCCTCACATTTTGGTGATATGGTTTGTTAGTTTTATCTCGCTTGCTCTCATGTACATTCGACATGGTGTCAAGACTATAGAATCACAATTTGGATTTCAAAAAAATAGACCCCTAAGTTAGTTGTTTATTAATACATTCCACTAAACCTGATGCAGGCGGGAGGGTCTGGATTTTTAAGCTAAGAATGGTTTTATTTAGGTGTTTCCCACCTACAATTGCCTCTGATTCTATATAAGCCAACTGGGAAAATATATTCTCCTATTTCTTTTTTTTTAAATCTCCCACTTCCTTGTTTGAAAATGTTGGCATGTATGCAATGGTGGCACACAAGATATGACGATTCTTAAGTCGCCATAAAATAATACTCCCCAGTTTACACCCTCAAAAGTGTCAAAATACTCCCTAGAGGAATACCCTCATAACAGACTTTAAAAAACACAGGTTGTGGCGTGGGTGTCATATTCTGTTAAAGGTGAACGGGTAGAGGAGAGTAGCTGTATGTAAACATACATTTTCTCTTGCTAGACGCCTGTTCAGTGAGAGTAAAAACATTAACGGAACTAGGATGGGGGAATGATGTGGCCGGAGTGGGGCTTGCTTGTGTAGCCATCCCTCTGTTCTGTAACCACAAGTTGGATATATGTAACTCTAACGACTAGCATCTGTAGTAGACTTATGTACTTACTACCATTCTTATGTGAATTTAGAGTTTATCTGTTTGTATTTTTAATGTAATTCATGTACCCTGAAATTCTTATGTAATGTAACTGGTTCTTTTGTAAAGCGCTCTACCACCTTCAGGTAAAGTTCGAACTATAAAAAACGCATAAATAAATAACCATAGTGGCTTGTATCTGTGACTTGTTTGTGTTGGACTGTTTGGGCAGTCCAATTATTCCCTTTACTAACTTTCAACGCGACAAGAGCTTAAAATGACATCTCAGCTAGTCTCGTTTTTATTTTTGCTAGGACGCTCCTACGCAACCCTACAATTTCTTACTGTCCATTACGAAAGCGTCTCAATACAATTAACAAAAATTCTAGCTATCGCATCAAGAATTTTCAATTTTATTAAGGACACGGAGGCGAGGATTAAGCTTCTCTTTCTTTACTTCAAGAAAATACGTCAGTCAATCAAGTTATTATAAACAAAAAACCACACCACCCATCAGTCCCACTAGTCCATCATCCACCAATCACCGGGGTCCTGCATAGTACATAAGGTCATGTAACCATAACTCCTCCTCTTTCTTTGTCAATAACCATAAAAGTAATTTCCAAACAGTCTTGCAAACTCGAACTCCAAAACCACGAATCCTCCGAGAACTCAGGTCCGTACACTGAACTCGGCAACCATGTGAACTATGAAGGAAGTTCTTCTCCTCCAATAAGCACCGAAACTGGATAGCAATGAACCAATCACCTCAGGTCGCTTTTGCCTCTGCTCATGAGAGGAAAAGAAAAGCAGTAGCAACACATCCACTGACTTTGTAAACCATATCCCCAAGGGCGGGAAAACCCTACTTCAAACATAACTAGAATAATACTAGGCATCACATAATCAATTCTAATCCATTATAATCAATCTACATCTCTGGGCAGGATAATACTTGCCTCTTTGCCCTTAATAGAATAGAATCTTTTTTTATTCTATGTCAGCAACTGAGTCATCTGATTAAGCTAGTTTAAAGCTGTGCCACAATATTGGAAGTGACATCCACAACTGGTTTGTGGTAAAACACTTTAAAAGTTGAGTCAGAAGACCAAACAGACGCGCAACCATAATGTCCTCAAGATGAGAATCCAGTGGAAAAGGCTTTGTAGGCCATACCTCCCCTCACTGAATGTGCTCCAATAAGAGATACATCAGTTACCGCGTCTGTGAGAATCCATCTGAACCACCATTCCAGAAAAGCGGAAGAGGCCGGGCGGAAAAGTTTCGGCAAAGAAATAAGCAACTGTCCTGCCTGATTTGTATGCAATTCTCCAGTATGCTCTTTGTAACATTTCAAACATTGAACCATGCATAATTTATGATGATGAGGAAAAGTAGGATAAACAATACTTCGTGAATCAGTTTTAGTGTGTTTTGGTATGGAAAAGGACACTCCTGAAGGAGTAAAAACTCTACCTACTAAATCCAAGGCTCTGACATACGACACCCTCCTGCAGGATATGAGACAGAACAACGTTTTGCAGATAATTGCTTCCGCGTAAGATCTTCATTCTGGCTCTGAGGAATCATAGGACCACATCTACATTCCATAAATTAGAATATTTAGGTTGTGGGCAAACCATCTGTATTCCTCTCAAAACTTTGCACACTAGAAGATGTTCCCCCACCGGCCTACCATCCAGATGAGTATGCCCACGGAAATAGCTGAACGGATATTATTCAGTTCTACAGGCTAGACCTTGAGTGGCCAGATCAGACAAAAAAATTCACAGTGATATGGACACCGGAATCCAATACCTGTGATGGCACCATGACCAACTTTTCCCTATTGAGAACAAACCCCAGATCTTTGAGGAGGCGTCCTGTCCATGATAAGTGAAGGAGAACTCTCTCCCTGTGCTGTACAATGACAAGAATATCGTCCAAGTAAATGATCAATCTCACCCTTCGCTCCTGAAGATACTGCACTACTGGTCGAAAAAGCTTGGTGAAGCACCAAGGGGCTGAAGAGAGACCGAATGGCATGGCAGTGAACTCGTACCATTGATGTTGCCAGTGAAACTGAAAAACAGTCGGTGAGGGGCAAAAATTGGCATTGCCAAATACGCATCTTTAAGGTCTAAACGAACTAGCCAGTCGTCTTCCTATAGCAGATTGCACAATAAGTTTTTGCCCTCCATTTTGAAGTGGCAATACATGATCCAGGAATTGAAGTCCTTTAGGATGAGAACCAGTCAAAAACCCTGATCCTTCTTGGGAACCAAATATATGGTATTGACGAAACTCCCTGGGATGTAAGGTTGTTTCCATTACCGTTCCTTTGGCTATGAGGTACTGGACTCTTAGTCTATGAAAAACCTCTCGGTTTGGGGTTAAATGGAGAGGGAACGGAAGACTTCCCTGCTGAGGGGTGGAGTAAAACTCCAGTTGAAACCCCTGTTTCATCTGTGACACCCGTAGGTCTTGTGAAATTGTCAACCAATTGTGAAAAAACAACTGATTCCTTCCCCCACCATAACTTCTGATTGAGGAAGAATGCTCACCTGCGTAAGAGGCATCTGTGGTTTTGTCTCCGCCATGGTAACCTCCACGACAGGCATGACCTCGTCCACCCCAATTTCGTGTGGGGTAAAAGCTCCCTCCTCTGGGCGCGTATCCATGTGTGGTCTGTTGGAAGCCACGTCCTGGTGCTCGGCCATAAAAAGGCCCCTGTTAAAGACCTTCATTAATGATGTTTGTGCCTTGTTTTCCGCCGAAAAGGTTGATACATACTTTCCCAGGAATTTGATGAACTTGTCGCCAAAAAACAAACCATTGTCCCAAGTGCCTGCTTGGGTGGAGGCTAATTCCGCGAGCTGGGGGTCAATGCGCATAAGGATGGATTTGCACCACTCTGTGAATATTGCTCAATTGACGTTGCCCACATAGGGCCCTCTGCACCCACTCCAGGACCTCACCCGGATCCAATTGAGACTGATTATCCTTAGCCTCAACCGCCAGGTCAAGTATTTTAGTGATGGAGCCCGAAATGTCAAGAAGCTTGTCCTGGCAGCCCCACCAGGCTCTGTCAAGGACCGTCTTGGGGTCTATGGAGAGCTTCTTCAAGAAAGTGGCCACGTTGAGGTCGAGTTCCGGCGTATCCACCACCACACAAAGATGGGTGTGGGCATTCGGACAGCAAGGTTTTGCGTACTTCCCTTTCAAAACCCTGATGCAAATTAGCCTGGACATATTGCGCCACCTCCATGCAAGGGACCCATTTGGTGGAGTGAGGGTGGACAATTTCCCTGGAATCAAACAATAAGTTCTTGTTAGGTGGAATGACTGGCCTCATGTGTTGCACCTTGCGTTTCCACCTGGCGGCTGGGTCCAAATCCTCCTGAAGGATGTCTTTGTCAGAGCGGAAATCGGAGGTCAAAGTGAAGGGTTCTGCCATGACGGTGGAGCACTTAGTGAAACCAAATGTTTCAAAATCATCAGTACTTCCATATTCATGGTCACGCAGGACCGAGTGCTAATTGTGAAAGGACTTATGCCGAGGATCCTTTGGAAGAAGTACTGTGGGCAAAGCCTGTCTCATGCCAAGCCAAATCATGTGTCACAATTACCCCTGTTGAGCCCATCAATACGTGCCGACTATAACACGCAAGGGGCTGTGTACAAAAGTTGCAAGGCTTTAATTAGGGCTCGGTTTACCGAGCTTTGCACTTGAGAATCAAGTGCCTTAACCAGTTGTTCCTCCATATCTTGTTCATAGGGGACTTCAGTATATTCCAGATAGTCCTCACCCTCTTCATCCTGATATCCCATGATTTTACACAGTAATGGAGGGTCTGGAGGAGGTTCCGGGGGAGAGAGCCCTTGAAGGTGCAACACCAAAGTAGGAATAGAGGAATTAGGGCAGGCGAGCCCCAAGAAATTGCCAGCAATATTATGTGGTGAGAGGCACACCGGGACCAAAACGAGCCGCTAGCTCCTTTACACACAATGAGGTGAAGCAATCAGCAATTTACTCGATTTCTACTTCACTGCCTGAGCAGGAGCAATAAAAGAGAATTGGACGCATATACCGCCCGTACCGCTCCCGCTCCACAGCAACTTATCAAAACAGGCAGAGTAGCCCCTGATTATGTAAACCACCTGTAACCCAAGCGAGACTATGAGGAAACAATACAGCATGGACGCTATGTAAATAACAGTGTACATGTCAAATATTGTAATAGAAAAAATGACAGCTCAGCAGCTGCAGCAGAACCGAAAGAGAAGGGATGTGGTACTAGAATAAGCCCTTGCCCCATCCCTATAGCTGAAGAGGTATGGTCCTCTTATATTCGGGAGCATTATGCAGGGAACGGCTCCTCGGGTGAAGACAGTGGCCCTGATGTAACACCTGAAGGACTGATTAATTATCTTACAGAGGAAACAATTGAAATGGCCATAAAGAATATGCGCTCCTCCGGTGCAATGGGACCTGACGAACTCCCCATGACGGTCCTGAAGCAGGAACCCGAAATGTGGAGTAAACTCCTTTACCCATTGTTTAAAGCCTGTTTTGTTTCTAAAACGGTACCTGCTTCCTGGAGGGGAAGTATTCTGGTCCCTATTTTTAAGAAGGGAACTAGGGATAGCCCCAGTAATTATCCTCTGATTGCCCTCCTAGACTCCATCGGAAAGGTTTTTGTGAAATGTCTTTTAAATTTACTTTCCGAGTGGGTCGAGGAGAACAATATCCTGCCATTTGAACAAACTGGTTTCCGTCGGGGGCACGGCACTTTAGACAACCTCACCACCTTACATGTGGTATCTGATAAATACGTCCAGGTGAGAGGGGGGGTGGTGTACGCTGCTTTTATCGATTTCTCCACAGCGTTCGATAAAGTGGACCGTAGAGCGCTGTGGAGGAAATTAGCAGCTCTTGGTGTCCCTTCCTACCTATTAGATCTTGTTCGTGCTCTCCATACGGAGACTTGGTGCAGAGTCTTACAAGGGGGCGAAAGGGGTCTCTCCCATCAAATCCCATCTCTGAATGGCCTTAAACAAGGCTGCTTATTGGCTCCTCTCTTGTTTTCCTCATATACTTTAGACCTGCCGGCTGCCCTGTCTGTTTGTGAGGGTATTGCTCCAGTGATTGGGGGGACCCCTATCTCTTGCTTGATGTATGCCGATGACGTTCTTATTTTAGATCTAACTCCCAAAGGCCTGGCAAATCGGCTGCAAGTCCTTCATGATTTTGCTGTTTCCCACTACATGAAGATTAACACATCTAAAAGCAAAATTATGTGCATAGCCGGGAAAAAGAAGTGCCGATCTGAAAACTTTGGATGGTATATCGGTGGCCAAAAACTGGAGGTTGTTAAATCTTACACTTTTTTGGGGAAAATTGTTGCGGCTAACCTGAGTGAGAGATCCCACATCGAGCATAGCTCACGCATAGCTCACGCATAGCTCACGCAAAGCCCTCGCCCATGGTAAAGGTCTAAATTCCCTTTATCATCACAATTTGGAAACGTACGTCAGCTAGGAGTGTGTGATACACCAGACTCCAGCACAGCTCAAGAGGGTGGATGTTGCCATCCCTTGGTTTTTAGGTCTCGAGCCTAGCGTACACTGCGCATGCAGTGTCGCGCAGCGAGAGTCCTTTTCCCAGGGTTTAGAAAATGGACCTAGAAATTCCACGTAGCTCGTGCGTGTTATTTCGTAGGTCCATTTTCATTGGCCTTTGCGAGGGTGTACTTTTGAAACAGAACACGCAATAGGCCATGGGCGGTCGCGTAGCTCCGCCCATGGCCTATTGGTGTCTGTCACGCGCACCAAAGGCCATATATCTTCAATTATCGCAGCCGTCAGGGCCGCGATAATTAAAGACATATGCTGGCAGTGGAGCGTGCGCGTGCACGTGCACCACTCGCCGTTTTTTTTTACAAATAGCAACTGCGAAAGTGATCGCTTTTACTGCTGCTTGTCTCATTAGATAAAGACTGGTCCAGTCAGCATTGAACCACATTAACCGGTACTTCTTGTATAGTAGAGACTTCGCTCTCCTCTCCAGCAGCGCCTGCCGTGAACCCGGGATTCATCTAATTGCAGTGCCCTCTGTGGCAGCCTTTGTTTTCCCCGACTCGCTTTCAGCCCGGAGCCGTCATGGTCGTTTCACGTTAGTCCCTGGGTGAAAAGCTGGAGACCGCTGTATGAAATACTTTTGGCTTCCGCAGTTTGAATTCACCCGTGTACCCGGACCCGATGATGTTCTAAAAGAAGTGTGTGTGCGTGTATTTGGGAGGCACTGGGTGGTTTCTCACCTCCTGGGGGCGTGGCTTTGTTTGCATTTATATTGGGAATTAAAGTTAACTTGAACAATTCGTGAACAAGCCCGAGCTGTGGATTTGGCTATCACGCTCCCTCACTTTGTGAACAGTTATTTATGGTGTATGTGCTATCGTGTACACAACCCTGCTGACTTCTCTGCCCTCACTATAATGTCTGCGGCTTCTATAATCATGTTTATCCAGTGCCTTTTTATGTCCAATCACCACACCACAATGTTTTGCTAAACTCTTCCCTCAGGTGATTTCTCGCCTCTTCCAGCTGTGCCTTGGCTTCTGATCCGCGTGCCTCCCATTGGGGCAGATCTAGTCTGTGATGTCCTGGTTTTGCTGAACCAATGGTTCATTAATATGCCGCGCGCCTCCCTTGCACTCCGTGTGCGCGGGAGCAGGAATCTAGGGCACAGCTGGGGCGCAGCCAAGTTCGCCGGGCTGTGAGGATGAGCTGTGGTCCTCTACACCTGTACGCTCAGTGGGGCCCCTCACTGTCCCTGTGTGGGTGGGTGTCCCCCTCGTGGGTGTCCTTACTGTTCGCGGGCATTTAAAGACATGCTGATGATGTGTGCACTCCGCTACTGCACAGTCCATTCCTGCACCCTACTGTCAGTGGGAGTGTAAAGGCATGGCGCTGATCTGGGCTCCTCTCCTGTCCTTGCCTGTCGCTTACTGTCCGTGGGGGTGTAAAGAGTGAGAGTGACTGCAGAGTGAGAGTGAGTGAGAGGGACTGCAGAGTGACTGTAGAGTGAGAGTGACTGCAGAGTGAGCGTGACAGCATGAGTGACAGTAGAGTGAGAGTGACAGAATGAGTGACTGCAGAGTGAGAGTGACAGCATGAGTGACAGTAGAGTGAGAGTGACAGCATGAGTGACAGCAGAGTGAGAGTGACAGCAGAGTGAGAGTGACTGCAGAGTGAGAGTGACTGCAGAGTGAGAGTGACAGCATGAGTGACAGTGACGTGAGAGTGACAGCATGAGTGAGAGTGACAGCATGAGTGAGTGACAGCATGAGTGACTGCAGAGTGAGAGTGACTGCAGAGTGAGAGTGACAGCAGAGTGAGAGTGACAACAGAGTGAGAGTGACAGCAGAATGAGAGTGACAACATGAGTGACAGTAGAGTGAGAGTGACAGCATGAGTGACAGCAGAGTGAGAGTGGCAGCAGAGTGAGAGTGACAGCATGAGTGAGAGATACAGCATGAGTGAGAGTGACAGCATGAGTGAGTGACAGCATGAGTGACTGCAGAGTGAGAGTGACTGCAGAGTAAGAGTGACTGCAGAGTGAGAGTGACAGCATGAGTGACAGCAGAGTGAGAGTGACAGCAGAGT
Source organism: Lissotriton vulgaris (assembly GCF_964263255.1). Classification (NCBI taxonomy): domain Eukaryota; kingdom Metazoa; phylum Chordata; class Amphibia; order Caudata; family Salamandridae; genus Lissotriton; species Lissotriton vulgaris. The sequence continues at coordinate 992,655 of NW_028248207.1, read as the reverse complement.
GAGAGTGACAGCATGAGTGACTGCAGAGTGAGAGTGACTGCAGAGTGAGAGTGACTGCAGAGTGAGACTGACTGCAGAGAGAGAGTGACTGCAGAGTGAGAGAGACTCAGCAGTGTGACTGTTCCAGAGAGAGCAGGGTATGCTTGTGCGCTTACAGGGTGCACTGACACACAGGAGCTAAAACAAAGAACAGCTGAACACCTGTTTTGGGAGATTCATGGATGCAGCCGGCCATCTGTGAGGGGAGCAGCAAGGAGGGGACGCCCCAACCAATCAAGCGCAACTACTCACAACCTACTGTACGGTTACAACACAGGCCAAAGGGGAGAGCTAGGTCTTTTCGCTTTACATAGGGTGAGCAGTGTGTGAGTGTGTAGGGTGAGCAGTGTGTGAGTGTGTAGGGTGAGCAGTGTGTGAGTGTGCAGGGTGAACAGTGTGTGGGCGTGCAGGGTGAGCAGTGTGTAAGTATGCAGGGTTAACAGTTTGTGAGCGTCCAGGTGAACATTGTGTGAGTGTGTAGGGTGAGCAGTGTGTGAGTGTGCAGGGTGAACATTGTGTGAGTGTGTAGGGTGAGCAGAGTGTGAGTGTGTAGGGTGAGCATTGTGTGAGTGTGCAGGGTGAGCAGTGTGACACTGTGTAGGGTGAGCAGTGTGTGTGTGTAGGGTGAGCAGTGTGTGAGTGTTCAGGGTGAACAGTGTGTGAGTGTGCAGGGTGAGCAGTGTGTGAATGTGCAGGGTGAGCAGTGTGTGAGTGTGCAGGGTGAGCAGTGTGTGAGTGTGCAGAGTGAACATTGTGTGAGTGTGTAGGGTGAGAAGTGTGAGTGTGTAAGGGCAGTGTGTGAGTGAGCAGGGTACGAAAACTCGAACTAAGTCCACCACACACACACACATAAGACCACACACAAGACCACACACATAAGACCACACACACACACACACACACGCCACACACAAACACACACACACCACCACACACACACTCTCACACCACACTCTCACCACCACACACTCACCACCACACACTCACCACCACACACTCACCACCACACACGCAACCACACACAACCACACACACACACACACCACCAGCCGTCAGTGCACGCTTTCACCGGGCACAAACACCACCAGCCGTCAGTGCAGGCTTCCACCAGGCACACACAACCAGACATCAGTGCACGCTTTCACCGAACACACACACACCACCAGTCATCAGTGCAAACTTTCACCAGGCACACACAGCACCAGCCGTCAGTGCACGCTTTCACCAGGCACACACACCACCAGCCATCAGTGCATGCTTTCACCAGGCACACACACCACCAGCCGTCTGTGCACGCTTTTACCAGGCACACACAACACCAGCCGTCAGTGCACGCTTCCACCAGGCAAACACACCAACAGCCATCAGTGCAAAATTTCTACAGGCACACACACCACCAGCCATCAGTGCACACATCAATTGTTAACACATCCACAATTAAGTATTGTAGCAATCGCAGTATGATGCACTTTACTTTTAAACATATTCATCTAAAGCGCAGCATGCCACCTTTGCTACAATTCCAATCCAACCCACATAATTCCACTACACACCACAAGCATACACTCCATAACACATGGCTAAAAGACATTGCCATTTACAATGCCATTAGCTCTAACTCAAAGAAATCCGAGACCTATTGTATTTCCGATGCTTGTTTCATCTGTGTATGCAGTGTTGGTCTGGGAGTTAGTATGATAGTGAGAGTATGGTGTATGACTGTGGAGTTCTTGAATGGATAATGGTTGTAGAGGACTGTAGTTGTTAAATCTCTGTGCTTAATTACTCTGTGCAAAAACAAGAGGGAACATCCTTTTCGACGCGGATTTTACTCCGCAGTACTTTTACAACGCGTCCGTTACAACGCAAGTCGTAACCATGACTTGCGCTGGAGGGCACTAAAGGATAAAAATAGTATATTTACTATTCCAACACCTTCCCTAGTATCCACAGGGACTGGTGTTGGAATAGTAAATTATACTATTCACTATCAGCGCCCCCTCAACGCAAGTCGTGGTTATGACTTGCGTTGTTAAAAACGCTTTGTAAAAGCACGCGTTGTGGCGGTACGCGTCGTACCGTCATACACCCAAAAACAAGTGGACAAGTAAACAACAATGCACATTGTGATTAGTGTATGAAATGTAATGTTTTGTTCAAATTAATTGTGAATTGTGGAAGTGTGTTTTTGACAATATTTATACAAAAATAAAACGTTTTGAAAAAATATATTTAAAAAATTTCAAATAAAGAATGAAAAAATAACTACAGACATTGATGTGTTGAGACAAGTTTTTGAATTTGCCCCAGATTTTGAGCTTTAGAAAGCCAGTGGTAAAGCAATAGAGGTCCGGTGAAAGTCTGCTTTTGCAATAATTTATATTTAATGTTTTTTCCCCCTGCTCCCAGACCTATTAAATAGGGGGTAGCCTTTCTTATATTGATATTAACTGATGGTCACATAAAGCGCTCCAATGCCTCTGGGCCTAGTTCATGCTATATAAAACTGCATGTAAGGAAAGTGAAAAAAAATGTTGTGCTGCTTTTTGCATTTACACACTAGCATCATTCCCTTTCTCAGAACGTACACGTGATGTTAGCAGCAAGTAAAACAAAAAACACAGATGCACCTTTCACCAGTCTCAGAACATTGGAGGGCCTCCCTTAGCCCCTTGGGCGTGTCCGCGATTCTGCGCCTGTGCGGCAGAATCGCGAGTGGGCGGGTTCATGACGGCCCCCAGCCGTCATCAGCACACGCCCACCGTAGTGCATGACGGCTGGGGGCCGTCATCAGCATCGAAGGGGTTAAGTACTGCAAAAAATAAAATGAATATCATAAAAAAAAGTGAGTGTAAAAGGCAGTTTCGATCTGTGCCATATCATATGCCCTACTGAACATTAATCAGAACTTTCAAGGCAAATGTATGGATAAAAAACACCATTAAAAGTGAGTTCTTCATTTTTTGATGATTCTGTGCTTTTAAAGTATTTTTTTTATTGGAATGTTAATTTTTCTGTTTAAACACTGGCCCTATAAGTTTTAAAATACTTTTACTAACGCAAATGTTTGTCATCATTTAGCTCCATCATCCTAACAAAAGCTGTGTATTACGAAAGGTTGTGATCTGCGAATGTGGGCCACTTTTTTGGTCGAGCCTAAGGCATTGCTTTAGCAATGCTTGTTGGCGAGATTATAGTAAGGCTTTCAAAAGTGTACACAAACTGCGGATCAGGTACAGTGCATGTGAGCCGTGCGCGTGCACATCGCACACCATCGGCATCAGACTTCAAAGGAAGCTGCTCCCCCGCCCCGCCACGCAATGCCGCTCCCCCGCCCCCACCACGCAATGCCGAGAGCTTGTTGCCATTGGGTGCCCTGCTTTCCTGTTTGCTTTCTTCCCTGCAATTAGGCGGAAAGTGCTGCTGCTCCTATATGGCTCAGAAAAGGGGGTGGTGATGAACAGAGTGTCTGAATTAAGCAGACCACTCTTACCCAGTCCAAAGATCAGGGCTTGATCCATCACCGTTATTTATCTCACTGCACCATCCCAGCTCAGAACCTGGCTATATGCAAATCAGTCTGTCCCTGGCCCAGTGCATCATGGGAACAGGGCAGACTAAACTACCAAGCCAATTCTTCACCAGAAAGGAGACAAGCTACTGGGGACCGGTTTCTGGCATTTCAGCCTTCTTCGGCCCGGCTTGCTTGAATCCTGATGGTGCAGTGAGAAAGGGACTCAAGTCTGAGTATACCCTGCCACACCTATAGCAGCCAAAAACGATTCAGAAAAGGGGGTGGTGATGAACAGAGTGTCTGAATTAAGCAGACCACTCTTACCCAGTCCAAAGATCAGGGCTTGATCCATCACCGTTATTTATCTCACTGCACCATCCCAGCTCAGAACCTGGCTATATGCAAATCAGTCTGTCCCTGGCCCAGTGCATCATGTTCATCACCACCCCCTTTTCTGCTCCTATATGGCTGGCAGCGCTAATCTCTCCATTGTACCTTTCACTAGACGTAGCTCCCTATAAAGTGCCCGCGTAACCCAATCTTGCAAGCCTGGGTTCCCACAATGTGATTAGGAAGCAATTGCATTTCAATAGTGCAGAGGGGCACTTTGATCTCTTTTTCGGATGGCCCGGGGGCTCAGTCATTCAGTTGTGCGTTATCTGCCCCTGCCCGTAGAGCTGCCTCGAGAATAAAGCGCTTCCTTTGGAATAGCTTGCAGGGTTGATTGACTTGGTTGCCTCGAAGAGAGGAAACAAAGATATTTTGAGTTTGTAGAAACCTTTCCTACTAGCAGTTTCCGAGGGGAACGTCGACGGTGCACAAGGAACTCACAGGATTGGCTGCTGCTGTCCGCGCATGTTTTCACTTGGTGTTTTAAACTTTTTTTTGACGTGGAAATCTTCGTTCCTGTTTTCTTTTTTATTAACTCGATATTTTATTTTCAAGAGTGGCTTTGTTCATATATTGTGTTATCAAAGTTTTACACAGCACTGTATTACAATTAGAATGGCCTAACAGCGTGTTGCGGGTTCGGCAGAAAAGGGCAGAATACGTGTCTTAGTTTTCAAAGGGTTTATTCTTGCTAACAGATAATCGGTGCACGTTGTCCTAACGGGGGCTCTCTTCTCTGTGGGGATCTGCTCCGGGCGGTTCGCCTTCTCCTTGGTCTGACAAAGTCCTCCTCTCGCGGGGAATGTCCGGGACTCCTCCTCGTATGGGGCGGGGAAGGCTCTGTGGTGCTGGGTCGTCATCTCACGAAGCGTGCAAAAGGAATGGATAGAAAGGAAGGTATCAGTCCTTCGGTGAACGCACTTCAAACTTGAAAGGGACAGGGAGTGAGGGAAACAACTTGTGCAAACACTCTGAACTCTGGTGCTGGGAAGGCTGTGTGAAAGGGAATGTAGGGAAGAGAGGTAATACCGGGGAACTGCCAAGGGACCAGGTCACGTCACAGACCCACCCTTACTCCACACCCAAGCCGCTATACGTCCCCGTACCTTGGATAGCCACACACCTCCAGGCGTGCGGCTGGGCGACTCGTGGTGCCGATGGCCTCCTGGCTCCCGCGCCGCCAACGGGTCCTCTTTCCACCTCCTCTCTTCCGACAATGGTATTTCGGGTCTCCGCTCTTCCTCCTTTCCAACTCGGGTCTCCTCTGCCAACTCTTCACTCGACTCCTCTCTCCAACCACCTCCTACGCCTCCGGTGTACAAGCATATCCCGGCGTCCTCGATCTCTGCTCTTGACGGTGTTGGTGACTCCTTCCACTCTCTGAAGTCTTGCCAGTTAAAGGGGCCGCCGTCCTCTTCCTCATCCTGTGTATCCTCCTGTCCTCTGAAGTAAGTCCAGTCTGTACTCTGCGAAGATAAGAGGGGTGGGTCATGACATGAATCCCCAACAGAGTACCTGGGCCGCTGGGGAAGCGGACTCCCCCTGTTACACAGCGCTGTTATAAAAAAGTGTACTAATAGGACCCATAGTGGGAACCAAAAGCCGCTCTGGGCCCTCCCGTCTCTCTCTCTCTCTGTTTATTTCCATTTCTCCTCTCTCTCTTCTCTTTCTCTGATCTTTCTCTCCAACTCCAAACATCTCCCTCCTTGTCTCTCTCTTGAAGTCCCTCTCTGCTGAAGTTACCCTCAGGAAGCTGGGGAAAGTAACAGGTACCAGCAGATGCCTTGTACTTTCAAAACTGGCCTCCATTGGCTCCAGCCCACCTGGGAAAGTGCAATTGAATTAAAGAAAGGCCTATCGGCCCTGGACTAAATAGATCTAAAATAGTATTTTATTTTTCAAAGGAAACACACATTGAAAACTGCTAAGGTCCCTTTCTGTCTGCACAGAGGAGAGCACATCCATAATTCCACCATGTGAACCTTCTGCTTGCAGTCCCAGATCCATATGGGCAGGCTTTTAAGGCCATATGTAAGAGGTATTTGTAGATCCAAGCACATTTCCAACAAGTCCCTGACAAGTAATTAAGTTCCAGCTTGACTCATTGTACATACTTCTTATCCTAGAAATATGTAATGATCCTGGACCTATGTGCAACACCCCTGCCCTTTGTAACCTTGTCTTTTAAGAAAAGGGGATGCCTGATGTCCAGGGAGGAATCAAGAAAAGGTTCAAACCATGGACAGTTTGCTGCACTCAGCACAAGACCATCAAACTAAAGTGCTTCCTCCTATGAGAGTGTTATCAGAACCCAGATATTCGGTGAACAGACAGAGTATGGTGTGCTTCTCAGTATCCCAGGAAGCATGTCTCAGATCACTCCCTACATATTCCCTATGATGCATGATGATCCCTTAAAGTAACTGTTTGAATCTTGTGTTTGTTAAAGCATCTATACATCTTTACACTGCCGCATAGCACTCTTAAATGAAATAGCTGATTTTTAGGTCTTTCAAATAAGCTGGTAAACGCAGTAGAATAAACTGATTCAAGATAGCAGATTGTGTTTGTGCTGAGGAAAAGTGTTCTTCTGATCGGCATCATTTGTACCGGGACTCCATTGGTTTTTCATTGCCATCTCGTGTCAAACACTTCCACACGACCCACCTGGTCGTTTTTGCTGATGCCTGAGGAAAATTCAGACTGACACGACAAAAACCATCTTGCAGCCTGCATTTCTGCCCAGGAACTGTCACACGCCCAACCCCCCTGTTTTTTGCAGTTCACCAGAAAGCCACGAGACACTCAGCCTGAGTAAATGATTTATTCTCCATCTCCTGCTCCCAGCCGGGTAAACATCCTTGACACCGTGATCAAGTTATCTGGACAATGGTCTGACTGCTCGACCTTCATCAGGGTGATCAAACAATGACTTGAAAGACTGGGCTTTGATCAAGGCATTTGAACAATGACCTGAAAAGACTAAGCCTTGATCAAAGCCGAGTGAACAATGATTTGTGTACCAAGCCTTGACCAGGTCACCATCTACAAACGTCATCTGGATCTGGTTATCAACTGAAAACACTGCCCTGATTAAACAATGAACTAACAGCCAACAGACTGGGATGAAAAAGTATAAAAGGCTTGTAAGCTGCAGAGTGAAGTAGCAGCCTCCTCTGTCTTGTCTCTGACTAGCTTGGGACTCTGCTCCATAGCCCGGGCTATTGAAATAAATTTGGGTTCCTCCTGCAGACGAAGGCTCCTGTGTCTCCTTTTACTGAGTATGGAAGACTAGGGCGGTTCCCCCGCCGCAGAGACCGAGTAAGTGGGTTTAACCGGTTCGTCAAATGGCGCCTGAACAGGGACTTCACGAACACGAAGGTCAGGCCCGGTGGATGTGAGGAGGTGCACGGAGAGACTCCGACGGAGGCGCCCTACCCGAGGGATTCTTGTATTCCGGTAGACTGAATGACTCGCCCTCTGTCCCTCCCCACCTGGTCTGGGCCACATGACCGCGTCCTCGCTGGAGTCCCCTAGCAAATAATTTCTGGAGCAGGACACAGCCCTACGTCTGCAGAAGAGAACTACCCCTGTAAGGTAAGGGTGGTCTGATCATCCACCAAGTCTGTATGATTCTGTTATTGACTTTCGCAAAAGCCAAATTATTATTGACTTTTGCCAAAGCCAAGCAAGCGAGGTGAAGTTTTAAAAACCCGCTAGTGTCTGTTCTGTATGATTCTACTGTAATGACTTTTGCAAAAGCCAAGCAAGCGAGGTGAGTTTTAAAAACCCGCTGGTGTCTGTTATCTGTTTTTAAGCATGCCAGTCAGTAGTAAGTTCAAGAGATTATGCTTTTGTATGTGTACGCAGGACTCCCGGCTGGAGGCGGCCTGTCCGCTTCCTCCAGAAGGGACCGCTGGCCATACGTTGTATGTTGAACATGGCCCTTCTGCCATAATGTTTTCCTCATTTTGGGTAAAGTAAACCAAATAAAGTAACGCAGAATTACAGTGGCCACTTTATGGCTCCTTTAATTCCCAAGTTCTCGCCAACTTAGAGGAACAATTAATGAAAAGAAAAACGCGCCCGTCTATGTTTGAATCTGTCCGATTTTGGAGGAAAGAGATAGAGCAGAGAGCTAGTAAGCAGAAGGCCCAAGAAAGGAAACAGGAACGGATGTCAATGGCCGACCACGCTAGAGAAAATGTACAAAATCAAATGACAAAATCGGTAGAAATAGCCGATAGGGAGCATGGGGCTCGGGTACAAAAATGTTATCCAGCTCGTTAGGATAAAGGAAAGGGCCACATGGAAGGGGGAGAAGAAGGTGATTCCTTGCTTGATACCATGCTAGAAAGCCCTCCTGCATATGCCCCAATGTACCCTGCCCTGACACCTCCCACCCCGCATGTGCCCCCGCCACAACCCACTCCTGCCCCCACTGCCCTTCCTACTGTTCTCCCTGTCACACCGACCCTCCCGACTTTTCCTATGACACCGACCACGCCCGTTAACCCTGTCCTCGCTGCGGGAATGACAACAAGTCTCCATTCGCCCAACCCATGTGGCTTTACCCCTACCCTGCCATTTTTCTACTTCCCCTTGGTCTACAGTTAAGCAAGATTTATATAAATTGTTGAATTCTCCCCGACTGTCTTCCTTGCGCTTTGCAGTCAGCTTTTCGTCCCTTCAAGAAAATTACCTACAGAGGTAACAGTGTGAATGTTGGATAAATAACGGGAATATTTATACCTTTAAAGAAATATGGTCCACCTTTTCTCAGTGGACGATTATGGAACAGACCACCTGGGCTGAATGCATGTGTACTTTGGTCATGCAAAAATTTGAGAATGCGCTTATGCAGATACCCACCGGATTAATGGACCTTAGGTCGCAAATAAAAAGAGGCAATATTCCGGGAGAGGGGATGTTTGGTGCTATGTTTGCTTTAATGGCTTACCGTGATATGACAGCTTTTCTCAACACCCCTCTGGAAACAGCTATGCCAATGAGAGAGGCAGCCCCTGTCTTTGTTAACACACTTACCGATGCCCAAAATAATGGCAGAGGGGCTGTTGAAGCACACTGGCGCAGGCTTTTGGTTCATGTTCCTTGGAAAAGGTCAGAAGTAATGCAGTTAAAAGGACAATTACCAGATCCCTGTTGAATCCAGCTGCCTTTTACAGAGAATTAGGTCAGATTATATCTGCAGGTACTCTTGTTCTTGAGGATATTGATTTACTTTTTGGTACGGTTGTCCCCACTGAAATTTAGGACAAGATTCGACATACTGACCATGAAGTGGCATTGGGAGGTAAATGGGCTGGCCTAGAGGCTATGGAAGAAGCAAGGGTAGGAGGGACTAAACCAGAAGCTGCCATCCTGACTTTGCCCAGTAAAATAATGACGTTTATGAAAACACTTTTGCCGGAAACTGTCATTAACTGGGATAAAAAAAACACCTGTAGGCAGCGAAAAGATGAGAATGTGGCTGACTTCTTTACCCGTTTTGAGACAGAATACAAGGGACATAGTGGTTTGGATCCCCCGACCCCAGGTTCTGGCCCAGTGTTTGTCAATAAGTTTGTCGGCAACCTGCTTCCTGAGATCTCCGCCAGGCTTAAGAAAGTTGAAAGTTTGTGGTCTGCCCAAACTATGACTGGTATCTTGGCTATGGCACAATATCACGAGAATAGGAAGAATGAAGATAGAGACAGGGAAAGTAAGAAGATTAGGGATCTTAAGAGTAGGGCACTTCTGCAGCAGGATTACCCTCCCCGAGGTCCCAATGCCCGCGGGAATTTTAGACCTCAACTCCAACTCCTTCCGATGGCTCGTCAGTCTACCCCCTCTAGCCCTCAACGTACGGGAGCCCTCCAAACAGATCAGTGTGCTTATTGTAAGGGGTACGGCCATTGGATAGATGATTGTCCTGTGTTAGCTGAAAACATAAGAACAGGGAAGACTCGGCCTCGCGCTCCTAGGGAAGCGAGGCCGACTAGGGACCATGGCTCGCCCCATCCACAGATTAAAGAACGTAGGCCCAGGGATGACGCTCCTGTCCGGCCGCGCCCGGTCAATAGGTTTGATAGGTACAAAGCAACACGCACTTATTACAATGATGATTATGACGAAGTTGATGAGACCAAGCATAGGACAGCCAGGAAAGGGGTATTACCAGAGTGCAAATTCCAGTGGATCAAAGGGGCCCGTATGTTCAAATGTCAGTTGTGGGGAACGATAAGAATTTTCTTTTGGATACTGGGGCCACCAGGTTTTCTATTGCACGTCTGTCAGTCCTGGAGGCACCCCTTTCTGGCAATATGAATGTCTCTGTACCCAACCCTGTCTCAGAACCCCTCCCTCTCGATATTGGCCCTGCACATGTTGACGCTCCCTTGGTCCTTACTACAGGTTGCAGTGAAAACTTGTTAGGCATGGTTTTACTGAAAGCTCTGTATGCCACCATATCATGTAGTCCCCAAGGTGAATCCCTAACAATTTCTCCCACCACAGCTTCCTATATGTACCTGTCTGGTCCCCTCTCACCAGAGTTGCAGTCTTTACCTTCCTCCCTCTGGGCATCATCAGACACTGATGTAGGGTGTCTCAACATACCCCCTCATGTGGTACGCATCCAGCCAGGTGCACTTCTCCCCCGCCTCCGGCAGTATCGACTACCCGCCGAAGGAGAAATGGCCCTTTTGACAATAATATCTGAATTGATGGACAAGGGCGTAGTGGAGGAGACACGTGGCAATATCTGTAACAGTCCCATTATTCCTGTTCTTAAAAAGACCAATGGAGATGCTCTCTCCCCTAAAATATACCGATTTGTGATTGACCTGAGAGCCCTTAACAAAATAACAATCTCCCAATACCCTGCTGTCCCCGACATTACAGCCCTCTTAACAATGGTCCCTTCTGAAGTCACTCACTTTTCTTTCATAGATCTGAAGAATTCTTTTTTCAGCATTCCTATACATCCTGACAGCAGACAATTCTTTGGTTTCTCTCAGGTGGGCGGAGCTTTACATTCTGCCGCGCCCCAGAAGGTTTCCCGGAGAGCCCCAGTATCTATAGTCAAGCCCTAAAAAGTCGACTAGATTCCTTGGAACTCCCTGATAATTCCACACTATTACAATATGTAGATGACCTCCTCATTGCTGCAAATTCTGCCCCAACATGTAAAGAAGCTACTCTCTGTCTGTTACGCCACCTTGCCCTCCATAACCACAAAGTCTCTTGAAAAAGCTTCAGTTTTGTCAAGAGAAGGTGACCTATTTAGGTCATCTCCTCTCGAAGGAGGGAAGGCAGCTCACCGCTGATCGTGTAGCCATTATCAATGCTATGACGGCCCCACGAACACAAAAGCAGGTGCGAGCCTTCATAGGCCTCACCTCATACTGTAGACAGTGGATTTCCAATTTTTCTGCAATGGTCAAATGCTCTTCTTGCCCTCACCACTAAATACATATCAGACAGTTCCTTTCCATGGACTACACAGCATGTGCAGGCCTTCCAAGATCTGAAGAGGGCCCTGTGTACTGCTCCAGTCCTCGGTACTCCTGACTATAGCAAACAATTTTTTCTTTTTGTACACGAGACAGACGGCTGGGCATACGCTGTCCTGACCCAGATGTTTGGAGGTCACCAACGGCCATGTGCCTATTTTTCAGCCACCTTAGATCCTGTTGCAAGGGCTTTCCCAGGATGCCTACAGGCGACCGCTGCGGCCGCCTTCATGGTCCGTCAGAGTGCAGGGATCATCATGAACTCCCCCCTGACTCTGATGGTCCCCCATTCTGTAGATACCCTCCTTAATAACACCAAGACACAGTACCTCACTAGCGCATGACTCACAGGATATGAAGTGACACTCTCTGCCAGCCACATTAACATCAAAAGATGCACTGTACTAAACCCCGCCACATTACTCTTACTGGATACTCAGGATGCCCGCTTAGACCCACATGACTGCATATTAAGGACAGAGGAGGAGAAGAAGGGACGGGTTGACTTACAGGACGCCCCGATAGCAGAACCAGAAGGTACACTGTATGTAGACGGATCGTGTCTCAGAGGGCCAGATGGTAACACCTCAGCTGCCTATGCTCTCACAACATTAGGGCGAGTAGTAGAAACAGCTCAGATTCTGCGGCGCTCTGCTCAAGCAGCAGAATTAGTGGCCCTCACTAGAGCTTGTGAGTTAAGCAAAGGGATGACGGTAAATATTTATACTGACAGCCAATATTCCTTCCAGGTGGCCCACAACTTCGGGAGGTTGTGGAAAGAAAGGAATTTCCTTACTTCCCATGGGACCAAAATTCAACATACCGACTGTTAGACTCCCTGACACTCCCCAGAAAGGTGACCATCATAAAATGTAAGGCCCATAACAAAGTGACAGATGATGTTGGGAAAGGCATTGCCCGGGCTGACCAGACGGCCAGATAAACAGCTCTAGGAAAAAGGGAAGGAATGTATGTAGGAGGTCCCGCTAGGTGGGTGGAAGACGAGGGCATTGTTGAAAACACAGTACAGAGTGTGATTGATATTCAGTTCCACACTACTATTATGTCTGTACAGCATTGGGTATAAAAACTGATTGTTTGTACAGTCTAACTAATAGCGTTCGTACTCTTTACAGAAACAGTCCCGACGTATGTCCCATTCAGTGATGCCAGACTGCATTCTACATCTACGGAAGCAGAGAGTGACAGCATACTGAAAGGATGGGTGGAACCCTCCCTTAACTCTGCTCAACACCAAGAAAAATTGTTTTGCGCCACCGAGGGAAGGCTTGCCCTTGACTTCGCCAAGTACCTACAGGCTGTAACGTTGTGATCTTCCCTGGCTGAGAGTAGTGCTGGTGTGTCAGACTGAGGTATGCAATAAGGGCCCTTGGCACCTGCGCCCAGTGAAGCAACCACCAATCACAGAAAGCCACTAGAGGTCCCTGGTTTAGCACAATGGCTGCCGTCCAAGACACCCAAATCCAGAAACAAGATGTCAGCCTTCGACATAGTAAATGCTTCATGGTCACCATGGTGACGCTGTTTGTCTCCCTCATCCTGTCTATCCTTGGTTGGCTGTTACTAATCTACCATCCTGTTACCTCACCAACTCCTACCCCGACTCCTGCAGAAAACCAGTTTTACACGTTACCAGCTCACGAATTACCCCGCCATGCAGAATTCTTCAACAACACCTTCATCCAAATGTTGCATCATCACCAGCTGATCATGAACACTTCCAACTGCTGGGTGTGTGGACTGATGCCGCATTCCATGATACACCCTGTCCCATTCTTTCCTTACCCATTTTCCATCTCTGGGTCTTGTCTTGCATGGTGGATGTTGATGCAGGAGGCCTACACTGTCAATGGTACTGCCAATTCTGTCCTTGGGACATTCCGCGATGACTTCTGACAGAACGGATCTGGCAATGCCAATGCTCCTTTTTGCCCGACCAGCTCTTCCACATTACTATTACCACCAAATGAACTCTGTGAGATGGTAGTATTCAACTCAACCACTCGACAAACATTTCGTTCATCAGGATACTGCCTGATGAACGAAACACTCTGAATGTCATAAATGTGCGAGGCCGTGTCTGCATTCATGGTCTAAGAACTAAGAAGGTTGGTACCAGTACGTGTGATACAAAAACTTTAAACTCTAGATCACCTCCGGAGCTGGTGGCATCCCCAACCAGTGTCTGCCAGTGCTCTGTACAATGTGTGTCCAAACCATCAAGCCTCCACCCTCTAACATTCACAACACCAATATGATGATGATGCTCCAACAAGAAACTGATGGCCTTATGAACATTGACATTTCTTAAAGTATTTGCCACTCAATTACAAAAGGGGGGTCTGAGGAAAAGTGTTCTTCTGATTGGCATCATTTGTACCGGGACTCCATTGCTTTTTCATTGCCATCTCGTGTCAAACACTTCCACATGACCCACCTGGTCGTTTTTGCTGATGCCTGAGGAAAATTCTGACTGACACGACAAACACCATCTTGCAGCCTGCATTTCTGCCCAGGAACTGTCACACGCCCCCCCCCCCCTGTTCTCTGCAGTTCAGCAGAAAGCCACGAGACGCTCACCCTGAGTAAATCATTTATTCTCCATCTCCTGATCCCAGCCTGGTAAACATCCTTGACACCGTGATCAGGTTATCTGGACAATGGTCTGACTGCTGGACCTTCATCAGGGTGATTGAACAATGACTTGAAAGACCGGGCTTTGATCAAGGCAATTGAACAATGACCTGAAAAGACTAAGCCTTGAGCCTTGATCAAAGCCGCATGAACAATGATTTGTGTACCAAGCCTTGACCAGGTCACCATCTACAAACGTCGTCTGGATCTGGTTATCAACTGCAAACACTGCCCTGATTAAACAATGAACTAACAGCCAACAGACTGGGATGAAAAGTATAAAAGGCTTGTAAGCTACAGAGTGAATTAGCAGCCTCCTCTGTCTTGTCTCTGACTAGCTTGGGACTCTGTTCCATAGCCCGGGCTATTGAAATAAATCTGGGTTCCTCCTGCAGATGAAGGCTCCTGTGTCTCCTTTTACTAAGTATGGAAGGTATGGAAGACTAGGGCGGTTCCCCCGCCGTCGGGACCCAGTAAGTGAGTTTAACCGGTTCTTCAGTGCTTAGCAGCAATTCTGAGAAGACGATGATCATAATATGTTCAGGTTAATAAGAACATGATATCATGGAATCCTTAAGTATTCATACATTTCGACCTGCACCTTAAGCTCATCCCTATAGCATTTGCACTTGAGACATCTAGATCTGAATTACTGCACTTATTCAGCCACCGTAATGGTCTTACAAGTGAATTAATGTGTGAGGAGCAAGTGAGGCCTAAGAAACACTGCAATACTTTATACTATCATCATTTGCTTTATGTAGACAAGAGGACAGAAATGGTGCAAATTTGCAAAGTGATACACAGTACCAATATATTTTTCACATAGCCATGGCTTCAACTATTTCTTTACATCTATACCTTAACATTCAGTCAGTCCTAATGTAAGCCAAGATGTACTATACAAAGCCCCAACAGTGTCCAGAAGTCCAATCCAAATTGAAGTGCACTGGGCTTAGGAGTGGGTCTGTCGGAGGATAATCAATCAATCAATCAATCAATGACATTTATAAAGCGCACTACATACCCGTAGGGTCTCAAGGCGCTGGGGGGGTGCCGCTACTGCTCGAACAGCCAGGTCTTCAGCTTCTTCCTGAAGGAGAGGTGGTCTTGGGTCAGGCGCAGGTCGGACGGGAGGGAGTTCCAGGTCTTGGCGGCCAGGTAGGAGAAGGACCTTCCTCCTGTAGTCGCTCTTCGGATGCGGGGGACGGCGGCGAGGGCGTGGTTGGCTGATCGGAGGTGGCTTTTGGGAGCGTAGAAGTTGATTCGGCTGTTGAGGTAGCTCGGGCCTTGGTCGTGCAGGGCGTGGGTGAGGAGGCGGAAGGTGATTCTTTTGTTGACGGGGAGCCAGTGAAGGTCTTTCAGGTGTCCGGAGATGTGGCTGGTTCGTGGGATGTCGAGGATGAGTCTGGCTGAGGCGTTCTGGATCCGCTGGAGTCTCTTCTGGAGCTTGGCGGTGGTACCGGCATAGAGGGCGTTGCCGTAGTCCAGTCGGCTAGTGACGAGGGCCTGGGTGACCGTCTTCCTGGTCTCGGTGGGGATCCACCAGAAGATCTTCCGTAGCATGCGTAGGATGTTGAAGCACGCCGAGGAAACGTTGTTGACTTGCCTGGTCATGGAGAGGGAGGAGTCCAGGATGAAGCCCAGGTTGCGTGCATGGTCTGTCGGTTTGGGTGCGGTGCCCAGTGCGGGAGGCCACCAGGAGTCGTCCCAGGCGGAGGGTGAGGGGCCCAGGATGAGGACCTCCGTCTTGTCCGAGTTCAGTTTCAGGCGGCTGGTCGTCATCCACTCGGCTACCTCTTTCATCCCTTCGTGCAGGTTGGCTCTGGCGGTGGCGGGGTCGTTGGTCAGGGAGAGGATCAGCTGGGTGTCGTCGGCGTAGGAGATTATGTTGAGGTTGTGTTGGCGTGCGATGGCCGCGAGGGGGCTCATGTAGATGTTGAAGAGGGTGGGGCTCAGAGAGGATCCTTGAGGGACGCCGCAGATGACTTCGGTGGCTTCTGACTTGTACGGTGGTAGGCGGACTCTCTGTGTTCTTCCGTCGAGGAAGGAGATGACCCATTCCAGCGCCTTGTCCTGGATTCCGACGTTGCTGAGGCGCTGTACTAGGGTGCGGTGGCAGACCGTGTCGAATGCCGCGGAGAGGTCTAGGAGGATGAGGGCCGCTGTTTCTCCGTTGTCCATCAGGGCTCGGATGTCATCGGTGGCGGCGATGAGGGCGGTCTCGGTGCTGTGATTGGCTCGGAAGCCGGACTGTGAGGGGTCGAGGGATCCATTCGACTCGAGGAAGGCGGCCATCTGCTTGTTGACGGTCTTCTCGATGACTTTGGCTGGAAACGGGAGGAGCGAGATGGGGCGGTAGTTCTTGAGATCGGTGGGGTCCGCTGTGGGTTTCTTGAGTAGAGCGCTGAGTTCGGCGTGCTTCCAGCTCTCAGGGAAGGTGGCGGTGTCGAAGGATGTGTTGATGATGTCTCGCAGGTGGGGTGCGATGACAGCGTCAGCCTTGTTGAAGACGTGGTGAGGGCAGGGGTCGGTCGGTGATCCGGAGTGGATGGAGTTCATCGTGTGGATGGTGTCTTCGGTGCTGATCGGGGTCCAGGCGTGGAGGGTGGTGGTGGGGGGTGGTTGTTCGGTCTTGGTGTGCGTTGGTTGGTTGTTGAAGCTGTTGTGTATGTCCGCGATCTTGTTGTGGAAGTATGAAGCGAGGGAGTTGCAGAGGTCTTGCGATGGGGTGATGTCGTTGTTTCCTGCGCTGGGGTTGGATAGCTCTTTCACGATGTAGAAGAGTTCCTTGCAGTTGTGTGCGTTGTTGTCCAGCCGGTCCTTGTATGCAGTTTTCTTGGCGGCGCGGATCAGCTGGTGGTGCTTCCGGGGTGCCAGCTTGAAGGTGGTCCTGTTGTCCGGTGTAGGTTCCCTTCTCCAGACTTTCTCGAGGGCTCGACAGTTCTTCTTGGAGCTCTTGAGTTCGTCGGTGAACCACGGGGCTTTCTTGCTGCCGGGTCTGCTGGGCGGGGTCCTCAGCGGGGCGAGTTCGTCCGAGCAGTTGCTGATCCACTTTGTGAGGTTGTCGGCGGCCTGGCTGGGGTTCGCTGAGCTGGCAGGAGGGTGCCGGCTCAGGGAGGTGGCGAGCTGGTCTGCTGTGATCTTGTTCCAGCTTCTGCGGGCGGCCTGTTGCTGGTGGTGGTGGGTCGTCGTTCTCTTGAAGGTGAAGTGGACGCAGCTGTGGTCCGTCCAGTGGAGTCCGGTGGCGTGGTTGAAGACGATGTCTTTGCAGGATGAGAAGACTGCGTCGAGTGTGTGTCCGGCGAGGTGGGTGGGGGTGGACACCAGCTGCTTGAGTCCAAGATTGGCGAGGTTGTCGAGCAGGGTGCTGGTGTTGCGGTCGTTGTTGTTCTCCAGGTGGAAGTTGAGGTCCCCCAGGAGGATGTAGTCAGCGGAGGGGAGGGCATGCGGGCTGATGAAGTCGGCGATGTCCTCGCTGAATTGTGTGCGTGGTCCCGGGGGACGGTAGATCAGGGTGCCTCTGAGGGTGGTGTTCGGGTCGGTGTGGATCTGGAAATGCAGGTGTTCGGCGGTGGGCAGGGTGTTGTCGGTGCTGGTCGTGAGACGGATGGTGTTCCTGTGGATGATGGCGATGCCTCCTCCCATCTGGTTGGCGTTGCGGTCCCTCCGGACGATCTTGTAGCCCTCTGGGATAGCGATGGCGATGTCGGGAGCTGAAGAGGTGTTCATCCAGGTCTCTTGGAGGAAGGCAACGTCTGGGGCTGTGGCGTCAAGGAGGTCCCAGAGTTCGATGGCGTGTCTGTGGACGGAGCGGGTGTTGAGCAGGATGCACTTGAGGTGGGTGCTGCTGGTGTTCGACCTGGCGGGTGCTGGTGCGGGGCAGGTCCGGATGCAGGTGAATTTGCAGGCGTGGCAGCTGAAGGGTCCGTGGGTGCGTCGTGGTGTGGCTTGGTGGCATTCTGGGAGTCGGCCGGTGTTGAGTGCGATGAGGGTGGCGGCGGAGTACGTCAGGCGGGTCGGTCGGGGTCTTCGTGGGCCAGGGGTCCTGGCGCTGGTCGCGATCCGGTCGCGGACGGGCGCAGACGGGCTTACCTTCGGCGCACAAACGGCGCGCCCGCTGCGCGTGACCGCTGCGCGTTCGCACGGTCACCATATAAGGCGAAGTGCGCGGGTGGGCGGGGCAGCTGGGAGGCGGGAGCGGGGAGGGAACAGAATGAAAAAAGGGGCGGGGTCTGCGGTGGTGGCGGGAAGCGGGGAGCGGGGAGGGAAGACGGAGGGCGGCGAGGTAGGCGGGCAAACAGGAGTTATCCCAATGGCAACGGCCAGTATACTTTCAGTTGTGGGGTTTTGTGGCCCACAAAAAGACAACTTTCACCCCAAAAACTGTAAAGGTCAGGTGAGACTTGTGATTTTCCAGAGGCGGTGAAGAGGAGGTGTTTCTGTGTGAAAATGTAATGAGGGTCTGGATGGAAGTATCCTCTCGCTTTCTACTAGACCTTCTGATGATTCATGCCACAGTGGACCATCTTCTGTGAGAAGTTTGAGCCACTCTCTTGCCATGCAGGACTGTCCTCAGGTCTTGCCCCGCTGCTGCCCTTGCTGCTCCGGGTCTGCCTCTCTCTGTGCCCATCTTCCTTACTTGCAGCTGGATCAGCGATGACTACTGGCCCTCACTACTCTTCTTATCATGACTAGAATTCTGATTTTTTGCCCTATTGTTGCTGAGGGCAGTCGAGCATTCCGGGCTCGCTGAGAAATATAATGTGTTTGCCGCACTCTATCTATCTATCTATCTATCTATCTATCTATCTATCTATCTATCTATCTATCTATCTATCTATCTCCCTCACTCTATCTATCTATCTATTGCCCTCACTCTATCTATCTATTGCCCTCACTCTATCTATCTATCGCCCTCACTCACTCTATCTATCGCCATCACGCTATCTATCTATCGCCCTCACTCTATCTATCTATCGCCCTCACTCTATCTATCTATCGCCTTCACTCTATCTATCGCCCTCACTCTATCTATCGCCCTCACTCTATCCATCACCCTCACTCTATCTATCTATAGCCCTCACTCTATCTCCCTATCTCTCTTTCTCTCTATCTATCTATCTATCTATCTATCTATCAATCTATCTATCTATCTATCTATCTATCTATCTATCACCCTTACTCCATCTATCTATCGCCCTCACTCTAGCTATAGCCCTCACTCTATCTATCTATCGCCCTCACTCTATCAATCTATCTATCGCCCTCACTCTATCTTTCGCCCTCACTCTATCTATCTATCTATCTATCTATCTATCTATCTATCTATCTATCGCCCTCACTCTATCTATCTATTGCGCTAACTCTATCTATCTATCGTCCTCACTCTATCTATCTATCTATCTATCTATCTATCTTATTATTATCTATCTATCTATCTATCTATCTATCTATCTATCTATCTATCTATCTATCTATCTATCTATCTATCTATCGCCCTCCCTCACTCTATCTATCTATCTTTCGCCCTCACTCTATCTATCTCTCTAGCTATCGCCCTCACTCTATCTATCTATCGCACTGTCAACTATGCAGGAGGGGGGGGTCAAGGATGCACAAAAGGCGTGACCACTCGTGGAAGTTCGGTGGTGGTGTTTTATTTCAATGCAAGATAACACCAAACAGAAATAAACAGTCCTCGTCTCTGGAGGGGTAGCAGCACTCTAAACAAACAGTCTCCGTCTCTGGAGGGCAAAAACAAGCAAACTAATGAAGACGTCTGTGTCTCAGTTGACTGGTTCCGAAGTCCTTCCTGGCTTCGGTGTCTTGCCTTCAGTGTCCCACTTAGGCGATCAGCGTGAGGTCCCCAGCAAGGCCATATGAAGAAAAGAGAGGAAAGGAAAGAAAAAAACCCTGAGGCTACTGTTGGGCTCTTGGGTCCTGTGTATGGAAGAGGGGGAACGGGGAGTGTAGGAATCACCAGGGACTATCACCAGTTCATCGGTCTGTATCCACTCGACAAGTACTGTGAGCGTGCTCGGGGACGAGTGTACAAAAGGTAACACAGACACACCCGGTCCAGTGACCTCCCTCAAGCCTCCCCTACCCCGTCCCAACCTGTGATAGAAACAATCTCCTTAACCGGCCCCGTACCTTGTCCAGCCACACTTCTCCAGAAGTGCGGCGGGGCGGCTTGTGATGATGGTGACCTCCTGGCGGGTTGGTTCTTCTGGGCTGTCCGTCTTCTTCGTCCTCTCTACGGCGGGGCTTATCCTCAAGAAGGCTGCTCGGCTCTGGCGTCTCCACTCGCGTTCTCTCTCCGACTTTCGTGCCGTCTTCTTCCTGGAGGTGCACTTTGAGCGCCGCCTCGGTCCCGGATTGGTCGAATGCTGGTGATGTCACCCCGGAGGTTTCCACCTCCGGGAAAGCCCAGGCAGCGTTAAAGGGACCGTATGCATCCTGGACACGGGGCGGAACTGAATAGGGGTTAAAGTCCTCGCCCTGCCCTGGACCCTCGTGACACATCCCACCCCCGGGATTTCCCCGATCGGGGGAAAGAGGAAACCGGGACAAAAAGTCAGCGTTGCCCTGGTGCAAGCCTTTCCGGTGACGGACCTCAATTTGAAAAGGCTGGAGGGCCAAGAACCAGCGGAGTATGCGTTTGTTGTGGCCGCGGTTCCTCTGGAGCCAGGTCAGTGGAGCATGGTCTGTGTATAAAATGAAGGGCCTGCCTTCAAGGTAGTATCTGAGCTTGTCCACCCCCCAACGAACCACTAGACAGTCCTTTTCGATGGTGGAGTAGGCAACCTTTCTGGGAAACAACTTCCTACTGATGTAGAGGATGGGCTTTTTGATACCTTCCCCATCTTCCTGGGAGAGAACAGCCCCAATCCCTACTCCCGAGGCGTCCGTTTGGAGGATGAAATGTTTGCGGAAATCGGGGGACACCAATACCGGTGCGGAAGTTAGGATGGTCTTTAATGTATGAAACGCTGTTGTTTCCTTGTCGGTGGGGGCAGGTAATTTGGAAGAGGTCTGGGATTTCCTTAGCAAATCCGTGGGGGGTCCGGTTATATCAGCGAATTGGGCGATAAACCTTCTGTAATACCCCACAAGGCCTAAAAACGCACTCAGTTCTCTCTTGGTTTTGGGATATGGGACACTCAAGATAGCCTTAATTGTTTCTGTTTGAGGTTCTATCAAGCCGTTACCCAATACATAGCCAAGATACTTCACTTTCCTAAAGGCGACCCTTGACTTTTTGGCGTTTATGTGGAATCCAGTGTCCCTAAGACTAGTGAGGATATTCTCGAGATGATTGGTGTGTTCCTCCCACGTCTTACTAAAGACGACAATATCGTCTAAGTAAGCGGAAGAATATTGGTGGTGAGTAGACAATACCGTATCCATGGCCCTTTGGAACATCGCAGGTGCGCCGTGTAATCCGAATGGAAGAACGGTAAAGTGGAAGTGTCCCTTGGGCAGTTGAGAAGGCAGTCTTCTCATGGTCGTCAGGGGCTAGGGGGATCTGCCAATATCCCTTGGTGAGGTCGATAGTGGTGATATAACGAGCCTCACCAAGGCGCTCTAGTAACTCATCCACTCTGGGAAGTGGGTAAGCATCTTGTTTGGATACTCTGTTCACCGCTCGAAAGTCGATACAAAACCGGGTGCTGCCATCCGGTTTTGGTACCAAAACCACTGGCGAACACCAATTGCTGTGTGATGGAACTATAACCCTAGATCTTAACATTTGATTGATTTCATCTTGGAAGGCAAGCCGCCTGGCTTCGGGTATACGGTAGGGTTTTTGTTTCACCACAACCCCTGTGGGAGTAGGTATGGAACGGACTGCTATCTGTGTCTTCCCCGGCTGGTCTGAGTAGATGTCTGTTAACCTGAGTAATATGGATAGGACCTTTTCTTTTTGTATAGCAGTGAGGTCGGGGTTGGTGGTGAGGGTTTGAACAGCTTGAGGGGGTTTACGTAGCCATTTCTTTAACAAATTGATATGATACATTTGAGTCCTGGTTCTGGTTATTTGTAGAATATATGTGGTTCTGCCTATTTTCCTAACAATCTTAAAGGGGCCTTGCCACTCTTTTTTCAGTTTGTGAGTGGACGTGGGTAGAAGGACTAAGGCCCAGTCCCCGACATCCAGCTCCCTCCACTTCTTGCCTTTATCATATAATGTCTTTTGTTTTATTTGGGCTAGGGCTAGATGGCCGTGGGCCAAGGTTCTTAGTTTATGGAGCCTGGTTTGTAGCTGTCTGGTGTAATCCAACAAGGCTTCTGCTTCCTCGCCCCCCTCTTTTTCCCAACTGTCTTTAGTTATTTCCAGTAGGGACCTCGGACTCCGTCCGAACAATAGCTCAGAAGGAGACGCACCTAAGCTGGCTTGTTTTTGGCTGCGCAGAACAAACAGAGCCAGGGGTAACAATTGATCCCAGTTCTTGCCATCCCCAGACAGAAGTTTCTTTAGGGTGAGCTTTAGGCTCCCGTTGTAGCGCTCGACCAATCCATCTGTCTGGGGATGATAGACTGAGGTCTTAATATGGGTGATCCAAAGTTGGTGGCAGACCTGCTTCATTAACCGAGAGACGAAGGGTGTCCCTTGATCGGTAATGATCTACCGGGGAAAACCCATTTGAGAAAAAACCTCCACTAATCTTTGAGTGACGGCGGAGGAGGTAGCAGCCTGAAGGGGAAAAGCCTCCGGGTAGCGGGTGGCATAATCCACCAGAACGAGCGCATACTGGTGCCCCCCCGGCAGACCTGGGCAATGGGCCTATCAGATCCATCCCCAACATATCAAACGGTTTTCCTATGAAGGGGAGTCAGGGGCACGGTGGGAGGAACATAGGGATTGCGCCGCTGACAGATTTGACATTCCTGGCAGTATCGCTGTATTTGAGCATACACTCCCGGCCAAAAGAAATGTTGAAGGATAGCCTGCCCTGTTTTCTCCACCCCGAGTGTCCTGCTAGCAAATGTGCATGAGCAAAGAAAAGGATTTGGTCTCTGAAGTTGGGACCAAGAGTTGGGGAACCGCATCGGGTTTGGCTATTCTATACAATAGTCCATTTTGTTCAACAAAAGTGGGATAAGACCTGTTTAAGGGATCCTGAACAGAACGGGCTGTCTGCCAGGCATTGGTGAGACTGGCGTCATTTAATTGAGCTGTTCTAAAATGTGGGTCCCTAGCCCAGGGTTCTGATGCAAGGAGGGCGTTGTTAGAGGTTTGTTTAACGGCATCAGTCATAAGAGAGATGAAACCTGGATTACCGGTTCCTATAATGACCGGTTCAGGAAGAGTAGCTTAAACCCCAACCACTGCCTCCGTCTCCGTTCCTGAGGAACTACAAAGGGTTATCTTGGCCAGGGGATACTCTTTAACGTCCCCATGGACTCATCTTATATGAACGGTTCTCCCTTGCAGAATGCAAGAGGGGGTGACAAACTCTTTCCTTACTACGGAATGTTAACAGCCAGAGTCAAGCAATGCTTTTACTACCCTCCCATTAATGACCACACTCACGTAAAACACTGGCCCTGTTTCCTGGGCATACAGTAGAGAACGGGGCGTAGCTCACATCCATAGGTTCTTCTTCTTTTTCCTTTTTCTTCAAGGCAATACCGCGCTATATGTCCCCACTCCCCACAGTCATAACATTGGGGGCCTGAAGCCGGTGGAAAATCAGGTCGAGTGAAACGAGGTTGTGGGGATTCTACTGGAGTTTTCATGAACTTCTTGTCTGGTTTTCCCGGGATGTTTTGGTTGGTTTTCTCAGGTTCCTTTATGGGGGGGGTCGACCTTGGGCACGGGCATAACATGTAGCCATTTCTATCGCGTGTTCGAGAGTCAATCCAGTGTTTTGCTGTAACCAACGCTTTGTCCCGTAAGGCAATGCTTCCAGGAATTGTTCAAGGTATATTTTGTTCATCACCTCTTCCATGCTTGAATACTGTGGTTTGAGCCACAAATCTGCTGCTGCTTTTAACCTATAAAAGAGCGTTTTGGGGAGG
This sequence comes from Lissotriton vulgaris, assembly GCF_964263255.1. Classification (NCBI taxonomy): domain Eukaryota; kingdom Metazoa; phylum Chordata; class Amphibia; order Caudata; family Salamandridae; genus Lissotriton; species Lissotriton vulgaris. The sequence continues at coordinate 968,514 of NW_028248207.1, read as the reverse complement.
TCTCCGGGGGTTCCCCGTTCTTGCCGAAACTTTAGCCTGTGTGTTTCCTTGTCAACACCCAGGCGGTCTAGGATGTATTGTTTCACCAGGGCATAGGCAGTGGTGCCGTCTTTATTTACCATCTGATATGCTGCTTGCGCCTCACCCGTTAAAAGAGGGGCAAGGTAGAAAGGCCATCTATCCCCGGGCCAAGCACTTGCCCTGGCAGCCCTTTCAAAGTTCAGAAAGAATGCCAATGGATCGTCCCCAGGTGTGTATTTCTGTAAGGGTATGACGGTTCCCGGAGGGGGGGGCGGTGGTTTTTCCCTGCCCGAGAACTGCCATGAGGTGGGTTTGTCCCTCCGCTAGTTTCAGCAGGCTGTCGGCCTGATTCTGTATAGCCGTAGTGAAGTCTGTGCGGCTTGTGTTGATGTTTGCCCTATGGCCCACTCAAGCTTTTCCTGGCCCTCCTTCATTTGTTGGATGAGATTCTCCATCGTGTATCAGATGATGGCTCTGTACCACTCCTCCTATCTGGCTCGCCACTTGTCAACTATGCAGGAGGGGGGTCAAGGATGAACAAAAGGCGTGAACACTCGTGGAAGTTCGGTGGAGGTGTTTTATTTCAATGCAAGATAACACCTATCAGAAATAAACAGTCCTCGTCTCTGGAGGGGTAGCAGCACTCTAAACAAACAGTCTCCGTCTCTGGAGGTCAAAAACAAGCAAACAAATGGAGACGTCTGGGTCTCAGTGGACTGGATCCGAAGTCCTTCCTGGCTTCGGGGTCTTGCCTTCAGTGTCCCACTTAGGCGATCAGCGTGAGGTCCCCAGCAAGGCCATATGATGAAAAGAGAGGAAAGGAAAAAAAAAAACCCTGAGGTTACTGTTGGGCTCTGGGGTCCTGTGTATGGAAGAGGGGGAACGGGGAGTGAGGAAATCACAAGGGACTACCACCAGTTCATCGGTCTGTATCCAATCGACAAGTACTGTGAGCGTGCTCGGGGACGAGGGTACAATAGGTAACACAGACACACCCGGTCCTGTGACCTCCCTCAAGCCTCCCCTACCCCGTCCCACCCTGTGATAGAAACAATCCCCTTAACCGGCCCGTACCTTGTCCAGCCACACTTCTCCAGAAGTGTGGCGGGGCGGCTAGTGATGACGGTGGCCTCCTGGCGGGTTGGTTCTGCTGGGCTGTCCGTCTTCTTCGTCCTCTCCACGGCGGGGTTTCTCCTCAAGAAGGCTGCACGGCTCCGGCTTCTCCACTCGCGTTCTCTCTCCGGCTTTCGCACCGTCTTCTTCCTGTAAGTGGACTTTGAGCGCCGCCTCGGTCCCGGATTGGTCGAATGCTCGTGACGTCACACCGGAGGTTTCTACCTCCGGGAAAGCCCAGGCAGCATTAAAGGGACCGTTTGCGTCCTGGATACGGGGCGGAAATGAATAGGGGTTAAAGTCCTCACCCTGCCCTGGACCCTCGTGACACGCACTCACTCTATCCATCTATTGCCCTCACTCTATCTATCGCCCTCAGTCTATCTATCGCTCTCAGTCTATCTATATATCTATCTATCTATCTATCTATCTATCTATCTATCTATCTCCCTCACTCTATCCATCGCCCTCACTCTATCTATCTCCCTCACTCTATCTTTCGCCCTCACTACATCTATATATCGCCCTCACTCCATCTATCTATCTATCGCCCTCACTCTATCTGTCTATCTATCGCCATCCCTCTATCTATCGCCATCCCTCTATCTATCTATCTCCCTCACTTTATCTTTCGCCCTCACTACATCTATATATCACCCTCACTCCATCTATCTGTCTATCTATCGCCCTCACTCTATCTGTCTATCTATCCCACTCACTCTATCTATCGCCCTCACTACACCTATATATCGCCCTCAGTCCATCTATCTGTCTATCTATCGCCCTCACTCTATCTGTCTATCTATCTATCCCACTCACTCTATCTATCACCATCACTCTATCTATTGATCGCCCTCACTCTGTCTATCTCTCTATCGCCCTCACTCTATCTATCTATCTATCTATCTATCTATCTATCTATCTATCTATCTATCGCCCTCACTCTATCTATCTATCGCCCTCACTCTATCTATCGCCCTCACTCTATCTCCCTCAATCTATCTATCACCCTCACTCTATCTATCGCCCTCACACTATCTATCTGTCGCCCTCACTCTATCTATCTATTGGCCTCACTCTATCCATCTATCGACCTCACTCTATCTATCTATTGGCCTCACTCTATCTATCTATCGCCCTCACTCTATCTATCTTCCATCGCCCTCACTCTATCTATCTATTGGCCTCACTCTATCTATCTATCGCCCTCACTCTATCTATCTATGTATCGCCCTCACTCGATCTATCTATTGCCCTCACTAAATCTATCTATCGCCCCTCACTCTATCAATCTATCTATATATCGCCCTCACTCTATCTATCGCCCTCACTCTATCTATCGCCCTCACTCTATCTATCTATCGCCCTCAATCTATCTATCTATCTATCTATCTATCTATCTATCTATCTATGTTATGTTATGTTATGTTAGGGGGATATTTCTAGAGCGCACTGACACCGTGAGTTTCCTGGCGCTGATTGGGAGATCAGTGAGATAGCAGATAGAAATTAGCCGGATTGGGGGAAAAGCCAAGTTTTAAGAGATTTACGAAAGAGAATGAGAGAGTTAGCAGATTTGAGAGACAGGGGAAAGGAATTCCAGAGAGTGGGGGCAAGATGTGAAAAACTCCGACCTCCCATCCTCGCAAGTTTGAAAGAAGGAGTGGCAAGAAGATGAAGATGGGAAGATCTAAGATTGCGAATGGGGCAGTATGGGGTGATGAGGGATTTCAGGAACCTAGGAGAGGGGCCGGTCAGGGATTTAAATACTATGCAGCCGATCTTGAAGGCTGCCCTAAGATTGACCGGGAGCCAGTGCAGTTTGGCAAGAAGAGGCTTGGCCGACTGCCATTTAGGGATCCTGAAGACCAGCCGTGCCGCTTGGTTCTGAGTGATCTATCTATCTATCTATCTATCTATCTATCTATCTATCTATCTATCTATCTATCTATCTATCTATCTATCTATCTATCTATCTATCTATCTATCGCCCTCACTCTATCTATCACCCTCACTCTATCTAGCTATCGCCCTCACTCTATCTATCAGCCTCACTCTATCTATCTATCGACCTCACTCTATCTTTCTATCGCCCTCACTCTATCGCCCTCACTCTATCTATCGCCCTCACTCTATCTATCACCCTCACTCAATCTATATCGCCCTCACTCTATCTATATATCGCCCTCACTCTATCTATCGCCCTCACTCTATCTATCGCCCTCACTCTGTCTATATATCGCCCTCACTCTATCTATCTATCACCCTCACATTATCTATCTATCACCCTTAATCTATCTATCTATCGCCCTCAATCTATCTATCGGCCTCACTCATGGCCCAATCCTTTTCAGGCAACGCAGTGAGAATATGGAACTCACTTCCGCCTCAGTTCCGGACCACCACCTCCTCCCAGGTCTTCAAAACGGACCTCAAAGTTCTCCTCCTCCAAAGACACCTCCTAAAGTAATTCACGCCCTCTCTATTATCTGAAGGAAGACCTCCCATCACTGAAAACTATTCTTCATGACTATGGAAGGGCCTTCCCAGTGTGTTCTTGTGGTTGGAGTTTATGCCATTTATTGCAGTATTATCCTTCTACCTATGTTTGGTTCTCTTTTGTAACATGCACACGCCACTTTTCTCTTGTAACACACTGTTTGCTACCTCACACATTTTGTTTGCTTTTGATACTTGCACAAGTTCCACCATTGCCTACGTAACATTTGTTTTTGTGCCTCTGTGTCTAGCATATATTGCAGTATATTACCTCTAAATGTACTTTGTTTTCTCTTGTAACCTGCACACTTGTCACTCTTTCCTCCTGTAATGCACTGTTTGCTACCTCATGTATTTTGTTTGCTCACAATTGTCACTTTTTACTTCATGTAACTTAACGTCTGCTTTTGTAATTTGTTCATTTGTAATTTTCTGTTCCTTTTGTGAATCGCTCTGATGCCTTTGGGTAAAGTCTGCACTATATAAAAACGCATAAATAAATAAAATAAATATCTATCTATCTATCTATCTATCTATCTATCGACCTCACTCTATCTATCTATTGTACTAACTATCTCCATCTATCGCGCTCAGTCTATTTATCTATCTATCGCCCTCAGTCTATCTATCTATCTATCGCCCTCAGTCTATCTATCTATCTATCTATTGCCCTCAGTCTATCTATCTATCTATCCCCATCACTCTATCTATATATCGCCCTCACTCTATCTATCGCCCTCACTCTATCTATATATCGCCCTCAGCCTATCTATCTATCACCCTCACATTATCTATCTATCGCCCTTACTCTATCTATCTATCGCCCTCACTCTATCTATCACCCTCACTCTATCTATCTATCTATCTATCTATCTATCTATCTATAGCCCTCAGTCTATCTATTTCCCTCACTCTATCTATCTATCGCCTTCACTCTATCTAGCTATCGCCCTCACTCTATCTATCTATCTATCTATCTATCTATCTATCTATCTATCGCCCTCACTCTATCTATCTATCACCCTCACTCTATCGCCCTCACTCTATCTATCTATCTATCTATCGCCCTCACTCTGTCTATTGATTGCCCTCACTCTATCTGTCTATCTATCTATCGCCTCACTCTGTCTATCTTTCGCACTCACTCTATCTATCGCCATCACTCTATCTATCTATCTATCTATCTATCTATCTATCTATCTATCTATCTATCTATCTATCGCCCTCACTCTATCTATCTGTCTATCTATCTATCGCCCTCCCTCAATCTATCGCCCTCCCTCTATCTATCTATTGCCCTCCCGCTATCTATCACCCTCCCTCTATCTATCTATCCCACTCACTCTATTTATTGCATCACCACAGCATCACTCAGAACCACCACAGAATCACTCAGGGGCACCACAGAATCATTCAGGGGCACCACAACATCACTTTGCGCTACCACAGCATCACTGAACGCCACAGCATCACTCGTCGCCACCACATCACTCAGCGCCACCACAGCATCAATCTGTGCAACCATTCAACAACAACTGGTTCAAATATGTTCTCTCAATGTTTCAAGCTTTATTACCAATGTCATTCAACAACAACTGGTTCAAATATGTTCTCTCAATGTTTCAAGCTTTATTACCAATGTCACAAAAAGATGTTAATATTTCACTTCTGTTCTTGGATTTTCGTCACAATAAAATGCACTGAACATAATCTTCACCAAAGTTATTTACAAAAGTTCAAGCTATGCCATTATAAATTACAATAACTTTTATTTAGGTATTAATTATTTAAAAAAATTAAAAGCCATTTTTATTTGTAATATCAATACATCTAAGTCACGTAAATACAACACATATTGCATTACAAATGCTATAGGGGTCACATTTGCGAAAGTTAAAACTATTGGCATTGCAAATGACAAAGCTATTAATTTTGGTATTTTCAAAACCAACACATAAATAAAATATTTATAATTTACAATAGCAATAGCTCAAAATTTCCTAATGCGAGACCTATGGCATTGCCAATGCTTGTTTTTGGGGCGGGCCAGCCGAATTGTGGCCCCAATCCAACCCTGATGGGTAGCGTAGTTTTTTGTTTATAATAACTTGATTGGCTGCTGTATTTTCTTGAAGTGAAGAAAGAGAAGCATAATGAAAAATGTCCTAGCTAACGTAACGGAAAGTTTCAATTCTATTAAGGACTAGGAGGCGAGGATTATGCAGTCCTTTCTTCTCTTTATTATAACAGCAATTCAAAGAAAAAACCAATCAGCACATATTATCTGAACTACAACTCCCATGAGCACATGGGGCACAGTGTCCATAGTAACCACCAGCCAATGATGATGCTGTCCGTTGTATAATTAGCCGTGACGTCCCTTCCTCTTCCTCTTTCTTCTCTGCTCGTCAGATAAGTCACCCTATTTACCTTTTCTGACGTACTGTGTCTTTCGTGATTATTGTGGTATATTTTGTGCCTGTGCAATAGCGCTTGCTTCTGTAGTGCGCTTTTCTCTGTTTATAGCCTTCGGCAGCTTGACGCGCGACAAGCGCTGCTTGTGCCGTCTCTGCCGATCGAACGCGGACTGTGTGGAGCGCTTCCTCGGATCTGTGGGGCGCCACCGTTGGGGACAAGGCTGCGATCGCGGCTTTTATCCTTTTGTGTGGCGCGCTGAGGCAGAGTGTTACCGGCCTCACCAACCCTCGCTTTGACACCGGCTCGGTGCTTTCAAACGCGCAGTGTGCGCGGCGCCATCTAGTGGCGGTTTTCAGGTACCGCACTTGGATTTTGACAGCTAGACTGTCAGAGCACCGGCGAGGGGGCTACCTTTTGGAGTTTAGGTTTAAGGTGTTTAGTGCTCACACCCTCATAGAATGCAGGCTGCTGAGCAGTCAAACCTCCCCATTCAGGAGGCGGAGGAATTATGCTGCACACAACCCTTGCCGGTTGGTCGCGCGCTTTCTCAGGCACTGGACACTGTGCTAGCGCCCCTGCGGGAGAGAGTGGATGCCCTCATCCAAAGCATCCCCGGGGTGTTTGGTAATGCAGTACCTGTTGACCGCGGATCCAAAGGTGCGCAGGGGGAGGAAAAAAGTCAGCTAAGCGTCACGCGGGGCACCTGGAGGAGTTCGATCGCTTGAGGGGCTCCTTCCGCAAGAGTGCGTGAACGCTTAAACATGTACCCTACCGGGAGGGCTTCTACCCCGGAGACTATGGTGACAAGGTCGCCCTGGATACAGACCAGGAGGATGGTTTCCCCGTGGAGGGAGAGGGTGTTACCGAGGATGATGTCTCCTCAGAGGATGAGGATGAGTACAAGGGCAGCCCTGGCGCCCGGCGTCTCATTCTTCGGGGTCTGTAGAAGGAGACGACAAGACCCCCGACATGTTTGACCCGATGAGAATCTACCTCCCGAGATCGTCGGAATGGATCCCTGACCCCAAAGTAGCAGCGTATGTGGCGGGTAAAGTGCGCCAACCCCTAGAGAAAGAGGTTAGGACCCGCATGCGGGGTGAGTGCCCTTGCCCGAAGCTGGAAGGCAGAGTGGCGGCCACCCCAGACATTGATGAGAAGCTCTATGCGTTCTTCGCTAAGTTTATGAAGGACCCTAGGAAGGGCATAGATCATTCCTGGCGCAACTGCCAGGATAAGCTCCTAGACGCCGTGGGCCCCATGAACCAGATCATCCAGTTAGCCGAGAGGGCCAAGGAATCGGGGACGGCGATGTGCACGGAGGTCGTGGCAGGTTGGGCACAGCGAGCCCTATGCTTCCTGGGCAACACGAACTGTGCGTTGGCGGCGGAGCGGAGGAGATCCCTCCTCATCAAGATAGATCCTAAGCTCTGAGATCTGGCCACTTCGGAGGCAGGGCCTATTGCACAAGGCAAGTTGTTTGGCGAACCCTTTATAAAGGAGTTAAATAAGTTCGTCACTACCTTTTCTGCTTTAGACAGAGCGCAGACGTCAATCAAAAAGATTTTTCCTGGACGGGTTTTTGCAGGGGCCGGAAGAGGACGGGGTCGCTCCTCCGGCCGCCAATTCCAGCAAGGCCCTAATAACAAGAACCAGCAGCGTCGTAATAACGGCTGGAACGACGGTCGCCAGGGAAACTTCTACCCCAGTCGAGGCGCCGGCAAAGGGTGCGGCAGAGGCTATCCCGGCGGAGCCAATGCGCCGGGAGGCCCATCCGGTGAGTGTTACCCTTTTTTCCCCGTCCTTTCTGGGGGGAAGGTTACGGGATCATATCCACAACTGGTGCAAAATCTCTTCAGACCCTTGGGTTCTTCAAACTGTCAGGGGCTTCCGAATAGAGTTTTACGGTACTCCCCGTCAGAGGGTTCACCCTCGCCCCTTGATTTTTTCCACAGAGGACAGGAATCTAATCGACAATGTGGTGTCGGGACTCCTCAGGAAGGGAGCGATACGCAGGAAACCCCTTCACCCTCCGGGGTTCTTGAGCAACCTTTTTCTAGTCCAGAAAAAGCACAAAGGGTTTCGCCCGGTCATAAACTTAAGAGACTTCAACGAATGGCTGGTCTACCGCCATTTCAAGATGTAGGGAATCCATCTGCTGCGCAACATTCTCCTGCCAAGGGGATTGGATGGTTCGCCTAGACTTGAAGGACGCGTACCTCACGGTGCCGATCTTTCCGCCTCACAGGCGCTTTCTGCAGTTCTTATGGAACGGGGAAGTCTTCGAATTTCAAGCACTCCCCTTCGGCCTCTCGTCGGCTCCATGGTGCTTTACGAAGCTCCTACGTCCAGTGGTGGAAACACTACGCGAGAGGGGTGTTCGGATGATCATCTATCTCAACGACATCCTGATCATGGATCAGTCGCCGGATCGGCTTCATTCCAACTTGAACATGACTATTGCTCTGCTCCAGGAGTTAGGGTTTGTGGTGAATGCTCAGAAGTCTGAGCTCCTTCCGACGAGACAGATCATTTTTCTGGGGTTCCTCTTAGATTCGGAATCAGCTTGTCTCAGCGTTCCGCAGCAGAAGGTGACCAAGATTTGCAAAGAGCTCTCCCAGACCCTTCGGAAGGACAGAATTTCCCTTCGGCACCTGGCTCGGATTGTGGGTCTCCTCTCATCCTCGATTCAGGCGATTTTTCCAGAACTGGTGGTGGATAGGCTTTGAAACTGCATAATCCTCGCCTGCGTCCTGACATAGAATGAAAAATTTCCTAGCTAACGTAACGGAAAGTTTCAATTCTATTAAGGACTAGGAGGCGAGGACTATCCCTAGCGAGACTTGCTGGTCTCGACCCGCCCGTACGTCTTCGTACTTCAGTAAGTAATGATTTACAATTTATTTCAATGCTTATACTACAGCACTAAATTAGTCTGGAGCATGATAGTAGAGTATATACATATTCTAGCTCTCTAACATGTTTCACTATGCTATGCTGTTATGGTTCTCGTAAAGTGGCGATGGTTGGAGAGGAAACCGCCTTAAACGGTTTTTGTAAAGCAATGAGGAGTTGACGTTCTCCCGGGAGGCGGTATTCCGACGTCAAGTCCTCATACGCCTTGAGGCACCGTACCACACAGAGTTTGGGTTGATCTGGAAAAATAGGATAAGATACCGACCTGATATTAGTCTTGGTTCTTCTAGCCACCGTAAAGGTGACTCCCTCCGGGGTGAACGCCCGTGCAGTAATGTCCAAGGCTCTGACGTCTGAGACACGCTTGCACGAGACCAAACAGAGCAAGATTGCCAACTTGGCAGATAACTCCTTTCTGGAGAGATATTGATTGTCCCTCCAAGAACAGAGGAAACGGAGAACGATATTAACGTCCCAGAGGGAGTCATATCTGGGCTCCGGGGGTTTAGACAGTCTAGCACCCTTCATCAACTCACAAACCCAAGGGTGCTCTCCTGCCGGTCTCCTATCGATATGGGCATGCCCAGCCAAAATGGCTGATCTGAAAGAATTGATAGACCGATAGGCCAGTCCTGATTGGGCTAATTCAGCTAGAAAATTCAAGATGTGGCTAACATCCGCCCCCACGGGATCGGTGTGTCTTCCCAAACACCAACGACGCCACCGCTGCCAACCCGAGCGGTACATCTTGACCGTTCCTGGAGCCCAGGCTCTACGGATGAGGTCCTCAGCGTCTGCCAAAAGGCGTCCGTCCTGCCAGCGTCCCCTGAAATCCTCCATGCCATGAGTCGCAAGGTCTCCTGGGTCACCAGAGGATGAGGTTCCCCCTGAGGGCCCGAGAGCAACGAAGGGAACAAGGGCAGTGGAATGGGACAGTCCCATGACAGTTCCAACAGAGAGGGAAACCACACCTGAGCCCTCCAGAAGGGCGTCACCAGGATCATGGAAGCTTGTTGACGGTGAACCTGAGCTGCCACTCGTGAAATCATGAGAAAGGGGGGAAACGCATACGTTTGTTCCTGAGCCCAGTCCTGTAAGAACGCGTCGACTGCCGACGCTTCCGGATCCGGTCTCCAACTCACGAATCTCGGGAGTTGTCGATTGAGCCGGGATGCAAACAGGTCCATCGAACATGGACCCCACCTGACCATCAAAGCCAGGAAGACTGATCGCTCCAGTCGCCAGTCGCTGAAATCCTGGTAGTACCTGGTGTGCCAGTCCGCAATGGAGTTCTGCCTGCCCGGCAGATACTCTGCCGTCACCGAGATCTGTTTCTCCAGACAATAATGCCAAACATCCTTCGCCAGGTTTGCCAAGGCCTGAGATCGTGGGCCGCCCAGGCGATTGATATACTGTACTGCTGACACATTGTCCATGCGTAGCAGAATGCAGCACAATACCTGGTTCCGAGTAAGGGATTTCACCGCGAAGGAACCCGCCAGGAGTTCCAGACAATTGATGTGGAGGTGAAGTTCCTCCTCCGACCACCGACCTCCCATCGTAATGTCGCCGCAGCGGGCACCCCAGCCCGATCTGCTGGCATCCGACTCGATGACCAGATCCGGGCTGGATCCGAAAATCGCTCTCCCGTTCCACGCACTCATGTGCTCTATCCACCAACGCAATTCCGTCCTCGTTTCCTCCGTGAGGGAGATGAGTTCGGAGTACGTGAGCCCCTTCCTGAGGTGCAGCGCCTTTAATCGCTGCAGGGCCCTGTAGTGAAGAGGGCCCGGGAAGATCGCTTGGATCGAGGAGGAGAGGAGACCCACAATTCGAGCCAACTGGCGTAGAGAAATTCTGTCCTTCCGGGGGACGTGGGAGAGCTCTTTGCGGATTTTGGTTACTTTCTGAGAGGGAAGACTGAGGGAGGCCGATACCGAATCTATCTGAAATCCCAGAAACGTAATCTGAGTCGACGGTCGGAGTTCGGACTTCTGGGCGTTTATCACAAAGCCCAAGTCCTGGAGTAGCGCAATAGTCATGTTGAAGTCTAGCTGGAGACGCGCTGGCGATTGATTCAAAATCAATATATCGTCGAGATAAATGATCAATCGAATGCCTCTCTCGCGAAGGGTCTCCACCACCGGCCGAAGGAGTTTCGTAAAGCACCATGGGGCCGACAATAGGCCGAAGGGCAGGGCTTGAAACTCGAAGATCGTGTTGTTCCAAAGAAACTGGAGGAATCTCCGGTGTGGTGGGAAGATCGGAACTGTTAGGTAGGCGTCCTTCAGGTCCAGACGCACCATCCAGTCCCCTTGGAGGAGAAGATCGCGAAGCAGATGGATCCCCTCCATCTTGAAGTGGCGGTACACCAGCCACTCGTTGAATTCCCGTAAGTTTATTACTGGGCGAAAACCTTTGTACTTCTTTTGGACTAGGAAGATGTTGCTTAAGAAGCCCGCAGGTCGCCCCTTTCCTGAGGAGATCTGCTACCTCGTTGTCGATCAGAACCCTGTCTTCCGAAGAGAAGACGAGGGGGCGAGGGCGAACCCTCTGACGGGGAGTTCCGTAGAATTCTATCTGGAAGCCCCGTACCGTTTGGAGAACCCAAGGGTCTGAAGTGATCTTGCACCCATTGTGAAAGTGGTCCTGTAACCTCCCCCCCCCAAAACGGACGGGGAAAAAGGGTAACCCTCACCGGATGGACCTCCAGGTGCATTGGCTCCGCCACGGTAGCCTCTGCCGCGCCCTTTGCCGGCGCCTCTACTGGGGTAGAAATTTCCCTGTCGGCCGTTGTAGGAAGGTGGATATCGGACTATGGTTGCCCCCAACTTTTTGCCTGGTGTTTTGCTGGTTTTTCGATTTAGTTGACCTGGGGCCCTGCTATTCAGGACCCCAGGCCCACTGCTCTCTCTGTAAAATGGTTTCCATGTACTCTAGGTACATAACTAATTGGATACTGAGTCACCTTATCAGTCCCTGTACAGTGTACCTTAGGTACCCAGGGCCTAGGTGTACCTAGGGCCTACCAGGGGCTGCAGCATATATTATGCCACCCCAGCCTGGCCATCCAAATCTGACACAACTGGCTGATCAATCAGCTGGGGCAAGGTGGTGTAATCACCCTTTGCTTTAGATATAGTATCCCTATATCTACACCTAAAATGGACACATATATTCCTATCAGTCACTCCTATGGCAGGCCTTATCAATCCTGAAGGCAAAGTGCTTGGAATTATGTGAGATGGTGCTCTAGCATGAGCTGAGCCCGTTTGCAGCTTGCAGAACCAAGTCCTAATAGCTGTTCCATGATAACGCTATACCATATACTCTTAAGTGCATTATGAACCTCGCGGTCAAATGCTAACTTTGGTATAGCATTATCAAAACATGTCGAGTAAGGTGTCATACGAATTGGAATACTACCCCCTCGCCCATTCTGGCGACGGGGGTAGCATTCTACCCTTCTAGAGGGAAACAACATGTATGTACCTGTGAACCCCAGTTAAAGTTAACTCGAGCCTCAGCATCACAAAATGGATGCTGCCACCACAGACACAAGTCTGACCTCCTGCTGCTGGAGTCCTTCCAGCGAGGGAAGCTCGGACAAAGGGTTTCCTGCCTTGGGAGGTGCTAGCACCACCCCAGACAGGATTTTTTGTATTAGGTAGGACAGGGCTGAAAGGAATGAGACATGCCTGGGGCACACAAGGTGTCCCTGTGCATACACCGGTCCGAACCAGTTCCTGTGGCACTCCAGCCCCAGAGATAGCGCAAGACCGGACAAAGGAAAGGGGGTGTAACCACCCCCCTTCCTGGTCACACCCAGAGGAGGGACATAGTCGTAGTGCAGCCCCCTTTAGCTGAATAAAGGTAGGAGCTGGTCCCATTCCAGATTTAGATTAATCTTGACAACTTCCACGAAGAACTCTTGACCTTCGCCCTCCTGATTATCAGAAGACTGAAGAATCTCCCCTCTGGTCAGGGAGTGACCATCCTGCTCCGCAGGCACCATCAAGCTCCTGTGCGGTTTGCTGCAAGTCCTTCCTTCCTGGAACCCGACAACCCAGCTCGACGAGACCCGGACCTCCAGACTCCTCTGACCTCTACCCACGAGCAACTTGGAGATGGCCATCTTGAAGAAACCTGCACAGCGCTACCAGCACGACCGCCGAGGGATCCTCGAGTGAGTGCACTGGGGTCTGAGAAGCCCCACACCGACGCAGCTCCTGCATCAAAGACCATCCCCCCAGCATCCACGTGATCTGCGTGGGGCCCTTTTGCCTGGTTGCTGCTTTTCCTGTTGTCTGGTCACTTGCCGGCTTGCTAGTGAACTCTGAGACGACGACCCGAAGATTTCACCACTGCTGGTCTGGTACCCCAGACTGGCCCTCGCTTCCTTGTAAAAGAGAGGCACCCCGGACCCTCCTGGTCCGCACCAGACGCCATCTTTGTTTCACCACGTGGCTTCCACTTGCCAAGGCCTGTTGACCAGATCGACGATCCAACACCGCCAACAGTAGCAGACTACGTGGGACAGCTCGTGCCTCCAGCCTGGTCGTGAAGAACAGCTCCTGGTCCGCGCACCTACAGAGAGAAGTGTCCCTTCTTCCACCTGAACGCGGCGACAGCATCTGGTTCCCTCCTGGTTCCAGCACTGTCACTGACGAGTGACCGAGACTCTGTCCCCTTCCGTTTCAGGACTTCTTCTTCCTAGTTCCATCCTTGGAACCACCGGACTCCTCCATCTGGCCGCCTGCCAGCAACTACTTGTTTCAGGCTTCATCAGGATCAACGCAGCAAACCCGACACCACTTCAGCCCTATGCACCCGCAGCCTGTGGGTTAGGTAACTAAAGCTTCTAGGTGCTGAAGTCTGTGTTCACTATCCTAGTGTTCAGGCCCACTGTTGTTTTTCCTCCATCCAGCCGGGTTCGTCCGGAATCCGTAACTCTTTGAACTGTAGCATCCATAGACGTTGGTACGCATCTCGCGTGAGAGTTTCCACTCTGCACGTGAGTCCCGTGGGCCTCCTGCTCCTTACTTACCTAGTTGGTAGCGTAGTCCCAGCGATCCTCCAGCCTCTGGATATCCTTACAGTAATTTCTTTCCTCGCATTCCATTGTATCAAGTATATGGTTTGTCGTGCCCCTAAGGCACACGTGTAAATATTGTACTAACTCGTATTTCTTTCTTAGTATTGTCATGTGCCTAGCCCTCTGACCTCATAAAGAGTTCAGAGGTGTATATTAGTTAATAAATACTTGTTTATTTTCATAACAACCTGTGTGGTGTCCTTTCACTTGGTATTCAAGGGGTTATATGTGGTAAAACAGCTGGCTTCACATGCCAAAAGAGTTTAGCCTAAAGACTGCTTTTGTCCATGCTACCATTAGGATAGCTGGTCTATAAGGTTGACTTACAACCAATCACCATAAGGGTTGTTTGGACTGATACAAGGTGATCACTAGAACTAGTGAGCATCATATATCAGGCCAACTTCTCACATTGGTGAGCAGCGGTTGGGATTTGAGCTTGCTGTTGTTTTACCACACACGTATCCTAAGAATATCATTTGAAAGATCACATAAGTACCAAGGTACATATAACTTAGCTTAGCATACTCTGAATTCTACTGAACCAGCTGTTGTAGTGTAACAGGGCTTAGCACACCCTGACTACAACTCTTAGCAAGGGATCAGTAGGTAAACCAATAGTGTAGGTAAGTGCACCACTTACACCTCACTAGAAGCATGTCTACCACAGGAGAGAACTCAGTGGCTCCCCTTGTGGCAGTTGACCCTCCACAGGTCATGTCAAAGGTATGCAGCCCTTAGCTTCCAGGAGATGAGACAATTGTGTACCTCCAGGAAACTAAAACAGGGTTCTAACCCTACAATCAACTTCCTGATAGGTCTCTTAGAGACATTTGATGCCAGAAGGGCTTCTAATCCAGACCCATCTGATCCTACAGGGGAAGACACACCCCCACCAGAGGAGGACTTCAATTTCCCTGAAACTGAGGAAGCAGAGGGAGATGGAGACTCATCTGATGGTGAGGTAAACCATGGTCAGGGAGGAGTCAGCAGGCTTACCAGGACCAACTTAAGCATACATGATAATGGAACTGGGGGACCCCAGGCCCATCCTCAGGTAGGCTTAACCTTGGGAACAGACGAGTTAGGTCTCTCTCCAGAGGCTCTAACAGATCTGTTCACACCCATGTCTCTCAGGCATCTTCTCAGAGAGGGATGACATCCCCTCAGAGAAGAGAGCATGAAGCTAAGATGAGGGAAGTCAATCTGAGGATTGAGAGGGAAGAACTTGCCCTTGCCAAAGAAAGACTTGCCTTTGCCAGAGAGCAGAAATTGAGTGGGGCAGACCCCACTGGTGGCAGCATTATCCTTAGAGATAAAGTCAGGAGTTTTGATACTAGACACCTGAGTAAAATAGTGCCCCCCTTTAAACAAGGGGATGAAATCCACAAATGGATGACTGCTTTGGAGAGGGCCTGCACTGTCCAGTGCATCCCCCAGAGTCAGTGGGCAGCTATATTGTGGCTCTCCTTTGAAGGTAAAGGTAGAGATAAGCTCCTTGTGAGAAGTTGGCCCGATATGCAGCGTTCGCTATTCTAGCGACCGCTATGTATCGTTCCAAACGACCCTTATGATGATTGGTTGTAAGTCAACCTATAGACCAGCTATCCTAGTAGCGTGGATACGAGCAGTCTAAGGCTAAAGACTCGAGAGGGCGTGTTAAGCCAGCTGTTTACCACACATGTATCCCTTGAACACCCAGTGAAAGGACACCACACAAGTGTTATGAAAATAAACGGTATATTTATTTAAGAATCACAACAGCCCTGTACTCTTTATGAGGACAGGGTACTAAGCACAAACCAAATCTCTTAGGAAAATACTTCAAGTGCACAATTAAAACAAGTGTCCGAAGACACGGGAAGTTTAGTGGTCTCGGGCGGACCCGATAAGGCAAGTCGGAAGCGAGGGACTCAGGACCCTAGAGTAAGGAGGCTATGCAGGCACCGAAATGCCGAAGTTACCTAGCCACGAGGGCTGCGGCTGCACAAGTCTTACAGGCGTCGGGGGTCTTCGCTGACGAGCCAGGAGCCGGAAGAAAAGGAGTTGCTGGCCGGCGACCAGTGATGAATAGTTCGTAGAGATCCAAGCCTGGATCAGAGATCGTTGATACCTGAAAGCAGAGGGGACCAAGTTCGTACTACTAGCCAGTAGTCAGAGGGTACCAGGAGGGCACCGGTTGGCCGTCACCTCGACCAGGTGAGTGGGCGACGCTAGGCTCTGCAGTCTCACGGACCAGGAGGCGTTGTCGGCGACCAGGATGGAGGTGCGAGCTGTCCCACGAAGGATGATGCTGTCGGCGTCGCTGGGCCCAGGATTGGGGCAACAAGCCTTGGCAGATCTCAGGGCCACGTGGTAGGCCTAAGATGGCGTCTTGAATTGACCAGGAGGGTCCGGGGTGCTCCTCTCGGAAAAGGGAGCAAGGGCCGATCTGGAGCAACCAGACCAGCAGAGTTGTTTGTCGGTCGTCGTCAAGGAAGGGCACAAGCCAGCGGCTAGTGACCGGACAACGTGCTGAGCAGCGAGCAGAAGGGCCCCACGCAGATCGTGGAGATGCTGGGAGACTGCACTTCGGTGCTGGAGCGGCTCAGGGTCGGGGCTTCTCGGACCCCAGAGCACTCACCAGAGAATTGCTTCGATGGTCGTGCTGGTTAAGAGCGTGCAGGTTCTGATGATGGCCGGTCCCTCGAGGTCTCGTCGCACCCACAGATCACAGCTGAGCTGATGACGTGGGTAGAGGTCAGAGGTGCCAGGGAAGCCAGTTCTCGTCGAGCTGGGCCGTCGGATTCCTTGAGGAAGGACTTACAGCAAACCGCAGAGTTCTTAGATGGTGCCCGCTGATGCAGGGTGACTACTCCTTAGTCACAAGGGAGAAATCTTGAGAAGAGTCTCGAATGTCCTTTCGTGGAAAGTAGTTCTTGATTCAAAGATGATCTAATTTGGAAGGGTCCCCGCTCCGGCCTTTATTCTAAAGAAAGGGGTGGGTACATGACTAGGTCCTGCCCTAAGGGTGGGACCAGGAAGGGGGGTAGTTACACCCCTCTCCCCTGCCGGACTTTCCCCAGGCCAGGGCTGGTGCCCCTGGAACTGGTTCTAACCGGCAGATGCGTAGTGAGCACCGGGGTGCCACTCCGCAGTCACCTTCTCGCAAAAGCCCTACCTACCCAGAATACACAAACCCTGTCTGGGACGGTGCGAACACCGCCCTCGACAGGAAACCCTTTGTCCAAGCTCTCCTCGCTGGAAGGACTCCCAGCAGCAGGAGGTCAGACTCGTGTCTGTGGTGGCAGCATCCATTTTGTGGAGCTGAGGCTTTAGTTAACTTTAACCGGGGTTCACAGTTACGTACATGTCGTGTCCCTCTAGAAGGGCGGAATGCTAACCTCGTCGCCAGAATTGGTGAGGGGGCAGCATCCCGATTCGTATGACACCTTACTCGACATGCCTTGATAACGCGACACCGAAGTTACCGATGTGGTACGCGTTATCATGGAACAGCCATTGGGTCTTGATTCCGCAAGCTGCAACCGGGCTCGGCTCGGGCCAGAACCTAGTTCACACGAGCCCACGCACTCTGCCTTCAGGATTGTCAAGGCCTGCCATAGGAGTGACTGATAGGAACTCGGGTGTCCATTGTATGGTTAGATATAGAGCTACTATACCTAAAGCAAAGGGTGATTACACGACTTTGCCCCAGCTGTCATGCAGCCAGTTGTGTCAAATTTAGGAGGCCAGCCAGGGGTGGCATAATACATGCTGCAGCCCCTGGCGGCCCTGGGTACACCTATGCCCTGCGTTACGGGGTCTGATAAGGTGGCCCAGTACCAATTGGTAAATGCACCTAGGGTACATATCGTAATTTAGAAAGAGAACAGCCAGGCTGTGGGTCTGATTGGCAGGCCCACAGCCAGAGAAAGTCGTAAACCAGTGAAACAAAAGCAAAAAATCTGGGTGATCATAGGATTGCAGACCCTACTCTCCTACATGACCCCCCCCCAAACGTCGGAACAATAAGCTAACCTTGACCAGGTGAGTCTTCTTGTTCTAAGTGGAAATATCTGGAGAGCCCATCGGCATTGCCATGATCAGTACCAGGTCTATGTTCCACTGTAAAGTCCATCCCCTGTAGGGAAATGGACCACCTAAGCAGTTTGGGGTTTTCACCCTTCATCTGATTTAGCCATAAGAGGGGCTTATGGTCGGTCTGAATCTTGAAGTGAGTGCCAAACAAGTATGGCCTCAGCTTCTTCAGGGCCCAAACCACAGCAAAGGCCTCCCTCTCAATAGCTGACCAATTCTTCTCTCTAGGGGTCAGCCTTCTGCTTATAAAAGCAATGGGCTGGTCTTGACCATCAAAATTCAGTTGAGAAAGAACAGCTCCCACACCCAACTCAGAAGCATCTGTTTGGACAATGAATGGTTTGGAGTAGTCCGGACTCTTAAGGATAGGCGCCGTGCACATGGCCTGCTTTAGGTCATCGAATGCTTTTTGACAGCTCGCTGTCCACTGAACCTTCTTTGGCATTTTCTTGCTTGTCAGTTCGTTTAATGGTGTCACGATGGAACCATAGTTCCTGACAAACTTCCGGTAGTATCCAGTCAGGCCCAAGAAAGCTCGAACCTGAGTCTGGGTGGTTGGAGGAGCCCAGTCCCTGATTGACTGTATTTTGCTCTCCAGTGGCTGAACCTGGCCTCCACCTACAAGGTGGCCCAGGTATACAACCTGTGTCTGCCCTATCTGGCACTTGGTGGCCTTGATAGTGAGGCCTGCTGCTTACAGAGCCTCTAACGCTTTCCGCAGGTGGACCAGGTGATCCTCCCAGGTGGAGCTAAAGACAGCAATATCGTCTAGATACGCCGCACAGAAGTCATCCAGCCCAGTAAGGACTTGATTCACCAACCTTTGGAAGGTGGCAGGTGCATTTTTCAGACCAAAGGGCATCACCACGAACTGATAATGCCCACCAGGGGTAGAAAATGCGGTCTTAGGCTTGGCGTCCTCAGCTAACCTGATTTGCCAATACCCAGCTGTCAGGTCAAACGTACTTAGGTAGTTGGCCGAAGCCAATCTATCGATAAGCTCGTCTGCCCTTGGTATTGGGTGGGCGTCAGTCTTAGTGACTGCATTGAGACCCCTGTAGTCTACGCAGAACCTCATCTCTTTCTTACCGCCCTGGGTGTGAGGTTTCGGCACTAGAACTACGGGACTAGCCCAAGGGCTATCCGAGGGTTCAATGACTCCCAGCTCCAACATTTTCTGCACTTCACTCTTGATGCAGTCTCTAACGTGATCAGGCTGCCGGTAGATTTTACTCTTGACGGGCAAGCTGTCACCAGTGTCAACCTCATGGGTGCACCAATCGGTCTGACTGGGTGTTAGAGAGAACATATGTCTGAAAGACTGAAGAACCTGTTTACAGTCTTTCTGTTGATGTTCGGAGAGGCTGCCACAAAAGACAACACCATCGACCGATCCATCGTCAGGATTCTGAGTGAGCAGGTCGGGGAGAGGGTCACTCTCCTCTTCCTGTCCCTCATCTAGGGCCATGAGCAAACTCATGTCCTTCCTGTCGACATATGCCTTGAGCCTGTTGACATGAAGCACCCTGTGGGGGCTCCGGGGAGTTCCCAGGTCGACCAGGTAGGTGACCTCTCCCTTTTTCTCCAGGATGGTGTAGGGCCCGGACCATTTGTCCTTGAGTGCTGCTGGGGCCACTGGCTCCAACACCCACACCTTCTGTCCGGGCTGGTAAACAGTCAAGACAGCCTTTTGGTCATGCCAAGCTTTTTGGAGTTCTTGGCTGGCCTTAAGGTTTTCAGATGCCTTCTCCATGTATTCAGCCATCCGCGAGCGGAGGCCAAGCACATAGTCCACTATGTTGGCTGCAGGCTTTTTGAGAGGTCTCTCCCATCCTTCCTTCACCAAACATAGGGGTCCTCTCACAGGATGCCCGTACAAAAGTTCAAAAGGGCTGTAGCCAACCCCCTTCTGTGGGACTTCTCTGTAAGCGAATAAAAGGCAGGGGATCAGGACGTCCCATCTACGCCGAAGCTTTTCAGGTAGTCCATGAATCATCCCTTTGAGGGTCCTGTTGAATCTCTCAACAAGCCCATTGCATTGTGGATGATAGGGTGTAGTGAACTTGTAGTTGACACCACATTCCTTCCACATAGCAGTTAAGTAGCTCGACATAAAGTTTGCACCTCTGTCGGAGACGACCTCCTTAGGGAAGCCCACTCTGGAGAATACTCCAACTAGGGCTCTTGCCACAACAGGTGCTGTAGTGGTCCTAAGGGGAATAGCTTCAGGATACCTGGTGGCATGATCCACTACCACCAGTATAAACTTGTGCCCTGATGCTGTTGGTGGTTCCATGGGACCGACGATGTCGATCCCCACCCGTTCAAAGGGCACCCCCACCACAGGCATTGGTATAAGGGGGGCCTTTGTCGTGCCACCTGACTTACCACTGGCTTGGCAAGTGACACAGGAGCGGCAAAACTCCTTTGTATCTTCGTTCATATGAGGCCAGTGAAAGTGTGAGACAAGCCTGTCCCACGTTTTCGTCTGGCCTAAGTGACCTGCTAAGGGAATCTCGTGGGCCAAGGTAAGTAGGAAACCACGCTGAGACAAGGGTACAACCAGCCTCCTGGTCATGCCAGGCTTGGGGTCTCTTGACTCAGTGTACAGGAGTCCATCTTCCCAGTATACCTTGTGGGTACCTGTGGCGTTCCCAGCAGCCTCAGCAGCAGCCTGCTGTCTGAGGGGTTCAAGAGAAGGGCAGTCTAACTGGTCCTTCCCCAGGTCTTCCCTTGAGGGTCCCCCTGAACCCAAGAATTCAACTTGATCAAGTTCGAACTCCCTAGGCTCAGTTTCCCTCAATTCCTGTAGGTCAGCCTCCTCTGAGACTTGATCCACGACCTGGGGCAAGGGGGAAGGCGCAGCCTTAACCCTACCGCTCTTTTTCTTGGGAGGTGTCTGGTCCGTTGTTCCAGGATCCAGCACCTGTTCAGTGGGGCATTTCCTGACCTGTGACCTGGTCACAGCGAACACATGTGCTGGCAAGCCTAACATTTCCATGTGAGTCCGGTGCTCCACTTCTGACCATTGTGATGACTCCAAATCATTGCCCAACAAACAATCCACTGGGAGGTCTGAACTAACTACAACCTTCTTTTGGCCAGTTACCCCTCCCCAGGAGAAAGCTACAATTGCCATACTGTGATTGGTAGTCACATTGCTTGCATTGGTCACCAGGAATTCTGTACCTGGCATGATCTGTCCAGGGTCCACAAAGTTAGGTGTCACCATGGTGACACTGGCACAAGTGTCCCTATAGGCCTGAGCCATTTTTCCGTTTATGAAAGGCGTCTGTCTGTATTTGCCCAAAGTATTGGGACTTACGTCAGGGGACATATCCACATCCCCTGTACTGACAAGGACAGCCTGAGTGAGTGTGCCAACTAAGTTGTCACGCCCCTCAGAACCCAGGGTTAACCCTACTAAACCCTTGGGAGGTGCACTACCACTGCTGGCTGTACTAGGGGGCACAGGTGCCTTAGGGGCTGCAGTGGCAGGAGTCTGCCCTCCTCCTTTCTTGGTGCACTCACTAAACCAGTGAGATTTACTTTTGCAGTACTGGCACCATCTTTTGGATTGGCCTTCTTTCTTCTTTTGGGGAGCCTGACCCCCACCCTCTTTGGGTTGTTGGGGACCTGTCGAAGACTTCTGGTCATTTTGTTCCCCCTTAGAATCTTTACCCTTCTGGTCTGCTTTCTTCTGACCACCTTGATTCTGGCCCTGGTTCTGTTTAACTCTTGTACGAACCCATCTGTCTGCCTTCTTTCCCAATTCTTGGGGAGAGGTCAGATCCGAGTCGACAAGATGCTGATGCAACAACTGGTTCTGACAATTGTTTAAAATTTGCTCTCTCATCATCAAATTATACAATCCTTCGTAATCAGTAACCTTACTGCCCAGCAACCAGCCTTCAAAAGCCTTAGTGGCACAATCGACAAAGACAGAACAATCTTGAGACTGCGTTTTCTGGGTATCCCGGAACAGCACCCTGTACTGCTCCGTGGTTAGGCCAAACCCTTCGACGAGTGTATTCTTCAAGACGTGGTAATTATTAGCATCCTCTACCCTTGTGGTGAGGAGCTTGTCTCTTCCTTTACCTTCAAAGGAGAGCCACAAGATAGCTGCCCACTGACTCTGGGGAACACCTTGCACAGTGCAGGTCCTCTCCAAAGCAGTAATCCATTTGTGGATGTCGTCCCCTTGTTTAAAGGGGGGCACTATCTTACCAAGGTGTTTCGTATCAAAACTCCTTTCCCTATTGCTAGGTATAATGCTGCCACCAGTGGGGACTGCCCCACTTAACTGTTGCTCTCTAGCAAAGGCAAGCCTCTCTTTGGCCAGGGCAAGTTCTTCCCTTTCAATCCTCAGATTAGCTGCCCTTTCCTTAGCTTCGTACACTCTCCTCTGAGGGGACGTCATCCCTCTTTGAGAAGAGTTGTGAGAGCCATTGGTTTGAAGGGATCTGCCAGAGTCTCTTGACAGAGATCGGGCTCGTCCATTCCCAATGTTAAGCTGACCTGATAGTGGCCCCGGGGGTCCCCCAGTACCACTGTCATGCTTGCTTAAGTTGGACCTGCTTAGTCTAACGACTTCTACCTGTCCCTTATCTGCCTCATCCCCAGAGGGATCCTCATCCTCATCATCCTCCACATCTTCGTTCTCAGTTGCGAGGTGGATGAGGTCAGGATCGTCTCTGGTTCCCTCGAGGGGAGGCATGTCTCCTTCTGGATTAGAAGAGCTGGGAAGGGTCTCAGCTTTTCTGGCATCATAAGTCTCCAAGAGACCAATCAGAAAGGACGTTGTGGGGTTAGACCCCTGCTTGATCTTCCTGGAGTGACACACTTGTCTTAACTCCTTGAAGCTCAGCACAGTATATCTTGAAGGGATGACCTGTGGAGGGTCAACTGACACAAGGGGAGACTCAGAGTTTCCTCCTTTGTCCGACATACTGTTTCTAGTGTGGTGTAAGTGATGCACCTACCTACACTATGTGTTTACCTACTGATCCCTTGCTAAGAGTTGCAGCCAAGGTGTGCTAGGCCTTGAGGAGCTGCAACAGCTGGTTCAGTAGAACTCAGAGTATTCTAAGCTTAGTTATATGTACTAACAGTACTTATGTGATCTTTCAACAAGATATTCTTAGGATACGTGTGGTAAAACAACAGCAAGCTCAAATCCCAACCGCTGCTCACCAATGTGAGAAGTTGGCCCGATATGCAGCGTTCGCTATTCTAGCGACCGCTATGTATCGTTCCAAACGACCCTTATGATGATTGGTTGTAAGTCAACCTATAGACCAGCTATCCTAGTAGCGTGGATACGAGCAGTCTAAGGCTAAAGACTCGAGAGGGCGTGTTAAGCCAGCTGTTTACCACACATGTATCCCTTAAACACCCAGTGAAAGGACACCACACAAGGGTTATGAAAATAAACGGTATATTTATTTAAGAATCACAACAGCCCTGTACTCTTTATGAGGACAGGGTACTAAGCACAAACCAAATCTCTTAGGAAAATACTTCAAGTGCACAATTAAAACAAGTGTCCGAAGACACGGGAAGTTTAGTGGTCTCGGGCGGACCCGATAAGGCAAGTCGGAAGCGAGGGACTCAGGACCCTAGAGTAAGGAGGCTATGCAGGCACCGAAATGCCGAAGTTACCTAGCCACGAGGGCTGCGGCTGCACAAGTCTTACAGGCGTCGGGGGTCTTCGCTGACGAGCCAGGAGCCGGAAGAAAAGGAGTTGCTGGCCGGCGACCAGTGATGAATAGTTCGTAGAGATCCAAGCCTGGATCAGAGATCGTTGATACCTGAAAGCAGAGGGGACCAAGTTCATACTACTAGCCAGTAGTCAGAGGGTACCAGGAGGGCACCGGTTGGCCGTCACCTCGACCAGGTGAGTGGGCGACGCTAGGCTCTGCAGTCTCACGGACCAGGAGGCGTTGTCGGCGACCAGGATGGAGGTGCGAGCTGTCCCACGAAGGATGATGCTGTCGGCGTCGCTGGGCCCAGGATTGGGGCAACAAGCCTTGGCAGATCTCAGGGCCACGTGGTAGGCCTAAGATGGCGTCTTGAATGGACCAGGAGGGTCCGGGGTGCTCCTCTCGGAAAAGGGAGCAAGGGCCGATCTGGAGCAACCAGACCAGCAGAGTTGTTTGTCGGTCGTCGTCAAGGAAGGGCACAAGCCAGCGGCTAGTGACCGGACAACGTGCTGAGCAGCGAGCAGAAGGGCCCCACGCAGATCGTGGAGATGCTGGGAGACTGCACTTCGGTGCTGGAGCGGCTCAGGGTCGGGGCTTCTCGGACCCCAGAGCACTCACCAGAGAATTGCTTCGATGGTCGTGCTGGTTAAGAGCGTGCAGGTTCTGATGATGGCCGGTACCTCGAGGTCTCGTCGCACCCATAGATCACAGCTGAGCTGATGACGTGGGTAGAGGTCAGAGGTGCCAGGGAAGCCGGTTCTCGTCGAGCTGGGCCGTCGGATTCCTTGAGGAAGGACTTACAGCAAACCGCAGAGTTCTTAGATGGTGCCCGCTGATGCAGGGTGACTACTCCTTAGTCACAAGGGAGAAATCTTGAGAAGAGTCTCGAATGTCCTTTCGTAGAAAGTAGTTCTTGATTCAAAGATGATCTAATTTGGAAGGGTCCCCGCTCCGGCCTTTATTCTAAAGAAAGGGGTGGGTACATGACTAGGTCCTGCCCTAAGGGTGGGACCAGGAAGGGGGGTAGTTACACCCCTCTCCCCTGCCGGACTTTCCCCAGGCCAGGGCTGGTGCCCCTGGAACTGGTTCTAACCGGCAGATGCGTAGTGAGCACCGGGGTGCCACTCCGCAGTCACCTTCTCGCAAAAGCCCTACCTACCCAGAATACACAAACCCTGTCTGGGACGGTGCGAACACCGCCCTCGACAGGAAACCCTTTGTCCAAGCTCTCCTCGCTGGAAGGACTCCCAGCAGCAGGAGGTCAGACTCGTGTCTGTGGTGGCAGCATCCATTTTGTGGAGCTGAGGCTTTAGTTAACTTTAACCGGGGTTCACAGTTACGTACATGTCGTGTCCCTCTAGAAGGGCGGAATGCTAACCTCGTCGCCAGAATTGGTGAGGGGGCAGCATCCCGATTCGTATGACACCTTACTCGACATGCCTTGATAACGCGACACCGAAGTTACCGATGTGGTACGCGTTATCATGGAACAGCCATTGGGTCTTGATTCCGCAAGCTGCAACCGGGCTCGGCTCGGGCCAGAACCTAGTTCACACGAGCCCACGCACTCTGCCTTCAGGATTGTCAAGGCCTGCCATAGGAGTGACTGATAGGAACTCGGGTGTCCATTGTATGGTTAGATATAGAGCTACTATACCTAAAGCAAAGGGTGATTACACGACTTTGCCCCAGCTGTCATGCAGCCAGTTGTGTCAAATTTAGGAGGCCAGCCAGGGGTGGCATAATACATGCTGCAGCCCCTGGCGGCCCTGGGTACACCTATGCCCTGCGTTACGGGGTCTGATAAGGTGGCCCAGTACCAATTGGTAAATGCACCTAGGGTACATATCGTAATTTAGAAAGAGAACAGCCAGGCTGTGGGTCTGATTGGCAGGCCCACAGCCAGAGAAAGTCGTAAACCAGTGAAACAAAAGCAAAAAATCTGGGTGATCATAGGATTGCAGACCCTACTCTCCTACACTCCTCACTACTAGAGCTGAGGATGCTAACAATTACCAAGTCCTGAAAAATACACTGATTGATGGGTTTGGCTTAACAACTGAGCAGTACAGGTTGCTGTTCAGGGACACCCAGAAAACTCAGTCTCAGGATTGGACCAACTTTGTTGATTGTGCCACTAAGGCTCTAGAGGGCTGGCTACTGGGAAGTAAGGTTACTGATTACACAGGATTGTATAATCTAATTATGAGAGAGCAAGTCTTAAATAATTGTCAGCACCAGTTATTACACCAGCACCTGGTAGACTCTGATCTGACCTCTCCACAAGAATTGGGTAAGAGGGCAGACAAATGGGTCAGAACCAGGATTAGGCCTAAGAACCAGGGTGGTGACCAAAAGAAAGAATCAACCAAGCCTCAAGAGAAGGGTGGGAATAAATCTTCAGATCAAACCACATCAGGGCCCCAAAAATCCTCAGAAGGGGGTGGGCCCCAGAATCCTTCCAATACCCAGAAGAAACCTTATTGCCATACCTGAAAACAGGTAGGCCATTGGAAAACTGACAGCAGTTGCCCAAGGGCCAACAACAATAAGGAGAACATACCCCCAAGTAACACTTCCAAGTCTCCTTTTACTACTAGTAGTAATCCCCCAGGTGGTGGGAGTACCCCCAAGAATTTGGGTGCATTTACTTTGGGAGTCCCTGGGGACTCTGGCCTAACCAGGTCCCCTGACTTAGATACTCTTGTCTGTGAGACTGGCATGGGGTTTGCCAACTTCACTGCTTGTCCCAACACTTTGGACAAGTACAGACAGGAGCCCCTCATCAATGGTTCAAAAGTTGAGGCCTACAGAGACACAGGGGCTAGCATCACCATGGTGACTGAGAACCTAGTCCCCTCAAGGCAACTTATACCTGGAGCCACATACCAGGTGACCAACATTGATGGAGTGCAGAGAGATCATCCCATAGCAGTGGTAAATCTCAGCTGGGGATGTGTCACTGGTCCCAAGAGAGTGGCAGTGTCATCAAACTTGCCTGTAGATTCCCTACTGGGGAATGATTTAGAGATCTCAGCCTGGGCTGAGTTAGAGCAAGAAACCCATTTTAAAATGGTAAACCTCCATGGTAAGGTTAGTGGGGCAGTGATAGCCACAGCCCCAGTCCAAGATGTCCTCCCTGAACAGGTTGGCAAACTGTGATGGTCACAGCCCATACCCAAACTGAGTCCCTTCCTGAAAAGGTTGGTGGAGTTGTGATGGCCACAGCTCAAACTCAGACAGATAATAGTGTTGTGAAGCCTGAAACTATGGATCACTCCACTCAGACAGAGAGCATTGAGGAGGAAGAGAAATCTCCCTCCCACCAGACTTTAGGAAAGGATCAGCCTCCTCAGGGACTGATCTGACCCCTTGTGAAGAAACTGCCCCAGAGGTAGTCAGGCCTAGCCTGGCAGAGCCTCTGATGTCAGTGGACCCTTCCAAGGTGGGGCCCAGTCTGGAGCAGATAACCTGCCCCTCTCTACCCTGCCTCAGTCAGCCCAGGGCTGTATTTATTTATTTATTTATTTATTGACATTTGTAGAGCGCGGCGAATACCCGTGGGCGTCTCGGCGCTAATTAAGGGATGGATCAGCAACTGGGGTAAAGAAGATATACAAGGCTATTGGTAGAGGTCAGGGAGGCCAGTGGTGGACCCCAAAGGGCCCCCTGTCCAAAAGAACTCCCCAATCAGCAGATTAAGGGCACTGAAGCTAGTAGTCCTAGCCAAGTGACAATAAAACAAACTCCTGAGGGATCCCCCTTAAACTTAGTTAGGGACCTCCCACAATTGGACACTGTTGGGCACAGCCAAACCTGGGACCTAAAAACCCCAAACCTGACCTGTCCCTCCGGTAAGCCAAACAGAGGGACTCAGCCTCCAGCTTTAGGTAGCCAGAGGTTGACCCTGAGAGCTCACAGCAACTCAGTCCTGGAAAGAAAGGCACATATGGTGGATAGTGATTGGATGAAGTTGAGCCCAACATTAGTGGAGTCTCACTTCAGTACTCCATCCCAGCACCAGCCTTTTACTTTGCCAAAACACACCACAGGTAGAGATTCCCTATGGTGGAGACCCTCAGATACCCTTAGGGTGAGGGATTGCTTAGTGGACCATGAGATAGGGGGTAACCATGCCAGTGCATATACCACCTCATATGGCCACTCAGGCAATGTAGGCTTACCTGGTCAAGGATAGCCTTATCTCCTTTCGTTTGGGGGGGGGGGGGGGTTATGTAGGAAGGTGGATATCTGACTATGGTTGCCTACAACTTTTTGCCTGGTGTTTTGCTGGTTTTTCGATTTAGTTGACCTGGGGCCCTGCTATTCAGGACCCCAGGCCCACTGCTCTCTCTGTAAAATGGTTTCCATGTACTCTAGGTACATAACTAATTGGATACTGAGTCACCTTATCAGTCCCTGTACAGTGTACCTTAGGTACCCAGGGCCTAGGTGTACCCAGGGCCTACCAGGGGCTGCAGCATGTATTATGCCACACCTGGCTGGCCATCCAAATCTGACACAACTGGCTGATCAATCAGCTGGGGCAAGGTGGTGTAATCACCCTTTGCTTTAGATATAGTATCCCTATATCTAAACCTAAAATGGACACATATATTCCTATCAGTCACTCCTATGGCAGGCCTTATCAATCCTGAAGGCAGAGTGCTTGGAATTATGTGAGATGGTGCTCTAGCATGAGCTGAGCCAAGTCAAGTCAAGTCATAAGCTTTTATTCGATTTGAGAAATACAAATCATACAAGCATAAAACATCTAAAAACAATTAATTGCACACGTAATTATTCTAAACAAAGTGACTCAAATGAACTCGGGAATAATTCATAAAAGAAGAAGGGAACATACTCTGGCGTACACTGGACAACAATGCATAGTTAAAGGTATAAAATGGAGCTAAAAAAAAAAAGAGGTCATGCATGTACAGACAGGAATAAATATAATTATCACACAGTGATTTTCCTGGCAGCTGTACATTTTAAAGCAATGTTCCAATATGGTTCGGGCAAACACGGGGAGGTTAATTTCATGTGTAAACACGGTAAAAGACCATGCATTTACATGCAGTGGGCATAATACAAGATTAAAATACAATAAACAGTTAAAAAAGACATTTATGTACAGACAGGAATATATAAAGTTATAGCAGCACTATGCTCTTCCTGGCAGCTGTACATTTCAAAATAAAAGTGGCAACAAAGAAACAGATATCCACGTTCTCTAGGGAAGATAGTAACTCTAGAGCGCTCTTTGAAGATCGAATATTGTATTTTAAAAGGATGGGTTTTAGATACCTTACCCTTAAAAAGTGATAAAATTTACAGAAAAGTAGAAAATGACAGCAGCTCTGGCGTGAGGTGTTATCACACAGGCAGAGAGTCTCAGATCTTATTTTCTGGTTTGGGAATGCGACAAGATGGTGTACAATACCCAACCTGACTCGGGTTAGTACAAATTGATGGGAGGGACGAGAAACATTCGAAAGGTAGGCTTGAAACCCCGGGGTTAAGTTTAGTTCCTTATAGAACTTCACGGTGGCTAGCTTGCCATACACCTTATCTCGCCCTTTCTTTTTAAAATTTAAAAATGTTTGTTTAATTTCTTTTTTGGGGATTGCAACCGCCAGTTCGGGGTCAAGGAGAACATCAATTTCAAATAAAGTTTTATACCAGAAATGAATGTATTTCAACCACTGGATGCGTGATGAGTAATCCAATCCTATACAATCAAGAATAATCTCTTGAGTGAATCGAGTCTCTGGCTTAGCCCAAATAGAACGCCACAGTAAGAGTGGCCGAACGGCTGCTAAGTCAGAAATAAACTCGATCCCTACCTCATCATGAATTAGTTGGACAGAGGCAGAAGGGGGGACACATAACAGTCTCTTTAAAAACTTGTTTTCATCTTTTTGGAGCGAAGGGCCTTCAATATGACCCCACACACCAGCCCCGTACAATGCAGAAGAAACACAACGTATATTGTATATATTAATCATATCTAAGATACTTCTCAATCCGAGCTTAGATGCAAATCGGAATATACTACTGGTAGTCCGCATCATTTTCAACCTGATGTTGTCGAACTCAGATGTCCATGACCCGTCGTTGGTGTAGGTAATTCCCAAATAACAAAATGATTTAACGTGTGTCATATTGTCGCTATCCAAGAAAAAGCTGTACTTCAGTTTATTTGCAGACTGCCCGCACGACATTACATAAGTCTTGGATTTGTTCACGCGGAGCCTCCTGTTTTGAATAAACAGCATGAATCTATCAATAAGTCGCTGTAACCCAATCTGGGTGCGGGATAAAAGAACAGCATTGTCCGCATATAGTAAGATTGGGACGGGTTTGCCTCCAATCAGGGGAGCATCTGCTGGGGTATCCGCCAAGATGCCATCAATATAGTTAATAAAAAGGGAAAATAAAAGAGGGGCCAGTACGCATCCCTGGCGAATACCCCGTGAAACTTTGAGAAACGGCGTACATTCGCCTAGGGTGCCATAGCGGACCTTACAGGATAGTTTTTCGTAAAGCCTGGCCAAAAAGTGAACAATTTCCTTCGGTGCCCCTGACTAACAAAACCTGCCAAAGAATAGCGTGATCAACTAAATCAAACGCGCTGCTCAAGTCAGCAAAACATAAAAAAAGATTGCCCTTTTTGGCTACAGTGTATTTATTAATAATAAGGTCCAAATTTACACATTGCTCCAAAGTGCCCATACCTTTCCTGAAGCCATATTGCACTTTTGTTAAAATGTTCATGTCTGTAGCCCAGGTTTCTAGTCTTTTGAGCAAAATTCTGCTCATGACCTTTACTGAGGCGTCCAACAAAGAGATCGGACGATAATTGGAGGCCTCAGATTTGCTGCCTTTTTTGAATAGGGGAATAATAACTGATTGGCCCCAGGAGGGAGGAATGTTACCTTCTGCTGCACAGTTAAAAGTCGTCACCAGAATAGGAGCCCACAAGTTTGGTTCTGCTTTTAGTAAATCAATGGGGACCCCGTCGGGGCCCGGGGCCTTCCCCCCCTTGCTATTGGAGAGCCCTTCGTGAACCTCCTCCAAGGTTACTCCCAGGGGTAGAGGTATCATGAGCTGAGCCTGTTTGCAGCTTGCGGAACCAAGTCCTAATAGCTGTTCCATGATAACGCTATACCATATAGTCTTAAGTGCATTATGAACCTCGCGGTCAAATGCTAACTTTGGTATAGCATTATCAAAACATGTCGAGTAAGGTGTCATACGAATTGGAATACTAAACCCTCGCCAATTCTGGTGACGGGGGTAGCATTCTACCCTTCTAGAGGGACACAACATGTATGTACCTGTGAACCCCGGTTAAAGTTAACTCGAGCCTCAGCATCACAAAATGGATGCTGCCACCATAGACACAAGTCTGACCTCCTGCTGCTGGAGTCCTTCCAGCAAGGGAGGCTCGGACAAAGGGTTTCCTGCCTTGGGAGGTGCTAGCACCACCCCAGACAGGATTTTGTGTATTAGGTAGGACAGGGCTGAAAGAAATGAGCCATGCCTGGGGCACACAAGGTGTCCCTGTGCATACACCGGTCCGAACCAGTTCCTGGGGCACTCCAGCCCCAGAGCTAGCGCAAGACCAGACAAAGGAAAGGGGGTGTAACCACCCCCCTTCCTGGTCCCACCCAGAGGAGGGACCTAGTCGTAGTGCAGCCCCCTTTAGCTGAATAAAGGTAGGAGCTGGTCCCATTCCAGATTTAGATTAATCTTGACAACTTCCACGAAGAACTCTTGACCTTCGCCCTCCTGATTATCAGAAGACTGAAGAATCTCCCCTATGGTCAGGGAGTGACCATCCTGCTCCGCAGGCACCATCAAGCTCCTGTGCGGTTTGCTGCAAGTCCTTCCTTCCTGGAACCCGACGACCCAGCTCGACGAGACCCAGACCTCCAGACTCCTCTGACCTCTACCCACATCCACAGCACAGCTGGGACCCGTGGGTGCGACGAGCAACTTGGAGACGGCCATCTTGAAGAAACCTGCACAGTGCTTCCAGCACGACCGCCGAGGGATCCTTGAGTGAGTGCACTGGGGTCTGAGAAGCCCCACACCGACGCAGCTCCTGCATGAAAGACCAGCCCCCCAGACTACGTGGGACAGCTCGTGCCTCCAGCCTGGTCGTGAAGAACAGCTCCTGGTCCGCGCAGCTACAGAGAGAAGTGTCCCTTCTTCCACCTGAACGCGGCGACAGCATCTGGTTCCCTCCTGGTTCCAGCACCGTCACTGGCTAGTGACCGAGACTCTGTCCCCTTCCGTTTCAGGACTTCTTCTTCCTAGTTCCATCCTTGGAACCACCGGACTCCTCCATCTGGCCGCCTGCCAGCAACTACTTGTTTCAGGCTTCATCAGGATCAACGCAGCAAACCCGACACCACTTCAGCCCTATGCACCCGCAGCCTGTGGGTTAGGTAACTAAAGCTTCTAGGTGCTGAAGTCTGTGTTCACTATCCTAGTGTTCAGGTCCACTGTTGTTTTTCCTCCATCCAGCCGGGTTTGTCCGGAATCCGTAACTCTTTGAACTGTAGCATCCATAGACGTTGGTACGCATCTCGCGTGAGAGTTTCCACTCTGCACGTGAGTCCCGTGGGCCTCCTGCTCCTTACTTACCTAGTTGGTAGCGTAGTCCCAGCGATCCTCCAGCCTCTGGATCTCCTTACAGTAATTTCTTTCCTCGCATTCCATTGTTTCAAGTATATGGTTTGTCGTGCCCCTAAGGCACACGTGTAAATATTGTGCTAACTCGTATTTCTTTCTTAGTATTGTCATGTGCTTAGCCCTCTGACCTCATAAAGAGCTCAGAGGTGTATGTTAGTTAATAAATACTTGTTTATTTTCATAACAACCTGTGTGGTGTCCTTTCACTTGGTATTCAAGGGGTTATATGTGGTAAAACAGCTGGCTTCACATGCCAAAAGAGTTTAGCCTAAAGACTGCTTTTGTCCATGCTACCATTAGGATAGCTGGTCTATAAGGTTGACTTACAACCAATCACCATAAGGGTTGTTTGGACTGATACAAGGTGATCACTAGAACTAGTGAGCATCATATATCAGGCCAACTTCTCACAGCCGTCGTTCCATCCATTGTTACGACGCTGTTGGTTTTTATTGTTGGGGCCTTGCTGATATAGGCGGCCGGAGGAGCGATCCCTACCTCTTCCGGCCCCCCCAAAAACCCGTCCGGGAAAAATCTTTTTAATCGACGTCTGTGCCTTATCTAAGGCAGAAAAGGTAGTGACGAACTTGTTCAATTCTTTGATAAATGGTTCGCCAAACAGTTTGCCCTGTGCAATAGGCCCCGCTTCTGAGGTGGCCAGGTCTCCGAGCTTAGGGTCAATTTTAATGAGGAGAGACCTCCACCGCTCCGCCGCTAATGCGCAATTCGCGTTGCCCAAAAAGCATAGGGCTCGCTGGGCCCAACCTGCCACGATCTCCGTGGACATCGCGGTCCCCGACTCCTTGGCCCTCTCGGCCAACTGGATGATCTGAGTTACAGGTTCCACTGCGTCCAGGAGCTTATCCTGGCAGTTGCGCCAGGAGCGGTCTATACCCTTCTTGGGGTCCTTCATGAATTTGGCAAAAAATGCGCAGAGCTTTTCATCAATATCCGGGGTGACCGCCACCCTGCCTTCTAATTTCGGGCGAGGGCACTCGCCCCGCATGCGGCTTATAACTTCCCTTTCAAGGGGTTGGCGAACTTTGCTCGCAACATATTTCGCCACCTTGGGATCAGGGATCCACTCCGATGATCTAGGGTGGTAAATTCTGGTTGGATCAAACATGTCAGAGTATTTATCATCACCTTCCTGGGACTCTGAGGAATGAGACGCCGGGCGCCAGGGTCGACCCGAGTAACCATCCTCATCCTCCGAGGAGGCGTTGTCATCAGAAACACCCTCTCCCTCCACGGGGAAACCATCCTCCTGGTCCGTGTCCGGGACGACCTCGTCGCCATCATCTCCGGGGTAAAATCCCTCCCGGCAGGGTACATTCTTTAACGTCCGCGCACTCTTACGGAAAGAGTCTCTGAGACGATCAAACTCTTCCAGGTGCCCCGCGTGACGTTTACCTGAGACTTTGCCACCACCCTGCCCTCCTTTGGGGCCACGGTCGACAGGCGCTGAGCCCCTGAACACCCCGGGGATGCTCTGGGCGAGTGCGTCCACTCTCTCCCTCAGCGGCGCCAGGACAGAGTCCAGCGCCTGCGAAAGCGTGCGACCAACCGCAGGCGGCAAGGGTTGGGAGACACAAAGCTCCTCCGCCTCCTGAATGGAGGTATTTAACTGTTCATTAGCTTGCATATTGGAGGGTGTGAGCACCTAACACCTCTTGACTTTTATGAGGTAGCCCCTCGCCGGTGCTCAGGATGCAATCTGCTTGAAAAAGCTGTAAAGCAGGTGCGATACCTTTGAGCGGCCACTAGGTGGCGTTGCGCCGAAGCGCGCGTGTGAAATCACCGAAGCCGGTGTCTGGCGAGGGTTGGTGAGGCAGAGAGCACTCCTGCCTCAGCGCGCCTGTGATCCAAGCAAAAAGCCGCGAGCGCAGCCGTTCACCAGAGGCGGGCGCCCCACAGAGCCGGGAAGCGCTGAAGCGCGCTCCACACGCTTGTAAGGTATAGTTTTTCTTCTGTTACTTCTTTCATCACGTTCTTACTACACCAATTCCCTCACAAACATCTTCCATGTTAAGTGAAAGATATGAATTAGTAAGATCAAATCGCAATTGTTCTTTTCCTTCTAGGTTCAAGGATTTTCATATGTCTTAGTTCACTTTGTTCTTTTATTTTATTCTCCTTTATAAAAAGGGAGATGATGTAAGGTA
This sequence comes from Lissotriton vulgaris, assembly GCF_964263255.1. Classification (NCBI taxonomy): domain Eukaryota; kingdom Metazoa; phylum Chordata; class Amphibia; order Caudata; family Salamandridae; genus Lissotriton; species Lissotriton vulgaris. Next base: position 933,802 of record NW_028248207.1, on the reverse strand, counting down.
TTGTACATTTTCCCTTTCTACCATTGTCACCGCTCGTGGTAACTCACGAGCTATGTAACATCCTCATCCTGTGTTCCATGATATGCATCCTCGAGAGAGAGTGTTCTTTCAAACATGTTTATGTTTGAGGTGTGCATCTCTCGAGGATGCAATGTCCGTTATTATACTGTTTCACCTAAACTGTATGTCTACTGGTCAGAATTATATTGTACTTGCTAATGGCCAGTGGCACTCCCGTGTGATGCTGGATTTGTTGGAATAAACCTCCTACTTGGATTACAACCTGAGCTTGAGATATCTCATTTCATCATCAAAGTCACTACTTCACATTTGGCGACAGGATTTGGGATTTTCCGACATTTTCAGCATTTTCACTATCTTCTCGGTCCGTCAGTTAACCCGACTAACCATAATTCCGAGAATACTTTTGTCCTGCTGTGCCTAATTTTAAAGAAACAAGCGTTTCTCACCTCGTTTTGAATTTTTTTTTTCCAAGGAGTTTTCTTCGTTGTGTTATGCCTTTTTCTTCATAATCTTTGATTCCTACGAACCCCTTCAAATACCGCGATAATAGCCTCCGGTGAGCTCATCGCGTACATCGCGCAACAGAAGGATTTCCTGCCAGGAAGTGAAAGTCACTTTCTTCGTCTGCGTACACCGCGCAACGGAAGGATTTCCTGTCAGGAAGTGAATGTCACTTTCTTCTTCTCAACGTAAGCTGTCAGGAAGTGAATGTCACTTTCTTCTTCTCAACGTAAGCGTTGGATTTCTGAGCCTTATTTCTGAAATAAACACCGCTGTGTTTCCCTTTTCCTTTCACGCAACTGCCGATCTCTTAAAGGGAAACTACAAGTAAATGGTATGTGCATTTTATTTTGACTATTCGAAGTGGTATGTACATTTTATTTTGACTATTCGAAGTAACTTTTTCAATATAACTATAATTCAGTGGCTCATTAGGCATTTCACTACCCTTTTTAAACTGACATTTTATATTTTTAAATCTTCAAGAATTCAAGTACTTTTTACATATTTGGTGATTTATTTTAAAACAGTTAACATTTTAAAGACTTTGGAGTTTAAGAAGACTGCTTTTACTGAAATTCAAGAAACAGCATTTTAAAGACAAAAATGTCTTCCGGGGCATTTTAAAGGCAGTCAGCAGTTAAAAAAAAAAAAAACGTTTAACATTTTAAAGACTCAGCATTTTAAAGACATTCAGCAGTTTAAAGACATTTAACATTTTAAAGACTACATCTTCAGCATTTTTCAGCAGTTTAAAGACATTTAACATTTTAAAGACTACATCTTCAGCATTTTTAAAGACATTTTACATTTGATTTAAAGTCTACAAAGCTTAGTTAAAAGCTATAAGAAAGGAAGAGTACAAGAGTTGCATTTTTACAAATTATATTATTTACAGTACAATTTATTTATTTAAAAAAAAGAAATGGCTAATAACCAACAGGTAATTATTCTGAACAAATTCTTGCCTGTTAATGGAAAACCTGTGGAACCGTGGAAGACTTGGTTTAGAAGCTTCGAGAATTATTTAGTGGCAATTGATGCAGAGGAATATGCTCCAAAAAGGAAGCTTGCTATTCTTTATAGTCACTTGGGGAGAGCTGGTAGAGAAGTTTTCGATAACTTACCTCTTTCAATTCCACCTTCAGGAAGAGGTGAAGGCTGGAATGTTTACAGAGATGCAATTCTAAGACTTAATAGGAAATTTTTGGAACTTCCGAATGTCATTCTGGAGCGTTATAATTTTAGAAAAAGAAAGCAAAACCTGGAGGAAAGCGTAGAAGATTTCATTTCAATTTTGAGGAACATGTCTGCTGATTGCAACTTCGGAGCTGATTTAGACATTTACATCAGGGATCAATTTGTTTATGGTTGTTGCCATAAAAAAATTCAAGAAAGGATTTTAAGTTGCAGAGATCCAACATTGGCTGAAGTGATTGATATGGCCAAAAGTATCGAAAGGAGCATTGTTTCATCAAAAAGTATTATGGTTGAAAATGTTTCTCCTGTTAACTTTGTACAGAATGATGTTTCTGTTAATGCAGTGTCATTCAAGAATAGTTTTAGTAAACCTCAGCAGAGAGGTAATAACACATTTTGTTTTAGGTGTGGATCAAGAACACATCTCAGTAACAGTCCCATGTGTAATGCTCTAGGGAAGAAGTGTACGAACTGTCAGAAGTTTGGTCATTTTGATAATGTGTGCAGGGCCAGGCCTACCGTACATGTTAGATCTGTGTCAACACTTGAGAATTTTGATCAACATGATCAACATGATATTCTTTCAGGGTTTGATGTCGTTCCCTTAGAATCTGATATGCAACATGTTAATATTCACACCTTAGATTTACCTTCAGTTTCAAATGAGTCTCTACAGGGAGGTATTGTTCAACTATAGAAACTTTAACTCCTTTAGGGGTTTTTGAGAAACCTAGGGTTTTGGTTGGAGCACACACTTTGTCTTATTGGGTTTCCACAAAATTTATACAAAGGTTTTGCAATAACTTTTATTATAAGTAATATGTTGATGTTGTTACTTTTTTTTTTCTGTACCCAACCTACCTTTACCCTGGTATGGCCTAGTGGTTTTTGTTGTTTCAGTTCCATTTCTGTCATATCCTCACTCCTTATTTGCAGCGCAGATTCCATTTCTTTACTTACCTTTTATTGAGAAGAAGGGGTGGGGGTGTCAAAGGGTTTTTGTGAAGACATTCACGTTCTGCATGTTCTTTGCAATGTTTCCTGTTGAACTTAAGGGCTCATGGTAATGTTCTTTTCAATGTTTCCTGTTGAACTTAAGGGCTCATTGCAATGGTCTTTTTCCCTTAAGGTTTTGAGATAGGATAACCTCACTCATTTCAATTTTGTTATTATAGGAAGGGAGATGATGTAAGGTATAGTTTTTCTTCTGTTACTTCTTTCATCACGTTCTTACTACACCAATTCCCTCACAAACATCTTCCATGTTAAGTGAAAGATATGAATTAGTAAGATCAAATCGCAATTGTTCTTTTCCTTCTAGGTTCAAGGATTTTCATATGTCTTAGTTCACTTTGTTCTTTTATTTTATTCTCCTTTATAAAAAGGGAGATGATGTAAGGTATTGTACATTTTCCCTTTCTACCATTGTCACCGCTCGTGGTAACTCACGAGCTATGTAACATCCTCATCCTGTGTTCCATGATATGCATCCTCGAGAGAGAGTGTTCTTTCAAACATGTTTATGTTTGAGGTGTGCATCTCTCGAGGATGCAATGTCCGTTATTATACTGTTTCACCTAAACTGTATGTCTACTGGTCAGAATTATATTGTACTTGCTAATGGCCAGTGGCACTCCCGTGTGATGCTGGATTTGTTGGAATAAACCTCCTACTTGGATTACAACCTGAGCTTGAGATATCTCATTTCATCATCAAAGTCACTACTTCACAACGCTCCACGATTCAGCGGCAGAGACGGCGCAAGCTGCGCCTGTCGCTCGTCACACTGCCGCACCAAACGCTGACACGCAGCGATAACAACAATAGCACAATATGGCAAATACCACAGAAGTAGAGAATACTGCATAGGATAAACTCGATTATAATAATAACAGCACAATACGTCAGAAAGAATGGAAATGACTTATCTGACGAGCAGAGAAGAAAGAGGAAGAGGAAGGGACGTCAGGACCAGTTATACAGTGGACAGCCTCGTGATTGGATGGCGGTTGTTATGGACACTGTGGCCCATGTGCTCATGGGAGTTGAAGTTTCTATAAAGTTTTCTTATTGGTCCACTTTAAATTTGCTATTTTAATAAAGAGAAGAAAGGACTGCATAATCCTCGCCTCTGTCCTGACATAGAATTCGATCCTCCGTTCCTGACATGGAATGACAGATGGTTCACGAAATCAACTATTTACCAACCTAATTGCTGTGCCTGACCTTGGCATGACTGCTTGCAATGGAGGAAAGTAGGAGACGGCCACGTTAAGGCCAGTTACTGCTTCCAGGTTAATTTACTTTGAACTTGTTTCGAGGCTTGGAACGCACGTACAAGGACTGTATGAGCGCCGATTGGCTGAAGTGTACGGGTTGTCATCGCAGAGTGTACGTGCCCAGGAAGGTAATGCAGATGCGTTCTGGCCTCCCGGTGTTGGCTGCAGAGTACGTAGGAAAATCCTAAAGAGGTGGAGGCTGCGAGTGCACTTAGCCGGGCGCCGCGCGGTCCTTCATGTCTGCTCTGCGGAGGCCGGGAGCTGGCGGCGGGGAGGCCGGGCTCAGCTACGGATATTACGGAGTGGAGCCATTAGGCAGCCGAGCCCAGTCCGGGGGGCAAGAACCTCTTCAGCACTGGGGGCAGCAGGTCCCCGCCGGCTACTACCATCAGCAGCAGCCGCAGGAAATGGGTAACGGCTGGGGAGACCCGGGTCGAGCCCGGGGGCAGCAGGTGAGGAGAAAGAAGCTTGCACGAGAGTGGTGGATGCTCAGTGTGTGGTTTGCTAATAAGGCAGAGAGGTCAGACGTGAAGATGCCGTAAGAGGAGTAACATTGCTAAATAGAACGGGAATTTATTGTGGCAAGGAGACTGTTGGCAACAAGGTAAAGGGAGTGGCACGTGTAGCCTGAAATATTATGAAGGCGAAGACTTGGTTGTCTGAGAGAGCTGGAATGTAAACGGTGTTCCAGGCCTTTTATATCGTTTTTTTGGGTTATCTGTTACTGTGGGCAAGCCGCCTGGCAATAGGCAGTGAGGGGGTTTGGCTTGAATAGATAGTAGGACAGTGCAGCAGCCGTGCATAAGACGTTGCATGCATTTATTTACACATCTTCCGCTTCATACGAAGATTCATACTAATGCTTTCGTATCTGCTGATTGGTAACGAAATGTGAGGCGGTCTGTAGACTTCCTCGGTACTGTACTGATCGTATGTTTAATGGATGGGACTTAACAGCAGTGTGGTCTGGTTGGTGTTACTACAACTTATCAAATGGAGTCCTAATATTACTGTCACCAATAACAGCATACCTCAAACTTGAACGTGTTCAAAATGTCAGCTATATATCCAATTTACTAGTTATTATCACCAATAAAGCAACAGCCTCACCATTGGTTCTGTTCTCATGCTGTTCAGTTTTCTTGTGTTCGAGCAGCAACAAAAGAGGAAGATGGCTGCTGATCAAGGGGACTTATACATGTTCTAAGTTCTGGAATGTTTGGTTATATTCTAAGTTCTAAGATATTGTTGCTGCTGTGTTTGGGCGGAAATAAAGGGATATGCATAATGTTGGCCTCCGGGCCTTTGACATAAAACCGAAGCTACACTTACTGACTTGCTAAATGATCTTCCTCATGTCGTTTGGCACAGCTGAAAGAGACTCTTCTGGTTCCAGTTGTTGTAAGGCTTCTACGGTATGTTACTGTGTAGGTTTGTTACAATGTGTGGTGCTGGTCAATTTCCTACCGTTTCCTTTTTATCAGGATCATTGTATTAATCGGTATTTGAGCACTGTAACATAATAACATTACCAACCAAGCGGTTTACTAATATGTTGTGCTTAGCAATGCTTGTTCTTATTTCTGTTTGGAATCTGTATGGGTTGCTCTGTACCCCTCGAGCTCGGGGGGTTCTATGGGTGACTGTTCGTGGCTCTTCTCTTTTGAGAGAGCAGCGGTGGCTTGAAGAACCAGAAATACATACTTGGAAGTGTTATTTTACCATTTCTTGTCATCTGTACTTACGAGGGTACAACATCATTTTGGCTACGAGGATGGGATCTGTTCTTTTGAGGATGTCCAACTGAGCTTTTAAAATGCTTATCCCCAGAATCACACAGAACAAAACCTATTTCTTGATTCACAAATTGCACTTCATTGTCGGAAACTAACACTTCCAGGAAGCCCTCTCTCATAAAAATCTCCATTAAGAAAATAATGGCAATACTTGCCGTAGGAGAGGCACAAAAACGGACTTCTGGCCACTTGCAAAATGCAAATGATGAGGAAGGAAATTAAAGGGATCCACCAAATTAAGTCCTACATCAAGCCATGGCTGTTCTGGAAATGAAATAGGCTGTACAGGTGGCGTGACAACTTTGTATCGCTTCTCGGCCCCACAACAAATAACACACTCCTTGACTATTGACTCAATATCTGTGTCCTTTGAAGGCCACCAATAGTGTAATCTGACACGTCTCTCCGTCATTGTAGCTCCTAAATGTCCATTATGGGCACAATCAACCAGTTTGGCACGAACATCAAATGTAGGAATACACCTTCCATCTCTCATAATGATCCCATCTTCAATGGACAATTCTACAGTAATTTTACAGAATGGTTGTAAATCAGGAGGCGCACAATCTCTCTGGGCCAACTATTCACAATATATTCTTTGACTTTCCTCAGTACAGAGTCTTCGCACATCGCCTTTTTCCACTCACTCATGCTTTTTAATTTCCAAAACATCCACAAAAGCAATAAAGCAATACTCCTTGTCCTCTTCCACATCATGTACATCAACATCGCTATTAGGCAGGCAGTCTAGAAAACATATCAATGCTGTCTTGAATTTAGGATTGTATATTATTCTGATCCTTTTTAGGATTTTCCTTCTTGTGAGTGGGGGGGGGTTTCTAGGTCAGTTTTTCTGTGTGTTAAAAAAAGAGGTAATGCGTTGTGCTAAGCAATACTTGTTGTTATTTCTATTTGGAATCTTTTTGGGTTGCTGTGTAGCCCTTGGAGGGGGGGGAGTTAATGAGTGATAGTTGGTGGGTCTCCTCTGTTGAGAGAGCAGCGGTGGCTTGAAGAACCTGAAATAAACAATTGGAATTGTTATCTTGTCATCTGTACTTACGAGAGGGTACAACAATATAAACAGTTAAAATACATAGTTTCATATAAGAACGGATTTGAAACTAGTGAAGATCACCTAACAAAACTTTTTTTTTGTTGAAAATCTTTCTAATCATTTTAATACATAACAATAGAGTGCAGCAGTACGTTATATATCATCGTATATCTAACATGGAAAGAATTGAAAGGGGGGTTGCCAAGTGGGGGCATTAAACGAGGAGCGGAGCGGATTAGCATCATGCAGACACCCGTACTCCGGTATTATAGGGGGATTACTGCGTATGAGTGAACCTCCATGCCTCTTAATAGGATCCACTTGCGGTAGAGGGAGCAGGGGAGCGTAGGCAGGGAAGGGGAATTGGGGGGGGTTGCCTGTTTGGTCAGCTCAGTCACATTGCCAGACAGTATAGATAGAGCTGCGTCTCCTCCTTCTGATGCATTAGTCTGAATCGTTTCCCAGGTCAGTGACCTGATTGCTCAACCTTTCCACATGTTTCCCCAACTCCCAAGATCTTGTTCTGCGTTATCAGTGCCAACCTTCCTGTGCGGCATTCTTCAGCTGCTGCCCATTCCAGGAAGTCAGCGAGCCATTTTGACATAGTAGGCGGGGTCGGGTTATCCCAGTGTATGGCTATATGCACCATCTTGCCAGCACTAATCCCAGCTGAGTGAATCCGTACCACAGTTTTGTTTACCCTTCTTGGGAAGTGGTAGCAATCCCAGTAGGCAGTGTCAAACGGTGAGCTCCGCAGTCCCTTTTGTCACTTTATGCACTTACTGCAGTACCTCACTCCAAAAAAATCTGTAACTGCGTACAGTTCCATGCAACATGCTCAAAATCTGCCGGGACTGCACCACATCGAATGCTGTCCGCAAGGCACTTTGGATAGACACTGCATTTGCTGTGGCGTCACGTAGGCTCTATATATATATATTTAATACAAGTGAATCAATTTAAATTGAGCATTGGCTACGTTGTGCACTTGTGCCAGGGCCCGTTTCCATTCTCCATCCGTAAGCGGGGTCTCCAACTCTTCATCCCAGGAGGTGCGCTTTATTGCAATGTTAGTCTGTCTATTGCTCTTGAGGGCGGCAGTTAGCCAGGAGATAATACCTTTTATAGGAGCCAGGATCTAGAATCGCCTGCAATACTTGGACTCTTCTGGTTCGTCCAGGAAGGACATCCACATCTCGTGGGTCGTGCAAGATAGGTTCGCATATTGCAAAAATTGTCCCATGATCTATGCTGTAATGGGTTTTAATCTCCTTTACGACATAAAGTTGCAGTTTAGAAATAGGTCTCGCACTCTCTGGCAACCACTATCAATCCATCTAGTGACACCCATGGAGTTGCTAATATGCAGGAAGGGGTGCAACCACCAAATCGAGGGGAGCCTGGCATAGGGTGCCTGTCTCAGAACCTACGTGACAGGTTTTTCCCATGCCTGACCCAATTGTATGCCAATAGAGTGAGTGTCCCCTAGGAGTCTACGTTCGCACATGAGCAGCAATTATGGTAGAGTCCGATAGCAATGTCTTCTCCTCCCAGTTAGGACGGTCATCACACTATAGAGCAGCGAACTGCAACAGGTCTTTCAGGTAGTATAGTTTGAGGACCGGGAGACTCAGTCCACCCCCGTTAAGATTCAATTTCAGGATCTCAAGGGAGAACCTACTCTTTTCCCCCGCCCACACTAGGGTCACCCACAACCCATCAATTTGCCGAAACAGTGTGGTTGCAGCACACAGAACAAATTTTGCATCTCATAAAGGCAGCGGGCAATAGCACCATTTCGCTGAAGGCCCACTATCTGTTACTAACAATGGTAGCGTGATACAGAGGCTTTAAGGCCTTCCTATACCCTTTCCATGTTCAGTTCATACAGTAGGTGGCAGTCATGTGCTATCTGCATACCCAGATAATGGAAACTCAGGGTCTCCCATGCTAATCCCACCGCAGGGAGATCGGATGCATCCAGTGTCAGCCTGTACCGCCAGGGGGAACAGCACAGACTTGTGGCAATTTACACAGAGCCTCAATACATCTCTGAGATGTCGCCAATGGCTCCATAGCGAGCGAGAACAGGAGCAGCAACAGTGTGCAGCCCTGTCGCATACCCCTTTCGATACGAAAGGTATAGGACACTTCACTTCCAGTGTGTATCCTCGAGTCACACCCACAGCAGGAATTCCTCACTGAGTCCATTCAGAGGAGGATCTCCCAGATATACGCCAAGGACAAGGTGTTGAATGCCTTTTCTATGTCTAATGCTATTAGTGGTGCTGTTATGCCGTGTGGCTCTGGTTTCGTGCATCATGTGGGAAAGTCTTCTCAAGTTCATATGTGTACCTCTTTCTGGCATAAAGCCACATTGATCATCCCGGACCAACTGCATGATCACCCGGCTTGGCTGTAGTACTAGGACCTTGTCAAATAAATTAACTTCCACATTAAGCATAGGGAGCAGCCTGTAAGACCCAGGGTTAGCAGTGTCTTTGCTTAGTTTGGGGAGCATAATCATAAGGGCTTCCCGCATGTGAACCGGTAATTCACCAGCATTTTGTGCCTTGTGTAAAGTTTAGTGGAGTGCAGGGAGTAGTGGAGTGCAGGGAGGTGGAGTATGCCTGGAAATATTCAACTGGTAGACATATCCGAAGGGCCTTGCGTAATTCCTCCAGTGTGATGTCTTCTCTAGGTTCCTCTGCCTGAGCCTCTTACAGCATGGGAATGTCAAACTGCTCTAAAAAAAAAAAAAGCCTTCGCTACGTGGGCTCCTGCATACACTAGAGCCGCGTTCACCGCTTCCAGGTGGCCACGCAGTAGCAGGTTAATTGCCGCTTGACCCATTGTTAATGTACCATCTGGTCTGCAGAGGGCGAGTGTAGGTGGTGGGGGACTTTCAGCTCAGCCAACTTGAAGCCCGACCTATCGCCTTCTCCATGGAGATGCTGTCTACAGTCTTTCTGGACATTACAGTCCAATCAGTCCCAGATGGCGCCACTCTATGTGCCTTGTCAGGGCCACATCTCCTGCCTCATGTCCCAGTGTTTGTCTATGTAGTCTTAAAAGGCGCTCTTCCTCTTCCCTCAGTTCTTGCTACAGTTTCTTCCTGATACCATAGGTCTTGACGAGACTTTCACCTCGGGCAACCACTTTAAGAGTACCTCACTCTGCACTGTGTGTCTGAGCAGTGTCCCAGTTCGTAGCAAATAATCCTCGCAGTGCTTTCATCATATCTATGTTTTATTCCGGGTCACCCAATGCCTCAGGCCGCAGTCTCCATAAGGGGATGCAAGGTCTATGACTCCACACTCCAATAGCAAAGGGGCATGGTCAGAGAGAAACCGCACTTGATAGCTTACCTTCTTGACATTGAGGGCGCCCACGTTTGTTAGGAAAAAACGGTCCAGAAGACTATGGGCACTGCGAGTGGGGAAGTAACAATAGAATTCTGTAATCGTGGTGTGGAACTCCCTCCATATGTCATGAGTTGCAGATTAGTCATGGGTTGCTTCAACCCCACCACCATATTGGGGTTTGAGCCCATCCGGGACGAATGCGGGTCCAGTCTACCTTCTAAAATACAATTGAAATCACCTGCCCAAATACTAGGCAGTCTGACTTAGGGAAGTAAGCTCTGAAGAACCCTTCATTGTCAATATTAGGTGCCTATACGTTAAGCATGTAAAGTTCCCAACTGTCCAATATACCATGCAAAAGTAAATTTCGTCAGGCCACGTTAGCTACCTATTTTCACAACTGGAACGGGACTCCCAGGGCCACCCTTATAGACACGCCTCTGGCATAGGAGAAATAAGTAGAGGAATTCTACTTGTCCTCACCATTTTTGTGCGTAGCTTCTGGGCTTTGGCATCTAATAGGTGCGTCTCCTGAAAGAGCGCAATGTGCACCCCATCCTCCTAAGATAGGTGTGGGTTCTATATCGTTTTACAAAGGAATTCAACCCTCGCATGTTCAATATGAGTAAACTCGCTGAGTCGGTCATTAAAAGTCAAACTGCTATAGTCATCACCCCCCACCCTCGATTCAGATACACAATTGCTACTGCACTAACTAACTGTAACCCATGAACAGATCCTATTCTCCCTCCGTAAGTGCACAATCCAAAACTTACCTAGCACCTTCCCAAGCATTGTAATGCACTCACCCACCCACTCTAACAACCCCAATAGAACTTCAGTGTGTGCTTGAAATCAGTGTTGGGTCTGTAACTTGAGTTATAGCTAAGGGGTAAGAACGGTCAGGCGAAAACCCTGTAAGTGGCCTTTTTGTCATTCCTCTCCTGTGCACCATGTGATACTCACTTCACTTCATTCAGACTTACACACACCAAGTTAAAGGAGCAAGGAGAAGGGGAGAAATAAAAGGGCAAGAAAAAAGAGATAAATGAGACGGGGGAGTGGTTCAACCCAGTGACCATCGTCCAAGGCCCGTTAATGATGCTGCCCATATGCCCAGCAATACCCCATACATTAGAACACATCATTGGCCCAGTGACTTCAGGGGCTGCAGTGATCCGAGTCTGGATTACCAACCCCTTTTCAGCGTGTTGAACTCCTATGGATGTGTACAGTACCTTATCTGTCGATCACCCAAAGCGTGAAGAGCCCCCCCCCCCCCCCTTCCCCCACCGGGAGACCGCTTTGTGGCCACCCTAGTTATGTTGCAGTAGTCACTGTCACCAACTGATCGTCTGGGATTGTCCATCAGGTCAGAGTCGATACAGGAGTATCCAGCCAAGGTGACCGTCTCTACCAGCACCCTGGCCTGCTCTCACTCCTGTCGCTGTATTTCCAGGGTCAGGAAGCCATCCTGCCACACCAGTGCTCTCGCACTGGAACCCAAACATCATCTTCTTCTCTTCCTAGATTTGCACGCTGGACCTCCCCTTCGCCTGATACCATCTCTGGTCCGTCCCGAGGGTGTCTCCGGGATCAGATTGCTTCCTCTGCTCTTCAACCAGTCCCATGTCTCGTCTAGTGTCATCATTAAATAGGAGGAGCCGTCCTGTATTACCTTCAGCTTGGCGGAGGAAAGCAACATATATGTCAGCCCATCGCTTTCAGTTTTTGCTTGATGCTGCTAAAGGATTGCAGCTGCACAGCCTTAGTATAATCCGTGAAGATGCACAGGGTCGGATTGGGATCACAATTCGGCCCGGGCACTGACGAAAAAAGTGGCCCACATTCAAGAGGCGTGGCCCATATTTAAGGGGCGTGGCACACATTCAAGGGGCGTGCCCTTTCATGAAACACCATTTGCACAGACAAGGAATGAAAGTGGGAGGATACTGTTCTTGCACAGGACACAGGGCCAAGGTGACAATGGCCTACATGCTGAGCAACTAAAAAAAATAGCAAGGCCCCTTTTTGTCACAAAATTATTCCAGCCCTCCAGCACAGGAGCACCTGAAAAGCAGCAAAGCCCCTGCTATTACTAACCTACTTAGCCCTCCCCAGACCTTCAGCTCAGGAGCACATGAACAGAGGTAAGGCCCCTGCAATTAGTAAATTAATCAACCCTCCAGGCCTTGGGAAAATGTCCTGGCAGGAGAGCACAAAACACAGCTTTCTGGGTCATCCAAGGTAGCCAGGTAGCCAGGGGGGAGGCTGAGGTGAAGCTGGTGCATGGGAAGTGCCTTCCCAGTGTGTTCTGGCAGTTTGAGTATTTACCATTTACTGTAGTATTACCCTTGTACCTGTCCATGGTACCCTTTTGTAACTTGCACACGTCACTTTTCTCTTGTAACACACTGTTTGCTACCTCTCACTTTTGTTTTCTTTAGATACTTGCACAAGTGCCACCATTGCCTACGTAACGTTTGTTCTTGTGCTGGAGTGTCTGCCATTAATTGCAGTATTATACCTCTACTTGTATTTTGTACGCTTTTGTAACCTGCACACATCACTTTTTCCTCCTGTAATGTATCGTTTGCTCCTCTTGTATTTTGGTTGCTCACTATTGTCACTTTTGATTCATGTAACTTAACCTTTGCTTTTGTAATTTGTCCACTTATAATTTTCTCCTCATGTATTATTGCTGTTCTTAGTGTGAAGCGCTCTGACACCTTCGGGTAAAGTCTGCGCTATATAAAATCGCATAAATAAAACAAAAAAATTCCAAACATCACCAGGCCCCCACAACAAGACCTATTCTTCCTCGCCCACTATGCCCTGAATGTGAATGGCTGTGGGCGAGGTGTTAAGACTAACACCGTTTCTGGGCTGCATGGGCGCCAGGGGGGCCGAGGTGCAAATGGCTCAAAGGCCTGAGAAACACCTGGCCCCCAGGGAGGCTGATTATTGCAAACAATCACCCCTGCCCAGCCTCAGCTTGATTGCTTGGCAGGGTAGGGTGAAGGAGAGGCCACAGCTGACAATCGCTGTCTGGCCGCACAGCGAGGCTGCTTTCATTTTCTGTGTCTCTGTCTCCGTGCACTCTGTGGGCCGTTTTTTAGGTCTCGCCTAGACGAAGCAAAAGCGAAGCTTTTGCGTCTAGGGCGAGACAACTTATGCAATCACTTTCAGGGGAATGTAGACAGCAGACTGTCACGAGCTTCTCCTGCCGGAGATTGTAGCTCGTGAGCGCGCACGTCGCCGTCCCTGATATTCCCATGCACAGAAAGGCTCCCGCACGCATGCGCACATACACACACTGCATACACACACGCACCCCCCCTTAAACAGACACACGCTGCATACACACACGCACCCCCCTTAAACAGACACACACACACGCACAAACACACTCAAAGAGACACACGCGCGTACACCCTCACCCTCAACCCCACTCACCGGGCTCCTCTCCCCTTACGCATGGGAAGGCACTGTGCTAGAAGGTGCGCTGTCTCAAATCACCGCCGCCTCCCAAAGCGGCATTGTATGTAAATTAAAAGTTGCCTCCCCGTTAACACCGCCGCAGCCCGGGAACTTCGGTAGCCGCACAAATCCCGAGCGCAGCTCCTCTGACGTCAGACGAGGAGCCGCGCTGGGATTGGTGCCGGCGGGGCCGTTGCCTGGCAACGGAAGTGTCGTCAACGCCGGGCGGGAGGGGCGGAGCCTGATGGAACCTGAGGCGGCTATGGAGCCGTGCCTCCCGCTGCTGCTGCTCGCTGCCGGTGAGTCCGGTTTACGGGCCGGGGAGTGGGGTGCTGCTATGTTTCGACTTAAGGGCGCAACAGGGAGATGTCTACGGAAGCCCCTTCCTGCCACTAATGTGCTTGTTTTTATTGGGAGGAGAGTGTTGGGGGGTGGGGGGGAGGGCAGAGAGGGCGGGGGTGGCGCCTGCTGCAGGTCAGCAAGGGTTTTTTTTTATGACGGACGATTATTAATTTTGTTATAGTGGACAAATGCTTAAAACGTTTATCGCTACGGTATTGCGTCTTTAGATTGGTTACTATGTTGCCCCTTCTGCTTTTTTTTATTTTTAATGGCGCCGTCTTCTCCGCAGTGCAGCCACAGTGCTCCGCTTCTGCTGCTCTGCTGGGCAGGGGTGAAAGCTTTCGCTAGGCTGCCCTCGTTCTATCCCTACTACCACCGGGAATGCAGAGATGAGACCCGGCTCACCGCTTCGATCTGTGGCCAGGTGGGGGTGGAGGCTCCAGTCACGCTGCCCCATGTCCACGTGTCGATCGTCCTTTGCAGCCCGCCTTCGAAAAAAGGTGCAAAAATGAAGCCCGCTGCTCCTGGCGCCCTTACTGATGCCGCTTCTTTTTCCCGCTGGTTCCCCACGCCATAACCCGATGCAGAGGGTCTGATCCCAGCTGCCATCCTCAACTGGATGTTGGGTAGGTCACCACAGCATTCTTTGCCTCAGGTCCAGGGAGGGGGTGCTGGGGGTGTGGTGCCGGTAGCCTTAGCAGCGGGAAATAAAAAATGATTTGCGGGTTTGAGACCCCCTGTATTCCGGGGCAGAGTCCGGCTTTAGGACCGTGGGATTCAAGCCCGTCCTGTTGCAGCCCCCCGGAGTTCAGCAGCCCAAAATGGTGGAACCACGAACCCCATCTCTACAGCGCTGGCCGGACCACCCATCGCCGCCTTGGCAGCAGTGGTTGGGTTTTGGTTGAAGAACTATAAACTAACATCAATTTGGTCCCTATTTAAATAATGCACAGTTTTGTCTCTGGAAACATATGAGGGGGTGCGAGTGCTTTTGCCACCGTAGTACATCTTGTGTGTCTCACTGTTTCTTCGGCCAGTTGTATCACTGTCCCATGTTTAATGTTACTGCCTCTTTCTCTATGCCCCCAGCATTGGTGCTCTCTCCCTCTCCATCTCTCTCTCTCTCTCTGTTGGTCTCTCCCTAACTGGAGGTAATTGGGAAGGGTCTGGGCCTCTGTTGCATAGCGCCTAGTTCTGGTGTACAGGATGTGTTTAAAGGATTATGTTGGTACACACACGAACAGCGGCACTAAAAATTAAGTAAATTGCCCAGGATCACTGTGGTTTAAAAAAAAGAATCCAGCTTTAAGCTCAGGTTTTCTCTGATTCACAACCAGTGCTGTGGTCTGTGGTCCACCTTTTTCTCGACGTGTGTGGTGTTTGTGGGTGGGAATATGGGATGTGCGGGGGAGGGGTTTTTGACCCCTGCATAGGTTGTGACTTCAGCTAATAGAATGGTGCGCTAATTAAAGCACCGAGAGTAAGAGTGCAGGGTGCCGGGTTTACTTTCGTGCACAGGCGCGTGCCTGTATTGTTGTCACTGCTCTTGTTGTGACGTGTGTAGGCTGTATATCTGTGCTGGGGGGCTTCACAGTTGTGTGCTAGTTGTGAATAAATGGACTAAGGGATAATGTTAAAATCAGGGTCCTAAGTGACACTTTCTGCCAGGTCTTGCTGCCTCCCAGAAGCACAATAGGCGCCCTCATCAGAAGCCCGCTGAATGGACCTAGTGTTTTATCGACCTCAGAAGGGTGAAAGGTTGCGCCAGTCCCACCGGATTGATGTCTCTGTGGACGGCTGATCGGTTGTACAGACAATCCTTGCAGTGCATTCATAGGGTTACAAAATGTGGTGTTTACAGCATTTCACACGAGGGAGCTGTGTCATGGAGCTGGATATGTGATTCATATGTTGTTCCCGTTAATAACTATGTTGTTAGTATCAGTCTAATTGGTAGGAGTAATAGCAAGGGGGTGGTTTTAATGTTATTGCATACTTATTGGTCGTAGTAGAGGTGTTTTTTGTTATTATCGTCTGTAGAATGAGTTCGCATAACACTTATTTCTCCTGCGCCTACTTCCGAGCTAAAATAACCCAGTTTCCATAAATGGACATCAGAGTAGGATGATATGGGATAGTTGTAAAGTTCATGCCCCTGGGTCTGGTATACTTCAGTATTAATCCCGGCTTTTCTACTTTACCAAATGATGTGATCTTGGGCAGATCACCGTTCTTCGGCTCTCTTAATTTGAGACATTTGTTACATAAAAAGATCACTAGATAGGTGCCAAAGGCTTTGCAAGATTTCCAAATATTTGCGCATTTTCAGTGCATCCCTGCGTTACTAGTGTTTATTTTCAGTGAGGCGCGGATGGATGGGCGGCCATTGTCGCCCTTCTATGTTATGTGTTCTTATATTCTGAGGTGCACGTCCATGATTGCAATAATCATGTGGAAAAGGCTGCGAACGTTCAATCACAACTCCAGTGACCCTGACTATATAACAGATAGATGTTCCATTAGAAGTTAAGGTGAAATTAGGTTTACGAAATAAAACCAAACCAAACCACACCGAAACTAACCAGTTAACTTAGGCCAAATCACTCGCCAGAAGAACCAAAACTTCCCACCCCTGGCCCGAAAGATTTAACTACTAATGGTTATCATCATGATAAGCCACCCAAAACCCTCTAAGCACAAGGGGGAGGGGCTGGTACTCTCCCATGTAATAACTGGGCCACAGAGGCATGGAGTCAGCATGAGTCATGCGGGCGGGGATACCTGTGTCTGGCCGCATGATGAGTGTCCCCTACCCGCCTCCCCCACACAGCACGCTCCTGGGACATAACCAGATGTTCCCGGATGACTAATGAATCTGTAGTCCGGCCACTCTGCAGAGCGAACCTCATATATGTGATAGTGTTAATTGTGTGACGAAGGTACACAGTTGTCAAAATCTGGGAGCAGCATAGGACATGACAATGCAGTGGGGGAGTTGTATGCGTGGGTGCAGGGCTTTAAGTGGTCCTGGGCCTCACCGGTGCTGAGCATCGGCACTAACTTTAGCCTATTAGCATTACAAATACATTATATTTATTTTGCTTAACAAAACTCACATTGACCCAAGGAATTAACATTTACAAAGCCAATAGCTCGCACTCATATAAATGCAATTAATAACTTTTCCATTTACAAATTTTAACACTATTTGCATTTTACATTACAATCATTTTAATCATTTTTTACAAAACATAAACAATATAAAAAACAATGTCATTTACAAGGCCATTTACTCAAAACAATGTCACTGCGAGACCTATTGCATTGTAAATGCTTGTTTTTCTCCCCTTTCCTAGTCCACTCTCTGTGGACTGGGACAGGGGAGAAAAAAAACGGCCCACAGAGGGCACTGAGGCACTGGCCCTTCGTCCCATGCCCGCCTTGCCAATCCGCCCCTGAAGATGCTTATGGTGTGGCTCTCAGGAAATCCTTTAAACCTTAGGTTGCATCTGCTGGACCTTCCCTTTGCATCTTCAACTCTTGCCTCTATTTTGAGCGGGGCTCAAGCTCAGTCACCGTGGCCTTCAGTGTGCAGACCACCTCCCGCGTCTCGGTGACCTGTCGCTCCATGGCCACAAACCTCTCTGCCACCCTGCGCAGATCTGTCCATAGCAGATTGATGTCTATTGCCTTGATCTTGATGTACCTCCAAGCCAGAAGCTTCAATAGACTCCAGGATCTGGGCACCCAATGGCGCACTCATGACCTGTGGACTTTTGCTCTCAGCAGACCTCTGCTCGCACCTGGGGCAATGAATTCGCCCATCTTTGTTTGTGGGGTTCCTCTAGTTGGTATAGCGTTACCCATGTTATGTGGGGAGGTCCTAGCCGATCAGATTTTGCACAGGGGGCTACGACTGTCTGCGCACCAGGCACAGCCGACCTGCAACAGTCAGCAGTGCCTCTCGATGCTATTGTAGGCTTTAGCTTACTTCTAGAGCCTCCTCTGATGCAAGCAGTGCCTGCCTCCTCCTTCAACCCCCCCCTCCTAATCTCGGGGCCTCGTGTTGTCGGTTCGTAACGCACTTAGGCTCATGTCCTTCAAACCTGCAACGAGAGAAGGAGAGGGCAGCACATTCCACCTGCACCCCACAAGCTCAGCATTCATTCACCAGATATTATCGAGGAGGGAGCGACTCCAGAGGCAAAAAGGCTCCCAGTAGTGTCAGCCCTCAGTAAGCTGAAGTCTCCAACCAGTCCACGGCTGCCTCTAGCGGGTGTCTCTAGACCATAGCAGATCCTGAGCCATACATATGCGGAGTGACTGTGGGAGTACAGCTGGCAACCGTGCAAGTCACAGGGTGCGGTTCAAGCGGGCACCAGGGAACAGAGGGAGGTGCGAATCACCTACCACACGTCAATCTCCGCTGGGGGAGGGCGGATTGGCCATGATTTTACAGCCAACCTCTCAAGGTTGCCGATTCCATACGTTTACACCAGTGTCCCAGGCGTCTAGGGAACGTGTGAGGGGTGCTGGCTTCAGCACCAGCAGCTCTCATCCTCCTTCAGCGCAGGTGCGGCTAGGCATTGCTCAAGCCCAATGTTTGTCTTTTTGTCCTATCAAGCACTGGGATCATTGAGTTCAGTAGTTTCCACACACAGCATTCACCTCACTGTTCATAGCAAAGCAGAATGGCCCTTCTTGTCAGGCAGACTGCCTCGGTGTCTGCTTTTAGGCACTGGCCCCAGCCACCCCTCGCCGTCTCATTCACATGTAAAAGAGGGGTTGGGAGGGGGGGGGGGTGCTCCAGTGTTCGGGCCCTCCGTCCACTGCCTGCAATCCAGTGTGCAATCAGGGCGCACTCTCTCGAGCAGCCCGCACTGTCAGAAGCTCCCTGCTGCCATTTGGATGGCCGCTACTGTCCTCGGCTCTCTGTTCTTCTTCTCCCGCTGCTAGTCAGCAGCTTAACTTAAGAGAGTGGGGGCTGGACAAGTCATAGCAGGAGTGTCCCAGGATCAGCCAAGTCAGCGGGCCCTAGCATGCAGGTGGTATCATAGGGACATCCCTTTATTTATGGATTTACCACGTTGTCAGCCCCTGAGTGCGGACCCAGCCTCACCTTACCATCTCTCACTCGTGAAGCGGGGAGAGTCATTAGGCAACAGGTCATGAATGGGCCCACCTGCAATCTCAAGGGTGACCGGTCAGTAGAGGCTCGCACCAGGATCTCTGGCGACCTACTGGACAGAACCAGGCACGTCTCATGTAGTTTGCTCCTGGTAAGCAAGCACCACAGTCCAGTGTCCTGCTGTTTGCCGCCATGCCCGGGGCACAATTGAGACATCCACGCTCAACCGTGCGGCTGCACGGACTCCTTTTGTTTGCGGCCTATGAGTCTGCTCTGAATAGTGCTATCATGACTCCCCAGCTTGCACCCCTCTCTGTAGTCTAGGTTTCAGGCATCTTTGAGGCAACAGGATGCAGTAGAATCACATAAACAGGCTTGTAGTTCATCTCTAGTGATACCCCTCGGCCATCATGCTGGCCATACTCCCCCCCCCCCCACCCCCCCCCCCCCCCCAATAAGAAAAGTTAACATGAAATTGCCTAACCTAGTTTCATTTTGACAAACAAATGGTACAGAAACATAACCAATTTACCATATGCTACAATGGCCAGAATTGTCCTGTGAGCCAATTAGTTTTAACTGGGTATGTAGGTTCTAAGTTAGAAGGTGAAGATATCCTTCATCATAAAGATGGTCCGTGTTATGACACCCAGAGTAAGGTCAAGACAACACAGTCCTGTCAAGTAAATACATCAAATGGATGATCCTTGAGGGTTCCCCAGCAGCATTCATAAGATAAAAAGTCCATTTGTACGTTCAGCTACATGCAGTTACTGGTGCTGTACAGCTCCTGGCCCCTGGTCTTTTGGCTGTACCTCTCGCATTCCCAAACTGCTCACTGCTCCGGCTACCGCTCTTCACCACCCTCTTCAGCCATGTTTACAGCCAGGCATGCTGTTCAGAAATGGTCTTGTGCACCAGCTCGACTCCGCTAAGTAGGCTGTGCTAGTATTGCATTCCGACCCTCCTAAAAGACCCAGGTTATGCCTGCACGCTTTCGCATGGCTCTCAGCCACTGCAACTAGAGATGAGGTACTCCAGGTTGGGGCTCCCCAGTTCCTTTACCCAAGTCTCTGGGGCACCGATAGCACCCGGCAGACTGATCCAGAGGTGAGATGTTGCCATAGTAGAATGAACGTCAGGATTCCACAGGCAAATGACCCCAAACGCCACAAGCCATGCACAGCCTCAAAGTGGCAGCCATCAGCATTTACAACAGGTGCAACCTGGAGGATGGTATTGCACAGCTCCTGGCGGGTGCAAATCCTTTTGAAATAAACACCTATGTCCCTGTTTGGAGCAAAGTTACTTTGGCTATGGCTCGGCTGCTCCAAATAGCCATGACCGACTAGGTTAAGCGGAAAACCCTAAGACTCTACACAAACTCATACATACAAAACGATGTGGACTACCTGGTGGCCCGTTCACTTAACCTCTCAGTTCCCCTCACGGTTGTTCTTATGTACTGCCCCCCTCAAAACATGTCTTTGTTTGTGCCCATTCTTCAGGAACTCTTAGCCACGCTTGTGGTTAATAACTCTTCGGTCCTTCTCTTAGGCAATTTTAATTTCTGGCCAGGCGATCCTAATGAGGATTTGTCCTCCAAAGATTTCTCGGGCACTCTTCACTGTCTCAACTTTTTTCCTCACGTCTCTGCCCCTACACACGACCAGGGTCACATACTGGACCAAATTTGGTCAGCATGTTGTACAGTCCTTTCCCCCTCCATTCTTCCCTGCACCTGGTCGGATCACTCTATTGTTTCCTTTTCTATTCACTTGGGCTCCACTGACAAACCCCCTCTACCTAAAAATATTCTCACTCGTAGCTGGAATCAGGTCGATCTGAACTCTTTCGCTCGCCCTAGCTTCTTCCACCCCTGATCTCTCTGATCTTCCTCTTGATTCTCGCGCTGAGGCGGTCACAACCTGGCTATCCTCTTCCTACGATCAGGTTGCCCCGCTCAGGAGGGTTAAGACCATTCGCCCCCATGACGCCCACAAATGGTTCAATACTGAGCTAAAAGCTCTTAAGTTAGATCTTAGACGATCTGAGCGTCAGTGGAGACGCAAATATTGTCCCACTCTTCGGGCCAAATATAAACTTCTCTCACATGAATATAAAAGAGCGATTCTTTCGGCCAAAACTACTTTTCCGAGAAAGTCGCCCTTTCGGCTAACAAATCGAGGGAGATCTTTTCCCTAGTTCATAACTTAGCCTCTTCTGATCGCGCCAGCCCTAGCCCTGTCCCTTCTCAGATCCTCTGTTCTTCACTTAACGACTATTTCATCAATAAGATCGTTAAGATCAAATCTAATATTCCCACTGTCTCTTTGCCTGGCCCATCTTCCGCTGTTCCTCTGCCCTCTTCTTCTCTAGACCATTTCCCACCTATATCTTTGGACTCATTCCATGCCCTACTCACCAAAGTCAAGTCCGGATCGCCGCTGGATTGTGCTCCCGCACGTATTCTTGGAACACTTTTTTTCTAGCTGCCCAGCGCCCCCTCTCCTTTCTTAATGCTTCCCTCACCC
The DNA here is from genome assembly GCF_964263255.1 of Lissotriton vulgaris. NCBI lineage: Eukaryota > Metazoa > Chordata > Amphibia > Caudata > Salamandridae > Lissotriton > Lissotriton vulgaris. The sequence continues at coordinate 912,099 of NW_028248207.1, read as the reverse complement.
AGGGCTTAGTTCCTGCTTCCCTTAAATCAGCTGTCGTCCTACCTATTCTTAGAAAACCCGACCTGGACCCATCACTCCCTTCTAACTTTAGGCCCATTTCTCTTCTTCCCTACTTGGGTAAGATCCTCGAAAGTCATGTAACATCTTGTTTGTCCACCTATATCGAGGCGAACCATCTTTTGGCCTCTCATCAGGCGGGCTTCCGCCCGGGCCACTCTACGGAGTCAGTGGACCTTGCTGTGCTTGATGAGTTGAAGGGGAAAGCCGACTCCAATCTCCCTCAGGCCCTGGTCCTCCTCGATTTGTCCGCTGCGTTTGACACGGTCGACCACTCCATCCTTCTTGACCGTGTTGGCGCAGTGGGCATTCGGGGTTCTGCTTTTTCTTGGCTTGCGTCCTTTCTTAAGGGACGGTCTCAAGCAGTTCACCTTTCTGGTTTCTCTGCCCCTCTTCGCCCGGTTTCTTGTGGGGTTCCCCAAGGCTCTTCTCTTTCCCCTCTACTCTTTAATCTTTATATCTACCCTCTCAACTTGTCCCTTCTCGACATGGGAGTCTCTGTGTATAACTACGCAGACGACCTCCAGCTCGTCTTCGATCTTTCTTCTTCCTCTGACTCCCTTCCCAAACTTCACTCTACTTTGGTTTTTATATCTGAGTGGATGAGTTTCAATCATTTGGAGCTGGTTTTGACGGGCGGCTCTTCTAACCCCTAGTCTTCCTCTTTTTGGCCCCTCAATTTTGGTCCTCCCCCAGAACCTGTCGTTTCTGTTCGCACCTTGGGGATTAGAGTCAGTCAGGATCTTTTCATGCATGCACAAATCAGTTCTGTTGTTTCCTCTTGCTTTCTGTCACTTCGTCTTATTCGGAAAATTTCCCGTTTCTTCTCCTCTGATGCCCTTAAAATTATTATTATGGCTTTTATCACTTCCTGTCTTGATTATGGAAATGGCCTGTACGTGGGCATTCCAGCCTACAAAACTCGTCGCCTCCAGGCAATTTAAAATCAGGCTGCCCGTCTCATTCTCCATCTTCCTAAAACCTCTCGCATCACCCCGGCACTTAAGTCTCTCCACTGGCTCCCTGTCCTCCAGAGATCCCTTTTTTAAACTGGGCTGCCTAGTTTTTCGAGCTCAGGCTCGCTCTGCTCCTTTGTTCATCACTTCCCTTATTTCTTCTCACGCCCCCACCCGCACTCTCCGCTCCTCCACTCTCTCCCTTCTTCATCTCCCCCGCTTTTGCAAGTCCAGAACGGGTGGCACCAGGTTCTCTGTTTTGGCCCCCCGTTTCTGGAACGGCCTCCCCCTGTCCATACGTTCCATTCCCATCTATTCCCACTTCCGTAAAGCCTTAAAAACCTTTTTGTTCTCTCAAGCGTTCTCCTGTTAAATCTCAGCGGCCTCTTCTGTGATTGGTGGCTCTTGTCCCCAGCACCAGGAAGCCGCTTGGCCACAGTGCGCTTTATTAAATATTTTTTTCATTCATTCATTCATTCACCTCCACAGTCACAACTCCTGAAGTTCCGGGTTACCGACTGACAGAGTGGTGCCTCCCGTCCTGAGCAGTTGCCAGGTGAGGTGAGGCGTCTTACTCGTCCTCTACGGGTATGACCAAGATATCGCAACACCACCAAAACTAAGGAAACTGGTTGTATGTGTTTCGTTTGCACTACTAAGTGCACTGCTAATATTTCACTTTATCACTATTGATCACGCAGTAGCAATATCCATCTAGGTCCTGAAGAAGGCCACAATCTCACTGATGACTCGGGCTGAAACATGTAGACCTATTTACTAGATAGATGCAGTTAATATTTCTAAACTGCATTTGCACTGTTTTAAACCTTGACACCGAGAGTTAATCCATAAATATCTTTTTTCTCTTGGTAGCTAATTTTAGACCACACTTCACTTCTTTTTCTTGCACTGCGCCGTTCCCTCGAACATTGGAACTCTTCACATTGGTTGGATTTTAGTAGATCCTATACTCCTATAGTATCTCAAAAAACATCCCTGAGCTCCTCCATCAAATCCCAAATGATGAAGCATGCCAACTCAATGGGTGATGGGATTCCGTCCTTTTAGAAGGATTCCCCCACTATGTAGCGAAGTGCTTGCTTGTGCCACTTGTCTCTAGTGCTTTTTAGGTCTCGTGACCTACAATGCGCACAAGCGCATTGAGGGAGCGAGAATTCAAGTGCTCGAAATCCTCGTCAAACCAAGGGCTTCTTGCCCTGCGGTTTTCATTAAGTTCATGTGAATCACGTGAACAAACAAGCACGCGCATTCACGGCCGCACAGCACATCAAAGGGCTTCACCCAGCGTGTGCTGTGCAGCTTCTCCTCCCCTATTTACCAGCTTCCCCCATGTCTCCCTTGTGTGCTTCTCTCGTAGGCTCTCCTGCCCCCATCCGGCTTCCCTCCGGCCATTTGCCTCACTCCTTGTTTATTTTTCTTGTTTTTCTCCTCTGGTGAATCAGCACAGCGCCTGCTTCTCGGACGCTGTGCTTCATGTTTCGGTCGGCATTTGCATTGTGGATTTATTTATTGTTTTTCTTTGGAGCCTGTGCACCTTTTAACGATGTAACCACTTTCCTTTTCACCATTGCATCTTGTTTCCTGATTGTGGCAGCCTGCTCGCCCTCTGCTGTCTCTCCCTTCACCCCGCCCGACTACCCCTCCGAGATCACCGCTTGTATGTTAAGGAATTTTCCCAAAATTACAGGATGTTAAGCCGATGCCGAGACTCAAACACCCACGTCCGCAGCTCTAATCGCACGCCCTTCACAGCATGTTTGGTGCCGTTTCATTGCTATAAATGTTACCAGATGGAGTCCTGTAGAAGCTCAAATGCTGTTCCAGTCACATTGCGTTCCGCCTCTTCCCACCCCTTCACCGCCTTCATTTTCACCATCGTATCTTATTTTCTGCTCGCTCAGTGCGTTCTCTCCCTACCCCTTCACTCCTCGGAGATCGCTGCTTGAGTGCCCGAAATCACAAGACACTGCTTTCATTTTCACCATTGCGTCTTGTTTCCAGCTCATGGTAGCCTGGTCACCCTGTGCCGTCTCTCCCTTGCCATTCACCCCTCCCTACTACCCCTCTGAGATTGCTGCTTGTATTTCAAATGATTTGCCCAAAATCACAGGACACTGCTTGCTCTTCAGTGACTCGGCACCCTAAAAGCTCCAAGTCCGGATTATAGTAGAGGACTGGACAGTGATATGTAAGATCTCAACTCGTAGTAATGAAGACTACCAGAAGATATATTATCTGGGTATGTCCACCACGTCTTGTCTTCCTAGTCGCAGTCATTGGCAGACTGGGGAAAAACTTTCCTTCATGGTTGTAAAGAGGGGCTATTTGAGTAAAGGGGAGATGCCATGGGCAGTAGCGTAACGAGCATTGATGACTTCTATTGGCTTAGCCAATGTTTCTTAGCCATGTTGTAACATGGCTGAAAGTAAAAAAAAATCTTTAAAAAAACAACTGTGTGACAGCCAACGTTGACCTTGTCATAGCGCTTTTTTAATTATTAGTGATTTCAATACTTTTTAATAATTTGTTGGCCGAATTCTCACACCTAATGTTATTTACTCCTGACCTCCCAATGTTTCCTCGGCAAAATGCTTTCCGCTAACCCCCTGCTGGCTCCTCTTAACAGCCTAACTGGCAAACCCGTGTTGGGCTAAGCAAAATATTTGTACCCCTGTTGTGTAGCAAAATTAAAATAGCAAAACAAGATTGGAACAAAACGACACGTGGCAAAAATATGCATGTGTGTTTTTTACACATGGAACTTGAATTCGCTGCTTTAGCGAGTGCTATAATTGCTATTGTTACAGTGTTTTACAAGCACTTTGTGCATGCTCGGATGCACTGCACAGTGCACGTGAACATACGTGTATACGGGTCTATCGAGTCCAGCCTATATTCTTGGAAGCGCTGACAGTCTGCGTTATGCACACTATGTACTTTAAACCGACTGGATTGTGCACAGCACACTATCGCTTGACACCAAACACTAGATGAGCCCTCCGGGCTTCACAAACACATCTCATGTTTGTATAAAGTGCTGGTAGTGTACATTCCGTGATGATTTCTAGTCTGACTGTACTGCACTATGAGCTGCAGCATGTGATATAGAGGCTTTATGCTCACAGTGAGATGTGCTATGGTTTCCTAGGGTGCTATGCAGTGCCGGACCTCATTGCCAGGCACACGTGAGACATGCCATTGATAACTATCTCAACGCTCTGCACAGTAGTGTTCTTACTAGAAGTACTCTGGTGTAAAATAAATCGGCTCTGTTGGGACTACTAGACCAAAACAGAGTCTGGACGATTACCTGTGCCAGTATCCTTGCCACTGCACAGGGGAGCGCATATCTCGGACAAAAAGCACCTGGTCTGCTAGCAGTGCTGCACTTTGGTATTACATATCCAGATTTAATCCTATAGCAGCATTTCTGACTTCAGCCCTTATCTTATGCACATATGGATCAGGAGATTGTGTGAGCGAACCTGTTCTGTTTGTTTTATGTACTGTGCCACATGAGTTATAAATCTGCACCCAGAATGGGCACACGGAGTATACACATGAGGGGCAGCTAATTAGGGAGCCCGATTTGAGTGTTATGGTGGTCTTAAATAGCAAAAATTCTAGCGCATTACAACACTGCAAAAAAAAAAGCCAACATACATTCCTCTTACCTATAAACGCTTTCAATTTGAAGTCTGAATGTACAGTAAAATGTGACTAGATAAGAACAAGATTTACAGGCTTGTTTACAGAAAGGGAGCAATAGGAAGGATAAGACCTCACTGTAGGAGAGTAGGGTCTTCTTCCTATGGTTACCCCCACTTTTTGCTGTGCTTCACTGGTTAATAACTGATTAACATTTTTTGCCGTGTTTTTTTGTAAATGACATTTTATATTTATAAATTGTTATTCACAATGCCAATAACGATATATAAATATAAAATGTCATTTACAAAACCAATAGCTCCAACTTTCCTACTGCGAGACCTATTGGCAACGCCAGTGCTTGTTGTATGCCTGTTACACCCGCAGTTAATAAGTTGCTTTGCAATAGTTGGTAAGGGGATTTACACATTTTCCCTTGGGCCCTCCCTCCTCGGTTTTGGTATTTCTCTTCTCAAATGACCCCAACCGCCACAAGCCATTGGCAGCCATCAGCATTTACAACAGGTGCAACCCGGAGGATGGTATTGCACAATTCCTGGCGGGTGCACATCATTTTTGAATGAACACCTGTATGCCTGTTTAGAGCAAAGTTACTTTGGCTATGGTTCGGCTGCTCCAAATAGCCATGGCCTACTCAGTTACGCGGAAAACCAAATACTCTACACAAACACCAGCAGTTTGTAAGTGACCCTAGGTATTCATTTTTCTCCAATTTCACAATTAAATACGCATGTTTCATCTTCACATTATCACTGCATTGATTTTAGGTAAGTGTCACATAGGATTTTCTCTTAAGTCCTCATCAGCTAGGGTTCTATGTTGATATTGTCAAATTGTGGAATGCAACTTTGTTGTCATCATTATTTTGTAGGTATTGTAGAAGTAAGAGAGGGGTAATTGAGAGAGTTGGAAACAACTCGGATGTGTGAGAGAATGTATGTATTAAGTTGGGATAAAACGGGTTGAGGGAGACGGGCACATTTAATGTAGATGACTGATAGTTTAACAACGGGAGGTCATGAATATCAACATAAGGGACATAACCTCTAAAACTAGGTAACCCATAGCAAGGAGACTAGAACCAGCGAACAGTTGTACGCTCAGTTTGTTTCCTAGTGCAAAATGTGCAACCCATTTTTAAAGCTTATGTTAGGTAGCTGAGTGTTACTCGTGCTATAGAAAGGCGTACATTAATGTATGATTGGTCCATAAAGATTTTGCTCTTTCTTACAGGAATCATTTGCTTATTGTATGCTTGTCTGTTTATAGAGAGAGTACAACTGCCCTTTAACTCCTGTCACTCCCTCTGTATTGTGTCGTACCTGTTCTGTAAGTCTGAGAAAACCATGGTTTTCTCCTGCAACTTTTCCTTTCTTTATATTTTGTGTTAAAGAAGGTTGCACTGCTGCTTTTCATGTTGTACCTTTCTTGTGAAGCGGAGTATAAAACTTCCAGTACACAAAAGACAAACCAATTTGCATTACCAATGCTTGTTTTAATATGTGGTGTTAATAAAAAGAGTAAACCCTTACAAAATCCACAAGCAGAGTTTACTTTTGGTTTTACATGTAAAACAAGCAGTTTTTGAAATGTAATGGATGACTCTGTACAGTTTTAAAACATAGCTGACAGGTGGGTATGTGCAACGCTTTCAGCCCATTCTTACATTTTTAGCCACCATAATGAGTGGGACCAGACTCTGGAGCATGCGTATACTCGCATTCGCAATACTAGATTTAGGTTTACCCATTTTAACTATTTACATTCCAAGTATTTCACACCCCACAGACTCGATGCCATGCTCCATGCTATGGACCATAGCTGCCCTCATATGCACCCTGACTGATGTGGGCTTCCCCTATATGGTATGGAGCTGCCCTCTCATAAACCGATTTTGGCTCAGAGATGCGTTGGGTCTTGGAACGCATGCTGGGAGGACACCAATTGCATACAGTACAAATATGCCTGCTGGGACTGCACGCCCTTAAACCTGAAATAAAAATAAAAATTGGCATCAGATTCCTGGACTTAGCTTTGGTGATAGCTTGTAGGAATAATGGCTGACAATAGAAGTCCCCACATAGCAGGTGGCGAATAGAAGTGGCGAACTGGACAGATGCGGAGGTTGCAGCACTGCGTGCAGAGGAATGTAGAAGGCTGTGTAAAAAACGAATTGCGGACTAGTGTGGAGGTGATCTATAGGTTCAGGGACTACGAGACCTAGGAACTATCCTACTGGAGTGGGATACTTTTATGCCCCTTTGCTACTGGCATTGGGGAAGAGAGTCAGGCAGGGGCATAGTAGTTGGATTGGAGGCGCCGCTGCCGTGCACAAGGATGGACTAGAGCACATATGGGGTAGACATGCATGACCTCCGAGTCTTGATGATCTGGGCACCTATCACTTGGCAAGAATTTTCTTTAAGTTATAAGTTTTAGTTGGTGTTTTTCCATTCTCATGACTTTGCCTGTATTAGAGATGGAAAGGGTGCGGTAATGTCTACTGACGTAGTGGTGTTGCCAGAATGGCACTCTGAATGTCACTCTATGCGATCGCATGGGCGATGATGGAGTCCGTGAGTGCTACGCTGTATTCATCCCAATGAAATTCCGGTGACTCTGTGCTCGCATGAAGCGCCCTCTGAAAATGGGGCGAGTGATCTGTTTCTGTTTTTGAAATGCCAATATAGTTATTTTTTTTATTAAAAATAAGAGTGTTGAAGGTCAATGTGGGGAAATCTATGCTCTTGCCCCTGGGCCTTCATGAGAATGCCCCGGTAGATGCATTTATGGAGCTAGGAGGATTGCGAACTCAGAACGAAATCCCATACTTGGGGATCGCGCTAACCCCATCTACCGGCCTAACACTCACCCGTAACTGTACCAAACTCACCTCCCAAGTGACTAATGCCCTGCGCTGCTGGAGGACGCACCCCATGTCGCTGCTAGGTAGGGTAGCTGCAGTAAAAATGTCCATACTGCCTAAAATATTATATATTTTTCAGACAATACCGGTTACACTGCCCCCCCCCCCCCTCTGCGCTATATCCACACGCTGCAGAGATACAACACTTTATTTGGGCCAGGAAACGGCCTTGGCTTCGTCGCGAGTTGGCCTTTCGTCCTCTTGCTGAGGGCGGTTTAGGGATTCCCAATCTTATGAACTATTACAAGGCGGCCCAACTTCTCTATTTAGTGGAATGGAGCAGACCAGAAACCGAAAAGAGTTGGCTCTTTCAGGATAGGGCAATGGCCCGCCTCTCCTTGTGGAAGGTACCTTTCATGAAACCGGCCGATCAGCCATCGTACTTGCATAGATCTCCCATTACTCGCTAAGTGATGAGGGTATGGGACTCGGTTGCTGTGAAAAGGAATCTCACCTCCTTCCCCTCGCCTCTTACTCCCTTCTTAGATAACCCCACAGGCACAGACGTGCTTGCTTTCCCTCAGTGGAGCGCATCGCCTTGCCGTTCGGCGTGTCACCTTTTTGATCTCCAGGGCTTAATCCCCTACTCTGAATTGCCTGACTGGTATGACATCAAAGATCCCAAACGGTTTCAATATTTTCAGCTCCGTCACTGGCTGCTCCAATCCGACGTGAGCCCTTTGGTTAGCCGTAAGCTCACGGCCTACGAGAAATGGCTCCTCTCTGAACACTCAGATCACAAAATGATCTCTGAATTGTACCTCATGTTGCAACCTCCCGCATCACAAGATAGGTCAGCTAGTCAGCGCCGATGGGAAACAGAATTAGGTCGGAGCCTCTCGCTGAAGGAATGGCAGCAGATCTACTATAGGACTAACCAAACGGCAAGGAATGTTGGGAGCAGGGAAGCGGCGGTTAAAGTGACCATTTACTGGCATTTGACCCCAGCTCGACTGCATAAAATTAATTCCAACTGTAGCTCTGAATGTTGGAGAGGCTGTGGAGAAACGGGCACCCTTATACACATGCTTTGTGATTGTAGAGAGGTGTAAGGGTTTTGGGAGGAAGTCCTTAAGTTATGTGGACACCTACTTTGAAACTGAGATACCCCGCTTTCCCGCTTACGCTCTCTTGGGTCTGCCTAACGCACTCACCTTTCCATTTAAATCCACACGAGGGAAACAAATGGAGATAGCCCTGAGTGCAGCTGTACACCATATCTTATCCCTCTGGGGCACTAGAACCCGCCCCTCACACACTGGGTGGCTGCACAAATTATGGTACATTGGCATGGAGCGCATACAAGCTAATCTCACAAACTCAACGGCATCCTTCCATACGGTATGGCAGTCGATCCTCTCTCTGCTGGCGCAAGAATTCAATGAAGTGACCTGCCCCAAATACCGGCGATTACTTAGGCTAACGGATGCTCCGACTCTTATGGATGGGTCCCAAAGGGCGTAATACATTGTTCCTACATGGCGCACGGCACACCGGTTCCGGGGTGGGTGGGGGGGGGGGGTTGGGTTAGGGGGGCTTGGTTGGGGGGGGAGTTTGCGGACGGGTACGCTTCAAGGAGAGTTACGCATATTGATGTCTATCACATCATCGGTACTCGTGGCCCTCGGGCAGACATTCCACTTTTCTCCCGGGTGATTGCTAGCTGGGACGCCGATTGCGCATGCTGAGTTTCGATGCTTCTGTCACTGATTGTACTGGCTGTGTTTTATTTAGGCCACTGGGTATCTTTCCTTGATTCAATGTATGCTAATAATGGGTTAAAACAATTCATGATAAATAGTGACCGTAACTGTACTTGTTCGTTAGGTACCCGCTGTGATAATGTACATATTTTATTAGACTGTAGGATGGTTTTAGATATTCGAAAGGAGATGTTATGGCCACTATTAAAAAGATACATGATTATGAATAGGATGCAAGCAGCTAAACTTCTAGTGGAAATGGCAAATTTAGATATAGCCTGTGCTTTAGGGAAATTTATGAGTAGAGTTAGGGTGTTTCTCCAGTGTATAGAGTAACAGGAGCCAGCAGCTCCCTTAGTATAAATTGAGATTACAGTTTTAAAGGTAATAGTAATGTATGTATTTTATTGTAAGGATTGGACATATATGTTTGAATTACTGTGCTTTTATAAATTTTTAGGAAGATATTTGATTAGTAACTAAAGGAGCTGTATTATCTTTTGTGCAATGACAATGTGCTGCATTTTTATGATTGTACTATGTTATGTGTTTAAAAAAAAAAGGTTTATAAAATGTGAAGTGTATACTTTTATGGTTGTAACAAACCAAATAAAGTTCTTACTGACAATGAAAAAATGATTCAATGTACCTTTTGTCTGCTCAAAAATCAATAAAATAAAGTTATTAAAAAAAATAAGAGGAGACTAATGGAGCCCCAGGGGTATAGCATTCAATTCTCAAAGGGTGCTGCAATATTCGGGACTTCACCTGCTCTGTTGTCTGGCATATATATGACTTATCACATGGACATTTGACGCAGTAGATAACGTTTTTGTATTGCAGCATGAAAATGTTGTTTGATCTCGGTACCATTAAGAGTGATGCTTTTAGTGTCACTTGTGAAGTTGCATGCCAGACAATTCTGACACCTAAAGTGTCCCACAAGCTTGAGTAGTTTTAGCATTTGGTAAAGATTATTTTGTTGTGTTCTGGTCTGGCAGCTTTAACTAAAAAGTCCTTCAAATCTTTTCCTCGCTTCAAGGAAAATAAAGGTCTAGGCGAAGTTTGAAAGAATTTTCCAATTTTTTTTCCATGGTTTAATTTTTATTTTCTTTAGTACTATATGTAAGCACACGTCGGGGGAATAATCTTATGCCTAACTTTAGGCTCATGTTACTTCTCCCGTGGGGTGAACCAAGTCCTCTTCATAGCCGATTTAACTAGGTTTTTTTGAGTATGTCCTCTGCATCAATTTCGTGCACAACACATTGGCATTTTCAAAAAAGTCCTCCTTAAATGTACAGTTTCTCAGAATCCTTAAAAATTGGCCGTACGGTAAGTTTTCTTTACCGATCAAGCACAATGCATTGTAAGGTGCTCACAGTTGACATTTCATGTGGTTTAGTCACAACAAAGAAACCGAACAAGCAGCTGACTCCTCAAATGAGTATGTGCTGCAATGCTCTCAATACCACAAAAGTCTTTGCAACACCCAGTTTGGGTCCCAGAAAAACCCAATACAAGACTTTGTGTTGTAGTTTTAGAGCATGCCTGATGTTGATCTCTCTGAGTATTATGCAGTACACATAAAAAAGCAGCTAGGGATTCTTGGGGCTGACATATTTCTATGCCACACTTGAAATTGTTGACTATAGCCTTATAGCCCACCGTAGCGGGCTATACCGACTATTAGAACATAGGAATGTTGGGAGCTACATTGAAAACAATGGCGTGCTCCGGGCTTATAATGGCTGGTATAAGCCTGGAGATCCAACATTCCAATGTTTCTTTGTTCCCAGCTCTGGCTGTGAACAAAGGCTTCAGGGAGCCTGAGGGGACTCCAATCCCCCCACGCTCCCAAAAGGCTTTGTTTTTTTTGTTAGAACATTCTGTCCTCTAGTGGCAGAATGTTCTAATAGCCTTATAGCCCTTCGTAGATGGGCTATACCGCTATTAAAGTCCCTCTCCCTTGTTAAAGGCCCTCGCCTTCGGCTCGGGGCCTTTAACGCTGGAGAGGGCCTTTAATAGCTGGTATAGCCCTCCAAGGCGGGCTATAAAGCTATATTAAAGGCCCACTGAATCGTTAAAGGCCCGAGCCGAAGGCGAGGGACTTTAACGAAACAGCGGGACTTTAATAGCCGTATAGGCCTGCTACGAAGGGCTATAAGGCTATTAGAACATTCTGCCCCTAGAGGGCACAATGTTCTAACAAATTAAACAAAGGGTTCTCGAAGCTCAAGGGGGTATAAATCCCCTCGAACTTCGAGAATCTTTTGTAGAACATTGGAATGTTGCTCTGCGGGCCTTTACCGGCCCGTAGAAACAGGGAGCACTCAATTGTCTGCAATGGAGCTCCCAACATTCCAATGTTCTAATATTGCCTTATAGCCCACCGTAGAGGGCTATACCGGCTATTATAGGCCCTCTCCAGCGTTAAAGGCCCCGAGCCAAAGGCGAGGGCCTTTAACAAGGGAGAGGGACTTTAATAGCGGTATAGCCCATCTACGAAGGGCTATAAGGCTATTAGAACATTCTGTCACTAGAGGACAGAATGTTCTAAAAGAAACAAAGCCTTTTGGGAGAGTGAGGGGATTGGAATCCCCTCAGGCTCCCTGAAGCCTTTGTTCACAGCCAGAGCTGTGAACAAAGAAACATTGGAATGCTGGGGCTCCAGGCTTATACCAGCCATTATAAGCCCAGAGCACTCCATTGTTTTCAATGGAGCTCCCAACATACCAATGTTCTAATAACCAATAAACCTTCGAAAGGTTAACCATGCAAACAGAACACTGAGCATACAAAACGTCTGACTTTGGACATGCAGACCCTTACTTGAGGGTAGAACCTTAGCACAAATGATTCAGGAAGCATCTGAAAACTGAATATTTGGTAATGCTTTCACTCCAATTTGTCACAGTCATTGAAAAATATTAGGTTTATTTTGCATTTCATCTGGTTAGTCTCTAACTTCCCTATATGAAGATTTTTGGTTAGACCATGCTCGCACAGTGGCAAGACATAGGTAGAAACCTTAGCTTTACAAGTCTGTAGGATGTGGATAAAATATCATGTACCGAAAGAGTTATTTATAAAACAAGCGTAGTCTGGACAAAGCTCAGATTTAAGCTTCGTACCCAGGAAGAATAACACCTTCAAAACGGATTCAATCGGTCTGTGTTAATAATTAATAAGAGAAAAATTATATTCCTGATCATCATTTAAATAGGAGTTATTTTCCATGATGGTCTAACAATGCAAAACCCCTTTTGCTTGGTTCACAGATGAAGTGTGCTTTATATTGGGTCCCATCTTGTGTGGATGGTTAACTTTTAATCTCCTGTGTGTTATAGCACCACGCAAGTCAAACCGATTATGAAATACTTGTCTTGTTTTTTCATAATTAGTTTATAAACACTCCTTTCAAATGAGGTAATACAACTCCACCCATTAATTACCGAGCTACGTTTCCCAGCCTCTGTATGCTTGGTGTTGTGTCCTGAGGCAAGATTAGTTTAGAGCAGTCTTTCAGACGATTTGGTGTTTAGCTCGCTGGTCTTAGACGCGTGAAGATCCTGTCTTTTTACGAAATTGGAGCACAATAGTTTTTTGTTTATAAAAGCACCCAAACAAAGGCGGGACGAAGTAGCGAGAAACTTTTCCGTGTGCTGAAAATATTGGTAAGAGTCAATTTGTTTGCCTTGTCGTCTATATGTAGATCATTGAATAACCTCTCATTAATGTACTGTCTTTTTTTGGATTTGTGTAGGGATCTTGTATTGTTAGCTTCGGTTGTAAGTGAGGGATGTTTTAAAGATCTGTAAACCATGGTGGGAGCAAAAATGAAAGTATAATCTAGCACTATGAAGATGATGGGGAACCTAGGTAAAGGAGGGGTGTTGCGGATTTACCGCTCCCTAGTGAACAAGGGCCCAGCATTCTAGACTCACCGCGTGCCCGCTTGGAGGGTTGGCTGGGACACTTCGAGGATACAGACTGGAGAGACGCTCTCATGGCTCCCAAGACCTTGACGACCTCCTCCAAACTGCGTCTAATCCAACTCTACTATTTACACATGGCCTACCTAACCCTGTGTGTTTATATAGAGCCCGACTGCGTCCCTCCCTGGCCTGTACACAATGCAATCACGCACCAACTGACTTTTACCACATGATCTGGCAATGTCCTGTCCTTGCATCATTTTGGGCGGATGTGGAACTGGAACTTGCACAGACCCAGGGGTGGGCGGTTCCCCACGACCCATTAGGTCTGATTCTAGGTGTGTTTAATGGCCTGGATGGTTCCCGGGCTGACAACCGTTTCCTTGGGACTGCAGTGGCTGTGGCGAAACGTGACATTGCGGCACTCTGGTCTCAGGCCAAGCCACCTACTGTACTGAGGTGGAGACTGGGGTGTACTGGTGCGGAACTCAAGATGAACCACTCTTTCAAGCCCGGGCTGCCCTTAACTATTTGAAAAGATTTGGGGTAAATTGTTCAATCTATTGGCCTCAGGGGTGTGTGTGTGTGTGTTCATATGTATCACGATAACTTTGCACGAGACTCTATTCTGAAAAATGATATACAGGTCTCTGGCATCTTCCTTGCTGTGGTATGCCATCCAGACACTGAGCCTGATTTTGCTGCCAATGTAAATTTGTTGGCTTTGTTTAAAATCAATAACTTTGATTATCAAAAAAAAATCCAGCACTATGAAAGTAGATGGAATCAGTGCGGTTTTCTTACGTTTGTAAAGTGAGAATCCCAAAAATTTGAATGGGGAGAGGGATATAACTCAGTATCTTTAAAAACACACCATACTTTTTCGAGGGAGAATAGATTGACTGGTTGTCATGCAAATTAATCGTCCCTGCACATGTAATTGTCTAAGCAAAGTTCTCCTTCCTACAGACGTTAAAGCAAATGGCGTTTAAGACTATCATTCCTAAAAGGTGATATCTGAAGCCCTATAAATTTGCTAAAGTAACTAGGAAAGTAGTACTTTGTTCTCCTTAGATTATTTGAACCTATAGTTCTGGGATATTCAACCAGAATTCATTATACCCACCCATACCAACAATACCAATATTTCAACTGCCGATAGCAAACATGGAATGTTTGTAAATTCATATAACATTCAGCCTGGTGACAGCTGTCTTTCACATTATCGCTCATTTACACACATGGCCACAAGCTAATAAATCGAAGTGTTGAATTTTATGGTACTATGTTTTTTGGCAGTACCATATTACTCAGTGTTTAGTTGAAATTTTAAGGGAATTTTTACGGTTGACTACATTTTTGTTACACATTATTGCTGATTTTCAAACGTAATTCAATTAATTCTACAATTAGTTTTTTATTCAAAGCCCGCAGTTTGCAACAAAAAAACTCTGCAAACAAAGCACATACACTAGAATTGGCAGAACCTTTGCTACAGTAAAGGTTTATTAACCTGCGGAGTTAGCATCTAAATCAGTTGATGTCTTCCCTTCTTTAACCCCTTCGCTGCTCATGACGAGCTCAGCTCATCATGAGGCACGGTTGAGCTGTGCTTATGATGAGCTGAGCTCGTCATGTATAATGGTATTCAAAGAATGTTAGCACAGGAGGGGAAAACCATTAGCAGCCAAGGTGTTAAAACCAACAAATACGAACAGATCATAGTTCAGATGAAATGCCCCACTATGGTGCAGTTAAGCAATCTGTGTGTAGCTGGCAGGAAACTGCATCGAATCAAAACAGTGGAGACTCATCCTTTCATATTCCCAAGGCCAATTTTTAATGAGTGCCAGTAAATTTAGTAACCATGTTAAATGCAAGCTAATCCCAATGCAATTACCACAAGCATTCTATTAAAACAAATGTGTTAATATTCACCATTTGTCATTGAGTTAACACGCAAAGAAGCCTCTTCCCTTTGTCACTACTTGTGCAACGTGCGTACTGTGATTCATACAATGTGAGAAGTTTACTTCCCTGCCTTCTTCACTGAAATTGAAGGAGCAGGAGACTCGCTTTGGACCATCGTCTCATAAGATCAGAGCCCTTGTCATTTGTGGTGCCTACTTACTGCTACTGCCCTTGATGCAACTGCTTTGAGGTACAATTTCATAAAATGAAGCAAATATTGCTTTGACCGAGGAAAAAGTCCTTTCTCCACTTCCAACTGGCGAAGTTGTATTTATAACAAGCATTTGCAATGCAATAGCTCTCATATCTGCGATTCTTTGAACTATTGGCATTGTAAATGACAATGCCTTTTATTTATGTGTTTTATAAACCAACACATCAATAAAAGGCTTTGTCATTTATTTTGGCAATAGCTCAAAGAATCACAGATGCGAGACCACTTTAATGGTGGCTGCGCCCCTTTCTTTAGACATATTCCGCTTACAGTGAGCCACATCTAAAGAAAGGGGTGCAGTCACCAGTAAAGTTGAAGCATGGCATGGGGCGCTTGACCCCCCCCCCCCCCAAACATTTGTTTGGAAGTTCACAAACAAATTCTTTTTTTGTAGTAAAAGCGCCTATGCTGTTCTTTTACTTTAATGGAGACCGCACCCCTGTCTTTAGACGTGGCTCGCTATAAGCTGAATATGGGGAGCAGCATCTAAAGAAAGAGGCTTGGCCACCATTAAAGTAAAAGCACAGTATAGGGGCTTTTCCTGAAAACGAAAAAAACTCTAAGCTTACGGAGCGCAGCCGCTTTAGTTAAAGCAGACAGGTCGCCATTACTAATACAAATATAAAAGCGGGCGGCGTGCTGTGTTGTAGGAAAGCACGTTGTGGGTGGAATAGGGGAAAGTCATTAAAGAAAATAGTGCTCACAGACTGTAGATAAAGCGGGCCGTGTAACAACACAAGTAAAAAGTCCAGTCCTCATGGGAGGTTACAAATGCAGACAAGGTGGTGATAAGCGGGGACCACTTAGCCTATTCATGAATCAAAAGCAACAATTTAGAAAGGCCAGTGACAGGATCTAATTGAAAAGATGGAGGCAAAATGGGCGAAGCTTCAAGTCCATACCTAAATGCAGCATGCCTCGCAGAGCAGTGCATGCGCTGCCCAGGCTCGACCTAAATATGATTATAAGAGATCGTTAGTGCACTTGCAACTCGCACATTCTCTGAAGGGACTGTCTTAATTGGGCCAGTGACCTACTAAATGCTGACCTGAAAAAAGCTGTGATTTCCGTTGATGTCTGAACACTCGAACGGCTGCAGTGGCCTTGCTCAAGTAGCAGTACATCACAGAGCCTGTCCAACTGAAAGCCAGCAAAGGAACTTTATGGTGAATGATGCATGATTTTTTCTTGGGTCATGCACCAAGGGCACGCTAGCATTCTCCAAGAAGAATAGGCAGCAAACAATTAAGTGCTTCCAATCTGTGACAAAAGGGCTTTTTTAATTTAGTTGAAAAGAAAACCGCTACTTACACCTGCATTAACTCAATAAAGTAACGTATCTGCTGCAAAGTACAGTGTCTTCTCATTTTGTGAAGGGCTAGGCTGCATCAGGCAAAAAACACGCCAACAAGGGGAAGGAGGGCGGTCTCTTCATATTCACCATATTTATGTTGCTTTTTAAATGTATTGGATGCCACATTTCTGCATTGAAGTGTTTGTATACATTGCCCTAAGCAAGTTGGTAGAAACTTTTGAAGATTTTCACTATCTTTAAGTTCTGCATGATTATAAAGATCTGTTCAAGCTGAAGCTTAAGTTACATTTTTGTTTCCTGGATATTCGGTCATATGTTTTCAAGATGCCTGTAAACGTAGCACAGGAAACCAAATTAGTCATAGTTGGTGAGTAGCAACATGATTTGGTTTCCTGTTTAAGGGCTTCGTGTGGAAGGACACGTGTTCAATAAAACTAGCTTCTCACCTTTTGTGAGCCATTTTATAAGTTGTTGGTTGGCATACAACAAAATGCTTATTTGCTAAATGGCTGAACACATAATAGCAATGATTACAATTGTTATGGTTTATAATCTGAAAATGCATTCCCAAAATTAATTAAATAAACCAGATGCAATAATATTATGGTAAATCAAAGCCTTAACCCTCGCCCTTAACTCTGAAGCTAAATCCAGTGCTAATTCAATATCGATCTAACTCTAGCACTGAGACTAAGGGCAAAGGTAATCTAAAAACTAACTATAGTACTGTACCCTTGCCATTAGATTAACACTGCATCCAGCTAGGACCTAAAGTGTATGTACATCATAAGCCTTACCTTAACCATGAACCTAAGCAGAATACTACTTCTAAAATGGTCCGATAATGCTAACCTTTATGGTCAATATAGACTATTTCAATTAAAAAAAAGGACAAAGGGCCTGATTACGAGTTTGTTGGTGCAGGAGCGGTCTGCCACCCTGCTCTTGCACTGCCACACCAGTCTACCCACCAGTTGACGAGTTTCCTCGTGTCTGGCGAGCTTTTTTGGCAGTCCCACGGTAGTGCCTCTGAAAATGGGCATCGCAATGGGAATACCAAAAACTAGTTCCTCCACGGCATGAACTGTAAAGTCCATGCTGTGCAGGGCCTGGGGTGCATGCACACAAGGGGGCAAATGATGTGCCCCCCTGCATGCATCCCCATGCAAATATGCAACGGGGGGGTTTCAGGACTGCCAGCCTTTTTCATGAAGGAAAGATCTCAATAACACCCCTGGCGGTCCTGAAACTTGCAATACGCATGTCGTGCTGCTGTGGCACCACCAGCATATTACTGAGGCCCTGACTGCTGGGCCACTGCCAGGGAGAAGCGGTTCCATAGTTGCCACTGTCCTTTTTTTTTTGCAGGGACAGTCCTGGCAAGTTGTAGACTGTCCCGAGTAATAATGTTGCAGAAACGGTTCCTCTTTAACACACACAGGTAGGCAAGCAAGAACTTTCTATCTGTAGCAACCATATGCTGCAAAATATCCCTGGATTATTTTTCACATTTTGTCAACTTTGCGGTTCCTTGACTTGCGCGGCGGTGCAATGGCCCATCACTGTTGTGCCCCCGCGAGTCCGCCAGACTCGTAATGTGATCCAAAATGTTTTCAATTGAAAACATTTCAAAATTAGAGCACTCCATCTTTGTTTTTGTGTTAGTGTTTTCATTTTATATATAAATACTGCATACCAGTTAATGAATATTTGATTCCTTCCTTCTTGCTCAGTGCTCATGGGTGTAGTAACATAGTTCATGTATATGAGTGGATTTTTACCTAAGTAAAGTTATCTATCCGAGCATTGGCATTCTGAGCTTCAGGGTGAACTTGCATTTCTAGTTTCCCTGTACTTTTACCAGTTTGCGAGGTTTAGATTTTTGTATGACACTGATATCTTGGTTCTCTTTAATACAGCTAGGGCCGTTTTACCCACTGTGAGCTCTTCTAAATGATGACTTTTTAAAAATGTATTTGTATTACTTGGATGCTGTGTGTCTAGATATATACATGTGACAATCACTCCTGGTTTCAAATGTCCTTGTTGAGTTGATGTTTTGCATGTTGGGGCGTGACGTTGCAAATACATCGTGTTCAGAGCTGTGTTCATCATTTCCCAATAAAACCAGCGCAATTTGTTATTACTAGATCGTATGAATTGAGCGGTTTCCTATTGTTTTAATTTGACTTATATGCTACCTCACTGCATTTTTTGCTATTTGTTATCTTCTCATGTGACCCTTGTAAAGCGCTCTGATACCCTTGGGTCCAGCCAACGCTATATAAAACCTTTGAAATAAAATAAAGTGGAAACAAGTTTGCTCCCAAAACGGTACATTTATTTTTACATCTTATTGTGCGTTGCATACTTTAATTCTCTTTTGTTTAAGAAGTACTCCACTGCGCGGAGGCCTTCCTCATGGTCTATTCTAATCAATATATACAATGTACAATGTAAACCGACTGCCGGGAACAGCGTATTGCACGCTTCAAGCAGTCATCCCCGTAAACTTATTAACAACATTCCTTACGGGGAATTTTTACGACTTAAGCGCAATTGTAGTCGAACTGAGGACTTTGAACAAGCGGCCACCGACAGTGTTGAGAGATTCCTGATGAGAGGATATAATCTACATCTCCTTCAGGATACTTTGAGTAAAGTCAGGAAACTACCCCGTACCACCCTCTTTGTTAAAAAGACAGGTCCAACTACAGACGGAAGATTTCGCATGATAACCCCTTACTCTGCGGATTCTTTCAAATTAAGATCCATTATGTCTAAACATTGGGACATTTTAAAATCTGACCTAATCGTAGGGCCTGATATTCCTGATGTGCCATTAATAACGTTCAGGAAGGCGAGATCACTACGTGACCAGATGGTCCACAGTTATTTACAACTGCTGCAAAAACAACTAGGGACTTTGAAGGATGTTAAAGGTTTTTTCCCTTGTGGAAAATGTAAAGCCTGTTCAGCTAGTAAGAGAACATTAACATATGAGGTAACAGGCTGCAGAGGTGGCAAGAAAGTCAACAAATTCATGTCCTGCCACACTGACTATGCGGTCTACTGTCTGGTATGCCCTTGCCTGTTAAGGTACATTGGAAGTACCATTAATCCTGTCAAATTAAGGGTGCTGGAGCATATGCGGGCCATCGTGAATAAAGACTTCTCATATCCGGTGGCCCGTCATTTTGCTATCAAGCACAATAGTGACAGGAATCTTCTGAGATACTTTTGCTTGGACCACGTTGGTGAGAGTCCGAGAGGAGGTAATAGATTGCAAACACTCAGGAGATTAGAATCCCGATACATCATTGATTTAGAGACCAGGGTGCCAAGGGGTTTAAATATGGGAGAAGAACTGGCATTTCATTTGGGTTGAAGAGAGGATATCAGTATTATGAATGTGAAATAGCTTAGTATGAAATTCTGGTTTATATGTAACAATCTGGTGAAGACGGTTTTACGACTGAAGTTGCGCCTAGATGTAAATTTATTGTTGTACATAGGAATTGTTTGTGGTTTGTTTATTCCATGTTAATTACCTGAGACTTTAGCAGCCAATGTAAGGCTGCAATTGCCGATCCACAGCAAGATTTCGCCTGATATGATTATTTAATAATGTGATCATTGTAAGGTTGTTGCGTTGTTTCACAACGTTTCATATTCACAGGATCATTATGCTTGGATTTATTCTGTCCAATAAGTCATTCTGTGTGGTTTAAATATGAGATTGTATTTGTGCCGATACACGGCGTTATCGATGGTTTAACCGACCTAACTGACATTTTTTTATGACAAATGTTAAAGCATAACATACTTAAAGATGGCGCGCAATATTGCGTTTGTGGCGAAGACCATTGTTTGTTTTCAATACTCTTACAAACATAGATAATGGTGCTGCACAGCGTTTTCCGATGTGAACACTGACAAAGGGATTTTGCTCCCGAAACGTGTTTGTTCTGAATAAAACCCTTTGCTGATATACTGCTGTACCCGGGAGTGCTGTTTTTTCCTAAACCCGGCTGGGTATTGCTAGGAAACTGGAGCTGGCATTTTACACGCGGACACCATCGCGTCACAGCACCTGCTTTTGAGAGTGACTCGTTTGTTTGGTGTAACTGGAGCTTGGAGAGAGATAGATATATATATATATATATATATATATATATATATATATATAATCTGATTCCATTCATCAAATACTATGCTTTTGCAATAATTTTAAAACATTTGACATAAGGTTATTAGCGTTGGCATTTCTGTTCAAAATACGGTATTTATATGGTTTCTCTGTTTCAAAATAGCTTAAAAGCTCAGCATTGCCGTTCTGTTTCTGTTCGAAAGGTTGTCCAGTCTTTATTTTTGTATGGTTTTCTTGTGTTGTGGGGTTTTTTTTCCTGAACTGCAGTGATTGTGCTTCAATGTCCATTTTTTCATAGGCATTCAGTGGTAAAAATTGTATAATTGGTTTTGCATTTGATGTAGTTGTTTTTTTTAAAATTATTTTTTATTGAGCATTTGCAAATCTTGAAGGCAACAATTACATCACGAGATCAAGTGAAATGTACAATAGGCACGTGTAATACGGCGATGTTGCTTAATAATACCAAAAAGGATGCAATTTTCTTTTTTAAACATTGCTAACAATAACAAAGGTGTTCGTCAGTGTGATCATTAATGTAATCAATCTTAGCAGCAGTAGTTTGAGAAAAACGTAAATACAACATTGCGCTCAGCCAGGTCCAGAATGGCAATCAGGATGTAGTTGTTAATTTTAATTAAGGCTTCCAGTTTTCCGTTTTTTACTGATTTTTTTTTTTTACAGTTAAAAAAACAGACCGAAAGCAATGTTTCTTGTCTGTATTTATTTTTAAAAACAGAAACATTTGGAAAATGATGCTTCATTTGGGGGAACTCTCCTTTATCTTTGTGATTTCCAGGACAATAGCTGAGCAGGTAGATGACATGGGAAGTTAAACAACTGATTTAGATTTCCCAAAATACAGGCACATATTAACATATATTTGCATTATAATGCTGATATTTACCTGTGGGTGTAGGGTTTCACTATATTTGGCTGTTTAATTTGCTAAAATGCAACATGTAAAAACGTATGATTGCATATTAATGAATAAAATGTTGGAAGTATACCATTTTACAACTTCATTTATTATCAAACACAAAATAAATATGAATAAATACCATCAAGGTAGCCCAAAAATAAAAATGGATAAATACAGACAAATGTTAAAAAAAATGAACAGCATAAAACCGGGATCCCTAATTCTAATCTTATTTTTTTTATGTGGCACAGTTTATTCGTTCATATCGACACTGTTACTACTTGCCTTACATTTACCACATGGAAAAGTCCTTTCATTTTGTTGAACCAATTAGTCTGTGTGTCATCTTGAAAATGGCTATGTACCAATTCAGCTTTTATTTACTTATTTTTTTTGTAAGGTAATACTTGGTTTATTTCCAATTTTATTCATCTGAATATCATCAGTTATTAAAATGTACCTGTATTTGTTAATCAGTTACTATTTTCTACGAATCCAGAGTGTAATACAATATTAATCATGTTGTCACTGTTTGATACCCTTTTGATGATTTTCACATGAGATCATATCGTTTCAGTTTCAGATCTATTCTTTACTATTTCCAAAACAGAATTAAAAAAATCTAATTATAAATCTTTTGCCCCAAATTTTTTAGCTGTTTAAAATATTCTTGCATACTGCAATTTCTTATGACCCTGCTTAATTCTCTACATGGTATATTCCATTTTATTCTCTGTAAATGGGGAGCTAGTGGCACGCAACCCACTGTTGCCTGCTTTGAGCTTTCTATACAATTCTGTTTGTATACTCTCACTCTTGATCTCAATTCGTAAGTCCAGAAAATCTATTTGTTTGTCATTTATTTTAGCACTGCATTTTAAAAACCATTCATCAATAAAATGGTGCCATGTCACTATATGCCTTCTGTTTCATTCCCTGTTTTCTTTCCAAATGATACTTTCGTTCCACAGGCTCTTATAGGTTTGCATGCCTAGTGGCCATGATTGATTAGGTATAGGTTTGTAATGAGGCCTGTGTAGGATGGTTTGGGTGTCATGTATGAGGTCCAGAGGGCTACTCCAATTATGTGATCTTAATCAACTTCTTACTTTTAATTGAATCTAACTCGATAAGCTCAAGTACAAATGTTTTTTTAAATGTATCTACTGGTGTTTTTATACATTTGTAAAGATTTTAATTAATCATGTACAAATAAAAATGTTACTTACTCCAATTATGTCAGAATGAACTTGTAGATGCTCCTAAGCATGTGATGAAATAGAGCTGTGGAACACAGAGTTGGGTCAGTGGATGGGTAGCATCTTCTATTCTAACCTGTACCACAGCAGGTCATGTGTTTAAGAACGCCTAACTTTTTATTGCTAGGTGGAATTTAAGGAGCTGGTGGTTGATTTTTCTTTCTTGATCCAGATAGCCAAATTTTAGAAGTAGTTTGAGAAAAATGAAAATCCTGCAGAAGTAAGATTTGTGGGAGAAACGGATGCTGTGCATGCTTAAATTGGATCCTCAATTATTGGCAGATTGAAGGTAGTTTGAGTTGCAGGAAGATCGATCTGGAACCGTGAATTACTCAGTGGGTGATTACGAAGAGTATTGAATTAGATACCGCAGGCCAGAGGTATCCAACGCAGAGCTTGAAGAGCTGGAGCAATGTAGTTGCATATGTGTAGATGTAAGAGCTGTGTGGAAGCCATGTTCGAGATTGCCTGGGAACAGGTAAGTAGGTAGAGCTGGACACTTAGATGCAGTATATTAAAATAGTCTAAATTTGATGGACCCGAGACATTAGTGGCCTACGGATGTAGGAGCAGTATGTTAATATTTATTTGGGTACTATAATGGCAGTCCTGACAGTCCTCCTGGATGTTCTGGGGGAGAAAAACTTAATTGGTCTGTATTATGTTTGATGGAAATGGCAGATATCGGCATGTGTTTATATAGAAAGCCAACAATACATCCAGGTGTGTTGAAATTGTCCATGGTGGTGAAAGAATCATCATGAGTGGCTACCAACGTATATACATTTTGAAGAATTTATAAAAAATTGTATTTGGTTAGCCAAAACGTGGTAGGCACTTAGGATCGCTACATATTCTTCTTAGCCTTCTTGGCAGACCTGCTTCCAAGAACTGTTGGCAGTCGGGGGCCCAGCGGAAATTTACTTGACTATGGTAGCAGTCTTGATCTGAGGTAAACCTAGAGATTCACCTAGCCTAAAAGCTCAAAGGAGGCACCTCCCTGAAGGTGCAGTTAGGTGAGGGACCAATGTATTTTGGGTGATTTGCTTTACTTTGCAGTGCAAAGAGTTAAAAATGTCTTGAGCTTCCAGTTGAAAAAGGCTCAAAGACGAATAGGTGTCTGGCAACGTAGATGCAGATATCGAAGTGCCTTCCTTAGCCAAACAAAAGTAACTCTTCTATTATTGGAAAGTAATGTTAGGCAGCATTAGAGAAGATCATAGTTAAACAAAGTTTATTTTAATTGTCTCTAATGGGTAGAAGAGGATGGAACTTGCCAAGTATGTGTTGAGTAGCATGTATATAAGCAACGGTTCTTGTACGATGCAGGGGTGTGAAATTTAATAAAATAGCTACTTGTCTATTGGACACGTTGCTTCGTAAATCTACGTGTCCTGTAAAGAAAAATCCACTTCTCTTTGGTGCATCGTAGTGCAGCGACAAAGTATGGCTGCAGTTCCATTACATAGGCGCTCTGATAATAGCCTCTCTGATTATGCCAGGGCTCATAATATATAGTAGAGTTTGAGTACTAGCAATTTCCTTATTTTGCCACCTTTCCGCCAATCCACATACTAGGGATGGAGGTAGCGGCTAGCAATGGTTCTATGGTTAATATGCTCTTTTGAGTCCGTGCAAACCTACTAACTTGTATGTTTTAAAGTTTTTCACCAGCTCATTTCCAATACTGAAAGATTTTGTTGTAAATTTACTCTTGAGAAGGGCAGAAGCAAATCCTGTTCCAGGGCTGAGAAAAAAGGGTTGGAGGGAAAGTACATTTGTAAGCACTCAACAGAATTTCACATGAGCAAATCTACACATGCATATTTACTCGTGCTAAAATGCAGTTCGCAAATATTTTCTAAGAGTGAGATTTCCTGGCCTACTTCTGTAACTTCTTGTGAATTAATGAAAGCAGCAAATCTCCACTAATGCAAGGACATATGCTATGGGTTCACTTTTGTGACTTTAAGAATTGGGCCATTCATCAGGTTTGGCGTTAATCATCATCTTTTGTTTTTATTAAACGTCTGTCTGTCAATCTAATCTATCAACCATTTCACTGTGAGTGACCACATTTGGTATTTCCCAAGGAGTTCACAAAGTCGTTTTGTTCAGTGCCAGGAGCTACTGTGGCAATGTGTACTTTTGAGACAAGAAATATTTTAGCTTTTAGCCAATTTTTTTATGCAGGTGAGGGCCCAACATCTCCCATACCAATAACGTTTTACAAAAACGATGTCAAAACAAGACACACATTGACAAAACTAAAAGGATGGCCACAAATGACATCCATTTTGGCTTTGCAAGTGCTTGTTTATATTAATGTTTCCCACAATCCTGTTCAAACTGTTTACACTGATTTTCCATTATGAATATTTTTGGGAAATACTAGCATGCATCTGTACATTTAACTAAAGGACGTTTCAAAGAAATGCGATCTAAAATTTCACAGTAATTTAGCACAGTTTTTTTCCTCGTTGCATTTTTTGTGAACATCTTATTATGAAAGCAAAGAAGAATCATCAATCTTGCTTTCAAGATTTTGCAAATATTCGTATCTAATCTGGGAGCATTATACATAGCCTCATATTGTGAAAGTTTGCAAACTTTGTACACATTTGTATACTGGAACCTCTGTCCGTAGTGCAGTCCGAGCTTACAACATTTCAGTTAGAACAGCATACACATTGATACAAATATTACCTTAACTGCAGACAGTGTCCTTCCCTGATCCATAATGTGATATTGTAAACTGCCAGCCAAAGTGTTTGTGTTGCAGAAGGTTTGGCTTCTTGTCCCAAGGGCAAAATAAACACAAAAACTTGTTGTCCTTGACCACAAACAATATGTCCTGGATGTCAGGCTATAGGAATTCCACACTCCTGACAAGGGCCCTAAAGTTTTGTTTTTCTTTTTTTGTTTTGGAACAGCAGAAGAGTCACTGAGTCACACTATGAGGTCATGGTGTCAGGCCTCCAATCTAGCATGGTACCTTGTGGATGGCAGGTTTTTTTTGGGGGTGGGGCTCTTCTCATAAAGCAGGTAAATTGATCTGAGCCATTTTCAACTTGGGAGTCGGACCACCTCTGATTTGGTTGTCTGCTGTTATAATTATCATGCCCTAATTGTGCAGTTCACTATGAAATGCCCCAATGGGCACCGATTCCTAGAAAATGTAGGGAGTTGATTAGCTTACCCTTTTTGATTTCTTTCAGCAATGGATTTTCTGATCTGTCTTAATATATGTTGGTGGAAAGAAGAGAGCATTCTAATGGAGCCACCAGTTTTTATTGTTGATGATGTCACGATTCATGCTGAACAGGTTATTGCTTTTTACAGACTTTAGAAACCTTTTTAAAATCAGCAGAAAACATCTTCAATTACTTATCAGGTAATTGCCTAATGGTTTGACTTTCTCTAAATGTTTTTTGAGCCATCACAATGTGTGGACTTGATGCTTTTCATATTAAGATGTACACTTTAATCTTGGAAGCTTATCTTATTGAAGTTGTTAAATTCACTATAAAGAGGCAACAATTTAGAGCAAATGTGAATAAATCCTTCCTTTACCCATTTAAAGAGGGGGTTTGTGAACCGGGCTTCACCATGAGTGGCAAACTAGTGCAGTGGAAGCCTGACACATTCCGCTACCTAGGAATTTAGATCTACCGTCAGTCGAATGATCTTTTTGATGGGAACCTAGGAGAGCCGTGACTTCCATTAAGTCACAAATGCGATTTAGGAGCACGCTGCCACTGGCTGTGGTGGGCAGGATATCACTCACTGAAATGGTGATACTACCGCAGCTCCAGTACTATTTTACGAATTTGCCACTATACGTGCCTTTTCAAAGTACAAGGGGACCCAACGGATAGCTAAGTACCATGGGTATAACTACGTTATAAGGAAACAAGGGTTACTTAGCGTATTTGAGATTCAAACTGATGTAGTATAGGCACACAATGGAAGCTATACGAAAAACAAATTTCCAAACCCAGCCGGGAAAGGAGTTTATTTTCTGGAGGCAATATCCAATCTTACAATATAAACAGTATAACTTGACACAAGCCTGTGCCGTACAAACCAGAAGGAAAGAAACAAGGATAGCGTAAAAGTGAAAGGGGTGTTTTTCAGGCAAAGGAAAAGGAGCAAGGACAGGGTACTGTAAAGAGTTAACAATTAATCACAGTATCGCCTGAGAGTTGGGTGTACACAATCACAATTGAAAATAATCTAGGTGTGACCCCACTCATGGGTGTCGACGTTTCGATCCCTTAGCTCAAATAAATACATGGGATCATCATCAGGACTTTTGTAATAGACAAAAACATGCCTGAATGTAGTCAATAACGCCTCATTGAGGTCAAGAGCATAATCTGTAATGGTTAAAAGTCCTTCCCTTCAAGGTGTGGTACTGGCTCACGTGGATAACGTGATGGAGAGCCTTAAAGGGGGATCCGGTGGAAGGTTCTTGCGTTATCAAGTGCCTCGAGGTCCGTTTTCAACTGCGGAGGGTAGCAGCTCTTAGTTCACTCTGTATGTGAACACGAATCAGTTTTTAGTAATGCAGGCAGCGATGGCCGTGCATGTCGGAAGCCAACAATGTGGCGGTAGTGACGCACGTCTGGATGCGGGCGCGTCTCTCGTGGGCTGCTCGGTCGGTGCCTGATGCTTAGCTTCCAACTTCCTTTTTCACCGCCTTAGAGAAGCAGATCAGATATTTAATCTGGGGCAATGCCAGACGTAGGATGGCACTGAAAAAACGGTACTTGCGGACAGACCAAGGTGAGTTGGCGGCACCCTGTTTTGAGCATTATTACCTAGCCTCTCAATTAGAATGGATTGCACGGTGGTTGTCAGATCGGCATTATGCAGACACTGCAACTATGCAGCCGTCCTACCTTCTGGAGCATATAATCATGCTGTTCCACCCGGGGGCGCGACCTCGACCACCAGAACTTCTGCTACTTGCTGTGGCCTATAAATGCTTCTATAGGAGTCTATACATAACACGCAGCGATCCCCTATGCGCCGGCGATACCCTTGGAGGGAACTGCCAATGGGCAAGCTGTACTAGCAACACTTGCACTCAGGGAGTGGCAAGAAAAAGGCATTCACACTCTTGGTGATCTATACCATAAGGGGGCACTTAGGCCATACACAACGCTTTTAGACGAAGAGGGACTACCGCCTGGGAAATTTCTCACTCATCGTGCGCTGGTGGCCTCACGGCAAAATGGGGGAGATCACTACAGAGCCACAAACGCCTCTCACCATGCAGTATTTACACATCATGGGAAAAGGTAGACATCTGATGCACTGGTTTGCAGCCTCACTCAGGACTCGCGTAGTGATCAGCCTTGATGCGCTTCGTCGTAAGTGGGAACAAGATCTGGACCACTAATTTGCCTATAAGGAATGGTCTCAAGTACTCGAGAGCCTGACCTGCATCCCCAGGAACATGCACTTGCGACAGATAAAGTTGTACATAATACATAGGGCATACCTCACGCCTGCGAAAATTAACCCATATTTTATTTGTGGAGATTCCATATGACAGAGGTGCGAGGAGACCGAGGCTAACTTGATCCATATTTAATGGAGCTGCAGCAGGGTGGGTACTTACTGGGGTGAAGTGGCCGCATCACTACATGCCTGAACTGGTCAGGAGCTGCAGTTCAATTGGCCCACATATTTATTGGATGCGCTTCGCAGGACACCCAACACGAAAGTCACGTCCAGATTTATAGATCTGGGACTGATAGTGGGCAAGAGGCTGATCAGTAAAAGGTGGAACGCATCAGATCCCCCACATATACACGCTTGGCGTAATTCCATGCTTGCATGGGCCAAAGCGGAAAGAGTCACCATCAAACGTGCAGAAACTCTGGGGCTGCCCAAGACCACTATCGCCACATACTGGAAGGTCATTTACACTGAATTACAATGCAATACAGGCACACTGTCCGTGGACCCCTCCGAAGCACAAGCCGTAGGTCACTAACATGTGTACCGATTAAAGCAGCGTATACACCACGTCACTCTTTTACTGGCAGACGCATACTGGTTGAAACGCAATACAAATACACATCTTGGAAATGAGGAGGTTGTTAGTAGCTGTTAATTGTATGATTTACATGTAACACTACATGAAATTGTGAGGTGGTCGGGGGCTGAACGTTTAGTTGCACATGGGGATGGGGGTGTTTTTCTTCCCACTGCCCTCTTCCTTATTGCAGTTAATATATGCAAATTTCTACTTTTTCCCTCTTATTTACCTGTGAATCTATTATTGACACCTAACCGTACATGAGCGCCAGTGCAACTGCTCGCTATGCAAGGCTACACACGCAAGAACGTGCAGAGGTGGACATGTATCAATATTCATGTTTCAATGGACACAAGACTTTAGGATATGGAGTAATTGCCATGCCTTTTTGTCCCCTCTTCTCTCCCCCCCCCCCCCCCCTTTTCCTTACCTTATCTACTTGGTGACAAACTGTAACTGCACTTGTAAGTCTTGCTATCCCCAACTTTTTTAATGCCCTGTGAAATCTTCTAAGAATGAATAAGCGTCCATGTACTGTGTGTTATGTAACAATTGAAATGCCCAACAGTGCATGCATTTGTAATTTATATGAAAAATCAATACAAAGATTCACAAAAAAGCAACAATTTAGGTTAATTACTTTTAAGTAATTATATTTTTCAATGCTAAGAGCATTAGTAAATGTTGTTTTCGTTTTATTATAGGAGCAGGCCTACCCTGGATATAATCCTGCCTATTGGAACACTTCTGCGCCTACTCGACTTTCATATCCAAGTACATATCCAGTGAGTCCTGAGATGCAAGGCCAGGTATGTCCAGATCACTTCCAATTGTGTAATATTGAGTAGCTTCATCTTGGCACAGAAATTCTTTGTGTGATTGTCTTTTGAAGGGTAAATGAATAACTGTTGTAAACATAGACGGACAGGTAGAGGAAAAAAAGAGCGTGTTTATTGGATGCTTTACAAAATAAGTTACTTTGTTCTGTATTTTTAGCATTCTTGTGGGGTTGTTTAAGAACCTCAATTCAAATATGGGACTGCCATCAGAAATGTTGGTTTGCTTCTTGTGCTCCAGCAGTAGGTGCATAGTAGTCTGCAACAAAGGTGTTTAGCATCCTAGTTAATGCCATGTTTTGCCCGGTTTGAAGCCACCAATATACTACTGAATATATCCACATTCAGAACTAGTCTACCTGTACACATTCTTGAATCTTACCCCCATACTATCATTGGGGACTATTGGGTGCTCACAAAATTAGTTGCGTCTGTATTTGCAATTAATAAAGAAATTCATCGTCCTTTGTGTAAATTGGAATAGCTTTTGGAAGCGCACAATTTATGAAATGCTACTGAGCAGAGCTGGAGAAAGGAAACTAAGGTGTTAAAGTGTGTGGCAAAATACTCCTACGCACCTTGATGCTCTTGTTATTGCTTAATCAAAGCACAATAAAACTCCACGTGCCTGAGCTTGTCTGTGACTGACACCATGAGCGGTTAATCGTGAATCTTTAGGACTATATCCTTGAGTCATAGGAATGAGTAATCAGCCTTGTAAGACTGGACTTGCGAAATTCCTAATGTTGCTGTAACACGTGAAATATTCTATTGACAATCTCATATCTGATGCTGTTTATGCAGGTTATAAAGCATTGATATGCTGCAGAGGTGGTTGTAGGAACATGAAGATTAGTTTCTTCAGCATGTGTTACCAGCAAGTGTCAGAGTCCATTGTAGTGGGGTTGACACGATCTTAATCTCCTTTCTAGATTTCCAATCATTCAAATAACTATCCAATGTCTTTCCCTGTGTAGGATAGTGTATTCCTTTTTTTGCTTGCATGATTATTCACGTGTGTAAAGTTCCTTGTCTTGTTGTTCGGGAGTTTGGTATGAAAAGCAGTCGATCTGTTTTAAAATCACTGGCAGCTTTGACTCTGGCATTTTATATGTACAATATATGTACAACTGTAACCACCCAATATGCTCAGGAGTAGGAGAATGGAAGAAACGTTTTCCACCCGGACTTTACTATTAATCGCTGTTGTTTGTAGGTCCATCAATCAATGTCAAACAAGCAAAAACTTAATTTTGGTATGGATCATTAAATATTTCCAACCTTTTAATTATGCACCTGAATTTTGAAATGTCTTGATGTTTACAACCTAAACCTTTAAGTTTATTGAATTGTAGGCACCTGCTCTCTGCTATTCTGACAAGAGTTCCAGAATCTTTTACTCCACTTCCCACATTAAATTTTTGCCTTGAAACTTCAAATCAGGATTCGTTAGAGTAGCCAATTTCAGAATTATATTGAATTTAACAATTTCATATAATACCAGACAGTCCCATAGTGTATCACTAGCACAGTTGTTGCCGCCCCTAAGGACTCATTATCTAAGTTATTGATTTCAATTAGTTATGTTGTTGCTTTCTCAATAAGATAATAATATTCAAAAATTATAGTTCATTTTGTATTTTATGAATCACTTTGCATCCTACTATATCTTCCAGTGCATTTCAAGACTTGATTTCTATCTGTTAGTCTATGAAAGATCTAATGTTGATAAAGTATTTTTGTGAATCAAGAATTCATCAATTCAAGCAATTAGCATCTTTTACTTGACAATAAAGAATGTTAAGCAACAAAGTTTACTTTGTTCTGATGTCCAATAGTCCAACTTGTTATGGTCATAGAAATCTGAAACGAAACTGCAATTAAAAAAGTAAATTCCATAAGTCCCCAAGAAGGCCTTGTGTTGTACAATTATGGACCTGTACGGCCCCCCTTACTTTATCATTTGTGTTTCTTCTCTACACCATGATTCCTGTGCAAGTGTGTCTCACCAAATGCATTGAAACATTAATGTCCTCTTTTTAATGTGGAAACTGAAGTGACCTGTTACCTGAAGAGCGTCACTGCTCCATAGTTATGCCAAGGTCCCCCATCCTTTTTTTTTTTTTTTTTTAAACCTTTATTGTTCATTTCAGCAACAGTACATGGGTGGACCTACAACCAACAGGGGCCGGCGTCACTAAAATTAAACAGAAACCTGGTATTGTAAAAGACACAGCTCTTCAGCCGACAACCCGGGGGTCCGTTAGCGATTCAACGTACAGTTCGTAGGAATCATAGGATATTTGCACAGGATGAAGTTAAGGTTTTACATTTTAGGTAATCAAACAAAGCCCCCCCCACCCCACCCCCAAAGAAATCCCCTGAACACACCCCCCCCCCACTCTGCACCCCTGTGTTAGACTAAATAGCCACCCCAACTTGCAGTGTGCCTGTCGCCCTGACATAAAACTAATCTACAAGAAGAAAAGGAACCCCGGAAAGAGGCAGAGTCCTGTCTCCCCTACCGCCTCTGAGTAAATACAGTTGTATGTACAGACACAAAAGTCATCAAACCACTGCTGTGAAGTCCGTATACTGCTCGGGCCGGTCACCACTCCTTACTCTTGTTCCAACGGGCCACCTTCTGCGCCCCCGAGTGTTCCGGGCGGTCTCGATGCGTCGGCAGAGTGTCAAGCCAGTCACTAACGTTCTCAGGCCGATCAAAGAAGAACGTCCGTTCATTGTATTCAACACGAAGCCGGGCAGGAAAAAGCATTGCATACTTCAATCCCATGTCTCTCAATCTCCGCTTCACCCCCAAGAATCCCATCCTTTGCTTCTGTACGGATTGAGTGAAGTCTGGGTAGAAGCTAACCGTTGCATTCTCAAATTTCGTGGGGCCATTGGCCCGCGACGCCTGCAGGATAGCGTCTCTATCTCTGAAATTGAAGATTCTAGCTATTCTGGGCAATGGAGGAGCGCCTGGTTTATGCTTCCCGCCCGGAACTCTGTGCGCACGTTCAACAGCAAATGAGTTACTGAGGCCCTTGGGGGCCAGATGATTCAGAATTAGGTCCTCCACAAGGAGATTAGTGGTCAACTCGGTGGACTTCTCCGGAACACTGATGATACGAACGTTATTGCGCCTTGTTCGACTTTCGAAATCTTCCTGCCGGCGGGCAAATAGGTCGTTGGAGGACCGTAGATTGCGAACTTCTGTTTGCAGATCGGACACGTCGGTCGTGAGGCTGGCGGTCTTTATATCTAGAGACTTGACCCGTTCGTTGGTCTTCGCCAGGTGAGTCCTGATCAAGTTAACGTCTATAGCCACAGTATCAAGCTTTAGAGCTAATGTCGCATATTGCTGGCCCATGGACGTCTTCATGCTCACAATGGCGCCCATGACGTCTCGCAAAGTCAAATCATCCATTGCAGCGGAGCCATCTCCGGTCTATTCCAGAGTTTTACTAGCACCACTGGGGGATCCTTTAGGCCGGGTGTAACTATCCATAACATTAGATTGAATGGTGCCCCCTCGGTGTGTGACTTTGGTCGTCCGCTTCTCGTTGTCTGGCTTGCCCGCCATGTTGAGCGATGTGCCCCGAAGGGGCTTCTGAGACCTGGTATGAATGGCTCCTCACAAGTCAGTCTTGAAGTCTTGATACGAGACGCAACAGGCGACCATACAATCCAAAGTTTAGTCCATGGGCCACCGAAGGTGGGTGGTGGCAGGTTTCGATAGGAAAAATCCAAAAACGAAACCGAAAGTACATCCAGTGGGCACAAGTCAACTTCCACTGGCCGTTGTTGTTCAACTACCACCTGGGTATCACGGGGACTCGCGTCCCTGGCTGCTCCTCGGTGTAGGCCGTCAACATTCGGAGTGGAATAAGTCCGGTTCCCGGCGTCCAAATCGATTTCTGAAAACAGCTTTAAAGTCAGCAGGGTTATGTCCTTAATAACCCGTCGTCGTCATCGGGATTAGTGACAGGATATATGCGGGAGGCGGTGAGGCTCTCGGAAGCCCTGTGCTCACGCGACCATCTTGGATGCGCGCTAAGCTCCTCCGAAGGTCCCCCATCCTTAAATGTCTTACAAAACCAATGCCCATTTCTGTAGTGACGTTTTAGCTGTAACTTTGTGTGAAGATAGTGAATCCAGTGCTGACCTCTTTAGCTTAGTTTTCATCTTTCTCAATGTAGTTATCCGAATGAAATTAGTTCTTTTTAGCCTCCTTATAAATTCTGGCTTATCCTTTCTGGAATAAAGCTATTACTTATTTATAGTGGTGTATGCTTTCTAATAGTAATTAGGTAATCTTTAGATCGTTGCTTTGAATATACAGCCAGATTTATAGATTTTCTGGGAGAAAAGTAGGTGTGCGGAATGACTGATGCACTGGTTTGTTTAACAGGAACAATTTACTTCTGCAACACCTATTTAGGCGTGGCCCCCCAGAGAGATGTGCTGCATGAACACCCATTTCAATATTGAAGAATGCACATCCTCTCAAATATAACTGAAAATGAAACCTAACAAATTCCTAGACATAAATGATTTTATTTATTTCCATCCAGACAACTGGGAGTGATTGGTTATGGGTAAGATTAGTAGAAAGCAGAGTGACCAAGAATAGGAAGAAACGCAGCATTTCAGTTCTCAGATATATCAAAGTGCCCAGTGAGTAAGTAGCAAGCTCAAAGGAAAGCTGGCAATATAAATTTCCACGGTGTGCTCGGCCAACTCCCACAGAAGCACATGACCTCCATTTCTGTTCATGTGCAAGCAGCAGTCTCCTCATTCATTGCCCGTCGCCTTTTCCATTTAAATACAGGACCTGGTGGCCTCCTTCAGTGTAAATACAAAGGCCTTGCCTCTTTGTGTGACTGTGATTTGCTGAATAACTGATATATGTGGGTAAATCTCTTAAGCTTGTAACATCATACTTGTAGGAAGCTGGCTGTGTACATGGTATACCATTAAGTGGTTATACCGTGCATTGAGTCGAGATTCCCCAGAAGTGTACAGGGCTCAATGCAAACCCAAAGTGCTCTATTAGTGGTGGTGTGGTGCAGCCTTACGCCTAACACAGAGGAGTACATAAAGTATTATGGGGTAACCCAGTGCTCCTCAGAACCTGGATGTATAGAATGTGAAGTAATGTTGGTTCTGTCAGGTTCAAAATCGCTTTAACACTTAATAATCAACATTATCAGGAAAATGTAATTACTCCAACACTTAATCAATGAAGAATTCAATAAAGAAGAGAAGAACACACCAATTATGAATAAATCAAAAAAATAAAGTATTGAAAGCTTAATCACTTTTTTGAGCACAATCATTAGATTGAATTAAAATGGCGAAGCTCTATCCTCAAATTAAATAAAGTTTATTAGAGTAGTTATGTAGCATGATTTTTGTCTGGCACAGCTCTGCAAACCTAAATGTTCATCTAATTGTGGTAGTTTTTTACAACTTTGTGTTCATTTAACCAGCACTGTCCTGGTCCAACTCTCTCATGGCTCATAGTCTGTGAGGCCCAGACTTGTAAATTACTCTTAAAATTGAAAATTGCAAGGTTACACATGTGGGTCTGTGTGGCTTCAAGTAACAATACAGAACTACTTCAATAATTAAAGATACCTAGGTATCCAGCAACAAAATCTCTTGTTGGAGTTCAGCATTTGTGGATCACACTTTGCCATCTTTGTTGGCTCTGCTATCCCGGGGTGGAGAAGCTCCAGTGACTAACTGAGTAATGTCATGGCATCATTGTTGCTACGTTATTAAGGTTCAGTTTTATTAGCTCTCCTTCCAGTACAATGAAACGACAGGAAATACCACAAACTACTCCGTGCATGATTTAGATGCTCCAGCAAGGAGTCATTTTAAGTAATATCACTTTACTGCTCATTTCAAAGACCATATCACGTTGAAGATCGAGTAACAGTCCTATGTCTGTACCTTCAACTGATTCCTGAATTAGGAACAGCTTTGTGTCTCATCTTCTGAGGAGTCCCCATGTCTCACTTAGTTATTGCTATTCAACTTGTCTGACAGCAAAACCTTTAGTCCTCTGCACTGACCTTTTTGCTGGGTCCAGATGTTGAAGGTTTGTGGGTTTTTAACCTACTGGACCACATCCTTACTATGATCGTTACAGGCAGAGGTACTTGATGTTTAGCTGTAATGATGAGTGTTGTTTTAAGATTGTATCTTCTTAAATCTGCTGCTATTGAACAATTGGTAAAATGTGAAACACAGTGTATGATCACTTCAAAAATAATATCACAGCACGTCATAGATGAAATACGTTTATAGACCCATCTGAAAGTCACTCCCAATTTGTGGCAAACTCAATGCGACTGCAAGAGATTAGTAAAAATATAGGGATCTTGTCATTTTTTTCTAAAATAGACCTGGGTTTTTGATTCTCAGTTGCTATTTTGCTTGCTTTATAAAACTCTGCAGTGGCTTTTTCGCCCTCATCTGTGAAGGCTTTAAATTTGTCTACATTAAACTTTCAGTCCTGTACAGACAATTTCGCCCTTTATTAGGTCTGATTTCAGCCGACATCTCTTGGTGTTATTAAATTGAATGTATATTGCACTTATGGGACTTTCTTCATTCATAGGTTTTTTGCCAATCACTTTTTCAGTCCACCTCAGCAATTGGCTAGTTTCATCATGAGTGACAGAACTCCGCTCTTTCACAGATACAAAACCGGCAAATAAAGTAGTTCTGTTTAGTGTCAGGGACGTATATGTGAGTGTGTGCTTTTGAGACCCAAAAATATTTTTGCTTTTGCGCAAATATTTTAGGCTTTTAGACCTGACTGGTACACCAGCAATGGCGGTTTACCAAAGCCATGTCAAAACAAACCCATACAAAGCAAAAATGCTGGTTGCCTACACCAGAGCTAATGGCTTTGCCAGTGCCTGTTGTAACCACTGTGACGGACCTTTCGTTGATTTATGTTTGCATTTTTTTCAGCTGATGGATTTTTTTTTGTGTGCCAATCACTACGTGTGCCAAAGCCAGCTTAGTGTGCCTGCTGCTCGTCTCTGATGTTCGAGAAATATTCATCCTGATCGGTTTTTAAAAAAAAGTTTTATATAGTGCAAACTCGACCCGTTGGCATCAGACATCAGAGCACTTGACATGATCACCAGTTGCGTTACAGACCTTACATACAATTTTTTTTCAAGCACCGGGAGATTCAGTGATTTGTCCAGAATCCCAGGATGTTGAACGTCCCTGCCGAGACTTGAACCTGGTTCCCCAGGTTCGAGGTCAACCGCTCTAGCCGTTAGACCACACTCTCTCCACTCATCCTCATTGACTTCTGAACGGACAAGATATTTATTTGAAGACTGTTTTAAGAGAAGTCTGGTGTATGAAGTCTATTACTTTTATTTATGCCCAATACACAAACGAGACCAAAAGGTCCGTGCTGGAAATTGAATTCTTTAACTCACTATGAATGAAGCACAGCCGTCTGAAACTTAACTCGGACAAAACAGAAGTCCTAATCTTAGACACCTCCCCCTCCGCCTGGGATGACTCTTGGTGGCCAGAGGCCCTTGGAAAAGCACCCATCCCGACGGACCACGCACAAAACCTGGGCGTCATTCTGGACTCCTCACTCTCGATGACCAGACAAGTCAACGCCGTCTCATCATCTTGCTTCAACATTCTTCGCATGCTCAAAAAGACTTTTCGCTGGATCCCCACCGAAACTAGAAAAACGGTCACTCACGCACTGGTCACGAGCCGCCTGGACTATGGAACACCCTATACGCGGTACCTCCGTAAAACTCCAGAAAAAGCTCCAACGCATCCAGAACGCTTCAGCCAGGCTCATACTAGACATCCCGCGTAAAGAACACATCTCTGGTCACCTGAAAAACCTCCACTGGCTCCCCGTAAATAAGAGGATTACCTTCCGCCTCTTAACCCACACACACAAAGCACTTTACGAACTTGGACCCGAATGCCTCAACACACGACTGTCCTTCTACACCCCCTCCCGTCAGCTACGATCCTCCAACCAAGCCCTTGCCACTGTACCTCGCATCAACAAAGCCACCATGGGAGGTAGATCCTTCTCCTACCTGGCAGCTAAAACCTGGAACTCTCTCCCCACTCACCTACGCCTTACTCAGAACCACATAGCATTCAGAAAACAACTTAAAACTTGGATATTCGACAAGTAACTCCCCCCCCCCCCCCCCCCCCCCCCCCCCCGTCCTCAAGCGCCTTGAGACCCTATGGGTATGTAGCGCGCTATATAAATCTTGACTTGACTTATTTCGATATGGAGGATCCAAGAAAAGGGTGAAGTCATTGGGACCCGAGCGTTATGATGGTCACAAATCTCAAGTAGGTAATGCACATACTTTAGAGCTCCTTGTTTACTTTTCATGGTCCTATCCTACCACGCAAATACTTTGCTTTTGTGGAACATGCTTGGGTGTTCATTGTGGATTCCAGTGCAACCTTAACTCACAAGGATGTGCTGGAATGTGTGCCTAGCACACATTTCCCCTGCGACAGTTCTACCCTAACTAAGGGTTGTCGCAAGAGAAGGTGCAGTGGAGGCAGGTAACATAAATCGATTCAGAATTTTTTGTGGAAAAAGGCGCCTCATGCGCTTGCATGAATTCACAAAGGGAACTTGTACATACAAAATGCAATACATGAACGCAAATTGCTTAGAACACACACATTACACCAGCAAACACTTTCTGCTTTTAGGGCATGACATTGGGGTATCTGTGACTAGTGCAGATCACAGTGCTTCCGTATTTCACCAAGAGATGCATGCACATGAATGTGTGCGGTTGCACCATTGATTCATCTACGGAAATCCTGGTCTTACATAGGCCTATCGCAGGGGAAGGGACATTGAAGGCACACAATAAAATGCCTCCTATCTCCATTGCATACCCTCACTTCACCACTCTTATGATACAACAGGCCCTTAAATGAATGTACCTGGCAGTAAGGCTCCAGGGGGTAACTAGTATAAGGGAAAGCCTGCTGACATGAGCAGTCCCCATCATCACTGGCTTCCACAAGCCATGCACGTCGTGTGTAGATATTTATTTAGAGTTTACAACTATGATGTAACAGGCCGGGAATGGTTAGAGTGTTGTCTTTGCTTGAGTGTGTGGAAAGTGTTTCTGTGTTGCACATGATAACCAATGAGGTGGCGTTATCTTGTAACAGGACACGAAGCTTAGCATTGTGATGATGAAGGATGAGAGATAAACTTGTATTTTTAGAATGTCTTGAGCTGGTAGCGCTAATTAGCTCTGCAGGTCCCTTTATTGGGAAGATAGTTTTCCTTTTATATTTTCAATCCGATTTCCTATATGACTGTGGAAGGAAGGTGTCCACTCTGTGATCCTATGGATCCTTTAAGAGTTATCAGGTGTTAATATAAAGTGAGATGGGGGGGGGGGGTCCGATATTAAACCCTTCTTTAATAACCATTAGGTTCTACCCAGACAGGTCTGCTGAGAAGAGGCATCTGCCACAAATTGCTCATCACTGGAGGATACTAACATAGTCCACCCTGCAGGTCCCAAATAGTTCAATACTCGGAGTACTTACATTTTTGAATGATGGACTGCGTTATCGTTTTCCTTCTATCTTGACAAATCTCTTCCATTGATATCTCATTACGACTATCATATTAAAGAGGTCTGTAACAGTCTGTCCCGCAGATCTCTGATTTCCTCCCTCACTCTTTATCAACAGCTGTTACCTGCATCCCATACTACGATAACCGCACCTCGGTGCTCATCACGCACAACATGGAAACACTTCCCACATAGGCTAAAAGCAAAGACAACACACTTCCAAACACACCCCCCACACTGCATAGCCTGCTACCTGCGTGGACAAGCACTTCAGAGCCCCATGTCAGTAGGGGTAGTAAGTGCTATGCGAATACCATATTACAATACAATATCCACATGGCTCATGGGAATTGAGTGCACACCTGCAGCTTTTAAGAGCAGAAGTCTGGACGAGCCATCCAAGCACAATATCTGCACTCTGATCTTCTAATGCCCACTGACCCCCTTCTGGAATCTGGACCTGCAGCTTATGAAAATGTGGGCACAAAGTTTGCCATTCATAACTCTGTGGCCCGAATTTTGGTAAACCTGGGCCCAAATTACTTTGGTTGTTATTTTGCTCTTATTGGATAACTGATGGCAGTCTTACAGTCGCTTCCTTTGAGCCTCACTTGTCCCTTAATCCAGGGGCCACCTCTGGCCTCTTCCAAGCTCCTGAGAAAAGAACTTTACACATTTGTT
This sequence comes from Lissotriton vulgaris, assembly GCF_964263255.1. Lineage (NCBI taxonomy): Eukaryota > Metazoa > Chordata > Amphibia > Caudata > Salamandridae > Lissotriton > Lissotriton vulgaris. The sequence goes on along the minus strand of NW_028248207.1, from coordinate 871,782 downwards.
TTATCTAGCTAATGCTATTTTTTTGCTCTTAAGTTTTCTGCTCTGTATCCTGTGGAGGATGAGGTTCAAATGTCCCACTCAAATACTACTGCATTTTACATGTTCAAACAAGGTTGATGCTTGGTACTTGACTGTTGTCGAAACGTTTTTCCTTTAGAATGACCCTATTACACAGCTCAACACGGTTGTCATTTACACAACTCGCACTATTCGCACTTCTCTTCTGTAAGAAAATATCGTAACAATTAGAAGGCACAGCAGCCATATAGATTACTACATTTTTAGAGGGAATATTTTTAGGTTAGAAGGATTGCTATTGTTTTTGGGCGAGTAAGATTCCCATTTTTTGCAAAATGTTTCTTGTTTGAGATACCCAGTAAGTGCTGTGACTAGGCTTCCTGCTTGAGCAGTGCTGTTTAATGCTTATGTACCGGCTGGTACCGTTTATCCAGTCCTTGGTGGAGGCAGATTAGCACCCAGTGCGGTTTGGCAGCCCAACAACTCTGGCTAAAAGAACGATTTTCTGGAGTTTCCATTTAAAGAATAGATCATTAGTTACTTGCATAAATTTGTAGATTGGCAATCGGGAGGGTTAGGATGGGAATATCGAGGGTATGCATTCCAATGCAACTTTGTAGCTCTAAATAAGATGCAAAATACGTTGTGCAAAAACTAGCGACAACAATGCTTTCTCACCATTGATTAAGCCATTTTAATGAGGGTTGGTCTGACTAATTTTGGTGAAAATTCTGCTTTGTTTGACTCTTCCACTCCACTTTCAGAAACATATTTCTTTAGTTTAAACATCCTAACACTATCACTTTCTTAAACACCCAAACAGGAGTAATACCCACTGCATTTGAACCAGGTGGTCTTGAAAGTGACAATATCTTCTTGAAAACGATTAGATTATGAGCTGGGCATTTTTCCGTTTGCTTTAAAATATGACTTCACAGCTATATCCGGTCATTAGGCTTTTACTTTTGGTTTAAAATATAAAACAGCCATAGCCCAGCATATGAAAGAATGATCAGCGTTATGACTTACCTACATGCTATCTGATTGAAATCTGCATTTCTGGGTGCTGGCATCTGCATGCATAGTAATGAAATGAACACATTTTGATTCAAGGCTTTAAACTCATAGTCGTACTCGTAGTAACGTATCCTTTTCCAATTTGGTCATTTATTTTCTAGGGAATGGAATCCTACACAAATGGAGGTTATGGCTCGCCGTACACACATGGTCCTCCCGGTGCAATGAATAATCCGTATACTAACATTCACCCTTCAAATCCCTTCTATTCTTCTGGACATCCCCAAGCAATGTATTCTACTGAACCTACCAGTGTGTACAAGTCAGCTGGCAGCGTTCCAGCCTCAGCCACACAATGGAGCTACCCGGCGCATCAGAGCTGTCAAGACTGCTCTGCTCACAGAGGGCAGGTTCCAGGATATTCAGCGTTCTCTACACACCAGGTATGGAAAAAAAGGGGCCTTCTATGGCTTGAGCTTTTGAGACGATGAGCATGTTAATCCTGGTTTGCTGAGAACACTAAAAATAATCTGTTTTGTTTACAAAATGTTTATATTGTCACATGAGTTAGTGAGAGTAAGTGTCTTGCCGCAGCAGCATCTTTCTTGATGTAGAGAGAGGTGGAACCTGTTTCTGCTTCCAAGGTGATCACCAACCTGTGTTCTGTTATCAGTTGCTTAAACAACAATATACCACATAACCAAATCGAACCACTATATCCACGTCCTCGCTCTCTCTTCTCACCTACCACTCATATTCTCGTTCCTTTACCTTCCCTTTGTTCATTGACCCCTGCAAATTAACAAACCACTACTGTTTGCTCCAATATCCTAGAGCTTTGTTCTACATTACTGTTCAGAGCTTTCCTCACAACTTCACTAGCTTTGTTGCTTCTTAGATAGGTTTGTGCTATACATTCCCCACTAAATACATACCTGCAAGCTCTTAGAACCTGCCCTTGATGCAATGGACTTCAAGGAGATATTGTCCAGTGTCAAAACTCTGTCTTTGGTGAAGTCTGTGACATATCTGTTCCTCGACTGCTGTGACATGAAGTGCTAATCTAGCTTCAGCTTCTTCCCCATCTTATTTGTTTTATGGGCAGGGCCAATCAAAGTATACGGCAGGAGAGAGTCAAATTACGCAGCAGGGTGGAGTAAATTATGCGGTACAAAAATATGCGGCATATTACGGCACATTTTAATATAGTATTACTTTAATATTTCATCATTTAGTAACTGCTTTACATCCAAATATAACAATCCGCAACAGAAAGGTGACCAGTCCAGCTTTGTAATGGGCCTTCCACTGCACAGCAACACGTGTTGCTGCATTTTTAGTAACTTTTGAACCGTTTGAACTAAAAGCAATATTTTTTGTTAGTCTGCTGATTATCGACAGATTATGGATTATGTGACCATTCTATGATTATACGAAAATTGCCACAGCCGCATATCCAGTGGCCCTGTTTATAGTGCTCAACTGTCGCTTAATGGTGACTTCAATATAATATGCCACCTTGTGAGCATTGATTAGTGTAGAACATCTCTCCTTGTGGTTTTGGTGGGCAGTAACATCAACCAAGCTTTTTTTCTGTTGTTAAAACTCCCCTATATGTTTGAGCGTCCTCCAAATAAGCTATTTGTACAGCAGATGATTTGCTTCTTGTTCATTGGGGCTCTCTGCAGTGGTTTAAGATTGTTCCAAAGTTAGGGTTCCGACCTTGACTCATCTGCTCAGCATTTGCTTCATCTAGAGATTAAAGGATATTCAGAATCCAGAACAAAGGGGAAGTGGAGGCAAGTAGTACAGGTAATAAATGTAAAAGAATACAGATGGAGAAATCAGAAAAGAGAGACAAAGTTGAAGGAAAAGATAAACGGAGACACTGCTGGTAGAACGGACTCAGTTTAAAAATATGGGAGGAGAATAAAAAAAAGAAATATTTCTACTGGAAATGTAACCAGGCTGAGTTTGCAAATTCAATGTAAGATGACATGAGGTTGATTACCTATTGCAAAGTACTGCAGATCACTGGTTCTTGGGTTTGAGACCGATTAATGAGTTAAAATATCTACTCCAGTCATCTTTTTAACCTGAATATCAAAGATTATTATTCCAGTGAAACGGTGGGTACATTTGCCTACTGTAGAGATCAATCGGTGTGTATGCTGCAGGTCAGAAAATAATCCCAAAGACATCACTATGGGTTTACATGCTTACTACCAAGATATTTGTGTAAAATGTAAGTCGATGGTTAAAATTATGATTCAAGGGATACATGGGCCATTGTATCTGCCAAAGAGGTCTGTGTGTTTGTTACTTTTGTCACATTTTCATTCTGAAGTGCCCTAGCTCTCTCCCAACAATGCATTGACGGCGTGAGTTCTACTTGGGACATTCTGCTGTTAACATACTAAAAGTACAAAACAAACAAATTGAATCACATACTCTTAAAATGAACTTAAATTGAATCACAGACCAACTGGACCTCTGATTAGCCTAAACCTTGCCTCCACACGCAGGCTACAATTGAGTATTTCGATTGATCTTGCTTACAGGGTAGTTTCCCTTAAATCCAGTACAAAAGACGAAGCAGCATGATCTCTGTTAAACTTGTGACGTTTTTCTGCTTCCTATATGGCGCATGACTGCATATATGCAAATATGCAGTAGTTGCAAGGGAACCTGCACTTGTGTAGGAGCAGCACTGCATTGAATTTAACGACCCCCACAAGGGGCAGCGCTGGGGAATACTAGCCTGGAGTTAGTATTTCACTTCTTTACACTGCACAACAAATACTGGCCCAGGGAATGGGTTTTATTGGTGCTTTACATTCCTGGACATCCTGTTAGTAATTTACAGTCTTTGGGGGTGGAGGAGATGGAGGGGGATTCTAGCCAGAGTGTGAAGCTTTTCATTCATGGGCTTTTTTGGAATCCGGTCTTATTTTGTTACTTAACATAGTAGGGCATTACGGAAACAATGTTGGGAATAGTGGATTGCATACTGCAGTAATGTAGGTACTTGCTTGATGGTGCATTGCACGGTGGGAAATTAGTGGTACTTTACTTACTGGGGCATTCCAGATGCTGATTTGTCTAATTGATAGTGCTTTACATACTGAGTCATTGTGGGTACTGGATTGGTGCAGCGCTTTAAATATTGGGGCATTAGCGCCACTAGTTGAGCCTTTCAACAGATAAACCTCTTCTGCAGGAGCTTGAAGGCAGCAGAAGCCAGTATAGGTAAATGTGACTCTGGTTCTTCCACTTCACATAAACTTGCCCATGTTTTGTGAGACAGAATTGCTGGACACACTTTTCAGCTATCGGAGCATACCTGAACAGGCATGGGGAATCCTTTTTTTCTTGGCTAAGGGAACTGTTAAAATGCATAATGGGTCTGACACATTTATTCCCTATGGTAGGGCGCCTTGCCAACACTTCAGACCCTAACATGTTTATTACCAGGCTGATGCACAAACCCTTGGCATCCTGGAAATTAACGTGTTTTTTTTAGCAAAAATGCTCTTTTACTGAACATTGCCTAGGTGCATAGGCAATGTTTAAAGACCCTTGTGCCTCCGAGCCTTTCACAACCTATCAGGGTCAGTGTGGTTCTTGAGACTTACTCCTCTTTCATTGCAAGAGTACCCTCTGATTTCCATCTGAATAAAGAAGTCATCCTGCCAATCTTCTTTCTGCATCCAGATCCATACTTGACTGAGATCTCTCCATAATTTTAAGTGAAATGTGCGCTGCATTTTTTTTTTCTGGAGCAAATTACATTATTAGCTTTTTGTAACCTTTGGGTGCACTGATGCTAGTCTAGCAGAAGCTAAGGACACCACTGACAGGTGGATAACATTTTGCATCACCCACTGCTACAACCTGCGTGGAGCCTAGTTTCCACTGAGTACCAGGGCACATTCCACCAGGGCGAGAGTGGTGTACGTGGCATTTTCTGTGCCTGTCTGAGACAAATCGGTACAAAAGGGGGTGGTGATGGATGGACCATCTAAACCAATCAAACACTCACACCCAGTCAACCGATCTGGGTTTAATCCATCACCGTTCTTTAGCCCACTCTGCAACCCCAGTTCAGACATGGCCATATGCAAATCAGTCTGACCCTGTGCCTCATGGGAACAGTCCAGCCCAAACTGCCAAGCCATGCCTTCCCTGGACCGGAAACCAGCTTCCTAGGACGGGTTTCTGGCATTAGACGTCTTCAGCTAGGCTTGCTTGAATCCGGTGGCAAAGTGAGCAAGGGACTCATGTCTGAGCGTACCCTGCCAACCTATGGCCAACAAAGCGGTACAAAAGGGGGTGGTGATGGACGGAGCATCTGAGCCAATCAAATACTCACACCCAGTCAACAGAGCTGGGTTTAATCCATCACCGTTCTTTAGCCCACTCTGCCCCCCCAGTTCAGACATGGCCATATGCAACTCAGTCTGACCCTGTGCCTCATCGCTTTGTTCGCCCTAAGTTGGCAGGGTATGCTCAGAAGTGAGTCCCTTGCTCTTTTTGCCACTGGATTCAAGATAGCCTGGCTGATGGGATTATGAATCCGAAACCGGTCCCAGGATGCTTGTTTCCTTCCAGGGAAGGCATGGCTTGGCAGTTCGGGCTGGACTGTTCCCATGAGGCACAGCGTCAGACTGATTTGCATATGACCATGTCTGAACTGGGGTGGCAGAGTGAGCTAAAGAACGGTGATGGATTAAACCCAGATCAGTTGACTGGGGGTGAGTTTGATTTTCTCAAACGCCCCGTCCATCATCCCCTTTTGTATCGCTTTGTCTGAGACAAATGGCAGGCACTTGCGTGCATTACCCTTCACGTTCTGCAGTAACTGTGCCCTTGAAGCTTCATCCCACAGAGGTGCAAAGTTTGTCCAGGAGGTTTTCTACATTGTGTTGTTCCAGGCCTAAGCTTCCCAATGCTGCTTTCTGTTTTTCATCCCCTTAATCTTGTTAAACTGCTATTGAGTCTACCTATGCATTGACAATGAAAAAGTGCCTGAATGTAAAAATAGAATGAAGTTGCCTTTATGGTGAGACTGTTCCTAGTCTGCGGGCACTTTCCTGGTATCTGTACCCTTACATCTTATCCTCTGCCATTGGTGAGACAATGCTCACCATTTGGCTTCCTTTTTAGGGCTCGCAAGCGAAAAGCCCTTTTACTGACGTTTTAAAAATGGACCTGTAAATTCCACAAATTCCACACGCTCGTTTCCTTTCCGGTCTGCTATTGGCCTTCACGTGTGTTTTTGTTTTAAAGCGAACATACCATAGGTCAGAGGCGGGCGAATAGCTCCGCCTCTGTCCTATTGGTGTCTGTTACGCGAATTTCCTGACCTATTGCTTTCAATTATCGGGCCAGACTTGTGCGTGATAATTCAAAGCATATGTCAGGAAAGGCGCGCGCACCACACCCGGCTTTGTTTTTTTCCCCCCGATTGCTTTCAGTTTCCCTCAGCGTGGCTCAGGCGGCCGACAAGCACATAGAGACCCGACCTTCCTCTGTACATCTGGGCTAACCGGAGCAGAGAGGGGAGTGCTGGTAGGAGTGTTTTTACGGCCTGCGGACGACACACCCTCCCCAATGAACCTAGGGCTCTGGCTGCTTGGGTATAGGCATCCGTGCTGCAAGAAGCTGAAAGTGCTTCCACGCTTCAGCCTCTCTCTGCGAACATTAATCTGTCCTGGGAAGTAGGCGCCTCCTTTCACTAACTAAGTAAAGGCACTCTTCGTGATCTCACGTGCCAGGAAGCCCTACCTTGAAAGCAGCGTGGGTAGGAAGCAGTGCCTCCTCTCTACAGGGCAGCGGCTGCGTCCCCCGCCCGTCTGTGGAGTGGGGCGCTGGGGATTCTCCGGCTCCTCGTGAAGTGCACCCCATCTCGGGCGGTCGATATGGAATCTAGGTTTGAGAGGACGAGCACACAACTGTGCACCTCATCCCGCGGGCTGCAGCCCTGTGTGTGTGTCATTGTGCTACTGTACTGTAGCGCTGTATGTAGTGCAAAGCGCTCATCACTTGTATTCGGGAAGAGCAGTGGAGCTTTAAGTGGGATGAAAAAAACTAGGGGGGCTCATAAAGGGGCGTGGCCACTGTAATTAAGGGTGTGATTTAAAACACTTAAGCTACAAATCTGTGTTTAGCACGCTGTGCCGCCCGACTTGTATTTTGATCTTTCTGTCATTACATCCAGAGATACAATACAAGTGGCATCATACCTACAACAAGGAAGGACCATTGGCTTTGTCAATGGTTGTTAGTTGAACCTGGGGGCGCACCTCATCCCGCGGAATGCAGCCTGGATGTGTCATTGTGCTACTGTACTGTAGCGCTGTATTTAGTGCATGCGGCACAAAGCACTCATCACTTATACTCGGGAAGAGCAGTGGAGCTTTAAGTGGGATGAAAAAACTAGGGGGGGCTCGTAAAGGGGCGTGGCCACTGTAATTAAGGGTGTGATTTATTTATTTATTTATTTATTTATTTAACATGTAACGTGCAACAGCTACCCGCAGTGGGTTTCCCGGCGCTAGGGATAGACTCAAGAAGAAAGAAATATCAGGTAATATCAAGCAGACCAGAGCAACGGGCAGATCACTCAAAAAGCTAGGTCTTAAGTCCCTTCTGGAACCGCAGCAAGTTATTCTCCAATTTTAAAGCAACTGGTAAAGCGTTCCAGAGCTTAGGACCTAGATGAGCGAAAGACCGCCCACCCATTCTAGCGAGTTTGAATCTTGGGATAATGAAGTCTCCATTCCCAGAAGATCTAAGGGTTCGATGAGTCCTATATGGTTGAACTAAGTTCTGTAGGTATTTAGGGGCTGTGCCCTGCCTGATCTTGAACAGATAACATAAGGCTTTAAATGTAATCCGGCTTGAGATTTTAAGCCAGTGTAAGTCACGCAGAGCAGAGGATGCTGAAATTCCCCATGGGACCTTCCGAAGCAGGCGGGCAGCCGCATTGTGGACTACCTGAAGAATCTTAATGGTTGCAACATCAGCTCCCAAATAGAGAACATTACCGTAGTCCAGGCGGAAAACAACCAACGCCTGGACAACAGTTCTCTGGGTGGATAGGGGCACCATCCAAAAAATTTTCTGGAGCCATCTTAAGGTGGAAAAGCAGATCGCAGCAACCTTAGTAGCCTGCTGCCTTATAGGTAACTTGTCGTCAACAAGGAAACCAAGGTTGCGAACCACTGTGGCTGGTTGTGGAAGTGGTTCCATATCACTAGGCCAATGTTGGGGGCCCCATAGATTTTTATTCTTGCCCAATATCACCACCTCTGTCTTCTCCCCGTTTAATTTCAGACAGTTTGCCTGCATCCACTCGGCCACGCGTACCAGGCCGAGCTTTAGAGCAGAGGGGCTGTCCTCATCTCTGCCTGACAGAGAGAAGACAATTTGGGTGTCATCGGCATAGGAGAATAGCGTCAGCCCCGCTTCCTCCACAATGGTGGCCAGGGGTCTTACGTAGATATTAAACAGTAAGGGGCTGAGTATAGACCCCTGGGGAACACCATAAGCCAATGAGCAGGTTGTAGATGTAGCTTTGGCTGAGAAAACCTGGAAGGTACGCCCACTAAGAAAGGAGGCAATCCAGGCTAAAGCCGAGCCTGCCACTCCCAGGGAACGGAGAGATCTCAAAAGGATGGAATGGGACATGGTATCGAACGCGGCACTCAAATCCAGCAGGATGAGTGCAGATGTTTCACCTTGATCGATACCGTGTCGTAGACTCTCCGTAACTCCGAGAAGTGCTGTCTCTGTGGAGTAGTGAGCTCGGAAGCCGGACTGGGATGAGTGTAAAAAAACAGAACTCTCCACTAGATGGTTCAGTTGAGTGTTGACGTGCCTTTCCAGGATTTTCGAAAAGATGGGCAACAGGGATATGGGCCTGAAGTTAGAAGGATTAGAAACAACCGCACCAGCCTTTTTTAGAAGGGGCACCACCATTGCATGTTTCCATGCCTGGGGGACATGAGATTCCTTTAAAGAGGCATTTAACAATTTTGTAAATACCTGATATAAGTTGGGATCTAACATCTTCAGGATTTTGGCAGGTAAAGGATCGCGGGGAGAGCCTGATTTTACACTATTCAAGCATGAAAGGAAGGCGGCATCATCAAACAGTTGCCATTCCGTGAGCTTCACTGAGGTGACGGAAATTTCAGGCAACAACGAAAATCCAGTCTGGGATTTCTCTGCCGTAGAACTCAGGGAATCATAGATGCACTCAACCTTTGAAATAAAAAAACTCCGCCAGCAACTGACATTGAGCCACATCCAAGGAAGGGGGAATTGGAGTAGTATCAGCTCCTGTTAATTTCCTGACAACGGAAAACAGAACTCGAGGACAATTTTGCGCTTGCGTTACCGTATTTGTGGTATAGGCAGCTCTCGCACTTTTGCACTGCTTATGGTAACCTCTAAGGGCTTCCTTATAGGCCACTTTCCGCGATACGCCTCCATCTCCTTTCAAGTGCCTTGCAGTTGGCCCGAAGCTTCAACTCCTCTGAGAACCAAGGTTAAAACACATAAGCTACAAATCTGTGTTTGGCACGCTGTGCCACCCGACTTGTATTTTGATCTTTCTGTCATTGCATCCAGAGATATGAATCAAGTGACATCATGCCTGCAACAAGGCAGGACCATTGGCTTTGTCAATGGTTGTTAGTTGAACCTGGGGGTGCACCTCATCCTGCGGGCTGCAGCCCTGTGTGTGTGTCATTGTGCTACTGTACTCTAGCGCTGAATGTAGTGCACGCGGCACAAATCACTCATCACTTATACTCTGAAAGACCAGTGGAGCTTTAAGTGGGATAAAACAACTAGGGGGTCTCGTAAATGGGCGTGGCCAATGTAATTAAGGGTGTGATTTAACACGCACAAGTTAAAAATCTGTGTTTAGCACGCTGTGCCGCCTGACTTGTATTTTGATGTTTCTGTCATTGCATCCAGAGATACGATACAAGTGACATCATACCTACAACAAGGCAGGACAATTGGCTCGGTCAATGGTTGTTAGTTGAACCTGGGGGTGCACCTCATCCCGCGGGCTACAGCCCTGTGTGTGTGTGTCATTGTGCTACTGTACTGTAGGGCTGTATGTAGTGCACGCGGCACAAAGCGCTCATCACTTATACTCTGGCAGAGCAGTGGAGCAGAAATGGCGCCAAGCGCGCACACTGCGCTCTAAGCTCTATAGTCAGGGTTTTAAGTGGGATGAAAAAACTAGGGGACTCTTAATGGGGCGTGGTGACTGTAATTAAGGCTTGATTTAAAACACTTAAGCTAAAAATCTGTGTGCCGCCCGACTTGTATTTTGATGTTTCTGTCATTGCATCCAGATATACGAGTGACATCATACCTACAAGACAGGACCATTGGCTTTGTCAATGGTTGTTAGTTGAACCTGGGGGTGCACCTCACCCTGCAATGCAATGGGTCTTGCATTATTAAAGTTTAAGCTATTGGCATTGTAAATGATAATGTCTTTTATTCATTTGTATAGGTGCGTAAACAAGCTTTGTACTTCTAGTCCATGCTTATGAGAAGCAAGGCTGGCAGTCTCTTTTACTGCCAGCCTTGCTCATCGTAAGCAAGAACTTTACGTTCAAAGTGCGTGTTTATGCATCGATTGCTGGTTTTAAAAACAAATGAATAAAGTTTCCTGTATTTCCTATAAGGTCAGTTTTAGTAATGTGGCCCTTTACCTACAACTGTATGCTTATTCAAAGTTTGCAATATTTCCTATAGAGTCAAATTTAGTGATGTGTGCTCTTACCTACAACTGTCATTAAACAAAGTTTGCATTTTCAATATCAATAACCATCTTTTACTTGCAAAATGTGTTTTCTTTTTCGCAAACTGTAAATCAAAGTCACAAACACATATTTTACGTACATACCCATTGCATAACTAAGATTTTCAAAAAAAGATGCAAAATACATACATCAATATTTATTAACTACTTCTTCAACAAGCTATCATTTAACTTTTTTATACACTTACGCATTACATGTGATTGTATTTCAGTATAATTGCAATTCCATAACTAGCACTAACAACATTGCCATTTTCAATGCCAACTGCTCAAACTTTAATAATGCGAGACCTATTGCATTTCCAACGCTTGTTTAAATTGATGGGAGTTGGCAAAGTAGCAGGTACACCCCCCTACAGGAATGGGCGGGACCGCATTTAACAAAGCACGCCATTTTGCAAATACCTGGAGGTTTCACAGCTATAGAGGAAGTTTCCAGTCCTGCCACTAATTGGCCTACAAACACATACTGGCTGTGAATATGAAAGAGCCTGCGACTAAAGGTTGCGGGTATTATAAACGTGATCTTATTCTTTTGGTTGGTAGTATCAAGGCGAATATATCTGGACTGTGTTGTGTGAAACCAATCAATCAATCAATCAGTGTCTGTTACGCGCTGCTACTCACCTGTGAGGATCTCAAGGTGCTTGGGGAGGGGTGGGGGGGCTGCAAGTCCTGATGGGCTCTAAGGTTCATTTGAAGAGCCAGGTCTTGAGATCCTTCTTGAAAAGCTATTAGATGTACACTGCTTTGTACTTTGTTGTAATAATAGAAGTTATTTGAATCTTGATCAAAGTCCTGTATTCAAGAGTATTACTCAGATATCAGTACCATTTGTAGATCCACATTGACATGCCGAAACAGAGATGCGAGACCTGCTGACCTTAGTCCCGGACTTTCTCCTCTTCCTCACGGAAACATGGCTGACCCTAGCATCAGCACCAAACATCGCCATGGCCACTCCTCCCTGATATAAGACCCTCAGACAAGACCCCCAACTCAGGCCCAGTGAAGGACTTCCCATCATCTTTAAAGAAACAATCCGCAGAACTGATTTCATAGACATCAAACCCATTTACACCGAGCACCTCACCTTCAAACTGCAAATTATCTCCAACTCCACCCTATGCGGCACCCAGGTTTTCCGATCCCCAGGAGCAAGCACCACCTTCACCAGCAGCATCACGGACTACATTGCTCCAATAATCCTCTACTCCAGTGCCTTCATCCTACTGGGAGACGTCAACTTTTGCCTCGCCGCCCCAAACTCTTCTCCCCTCCTCAAAAACCTTTGACCCTGGGACTCACCCAGCATGTATGTGACCTCCCACCTGTGCTACCAGACACATTTTGGACCAAATGTTTACCTCATCAAGCAACAACCATCACCTGTAATGAGCCTGACCTCGTCTACTTCTATATCGACATGTCCCATCACAGAATTTAAACCGCTACAAGCCTGGCTAACTGCTGCTAGAAGAATTCAGCAGAGCAGGATTGGGCCTTCACCCTCTCTAAGAACCACTAAGAACATTCAGGCAACTTACCAACAGATATCAAGTATTTAAATGACTGAATTACCATCTGAACAACGACACTGTAGTCCCTCGCAAACAAAGCAAACAGCAAGAATGCACATGCAAGTCATCTCATACACAGAAGAACTCCGGGATGACCAAGCGGCTCTGCACGCAAGTAGAAAGCAGGTGGAGATTAAGACAAGAAGCCAAGGACAGAGACACCATCAAATCCACCTTGAGATGCTATCACCAAAAAATCTGGAACACCAGGTGGAAGGCCCCAGCAAACTGCATTAACATCAGCTCCAACTGCAGCAAAGAAATAATCTCCATAATGAAGGACATCATCACACTCGCAGCCACTGTCAGCAACATCACCCCATCTCAAGAACCATGCAGCAATCTCTCAGACTTTTTTAGTAATAAAATCACAGCCATGTATGATAACTTCAACTCTCAATCTGACCCCATCATCCTTGTAGCCAAGACCGCACCATGACCACATGGAACACCAGCCCCTCAGATGAAACTACCACAATCATGGAGCCCATTCTCAACTGGGCCCCATCAGATATGTGTTCCTACTAAGTCTTCAATAAAGGACTCATCCCCATCAGCAAATCCCTCACATGCATCCTCAACATCTCCATCAACACATCCAAATTCCCGGAAGCCTTGAAGCACTGGCTGCCAACACCCTACTGAAGAAGCCCTCCGCAGACATGCTAACTGCCGACCAATCCGCCACTAACTCCACCCAGCCAAAGTCCTCTAGAAAGCCATAACTAATGTAATGTAATACAGACTTATAAAGCGCACCATCACCCCACGAGTATCCGGGCGCTGAGGTTACAGGTACTATCCTAATTGCACAAGTTTACCAATCGGATGCCTGTCCTACACTACATCCTACGGAAGAGCCAGGTTTTAATGCCTCCCCGAACACCTCATCAACCACTAGCTCCTCAACATCAGAGTCTGGACTCACTTGACCACAGTACAGATACAGCTCATTACAGCAACATACATCAATATGATTGTAGACCTAGCAGATACTACGACTCTCATCCTACTGGATCTCTTAGCACCGCTTGACGCGGTCTCCCTTCCTCATCAGACTACTGCTCGGGCCCGCATTCAGGGACCTTCACTCTAATGTATCTTCACATTCTTAATCGGAAGAACTCTGTCAACCTGCTGCCCTACGCCTTTGAAACCCGGCAACTCATCTGCAAGAGTACCTCAAGGCTCCTCACTGAGCCCCACCAGTTCCAACATGTGTGTGACAACACTAGCCGATGCCATCCGCATCCCCGGCATCAATATCCTCTCCTATGCTGACAGGACACAACTTATACTGTCCTTCTCTGGCATATTTTCCAAAGTAAGGAACATGTTTACCGCCTGGATGAAATCCAACTGTCTCAAGCTGAACATATGTATAATCAATTGGAGGAAGGAGAGAGAGAGATCGGATCCTTTCAGTCTCCATTCAGTTATTTATAATCAATTAAGGGAAAGGATCACTATTCCTGCGCGAACCAAGGTCTGCAGGTAGGTATCTGGGTGTCTCCCAATAAAAAGACCCTCATACACGTGTTTTTTTTTATTACTCGTAGCGGTATATGATGTGTCCCCGCTTCTTTTAACACGTGAGTGCGTAATCCTTGGGTCAGTTCTTTTGTGTACACCCTCTGCCAGGAGGCTTTACCTTTGGCTAAGGCAGTAATGATCATGGAAAAGTGGGAAAGTGAGTGGGGAGGTGGTGATATATTAAAAATTGGCCGGACAGCCAGTAAGTGGACTTTAATGAGTCTGGATTCGGACAATTGTAAAATTAGTTCGTGCAGCTATGGAATTGGTTATGGATTCTAGCGCACTCAGATAGTTTGGTAAAAAGCGGTCGACACGTTTCAGCCTTGGTTGATAATTGGTCAGTAGGCTTTCTTCAGGACCAGTAAGTGGTAAAGTGAATAGAAGTGAAAGAATAGGTAAAATTATAACCTGATTCTTCGGGTGGTAGAAGGTCGCATTGTACCTGTAAAGAAAGAAAAATGTGCACACGACAACAAATAGGGGAAAGGGATGGGGGGGCGGGGGGGAAGACACATGATTATGTACAATTGTACAATCTCAAAATCACTCGATTTTGAAAAGAAACTAAACAAGCATTTACAATGCAATGGTTTTGCCTTTGTTAACCCCTTCAGTGCTGATGACAAAGCCAGCTCGTCATGGGCTTTACCTGCCCTGTGCTTATGACGAGCTGGCTTTGTCATGTAAAGTGGGATTTATTAAATTGCAGCACCCAGCGGGAAAACCCATAGCAGCCAAGGTGTTAAAGTTTGAGCTTTTGGCATTGCTCTTGACAATATTTTTATTTATGTTTTTTTAACATAAACAAATGGCATTGTCATTTACAATGCCACTAGCTTTCTCTCGCAAATGACACACACAAACACCCACAGAGAGCCCCCCAACACACTCAGAGGCCTCCCCACACACCCACCCATACTGAGCCCCCCACACACACAGCCACACAAAGCCCCCCCCACACACCCACAGAGCCTCCCTACACACTGCGAGCCCCCCACACACTGCGAGCCCCCCCCACACACTGCGAGCCCCCCCCACACACTGCGAGCCCCCCCACACACTGCAGCCCCCCCCACACACTGCGAGCCCCCCCCACACACTGCAAGCCCCCCCCACACACACTGCGAGCCCCCTAACACTTTACAATGCAACGGTTTCGCCTTTGCAAAAGTTAGAGCTATTGGCATTGTAAATGACAACATTTTTATCTATGTGTTAGATTTGGCATCAGGTGCCTGGGAGAGCACAAAAGCAGTAAGTGATTTCCACCATGTCCCGTTTCCTTAAAGGACCATTTTCGACTACTGGAGGTTACAAAAATATATCCAGACATGAAGGGAAGTTACTCTTCATTGTGTAATACCCTGCCGTAGGAATTGCATTCACCAGGGGGCCCTTGCTATTTTCGAATATGGTCACAAAAATATATCCAGACATGAAGGGATATGAAGACTAGGACAATACGCATAGGAAAAATACTAACAAATACTGTCTAACAAACTTTACCAACCTCCTTCCATTGCCTTCATTACACAAGACAGCAAAGCCTAGAATCAAATATTGGCAGCACCCGGACAGGCAAATACAGATTACGCATACAAAAAGATTAAGGACGTTTATCAAGATACTGCTGTTCTCTCTGTCCCAAACATCATTATTGTGTTTCCTGTAAGCGTAAGCACTACACTGGTGAATTAGTGCATGAAGTATAAAGTGGACAGAAAGGTATTGATTGGGCAGTGTAGCAAAAAAAACATACATTGGAAGTGTATTATTGTATTGACTCAATGCCTATAATGCGTTGCCTGCTTAAGAGAAGCCATGATCACAACAAAAAATATCACAAGCATCATACTTATAACAAGTTCACGACCAACAGTAAAAGAAGTACAAGGATTAAAAAATGCAAGGCTGGACACAGTATGACCCCCTGCGCCCTCCTTGACCAACACCACCTTTACTTGTGGGATTCATATGAACTGAGCTCTGGGCACAATGTATAAACATGTATAAACATGGATGTGTAACAAAAATGAACATAAAAAAGGAAATACCGAAACGAAGTTATTCCCAAAGACTCCGCACCTACAAGGCACTTTCTTACTAAACATTACGTGCTCTGTCCAAAAGTCGTGAAAATACTAGCAACAATCACACTTCTGACTGCCAACCGTAGGTAGCGAGTAAAATGAAATACAGCAGTGCATGTTCAAATCTTGGCACCACTTGCCCCAAAATCTATACTGACAGCATCATTAATATATTACAGGCAGTTTGAGCAATTTATATGAAGAGTATCCAGTCAACAATTTAATGGATAAAGCATATAAATAAGGGCTATGCTGATGTAAACATGGTTATCTCTATAGCAGGTTACCAGCCATCCCCATTGTGGCCCTCTACTATGCATTACTCAGGGTAGCAATAGCAGACCATGTAAATAATGTCAGTAGTACAATAAAATCAAAAAGAATGTAGGAATTGAGAATTTCTTTGACATCAAGGAACTGGATAAAGTGTCTAGGCAACACATTTGAATAAAATAAACACATAAATATACTCTTCTCCATAAGCCTATTCCTTCAGCATAAAAAAAGCCTTCCATTCAACTTGTTACTCAGGCTAGCAATTGGAACGCATAAAACACTTACATAAGGCACATATTAAGAAAACTACACAAACTAGTATTTAGTGACAGTCTTCCTCACCCAGACTAGACCATTCTAGAAGTACACAACCAAGATATTCACAAGAGTTGCACGGCTGAACAAGTGATTTTTGCAGCTCCCTCCTGATGCTCATGAAGGCCTTCCCTTACAGCACAATACAAAGGGTAGCAATTCCAAAACACGTGATAGGGCAACAAATTCACTGCCTAGCAAAAACACGCCATGTCAGTAATATATAACCAAGCACTAAAATAGTGGTATCAAAGAGGAACATGAGGAGGGAGAGGGAGGAAGCAGGGAATTATGTCATGACGATCCATGGGAGGGATGGGGATATGTAAGATTATTTATGAAAATCGAATAAATATGAAGTAGCTTTGAAATATTTAAGAATGTATTCAACATTGCAACCAAATGTATATTAAATGTGATTTTTGAAACTCCAATAAAATATGTTTTAAAAAAAAAATCTGTAAACATACAGACCAGAACCTGTGAAGATCTTTGCTAGGAGCACTATGCAGCGATCAAGAGGGTTACTGGCAGTGCTGACCCTTGAAAGACTGCACAGGTGATTTTGTTGCGAGTTGGGAGGCAACTGGACAGATTTATCTGGCGATACTTGTTAGGCAGAAATTAACTAAACCCTAAATTACTGTTCCTCTGACACAACAGTCAGTTGCAGTCAGCCCAACAGTATTATGAGCTTTTCAGTGTTGAAAACCACTAAGCAATCAGGGTGGTGAGTACACATGCATGACCCTCATCTAATGCAGTGGGCAGGTATGAACCAACTGCCTCCCACAAACACAAGAAAGGCCAGTAGAGCTAGGCTTTAATGAGGAAGAGATATAGGTCAGCCAGCATACAGATGACACTGCACGACATACCACTAAATGAAATCTATGGCCCAACATAAGTTAAAAAGACAAACCTAAACATTCAGCATCCCTTTGCGGGCATGCCCACAATTGATATATGGGACCTCATGACTACATGTTTGGTCCTCCCATAGTAAAGAAACAATACACTAAAAAGAGGTTCCCAATGTACAGTGGTACGTCTCAGACATTGCTGAGTAACAGAGGACCAATCATATGTAAAGATGCAGACAAATATAGCTTAAAATAACTACAAAAAGGACCACCAATTATGCTTTTCTAAGACATTACAAAAGATCAGCGGATTTATTTGCATCTTGTTATTTAATTACTCTGTGTTTAAAACTAAATCAGAGCCATAGGCAAGATATTGCTGTGTTAAAACATATTGCAGGGTAGAGAAGAATCGCTATGCCTTCTGAAGCACGAACCTTGTGTCCCCCCTATCAGGGGTCATGATAAAGAAGAATCAAAGTAATAATTTAAGGGAAAACGTTGGTGTCTCCGTGTCTCAGTGCCCCAGGCACGTCAGCATTACTTATTCTCCTGCAGAGTGCATGCCAGCCCGACTGGATTATCTAATGCTCCAGTCCCAGCACACTGTTAAAGTTGTGTCGAAAGGTGTCCGTCATGTCGGGCATAAGACACCGCAGCCGAAACCTCACACTTCATCGCTTCACAGACACCCGGCTCCTAGACCTCACCTCTGCCCCACCCCCTGGCTTTTGCTCCCATGATGAAGCTGGCAGAGACAGCACAGCCCCCGACATCCTCTGCCTTAAGGGGTGGGTCTTAACTGATTTTTTCCGGGGCAGAACAGGTTAAAACTTGGAAGTTGCCAAATAACGAGCTTATGATGAGCATACAAAGGGATCGACAAGCATCAAAAGGCACAGATGCCCTGAAAGATCAACTAATAGTATCACCTTTAATCTGCTCAGTATCAGAAGCAATCTATACGTGCTAACACACTCCCCACCACAGCTCGTGCAGTCTCTGCCAGCTATGGAAAAAACACCCTGCACTAAGAATGCCTCAATTATGTTCGTAACAGTGCAGCTCATCGGCACAGACACTAATGACTTAAGGACTTTGATGCACACATTCGTACAAATTATTTTTATACAATGCATTCTTTTTCTCATGGGAGAACACCCAAAGAACTACACAAACACAGTAAATATCAGTTACAAAGTTCTGAAAAGGATATTCTGGTCACAGCAGCTATCTCACACAGAATGCTCTGCCACTTTCCCCACAAAGACCAAAGCTTTGCATCATTCTCTTACGGCCCCCTGTACAGTAGATCCATATCCTGCAAAATCCAACTGCAACAGACAGTTGAGACTTTGGAATCACAAGGAGTTTTTTTTATTAATGTCCGATGCTTTTGACTTCTGATGCGAAGCACAGTCTGAGTCAGAAGCTGAATGAACAGCTCTGGGGAACCCTGAAAATTATCCAAGACCCAGACTAGAGATCATGGAAAGAAGCAGGGAGGACAGATGGATACAGGACCAGGTCGAAGCTGAGGATCAAAGAGATCGAAATGCGAGCAATAAGAAGCGGACAGCCTGCAATCGAATCTAATTGCAGATCAACTCACTCCAGCAGCGAAGGCAACAGAGTCTATGATCCCACAAGCCACTAACATACATGACAGTCCAAATCATGCCCTCAAAAATGTTTTCCTTCAAGTCAACCACAACCCACATTTGCATCAATATATGAACTCAATAACCAAGCAACACATACAGAAAAGATTTTGCTGCATTACACACGGAGAGGGGGGGGGGGGATGCGGGGGCGGGGGCGGGAACGGACACTCGGGTAGCGGGAGGGAGCCTCCCCTAGCCCCAGCACGGAGGGTAAACAAAGCACTCACCTGGACTTCGTTCCGGCAGATCTCTTGCTTCCTGCTCTCCACTCCTCCTCCCGATGACGCGGCGGAGGCTCGGTCGGCTAGGCCAATCCCAGCGCGGATGGCCGTGTTCCTTGTAACCTGCACCAGCCTATGCCATGCATTTACGACCCACCATTTGTAGGTCTTCTCTGACTTTGTAATCGTACGAGCAAAATGCCACAGACTGCACGGCCGAGTTGACGCCTTTCCAAACTTTGTCTGTGCATGCAGTATTTTTGCAGAGACTTTTCTGTCTCGTGAAGATTGTATTTCATACTATGGCCAACGGAGCGGGATTTTTTTCAAATAAAGCTGCCGCTTGTGTAACAAGAATTTGCGCGCGATTTCTTAGGTCCTGACAGTCAGGCAGGCTCATATTTTTTGCGGAGCGTTTGATTGGTCACGAACGATTTCTTGCAGCTGTCTTCCAAGCGGCCAGCTGGTGCACCCATGTCAGCCAATCACTACGGGAGGACCTGCTTCCTTTTGTTCGTTCGTAGGAGTCCAATTGACTGAAGTAGTCTGGGTCTCCTGCTCGTTGGCTGCTTCTCTTCTGGCGCCAAGTGTGAATATCATATAAAGCCCGGCGAGCACTGAATATCCTCTGTCCGTTCGCAGTCTTTTAACTCGGCGTGTCTCTCGTGTTTTATTTTCTTTTATTAAAAAACGAAACTGAAAGCAGCCGAGGTGGGGCTCTGCTCTCTGCTCCACCCGCGCAGCCTCACGGCCCTAACATGCCGCGAATGCGGGAAGTAGAGGTATCGTTTGCAGAGAGGTTTGAGGGGACGGTGCGTGTAAACTGACCCAGTTTTTAGACATATTTGTTAAAGTAACAAATAAAGCACTGAGCGTGAGAGGCAGCGGGAGGGGGCGGGAACGGGGCCGGAGACACGGAGAGCGGGAGGGGGGCGGGAACGGGGCCGGAGACACGGAGGGCGGGAGGGGGTGGGAACGGGGCCGGAGACACGGAGAGCGGGAGAGTGGGTGGCGAAACGGCCAAAAAATAAAAGCAAGCACTCACCTGGACTTCTTCCGGGTGCAGTCAATGCCGGAACAGATTCGGGGGCGTTCCTGAGGGCTTTTGGCTGACGTAGCATGACGTCGCCAAAAGCCAAAAATTCTCGGGAACGCCCCCGAATCTGGTCCGGCATTGACGGACAGAGCCAACTTCCAATGGCTAGCCTCCATTTATGGAGCTAGCCAATGGGAGGAGGGGGCTGTTACCCGACTCCACACACAGAGCATAAGATTTTTTCCTAGCGCATGCGTACTTCGTACGCATGCATCGCTAGTCAAAACCTAAAAATGGCAATACTTTGCGCAGAATCACGTTCATTTCAGGCGTCAACTCTCCCATTCTCATGCTACAGCGAAGGAAAGTGATTTTGCTATACTGTAGTGCAGTGACCTTAGTTTTAGTTGTCTTAGTGTCATAGTGGCCTCCACAATGCTCATACATTGTGTAATGACATGCTTGGTATCGGAAGAGCAGGTGATTGTGATGTGTTCACTTGTGTGGGGTCATTATGTTGGATAAATACAGCAGTGTTTTTACATTGGTCTTGGTGATATGCTCACCTTTTAGAAAGACCGCAATGACGTGTTTGTCATGTGACAGTGATCTGTTTGGCATGGGGCGTTCGTAATTTGCATTTCTCTTTTAATTATTATTATTAATGGACATTTATTAAGCGCCTGGTTACGCCACTGGCGTGTTCCCGCGCTATGACAAGTGAAGTGGCTGTCCCCCCTCCTCCCACACAAGCTATCTGCTGAAAAGGTGCGTTTTAAGTTTTTTCCTGAACTGGACTTCGGAAGGTTCAAGCCGAAGTTCCAGCGGAAGATTATTCCAGCGCTTGGGAGCAAGGTATCTGAAGGATCTACCTCCCATACGGGCTTTGAATATTCTTGGGACTTTTAACAGCCCGCTCTGCGAGGATCGAAGACTGCGTGCAGGCTCATAATGGTATACTAGGCTCTGGAGCGGAAGAGGTGCTTTGCCGTTCAGGATACGATGACAAGTGGCAAGGGCCTTAAACTCCACTCTCCTCTCAATGGGGAGCCAATGGAGGGCCCGTAAAGCTGGTTTGGCGGATGACCTCCTAGGGAGTCTGAGAACCAGCCGCGCTGCCGCATTTTGAAGAACCTGCAGGCGGCCCATAACCCTGCCTGTGGTCCCCAAATAGAGCAGGTTCCCATAATCAAGTCGGAAGGTGACCAGGGCATGCACCAGCGTCTTACGAGCAGAAATGGGAAGCAGATCTAATACTTTCCTAAGGGCTCTCAGAACACTGAAGCATATCCCTGCCACCCGACCGACCTGTGGGCCATAGGTGAGGTCCTTATCCAGCCACACGCCAAGGTTCCTGGCCTCGCGGCAGGGAGCAGGAACTTCCCCCAGACAGGGTGGCCACCACGCCGACGACCACGCAGACGGTGCACCCCCCACCACGAGCACCTCGGTCTTGCTCCCGTTCAACTTTAAACAGTTTGCGGACATCCAGGCAGCAAGGTCTTTCATGCAGTTCCTGAAGATGTCCGCTGTAAGTCCGGGCGCGCGCGATAGGGAGATGACCAACTGCGTGTCATCGGCGTAGGACACCAGGCGGAGACCATACCCCTCCACGATAGCCGCCAGGGGGGAGACGTAGATGTTAAATAGAGTTGGGCTCAGGGACGAACCCTGAGGTACGCCCTGGCCCAACTCAATCTCCCTGGAGTAGCAATCACCCAATCTGACTTGAAAGCACCTATCAGAAAGGAAGGACTCGATCCAGCCAAGCGCAGCTCCTGTCACCCCTCCTCCATTCAGACATTGTAGCAAGGTGGAATGTGCTACAGTGTCGAATGCTGCGCTTAAATCTAGTAGGATCAATGCCATCGTTTGGCCCTCGTCTACTCCCTGTCCGAGTGCTTCCACCGCCACGAGAAGAGCAGACTCCGTCGAGTGACGGGGGCGGAAGCCAAATTGCGAGTCGTGGAGTAGCGAAGCCGTCTCCACGAACTGCATAAGCTGTATGTTGGCTATTTTTTCCGCCACCTTCGCCATATAGGGAAGGAGGGAAATAGGACGGAGGTTGTCCAGTTTTTCGAAGCTAACGTTGGTCTTCTTTTGCAGAGGAAGTACCACTGCCTGTTTCCAGGCCTTCGGGACCACCTGAGACTCAAAGGAGATGTCCAGTAGCTGACGCACATAGGGCTCTAGTACTGGCAAGCTGTCCTTTAGCCGACTAGGAGTGGTCGGATCTCTGGGGGAACCGGATTTTATGGATCCACAGATACGGAGGAGTTCCGTAGTGGAAGGAGTAACAAAAGTGGTTAGCCGATGTTCCCCTTTCATTCTGGGGGATTCCGAGGGGGCAGGGCCACTGTCTGTCCTCTGGGGGAAGGAGTTGTAAATGTTGGTGACCTTGGTTGCAAAGAACTCAGCAATTCGGTTGCAGCCCTCCGTGGTGCAGAGTTTCTTAGGCACCGCGGCGGGTTTTCCTATAGCAATAGATTTATAAATAGAGAAAAGCTCCTTGGTGGACTGCTTTGCTTCCTCTATCTTATTGCAGTAGTACAATGATTTGGCCTTCCTAATCAGCGTGTGATAGGCACGTCTGCAGTCTATGTAAACTGTTTTGGCCTGCATGGAATAGGCTATCCTCCATTGCCTTTCGGCACGTTTACATGCTGCTTTGGCCGTTCGCAGATCCTCATTGTACCAAGGTGCCGATCTTTGCACTCGGCCCCCTATTTTCGCCATACCCAAAGGTGCCACCTAATTCAGGGCTTCCAAAATGCGTTGGTCAAGGTTGGAATTAATTTCATCTACCCCATCGCCCCCAGGATGACCTTTCTCAGTGAGTGCCAGATTGAATTTGGCCTGGGAGAACGCTGTCCATCTACGCCTAGGGTGTTTATCAGCAGGGGGGTCATTGGGGCGAGGTCCCTGTATTTCGATGGTAATCCCTTTAGACCGTGCCTATGAGAGCATGCTTAGCGGGAATTGAGCCCGATGTAAAGTGCTCCCTTGATTTTCGTATTGTTATCGAACTCTCATTAGTTAGAAGAGTTGGGTGCAAAGTCACGTAGTAGCTTATGGATTCGTATTAAAGCCTACCTCTACGGGTTGATGATTTTTGCTTCATCAGGGAAGGGGCGTACAGAGGGAGGTAATGCTGTAGGGGGTAAAGAAGTCAGCCGTTAATTAGGCACGGTCTAAAGGGATTAAAAGAGAAATGCAATCTACGAACGCCCCATACCAAACAGATCACTGTCACATGACAAACACGTCATTGCGGTCTTTCTAAACGGTGAGCATATCACCAAGACCAATGTAAAAACACTGCTGTATTTATCCAACATAATGACCCCACACAAGTGAACACATCACGATCACCTGCTCTTCCGAAACCAAGCATGTCATTACACAATGTATGAGCACTGTGGAGGCCACTATGACACTAAGACAACTAAAACTAAGGGCACTGCACTACAGTATAGCAAAATCACTTTCCTTCACTGTAGCATGATAATGGGAGAGTTGACGCCTGAAATGAACGTGATTCTGCGCAAAGTATTGCCATTTTTTAGTTTCTTTTCAAAATCAAGTGATTTTGAGATAGTACATAATTGTGTGTCTTCTGCCCCCCCCCCCCCCCATCCCTTACCCCTATTTGTTGTCGTGTGCACATTTTTCTTTCTTTACAGGTACAATGCGACCTTCTACCCCCCGAAGAATCAGGTTATAATTTTACCTATTCTTTCACTTCTATTCACTTTACCACTTACTGGTCCTGAAGAAAGCCTACTGACCAATTATCAACCAAGGCTGAAACATGTTGACCGCTTTTTACCAAACTATCTGAGTGCGCTAGAATCCATAACCAATTCCATAGCTGCACGAACTCATTTTACAATTGTCCGAATCCAGACTCATTAAAGTCCACTTACTGGCTGTCCGGGCAATTTTTAATATATCACCACCTCCCCACTCACTTTCCCACTTTTCCACGATCACTACTGCCTTAACCAAAGGTAAAGCCTCCTGGCAGAGGTTGCACACAAAAGAACTGACCCAAGGATTACGCACTCACGTGTTAAAAGAAGCGGGGACACATCATATACCGCTACGAGTAATCAAAAAAATACGTGTATAAGGGTCTTTTTATTGGGAGACACCCAGATACCTACCTGCAGACCTTGGTTCGCGCAGGACTAGTGATCCTTTCCCTTAATTGATTATAAATCAAGCTGAACATAGACAATTGACAAAAGCAGGACCTGAAGTCGAGCCTTCTCTTACTTCGCTCCTATAGTGTGGAACAAGCTCCCACTTACTTTAGGAAGGCCTCCTCCTCTGAGCTGTTCAGTGACTCTCTAGTCTTCAAGTCTCTGTGGGTACGAGTCATTTTGGAACCAGGTAACAGTCGCTATGGATAGTTAGCTATACTTCCCGTTCAGTAGGCACTCTCGCACTGAGCGTGTTTTCCTCAAAATGACTAGCCGGGGTACTGTTGTTTTCCCTGCCTGTAATTCTCCAGTAGAGTCTTTCACATGTCCTCTTTGTTTGCCCAACTTACGCATGTGCCTGTAGAACTCAGCTAGCACCCATCTGTAGGCTCTTAGGAGTGCACAGCTCCGCTGCTCATCGCGTTTTGAGAACGGACTGTAACTTAATGTATGTCATTTCTGTAGCCAAGTTCTTGGGTACCATGTGGATACTTTGGAAACAAGCATTTACAATGCAATGGTTTCGCCTTTGCAAAAGTTAGAGCTATTGGCATTGTAAATGACAACATTTTTATTTATGTGTTGATTTTGAAAACAGATAAATAAATGGCATTGTCATTTACAATGCCAATAGCTTAATCTCTCGCAAATGCCACACCCACACACCCACAGAGCCCCCCCCACACAGAGCCCCCCCACACACACCCACACAGAGCCCCCCCACACCCACACAGAGCCCCCCCCACACCCACACAGAACCCCCCCCACACCCACACAGAGCCCCCCCCCCACACCCACACAGAGCCCCCCCCCCCACACCCACACAGAGCCCCCCCCACACACACACACAGAGCCCCCCGCACACCCACACAGAGCCCCCCCCACACACTGCGAGCCCCTCCCCACACACTGCGAGCCCCACACACTGGAGGCAGATGTCTCTTCTTGTCGCCTCACAAATATAAACCCAAGCACAGATCATGCAGGGCCCCCCTCGCTTCCCAGGGATGGGAATGCAGCTTCTTGTCTCACAAGTAAGGCAATGCCTGGCTGGCACCCAGCAACTGATTCCTAACCTCGTCACCAGACAGGGTCACTGGTCTATGCAGGGGCGTAACAAAGGCCCCTGTAGGCAGTGGAGTGCAGGGGATCGCCCATGCAACTGTTGGCCCCCGTTCTGCCCACAAATTATCATATATATAAGGCACAGGAGTTTCGGAGACACTGCACCACATTCTTTGTGTGGGTGGTGGGGTTTTTGCGTTACACCACTGGTTCTGCAGCATGCCTGCGGTGCACATTCACAGACCAGCAATGCTTGTGCAACACACTGCCATACGTTTGGCGCGCAAGCATGCTTCCCTATGCTCTGAAACAGCTCATGACTGGGTAAAAAAAGTATAACGTGCTGTCCTATGGTCTCGCGCTATCCAGGACTGCACATCAACACTTTGCCTATCCAGGACTGCACATCAGCACTTTGCCCCATGCATCGTCGAGTTCCAGGCAAGTGCAAGACCCAAGTGTGCTACCTTTTACCACAATGCAGGATTGTGCATGAACATTCGGCCCCCCACACACACCAAATTCGTTGTAGGACATCAAGCATGGCCCCAGACGCAAACTCCAGTACTGTGCATGACCACACTGTCCCGTGTTCTGCCACAATCCAGGACTGTGAATCAACATGTCCCCCCTTCCCTATTATGCGTAGTCTAGGGCAGAAACAACAACATGGGATATGAACGACTAAGGGCCACTGAGATGGGGCCTATCGCTGGTTCATTTGTAAACCACAACAAACCAGCAACGAGGGGGGTGGGGGGAGGGTGAGGAGCTCACGCACACAAGCAGCGAGGGGGACGAGCCACGCAAAGACAGCAAACAAAGACGACAGCCACGAGTTTCCACCAATTCTGTGAGCGGCCATACACGGAAACGACAAGACGGAGAGAAGCCACAACAATACACAGAGACGACAAAAACGGAAAGACGTACAAAGTTACAATATGCTGCTTACCTGCTCGCAAATCGAGGCACACATCCCAGCAACAGAAATCGCGCAGCCCACTCCTGCAAAAGCCACGATAAACTGAACAGAACATGCCGTCCACCCCAAAAAAAAACATCCGCCCACCGCCGCATGACGTTTTAAAAGGGGCGGAGAGGGGAAAAATCGCCGGAACGCCCACGAATCGCCTCGGACAATGACGGACATATCTCTCTTCCAATAGCTAGCCTCCATTTATGGAGCTAGCCAATGGAAGAGAGAGGCGGGACAAAGCCACATACTGCTTCTCAAAAGATTTTGCCTCAAATCGGACTCAGCGGACGCCAGGCGAAACCTAAAAAGGACCCCCCCCCTCTCCTAGGACCATGCTGGCTCATGTATTTTTTCTCTGGTTTTATATTTTGTATATTAGTACTACTTTTAGCACTACTCTGTACTCAATTGTATTCTGTATGTGCCAGTTGACATCTTATTGTTTTATCGAATCGTTTCTGGTGCTTATTTTACTTTAATCATGTACTTCGTTTTGTGTTGTATTGAGCAGTTTTATTCTGCATTTACATTTTTTTTGGCCCTGGCGGCCAAAATAGTTATTTGTCCTGAACTGAGCTCTCACTATGCATCACAGCTTTCTCCTTTCTGCTTGAATTCCACAAGAAGTAGAAGACCAGGCTCTTCGAGTAAGTCTATTAACCCTTCCCCCACCCCACCCCTCCCGGTTCGGGTCTAGTCTCACATACACACACAGCACCAGGAACTCCTCACAATGCACTATTAAAAATAATTATAACCCCATATACTTACATTAAAATTTCAAAGATTCCATTGTTTCCAGGGCGTGACCTTCTAAAAATCTCTCACCGTCAGATAAGGCTTGAAAACAGTGGCGTCTCCTAATAATGCGAATAGATAAAATGTTCCAGAGATTGATTACTGTTAACAGAATATTGGAACTCTTTTTTGCAGTGATGTCAGGCCATAAAGAAGAAATTTTAATGACGGGAGGGGGGGGGGGGGGGGGGGGGGGGGAATTTGGAAGTGACTGCATTTTTCCTGTAACATTTTTTTTCTCGGTTTACTGTTCTGTGATGAACACACAGCCTTGATTCCAAAACTGTGGATAAACCTCGATATCAGCCTTGATTTAGCCATAGTATGACATTTAGGAAACATTTACTTTGTGGCCTGAGATTCCTAATGCTCTTCCTTTTCCCTCTACTTTACAGACTGCAGCTATGCCTGCCCCACACTACACATATGCGGAGACTAATCACGGAGTTCCACACCAAGCACCACCACAACCTAGACCTCAGGATGAGGCCTGGGGACACCAAGGAGCATATGGCATGCCGCAGCCACCACAGCATTACTGGCCCGCTTCTTCAACAGCATCTAATGTAGTGCCTGGCAATCCAACAACATCTAATGTAGTGCCTGGCAATCCATTTCCTCAAGGATCTGCCTCCTCCTGGTCAGGCAATGGAGTAGCCCCAACTTCGTATGATGCAAAGGTAAGCCAATTGCAGTCAATGTAAGAAAATGTTTGCAAATGGAATAGATTCACTATAGGACAGAAAGGTGAGTGGAAATATTTGAGTTAATTCTCTCACAAGTAATTGTTGTGGAGTGGTTTGCATTCGGGGCATAACAGTGCAACATAGGTTTCTGTCAAGCGGACCGCTAATCTTGCAGAACTCTGAGGTCCGACTGACTTGATTACTGATGGAGCAAGCCCTACTTTGAGGTGAAGAGAGTATAGGTATGCTATATTAAAGTAGTGACATGCTACCAAGATATATTTCATCCTATCCTCCATTCTATGGTTCACAAAGGTAACACTTCAGAACACTGAAAAGCTTCAGACTTATGCATGTGAAAGTGCTTTTCTGAAACGAAGTGTACCTCCTGATACATTGTCAGCAATTACACCATTTTATAGGTCAGACTTGTCAATCTTGGGCATTCTTATAGAATAACTGTATGATTGGCATGTGAAATTTTCCTAGATCCGTAAGGGGAATTCCAACGGAGTCCCTTTCGTCAGTAGTGGTACCTGCAACTTTCTCAATGTCTGAAGCAACGACTGACCCCCTCTCCCTCCCTCTGAACATTTGTTAAATCAGAGAGTACTGTCTTGGACTTTTATACAACCTGATCACTGTAACGTTTTCCAAATCAACAGATTCCCTGCTGTGTGCCCGTTGGCAGAAATGGGTCTCCAAGCCATATACTGAGCACGATTGCCCACTTCTGCTGCTTGTAAATGATAAAAAATTGCAAGAAGCATGTCTAATATTTACGCTGGGCGTTGCCCTCATTGCCACTCATGGATATACCAATAGACTGATTGTGGCATTCTCTAGACCTGGTACGTGCTAACGAACTACTGCATTATAGCACCAATATGAAGGCCTAGCTGACATGACTTTGCTTTGATAGCCTCTCTTGTTGTGCTCTGTTTCTTGACAGAAGTCCGTCCCAGGGATGACAAATCACTGGAAAGTGGTTTGCCAGCTCTGTGGTTGTGGCACAGATCAGTGTCGTAGGGGAAATTGAAGTCAATAGTTCTGGCCACACACAAAAACTGGCAAAAGGAGCTGATTGCGAAGGCCTCTCGAGAGACTTATCTATAAGTGGAGCAATCAACTTCCAATTGTTGCTATTACTTGGGGACGCTGTCTCATGAGCATCCCATTGTTAAAGGGCGATCGTTCCTTTGATGGCCGAGACTTAGCTATTAATTCTTACAAGGTGGGCAAGCTGGAGATTCTTCCCTTTTTTTGTCTGGACTTGGGATAACATCTACATCTATGTACATCTGTACTGGTACCTGTGACCTTCTACACTGCTTTATCGTTGACCGGTCTTTCTGCCACTTTGCCTGTGTCTGGGCAGATCCTTTTTCTCTCATCACTAACACGTCTCCTTTTGTCTGTTCATGCAGTCACTAACAGTAGTTAGGGTTTGCATTCTTTTAGTCATAACTAATTTTATTTCTGTTCATTTCTAATACCTGAGCAAGAGTTATGTCGTCTTTACATACCCAGAGACTACCCGACAGAGGAGATCATAACATTCATTCAAATGGACCTGCAGGTTTCTGCTGGGGGCTTACTTGTAAACAGTATTCTTGTTCTGATTATTATGTCTCTTGGCATTCTGCTTTTTTGCCTCCATGGGACAGATTTTGAATGAAAAAATTGCAAAAAATGTGATTCATGCAAGACATTTTGGGTTCCTCTTAATGTGAGTGACACTCTTCAGTGAAGGGGAAACTTAAGAAACCTCTTGCAGGGAGAATCATTTGTCAGATTGGCTCAAAAAAAGAATAGTCATTGATGGTTTCTAAGTAGGATGTCCTGCTCATCTGTGTGAAATATTTATCAGCAGTCTCTGGGGGTTCTCTGCAAAAACAATCGATATAGCTAAGATCCTTGTCCTTACTCAAGAGTTATATGAAACAAACCCATCAGGCTCTGCTTAAAGTCCCTAGGTCAAAATGTTCCCTAAGATGTGGATTCATAGCTAGTAGCTTACCTGGAAGGAGTAAGCAATGTTGCAGGGAAACAGATAAAGAAAAAACAAGACTCCTCTTATCTAGGGAAAAGCAGGTTTACTGTTGAAGCAGGGAGTGCAGCTATCCCTTCATTAATGTCTCTTACAAAAGGTCGATTAATAGGTTACTCAGTAATTACATATTTGTACAAAACATCACATCACTTGTGTCTTTAAACTCCTGACCTTTCCCCTCTATACATTCTTTCTTGTAGAGTGTGTGTGTGTTTGCTTTTGACTGCTCTACTTCCAAGACTTTTTATCAGAATCTGGGTACCCTTGGCATACTCGTTTTCCTGATCCTATACTTCAATCAAATACAGCAACAACACCTTAATAAACTTCAAATGTTGCAAAACGCTGCAGCTATACTACTACTTGGCTTACCCAAGTTTAAGTCCCTCTCAGCCAAAATTCTGAAACTACACTGGATCTCTGTGAGACATTGCAATAAATTTAAGGCCTTGTGTACAGTCTTGAAAGCCCTCCTCAATACAGGCCCTTACCACCTTAGGCAGAATATTAAATGGTACATACAAATTAGAACCATTCGTTCCATGGAAACTAAAACCTTAGTGGTTCCCAAATTCAAGAAAACTAGCTGGGGAGGCAGAAGCTTTATCATAGCTTTGGCAAAGGCATGGAACTCATTGCCTTTCCACATAAAATCTTTTACCAATCTGCTCACATTCAGAAAAGAATTGAAAACCTGGCTTTCTAACATCTATGGCCTGATCTTAGATCATTCCCTGTGAATTAGAGCTAGCGTCGGGACACCTCCAGGTATGCGAGCGCATTACAAATTTATTTAACATAACATATATCGGTAAAGGTGTTATAAAATGTAGTCAATGTTATTTTTGAAGTATGTGTGCTGTAATTAAACATGCTTTGCATATTCTGGTCCTCTAGTGTTGAGTCCAGATGTGTGCAAGTTGTTTTCTTCGAAGAAGTCTTTTGAGTCAGGAGATAGCGTGACTCCTCCTCTTGGTGTTAATAATGCACATGGGCATTGACTCCATTGTTAGATTGCTTTATTTCCGCTGTCTGTTCCGGATGGGTTTTATTTCCGCTGCCCGTTATGGATGTGTGTGCCTGCGCTCTGGTTTGATATTGTTACGGTGCTCTTTTCTGTTTGCTCACTACCTTCCACTTCATCAGTATTTTTTTTAATCATGTTTCCAATTCTCGCATATTGGGATATACATATTTTGCAAAGTTGCTTCAACCGTGACCCACCTAGGGCTTCGCCCCTTAGGGCCTTCTCCAGTCTCCATCACATTTTCTTAAAATGCATTGCAGGTGATGGAATGGAAACCATTCTGTTATTGTCCTCGCTGCCACGTGAAGTACCTTCAAACCGAATAGTACCAGGTCTGTAATCTATGCTTGTTGCCGTAACATCAAGAAGCTGATTGTAATGCCTGCTGCTCCTTCCGCTCCAAGAAAACCTTTCGAGGCTGTCGTGCATGTCGACTGGAGATGACGCAGAGGTACATAGAGGACACTCCAGACCTTTTCAGGCAAGACTGTGTCGAGCAAGAAGAACCGTCTCAACTGTCGTAGGAGGAAGAGGCATTCTCTGTTGAGGGCATTTCAGGATCCAACCTTGAGGTGGAGATGGAGGATGTAACACCAAATCAGCAGTCTGGGTATGGTACGCCCTGCCTCCCAAAAACGTTTTGATCAGCTCAGAAGACATTCTGCCACTCTTGAAACATCATACAGAAACCCTTGGTCCACCACTGCCTTCCGGCCATGGTCGACATCGAGTAACTGTTTCAGGCACCCGCCTTCAGGCTTGGCTCCAAAAAACAATCCAAGCCGAAACCTCCCGCATTGACCATTTTGGTCTCTCAAAACCAGCCGACACCTACTCAACCCTCTGTGCTGAGCCGAATACCACTATCAACGTCCACCATTTCGATAATGGGCTGAACTTTGGCACCAAAACTTAAATTTGTGTCCGACCCGAAATCTTCGGAGGCGACATCGAAGCCTGATTCCTTTCAGACCATTGGAGCCAATCCTCCATAGACTTCAAAAGCATATGGATGCTAGATAGAAACAGATTCACATCCAGGCTCCTAACAGCCTTATCCTTGCCAGGTTTTTGGCACCAATTCCTCCACCCCGCAAAACAGTTTTCTTTTCAGGAGGCTCTAGATGTACTGGTTCCTGCGAACACCGCAAGAAGGCAAACCAGGCCTCCAGTCCTTTACCTCTTGTACCACCCTCATTGCCTCCACCAGCTTCACCCTCTCCACCACATTCTACATGGAACCCACTGAATATTTGACCTCAAGGGTCTCCAAATTCTGATACTGCTGGGCATGGTGGGGGACGGAACACCTTTGGTACACCACCACATGTTGACCCCTGGGATACCTATGATATCGATCCACCAGGGGACACAAACCAGATCTCTATCCCTCCCAACCTTCCTCTCCTAATTTCTCAACAGCTTATCAGGAGCTTATAGGGAAGAGTTGCTTTTTCCGTCAAGTGGAAATCCATAAAGAGCCCGTAGAAGATTTCTATTATGAGACCCTTTCCTCCACTCACATGGCTACATGATATCTGCAAATGCTAAAGGGCATGCTTAGGCCTACGGATGACCTCTTTAAAGACCCTGTCAGAGCTAGGGTTATCACACCCAGGGTTGATGAGAAGTATAAGGCTTCCCGAACTGATCCCATTTATATCTTGGGCCAACTGCCACCGGGCTCTCTGGTCATCACCATCGCTCAAAAGCGAGCAAACTCACAAGCCAGCGGAGATTCCCCGCCACCCAATAAAGAAAACAAACTTAAAGATGCACAGGGAAAAGGTTTGCAGCACAATCAGCCAATCATTGGTGAATACCCAACTCTAGGGGCCTTCTTTCTCAAAATGATCGTGCTCGCTGGACGAGATGGAGGACCTTCTCCAGTCCCTCCCAGATGATCACAAGAAACTGGGCCAAGAACTTTTTTCTAAAGGCAAACTTTTATCCAACACCTCCATCCGCTGTGCCTTTGACCCAACTGACACTACAGCTAGGGAAATTAATACTAGCATCCTACTAAGAAGGCATGCAAGGATCTGCGTTTCTGGGTTCAAACCAGAAGTTCGACAGAATGTGCTCAACATGTCATCGATAAAGAACATCTGTTTGGTCCTCAGGTGAACCAAACATTAGAAAAAATAAAAAAAGACACGAGAAGATAAAAGCAATAGTGACTCTCCAATCACCTGCTCCCCGTGTCTCTTTTAGCTGACCCAACTACTGTGTACGTTCCAAAGCAACCTCTTCTGACACCTCCACCTCATACCAGCACATTCAGGGTCAACCTACCTCCCCTCTGGGTTAATTCCGAGGGTCCTTCAGAGGTAACAATTTAAGAGGTAGAGGCAATGGTAATTCCCCACACGGAACACCCACCATCAATGACTTCCCTCTCCTACCCCAATCACATAACCAGTCGGAGGTCGCCTACATTTTCAACCCACATGGCAAACCGTTACATCAGACCAGAACATGGCAATTGTCTGGAGCTCATTTCCACACCTCCTAACATTCCACCTCGCAATCACAGGCTATTACTGGAGCATCAAACTTTGCTCAAACAGGGGGCGTGGCTACCGGCCGATCAAAATGGCCGCTTAGCCTGTGAGCTCCGGGGACCCAGCCGCCCTTTCCACTAAATCCGCACACTTATCCTGACAAATATACTGCTCTGATGACGGCCTCTAGGATCGGAGTGCAAGCGGTATCGCCTGATGTGACTCTCGTGTAAATCTGAGGTTTAAATCGAACCGAGAGACTGACTGACGAACTGCGGCCTACCTGGAGAACTAGGACCAGGGGCTAAAGTTGTGATCCGGCCGCCGTCCAGTAACCGGAAGTTTGACGTGTGCTCGTCTGGTGGCCTGACACCGATAACTATGGACCCCGGGAGGGGCGACTGCCTGCCCCCGCCTGGCGCTGAACTGCGGTTCCGGCCGCTGGCCGTGACAGAACCAAAGCTTGTGGCTGCGGTGAGTGTGGAACCCCCTTTGCCTGGCTATTGCCGCGAGATAGCAATCTATGCCCTGGGGGTGGCCCTCTCCCCCCCCACCTCCACCCCCCAGCATGGACCGGCGCACGCCCAGATAAACTGCCTACACCGGAGGCCCAGTCCTAAGTTCTTCAAGACTCCGGAGTGTCACAGGGCCTGAATCCGGGGTGTGGAGCGCCACAAAACAATACTGCTGCCTTCTATCTTTGCCCGACAGGTTAGCTGGCGCTGCCACTGCCCCATTGCTCCGTAGTACTGTGCGCTACAGGAATAAGGCGCCATGGCGGGCAGGGGACCGAGTCATACCACCACACAGGCGAAGCTGGATAAATTTGGTTATGAAAAAGGATCATCCCCTAGCTACTCTCAAACTAAGCCTGCAGACAACGAAGGGGCGAAAAAGGTCACTCGATCGTCCTGCTTGAAAAGGAGAATTAAACACTGGCTGAGAAGCTCGATGAGCAAGAAGGGCTGGCAAGGCGCAATAATGTTCGGATTATTGGTATTCCGGAGTCAGAAGGTGCAAGAGCTATGGACCTGTATGTTGAGGAACTAATTACCACCAAACTGCAACCTAAGGGACTTTCGAACTTTTTCTCGGTGGAGCGTGCACACAGGGTGCCCGGTGGCAAACCTAAACCGGGTGCACCCCCAAGACCGGCACTCGCTAGATTATTCAACTTTAGAGACCGAGATGCCATCTTACAAGCAGCAAGAAACTCCCCTCCCATCCGTGTCTTAAACTGCACTGTAACGTTCTTCCCGGATTACAAGGCGATGGTTTCTAGGAGAAGACGAAGCTTCTTGCGCCTTGATGCCTACGGGTTAAGTTGCGCTTTATAAGTCCCTATTAATAATAATAATAATTCTTGGAGGTCAAGAAATTACTCAGGGCACGGGAGTTACCCTACTCGATGCTCTTCCCTGCAAGACTTCGGGTGGTGGCAGACGAGAGAACATGGTTTTTTGACACGCCCGAGGCTGCACATGACTGGTTGGAAGGTTGGCGCATCGTGGACAGATCAGATCGTAGACCAAAACAGCACCGGGACGCTGAAGGCGCAGCCGGGGGCACTAGCTCTGGAGGCCCCGAAATGAACCACTCCCCGCTCGATGAAGAGGAATAAGCTCTGTTCCCATATCATTGCTCCCCGATTACAACAGTGATCCTGTGCAAATTCAGGCCTCTGCCGCCTGTGACTCTGAACTGAGGCAAGACATGGGGCTTTAAGGGGCTGGTGACTCGCTGAACTCTTCCCTCGACAAGCAAGTATTGGGGTACTGGGAGGGATAAAGCGTTCTGCTGAGTTGGGGTGGCGGGCAGTTGAAAGTTCGTCTAGCAGGGAGGCAGGGAGGGTGGGTGGGACACAGGGTGGTAGGGTGAATGGGTTGTTTTTCAGTGTTCTTTTTCCTTTTTGTATGGTAATGAAGGCGACATGTCTCTTGAATGAATGTGCATTGCAGGATCCGTCCCCTATGTGTTTTCAGTTCATTCTAGAATTTAGCCATTGCTTTACAGATGATATACTGATGTGGACTTAACTGTAATTGCACTACATATGCTAAAAATACTGCAAACATGTATGTTTATGTCGTCTACCGTGTTTGATGTAATAACAACAAGTTTAAAAAAAAAAAACGGACCTATGCAGATCTGTAATCCTACTTCGAGTTATGTACCCACATTGTTATGGAACGCCGCCGTACCCCCGGGTTGTCGGCACATGGGCTGTGTTATCCTGATAGTATAGAATACCTGTGTATGTCGCGGCCGGCACAGGGGGTTGTAGGCCAGAAGCTGTGTATACTGTTGAAGGTACAATAAAGGTCTTTGAGAAAAAAAAAACTTTGCTCAAACAGTAGGTTCAAGCTCTCCTCCTGAAAGGAGCCGTAGAGCCACTCCTTACACATCACCAAGTTTCAGCAGTGTACTCTGTACTTCCTAATACCCAAAAAAGATGTCTCTTTATGGCCAATTCTAGACCTCTGTCCCCTAAACAAAATACATCTGTCAGAGCACTTCCATGTGGTAACTCTACAAGATGTGATCCCACTTCTCCAACAAGGCGACTTTATGGCTACACTAGAACTAAAGGACTCCTATTTTCTCATTCCAATATACCCAGCACAATGCAGTTATCCAAGGTTTGTGGTGGGTGGCAAACATTATCAGTTTAAAGTCCTCCCTTTTGAGAGTAAGTTCCGCATGTTGGGTTTTCACTAAATACCTTGCAGTGGTAGCAGCACACCTATGCAGACTAAAAATCCATGTATTTCCATATCTGGATGATTGACTTATCTAAGCCAACACACACCAGTAGTGTCAACACCACACTCCGGTTACAATAGATCGTCGCTTAGGGTTTACTATCAAATTCACCAGGTCTCACCTTCACCCCCCCTACAGGTTTAACCTTATTTAGGGACTATTCTAAAGGCACAAATCGGCCTAGCTTATCCCAATACTGCAAGAATCCAGTCTTTCGAAGTTTTAACACCCCAATTTCAACAATATCACCAACTCATTCAAAACAGTCATGCATCTCTTAGGAATGATAGCCTCCTGCATTGCCATAGTTCTCTATGCATGACTATACATGCGACAGTTGCAGGAATGCTTAGCTTAACAGTGATCTCAGTCACAGGGTCATTTGGAAGATTTAGTGTTAATATATTGCCGCACTCATTACTCTGCAATGGTGGCACATCACAGATCTATTACAGGAGTGACCTTTCCTCGACTCTTCCACCCACCCCCCACATCACTGTCGCAACTGAGTCATCACTCATGAGATGGGGGCATACACTTGCAAGATCTCACAGTACAGGGTTTTTGGGATACCAAATACCTGGGTCTCCACATCAGCTACCTACAGCTTCAAGCTGTTCACCTAGCATTGAAAGCATTCCTACCTCACCTGGTCGGCAACGTTGTCCTAGTCTGGACAGACAATATGACCGCATGTATTGCCTACAGAAAGGCGGGGGGGGGTGTTCTACACTACTTTCTTACCTGTCTCAGACCTTTTGGCGCTGGGCTCCCCAACACAAAATTCATCTCTCAGCGGAGCACCTTCTGGGATCAGAGAACAATTTTGCCAACCTCCTCCGCAGGATGCAGCAGCAAGTCCACGAGTAGGAACTCCAACCACAAGTCGTCCTCCCATACATCCCAAGATGGAGGTTCCCTTAAGTAGATCTGTTCAGAACCATGGACGATGCTAAATGCCCAAATTTCGCATTCAGGTTCCCATGGATGATTTGGCCAGGGACATTTTCCTACGCTTTTCCTTCTCTTTTTCTCTTTCCATTTCTGGTTCAGAAGCTCAGGCCAACATCTCTCACTCGAATACTAGTAGCTCCCACATGGTCCAATCTGCCCTGGTTCACAACATTACTGGACCTCTCTATAATTCCCCACGAGATCCTCCCCACAAGGCCAGACCTTTTCACTCAGTACCATGGAGAAATCAGGCACCCAGATTCCAAGTCTCTAAACCTGGCGATCTAGCTCCTGAGGTCATAGAATTTGGTTACCTCAATCTTCCACTAAATGTATGACCATTCCTAAAGAAGCCTGTAGACCTACCAATTGAGCATGCTACGCGGTTAAGTGGAAAGATTTGCATTTTATTGTCACTCAAACCAAATGGATCCTTTTAATGTCACAGTATAGTCCATTGCCCGTTACTTGCTTCATTTACAACTCTCTGGGCTAGCATTCACCTCCATAAGGTTACATCTCTCCATAATCGCTGCCTATTTTAAACATAAGCAATACGTTTCTTTATTCAAAATATCAGTAATTTAAGGCTTCCTGGAAGGACTTAAAAGAGGAATTCAACCACGGGTTCTCCTACACCCTCCTGGAATCTTTCATTGTTTTTACACGACTTATGGGACCTCTGTTTGACCCCCTGCATACATGCCGCCTTCAATTTCCCTCTTGGAAGGTGCAATTTTTAATAGCTAATTACGTCACTCTGATGTGTGAGTGAGCTCCACGTTTTAACCTTGGAAGAGCCCTTCGTACAGTCCCACGGTGTCAGGGTTGTCCTCCGCACCAACCCCAAATTCCTTCCAATGGTTGACTCTCATTTTCACTTTAATCGGTCAATTGAGCTACAATTTTTTCCCTCAACCAGACTCCGTTGCGGAGAGGGCTTACCATACATTAGATGTCAAAAGAGCTCTCATGTACTACATTGATGGGACTAAAACATTTAGAAACACTAAATTACCATTTGTTGCTTTCTCACCACCTGCTAAAGTAAGGCCTATTTCAAAATCCGGTATTGCCAGATAGATAGGAGAGATGGTCAAGTGAATTCAAACATGTTACACTAAGGCCAAAGGAACTCTACCTACACCTCCTAGAGCACACTACTCAAAAGAAAAGAGCATCTATGTATTTCCTAGGAAACATTACAATAGGTGATATACATAAAGCAGCTACATGGTCTCCACCATACTCTTTCACTAAACATTATGTGGATGTTCTAGCACGCTAGCAAGCTAATGTGGATAAGGCTGTGCTGCATACATATTTTTCAAACCACTGCAACAACCACAGGTAAGCTAACGCTTCTGATGAGGATTTCTTTACAGTCTTTCCAAAGCATGTGTATTTACAGCCACACATGCCTCGAACGGAATGTTACTTTCCCTGTAGGCATCTGTTCGTGGGACGTAGTGCTATTGATTCACATATACCCATCCTCCTCCCCGGACACCTGTGGCCCCTGCAGGTTTTTTTCTCTTTTTATATGCCTGGACATCTTCACTTACCATTTACTTTTACGCTCCATTCTCAATCCAACAATGGAGTCAATGCCCATGTGCATTATGGCCAACAGGAGGAGTCAATCTACTGTGTGACTCGAAAGACTTCCTTGAAGAAAAACCATGTGGTCACATCCGGACCCAACACTAGATGGCAGAAGTATGCAAAGCATGTGAATCTATAGCACTACATACCACGAACAGATGCTTACAGGATAAGTAACCTATTCCTTTTCTAACAAAGTAAAATAAGTTCAATACATGATGCATTGCTTTAAAAAGGTTTAGAGTGTTTTTTATCATATTAGTATTATAATTTTAACTTATCTCACTTAGCAGGATGATTTAGTGAACTCTTGACATCTGCACGACTTGCATATCAGGACTTTGAATCCTGGGAAAGCAACTTGGCCTTTCCTTCTTTCAAGGTCAGGTAATTGAGTAGCGTGGGTGACAGTAACACCTTTTATTTACAGGTTTTAGACTGTGTTGTGAAGTATTATATATATTGTTACATTTCAGTTAAATAACTTATAATTCAAACTTGAATCCGAGTGAAATACACAAATGTTCAAATCGCAATGTGTGGTCAAGCTCAAATCATTCTACTTTGCTAGTGATAGTAGCTCTATTTATTATGACAGTAGTGTATTTGTGACTGTAAACGTTGTGATTAAATTAGCAATAAATTAATACATCTAAGCAAGACAATTTGGAAAGTGTAGTTATGTACACATTTGGCACATTGTGTCATTTCGAAGTATGTTTGGGAAACTAATATGAAAATCTTA
The DNA here is from genome assembly GCF_964263255.1 of Lissotriton vulgaris. Classification (NCBI taxonomy): domain Eukaryota; kingdom Metazoa; phylum Chordata; class Amphibia; order Caudata; family Salamandridae; genus Lissotriton; species Lissotriton vulgaris. The sequence goes on along the minus strand of NW_028248207.1, from coordinate 831,929 downwards.
ATTTTGAGTTACTGTGCAAAAGGTCTTAAAATAACATGGCGATCTAGTAATTAGGGGGGTGTATGGGTGGCTAAGGCACACACCTGTAGGATGGAACCTGTAGGCAGCTCAAAAAAGACTATGCCCACTTCCAATAACAAATATGCCCAAACTAGTAGAGCTGGTATATTCATGTATTTTTTTTTTTACTTTCTTGTTTTTTTGCAGGAACCTTCATACCCCCCCTCGTATAGTAAGCCAGAGCAAGTAACGAACCATTCTGGATACTATCCAGAGCCTGGCTCCTACAACACAAGAACGGTTCAAGAAAACAAGCCAACTCCTGTGAACCCAAAATCACACTATAGTGCGTCACCCCAACTGTATGACAATGGGCCAGTGAAAGAGCCAGTGAATGAAGATGATGGTCCAAATTCCGTCAATTCAAGTTCTTCAGACAATCTAGACTGTCATCCAGCGATTCAAAAAATTGTACAAGTTCTTGAGAAGGTCCAGTTCTTGGACAACGAAGTGGAAGAATTTGTAGGGAAAAAGACAGACAAGTCCTACAAATGCCTTGAGGAGCTGCTGACCAAGGAATTGTTGGAACTGGACTCAGTGGAAACAATGGGATTGGACAGCATTCGCCAGGTCAGAAAAGAAGCCGTTAGAAAGTTACAGGCAATCTTAGAAAAACTAGAGAGAAAGGGTTTGTGATCTTTCCCAGTGGAACAACAGTACGAGCCACTTGTAACTCTCTCTGAAACAGCTGTGGTTTTTGTGAACATAAAACAGGCTCATGTAACTGGAGTCCGCTATAAGCAATAAATGCGTTTTGCACTTCAGTGAACCTATTTGACCTTCAACATAAAGAACTGAACTTTAAATCTTGAGCTGTGGATGACTTTTTTGGGGCAATTGAGTTATAGAAGGAAAATAAATAGAACTGCCAATCTGCCAAATGGATCGTTCCAGCAACAGCCTCAATGTTCTTTATTCCAAGAGAAATCTGACAGCAAAAAGCTGAATCTTTCGCCAAACCACAGAGAAATGGAGAGCAAAAACAAGTCCTAGCAGTTGCTATGTGTAAGAAGTTGTTGGCCAGCTGTTCGTGTACAGAGTAAACTGGTTCTGCAACGATTTAAAGATCTTACTGTTGTATTTATTTTAGAAATCCTTACTAGATGACAGCAAGCAAAATAACTGTATATAAATCTAGTTTTATGGACTTCACAATGCTGATTATTATTTACAACTTTTGAATCCAGCTGTGCGTTTGAGGAATGTACTAGTTTGACAGAGTTGCGCACTCTGCAGCATTGCATCAAACTTATCAATGTAGGCTAGACCATATTGATGGCCAGTACCTATGACAATAGGTAATCCTGTAAAATTATGTTTGTGTATTTCTGTTCAGGATATTAAAGCATTTTGTCATAGCATTGTGTAGAAAAGGACCATTATAGCAATTGCTTGATCTTTTTTTATGTGCGCTCTGACGAAAGTAATAGATAAATGTTTAAATATTCATGTTAGAGGAGTTCTGCATTTTTGTAAGTTTTTTTCTTCATTTGTTTTGCAATGTTGCAAATCTGTTATCAGCACTTGACTAAAACTATATTAGACTGGTTTCTGTAAATGAATCATATGAATGTTCCATTTTTTAACACAGCAACACAAATACAGAACTGTCGGGGCCCCACACATTGCACCATGATGTTCAGATGCTAATTTTAATAATTTCATTCTCGACACTGGATGTTCCACCTAAACATCAGTTCTTGTGCTGCAAGAAAAATAAACTTGAGTTTAAATAGTGGGATGATCTGTTTCTTATTATTGTCTGGGCATGTACTACCTGCGCATAGTTTGGTTGTTTATTTCCACTGTGTTTTCTTATTCCAACTCAGTCAGGGTTCATTGCCAAACTGTTGGTTGGCTCATATAAAAGCCAACTCTGAGCCCATCATTTCAGAATGCCAAGTTTCAGCTTTCGGGATGTTATTTCTTCACAACAGATGGATACGATTTCAAAAAGAAGTATCCCTTAACATGGGATATCCGAGTTCTGGGGGATGTTTCCGGTTGGCTTGTGCTGAAAACTTAGCTTAGGCATCCTAGAGGCTTTGTTAGTAGTCATCAATGTTAGAATTTTCCTGCCTTCATGTGGGGAATCGGAGCACTTTTATTTTCTTAAGAAATTCTATTTAAATGGTGACACTTTGGTATCTATAAATACTGATGCATACACATCTCATCTGAGTCAGAATTCCAGATCACAAAATGCTTTGCAATGGCGATAGTTGTACAAGGTTGGTTCTCTTTCATGTACTTGAATGGATCTCCATAATACGTGACTTCTCACAGAATCAGCGCCAAGACACCTTCAGGTGTACACCACGCTTTATATATTGGGTAACATAACACATAACATAACCTAACAAGTAAAAACTAGCCTCCGAGATGGATATCAAAATATCATCGGGAACTGGCAGTTTAAGGAACATTAACCAAAGGGTTTTTTTCCAAATCCTATTGCCCCCACAAGGTCTGCTTTGGTGTGCAGTCTAGAAAATAGTGTCTTGTGAAGGTAAATGGACATTGCAAATTTCCCAAGGGTGCACATTCTCCTCAAAGCTGCAGTTGCTACCTTCACTCTGATAGTGAGCTCCAGGTGTGCCTAGCAAGGCATAGTTAACAAGCTGATAAGCAAATCGTACAGAGCACATTCCATCTAGCCAATTACTGCTTAGAGATTAATAAACCTGTCTGGATTAGCCATAATTGACAAAGCAATTGGACTTCAAATCTTTTGTCTTGTCTAGGCAAAAATATCAACTTTAGCATCTAAAAAGTGTCGAGATCTCTGCCTGTGTCTTTGAGGTATTTAAGAACAATGACAAACAAATGGTTTGATTAATATGGAAGTCAGTGAAAGGGTAAAAAGAACGGATGCATTCGCAACGCTACTACAGGTGAGTAGAAAACTGTATATGGCTGTATAGTGGTGAGAACGTCTAAAGCTTACGGACACTGTGTGCAGACAAAATAGCTTCACAAATAGCCTTTTTTCAGGAAAGATGTTACAAAGAAGTTTTGTTCATTGCCCAAAAGTGAGGCAAAGCGTTTTAGATGGGACCAAATTTAATTTTAAAGATTGTGAAGCCTTCTGAATTGGAGGAAACACTTTCCCAAACTATTAAATCCTTTTTTAATATTTTTTTATAAGCTTTCTTTATTGTTTTATCACAAACAAAAAATAACATAAAACGAGTGCAGGTTACAGGTCTGACAGTTCTGATCGCTGTATCCTTAATCATCATCATCATGCAATTATACAAATCCAAAAACATACTTCAGTGCATCACTTCGCTGTTACATTTCTTGTCTACCGAATCATCCAATGGTGAACATTGGTCCCTAGGGGCATCTCATACTGGGGTACCGAATAACTCCTGATGGCTACATCTGTCCAGTGGTGCCATCCGCCCATACACATAAAAGATAAATCATCTATTCAACAGCACATTGCAAGCAATATACAGCCAGAATTTGCTTTTTCTCATACCCACCCCTATGACCACTACACATTACATTCGGAATCGTTTATAGAGGAAATGGTCTCTATGGCACAGCCAGCTCGTGTGCACATGGGTGTGCCAACAGGTTAGTGGTGACCAAATATCTCTGGGTCTGGAAGCACTGGGCAAGAGTTCGGCATAGTTGGTAAGCTGTTCCTGACAGAAAATCATATTGTCAAACCAAGGTCTTGAACTTGGGATCCCGTCCCCTGCCCCACCTACAGGCCACACGTCTTTTGGCCATGAGCAGCGCAAGGGCTACATATTTGCGATGTCACCTGCACCTGTTTAGCATACCCCAGCAAGGCCATCAAGGGTGTAGGCTCAATGTGCGTATTAATCATCAATGTTAAGGCCTCGAAGACATGTCTCCAAAAATCACTCACCCCCGGGCAATCCCAGGCCAGGTGCAGGAAGTCGGCATTCGCAGCCTGACACCTGTCACATCTGTCTGTGTCGCATAGCTTAAATCTGTGCAACTTGGCTGGTGTATAATATAATCTATGCAGGTATTTGTAATGAATTATACGCAGCCTACTGCTAGCTGATACCCGCTCAGTTTGCGAGCAGCAATATTCCCAATGCTCATCCGTCAGGAGGAAGCCCAGCTCCTCACCCTAGCACGCGCGGGACGGCGTGGTCAGTACCTCCCTTTGTGTGTGCACTGTTCTATATATGGATGAAACAAGGCGTTTGGCCGTCGCATTTTGGAGGATCAAGTGCAGTGTTGCAAGTGCTGGCAATTCAGCTGGGAATTCCGGAGCTAGAGACCGGATTCCCTGTCTTAGCCTTATTTATAAGATGTCCAACGGGGTTTGCCGTATGCCCTGAAATATACTCGGATTTTAAAAACTGTCCATCTCGGTACAGGTCCCCCAGGTAGTGACTCCTACCCGATCTTTAAATTGATGAAATACTGCTTCCTGGAGAAGGGGCATTTCTGGGTGATACGCAAGCGGCAACAGCGGGGAGTAAGCCATAGGGGCGTTCAACATTTGTCCAATGCGTCGCCACGCCGTAATCATGGCATTAACTGTGGTTTGCGTCTTCTCCTGTGTATCTGGAACTGCATACAGTGCACCTTCGATTGGTATCTGGTGCACAAGCCAATGTTCAGCCGCCATTTGTGGCATATATTTCGGTTGGTTCACCCAGAAGAATGCATAATGGACCTGCGCGCTGAGATAATAAAGTTAAAGGCTGGGATCCCAAACCCCCCACCCCCATCGAATAAGGCCTAATCAGAACATCCCATTGCAACCTTGGCTGCTTACCTCCCCATACTAGCCCTATCAACTCAGTTTAAGAGCCGCAGGGAAATGTCTCCCCAGATAATATGGAATATTTAAGAAAAGGTAAAGCAGTTGGGGAAATATCACCATCTTAATCAGGGAGGCCCGACCCACCATAGAGAGCGGCAGTGTAATCCAACGGGCAACATAGTCTATTATGCGGTTTAGGGCGATTCCATAATTAAGACGCATCAGTTCGTCTTGATCCCTGGTAACCCGGATATCCAGGTAACGCAATTCCTCTTCGCACCACTCTAACGGATAATCTAGAGAGAAGCTCTCAACAGCCGCCGTCAGCGGAAAGAAACAGGACTTCCCACACAACTTCCCAAAAACAATGAACTCCCGGAGGAGTGGGTTTAGATTATGCTTAGGGTCTCTGACATATAGAGTGATAACCATCGGCATATAAGGAGATCAATATCTGCTTCATGTTACATCTTAAAGCTTTGTCATTGTGGAGCTGCCGCAGCCGTGCCGCTGGCGGTTTCATCGCTAAGGCAAAAAAGTTAAGGAGACAGGGGGCACCCCTGTCGGTTACCTCCGGTAATCATGAAAGCAGAAGATGTTTGCCCATTCATAAGGACCTTAGCACCCGGCCGGTGATACAACAGTCGGATCCAGGACCGAAAAAGTGGTGGGAACCCCATTCTTAGCATGACACCAAAAATATAATCCCACTCAATGGAATCAAAAGCTTTGGTGGTGTCTAGAAAAACCGCTGCCAAAGGTAGATCTGGGGAAACATTATTTAGAATAGTAAAGAGCGTTCTCAGATTGTGTGAAGTGGCCCTACCTGGGACAAACCCCGACTGATCCGGGAGGATCAAGTGTTCCAGCAGCAAGCAAAGTCTTATTAGCGACTACGAAGAGCAATGTAAGCGTATTAAAAGTCTTATGAATAATGTGCTGAAAATAATGTCATTGGATCTCTTGCTGTTTACCTGTGATTTTTGTATATGCCAATAAACAAAAAAAAAAACTTTAAAAAAAGTCTTATTAGCGACAAGCTTTGCCAAGATTTTGGCATCACAATTGAGGAGTGATAGTGGTCTGGAGGACCCACACTGCTGGGGATGTTTTTCCGTTTTCAAAAGAGATAATGAGAGCTTCTCTCATGGACGGCGGAAGGCAGCCTACTCTTAGACTTCACGCAGAATAGGAGCCATCAAATCTATGTAGGTTTTGTAAAATTCTATCGGAATGCCATCCGTGCCGGAAGCCTTCCCAGATGACATTTGCATGATGGCTTCCCTAACCTCGTCGAATTCGATGGGGGCAAACAGAAATTCGTGATGCACATCACTCAGCCATCCCAGTGACCCATCCCCAGGTATGTCTCGAGGTCCAGATCACCCTCTCTAGTCGATGTATAGTGATGTGTAAACACCAAAAGGATACTCTTGGTGTCTCGGCAAGTGACCCCATCTGGACCCTCCTAGCTCTACTACATAATTTGAGTAGCGGGGTTTCCTGATTGTGTCCACTAGTGTTTTTCCAGGACTTTCGCACTCTCCGTATCGACGGGTTATCCAGTGTTTGCGTCCAAATTTTGTTTCCCTCTGTGCCACGTCCATGTATTCTGTAAGTGTCTTTCTGAACTTATGCTGTTTATCCTCATCCGGTCTCAACGCTAGCGCTTCCTCTAGTGTATTAAGCTCTGAGTCCAGCCTACGGTGCGTGTTGGTAATGTCTTTGAGAACCCCAGCTCCTTTAGATATACAAAACCCAGGGAGCGTAACTTTGAATGCTTCCCATATGGTCTCTACACTCTTATCCGTGCCTTTGTTTCGTTCAAAAAAAGTCCAGGATCTCCTCTTCCTGGACCACCACATCCGACAGTATACGCACATTCAGTCTCCATGCACACCTTGGAGGGCTAAACTCTGCCGATGACAGTGTAAGTTTAACTGGTGCGTGGTCTGAGTATGTCCTCGCTAGGTGTTGCACTTTGTGTATAGCTGGGCCCAGCCCCCTAGATATAATCCAATAGTCCAGCCTCGCCCACGATGCAACCTGTGCTGTGTTGTGTGTACCCTCACGTTTCTAGGGATTGGCATGCCTCCATGCATCTAGCATCTGGTATTCAGTTAGTGTGTTTTGTTTAGAAGTGTGCGCTTTGGTATAATGGTGAGGGGCAGGGTGTCGTCTATCCATGTCTGGATCGTACGTAACATTGAAATCCCCCCCCCAAATGATATGACTGGAGCCTATCGCATTAATCTCAATCCACAATGAGGTAAAAAAACTCCAGGGCGTCTGTATTGGGTCCATAGCAACATGCCAGAGTCACCGATTCAGATCCCAGTCGTCCCCAAGCCAGGCATATTGACCCTGGGTTTCACATGAGGTTCCAGCCAATTGGAAGGGCACTTATTTTTTTAATCAGTATCGCTGTACCCCTTGCATAGGACAAGTAGCTGGGGAAGACTCTATGTTCTGCCTACCTACCCGCACACGTGTTAGTCCTCTGGGGAGCGAAGTGAGTCTCCTGTAGCAGGGCTACATGCGTCTGTTGCCTATCTAAGTATGCCAGGACCTGTCTCTTTTTTCTAGCCATTGAACCAGGTCCGCGACAAAGTTGGGCCTTGCCCTCCGAATGTACTGACTGTCAACCATATGTGTGCACTGCAACGTCAGGGGTAGTAAGCGCTATATAAATGTAATTACATTGCGCAAAGCGCTATTTAAATGCAATTACAATACAATACAATATTGTATGTCAAGTGATACATCTGCTGCCACCATGTCAATCCTTTCAACTGAAATAAAACTATTCTCATTACATATGCTATAGAAACTCGAAGTAACCATGTCCCCTCTGTTTCCCTCCCCCACCCACTGAAGCTGCACCAACTTGCTAGAAAGTGCCCCTCCCCTCCCATACTCCATTTCGAACATGAACAACCAACAATCCCCACAAGAATCCACAGTGATCAACAGTGGGGGAATACCCATTGGGGCGAACCATTGGCTGCAGCACAATTACCTCCTTCCCCCAGGGCCCACCACAGATGATCTGTCTGGGCCCTATAGGGTAGAGAGTACCTGGTATTCTGTAATTCAGCTCAGCATTGCCTACCAGTTACATAGGGTGCGTGTCTCTCAGGATAGTCCCAACTGTCCCATATACGTCCCCTCTGGCTGCTAGCTTCAAAGACATACTAAAGTGAACAGATAGAGAAAACCATAATCATTGAGGATGAGGGGACATCTTCATTGTGAGTCATCTTCTGCTCCCGTCGAGAAGGATTGCTGTGACGTCGATGCAGGTCCAGAGGCGCTTCACATTGTGAGACATTCTTCCACCTGTTGTGGCTTGGTAAAGAACCGCTTCTTCCCTTGGTGGGTGACACGAAGTCTTGCAGGATATAACCACGCATAAACGATCTGAGCCAGTCTCAATTTGTTCTTTACATCTATAAATTTGCGTCTTTCCTCTTGGACAATAGGAGTGAAGTCCGGGTAAATGGAGAACTTGTTACCATCGTAAATCAATTGTTGTTTTCTTCGTGCTATCCCTATAGTTCAAAAGTCTTGCAATTATAGGTCGTGGGGTGCTGCCAGGCAGGGGCCTCTGTCCCAGCGAGCAGTGGGCACGTTCAACTATGAACTGATTGGATAGGGATTCCGCGCCTATTGAAGACCGTAACAGCTGCTCCACATAATCTTCCATCTTACCCGTGTTGGTCGATTCTGGAATCCCTACTATGCGAATATTATTGCACCTGCTGCGCGCTTCCAAGTACTCGTTCATGGCAGCTATCCGTTTCATGAGCTTATCCATCTGAGCAAGTTTCATCGTGGCCCCTGGCTGTCGTGTCTTCGGTGTCCTATATGTGCCTTTCTGCTTCAGTCAACCTGTTCTCGTGACCTTCCAGTTTATGAGCGATTGCATCCATCCGCGAGGACATTCTATCTACCTTGTCCACAATGGTGGTGAACCCCTGGCGCACCTCTTGTAAGATACTTTGGACACCCGAAGTCTGCGTTGTCGCCCTCACCTGTGCTTCCTCTCTCCTATCACCATCTTGCTCTTCCTGCGAGCCTTTAGTAGTGCGCCTTGCCGCCTCAAAATTCAATTTAGGATGCCTGGTATCTGGCTTGCCCATGGTGCCTCTGGGTTCTCTTCCGTCCTTCACCGATTGAGTCCGCCCTGCGCTGCGGCGCTTGTCCTTTGCTGTTTCGAGGTGTTCAGGGGCAGGCACGTTTCGCAGCAAGAGGGGCAGTATCCTCGTGCACTCCACTTACGAGGTCAAGGCTGAGGGCCCCGTAGGTCCTCCCGTCTGCACTCGTGCCAAATATCAGGGCCCCTATGTCCCAGCGAAGGCGCCTTATTTCTAGGTTGGGTTTTGTTCCTCGCATGCTCTTAAGCAGGCCTCCAATTCTTCAATGCCTCACGGTTTCAAAGCCTCCTTGCACGCTCTTAGGGTAGTTACAGCAGTATTTGTGCAGGTGCGCTGGAATGTCCCTGCCGTGCTCCCATGCTATGCCCTTCAGCGCAAACCTCCGGTCTTAATCAGCGCCACTGGTGGCCGGGCGCCCCCCCCCCGCGCAGGCCTCACACAGTGTTGGTCTGCCTTACAGCCCCTAGCCCGCCGTTGTACAGATCAGCACAGACGATGCCTCTCGCCACAGGGGTGGGGGCCGCTTCCCTCTCGTATTCCCTGGGGCACTCATAGGGACCTGAATTGTAGTGTAGTTCCTATTTTCCCAATAGGCTCTGTGCATTGGAATAACATAAACTATAGTTTAGACGTAGGACTGAGGTCGACTAGGTCTCTATTGAATATGTTAGACTTAATTTAGGTTTGCCAGCTAGCTCAGAGGTCACTAGAAACTTTCTCGATTGAAAAGTGAGGAGTGAACTTCCCTGATTAGACAAGAAGGGATTCAACTTCTGACAACCGCATAAACATGACAACTTTGCTCCCCCAGAATAAAGAGTATATCTCCAGAGTCGTGTGAAAACAATAGATAGCTATTTCACTCAGTCAGTTGTGCATACTTAGTTTCACCAGCGTGCAGAGAAATAGATAGACAGGCGTTTTCAATAAAAAAGGTGTTCTTTATTGAACAGTCTTCTTTCTCATGCAAAAGAAATGAATTGCTATGATTCCAATACTTGTTATAAAGTAAAGTGCGTACAGTAAAAGGAGTATTATGAAATAATACTGTAAAAGCATTGATATGATTTCTGAGCCATATGATACTTAAAAGGTATAAAATAATATACAGTTACATACAAAGATGAAAGCTTGACTAAACTTACTCAACTGGTGCTTCTAAATACGCCTACCCCGGTGTACCTAACCTAAGCCTAGTATGTGGGAAGGAGTAGATGGGCTGAAGTTTAAGTTAAGTTAGTTGTTTGCCAAGTATCGGACCCAAGAATTCTCTAAGGATCTAATCAGCTCCGTACCTTGGTTTTTAGAATGGAGGAGGTCTTGTATCTTGCTCTCAGGACTCGATCTCCCAGTAACCCGCGAGGGTGACTAGAAACACCGGAGCTGGATTTTCTCGGCAGGAGAAAAAGACAGCGTCTTTCTCAGTGCGTCAAATGGGAGGGACGGCTTCCTTCGGCACTCGCATCAGCTGGGCTTCGGATAAGTAGATAGCCGCTCTGCTCCACACCACCGTGTGTTGCTTAAGGCAAACGTTGGTATATTTATACCTGGAAGGTGCCGTGTTTGACGTAAGGTCAGACATAAGATGTCAATTAAAGAGGTCACTAAGAACTGACCGTTCTTTCAATGCTTACTGGAGTTCTAAGACAAATCAAAAGAAAAGCACGGGGAATTCCCAGGTTGCTGGAGGTTTGGTATGTTGTAAGAACTCGTTGTGCTTTCTAGGAGTCTAAGGAAGTAGCCTTGCCGCATTTGGTTTGCATTGGCTATTACTAAATATGAAATATTTAATTAGGGTCTTAGATAAAACACAACACCCACTCCACGTATAATGTCCATCATTACTAAATACTAAGCAATATATAAACATATAGGTATGCATGTGTTTTTCCATCCCACCCCAGAATACTTTAAAAGCATTTGAAACGATATAGATACACGAAAATGAGTATTATACTGTACGCATTCAAGCATTGGTATCATTCAGATAATTCAAACATAAATATCAGCTGAATGAATTGCGAAAATTACATTTATGAAATGGCTCTTAGTACAGAAGAGAAGGGCGAGACCATTTCATCACATATTCATACAAGTTTGTAAGTGTGCTAGAGGCTGATTCAAAATATTGCCTCGAGTCACTAGAAAAAGAAGCTCTGTTCTCTAAGAATAGTTCTACTTTAAGCAGAGTACCGTGTGCCAAAAAAAAGGTAAATATTTTGGAAGTTCTGGGAGAGAAAAAAAATAATTTTCTTTTCAGGGCGAGAAAAATAGTTCCAAGTCTTTTCAGCAGTGATGTTTTTATAAGTTGAAGGCCGAATTCGGAGTTCAGGGAACGCTGTGTGCTCGCTACTTCAATTGTTATTCTCGTTGTTAGTAGAGAACATTACCTCAGATAGACTAGCAAAAAACGCGTCTACCACAGTAGGTGAAAGTTGGGCCAACTCTGAAAAAGTTGAAATAGTGCATATATGAGATGCATTGCCATCATCGGTGTTTAGATCAGCAATGTTCACAGAAGGTTGTACCTGTGTGCTGCTGCTTTCATCTCGTACTTTACCGCCACTTACTCGTAATGGTGAAGTCTCAACGAATGCAGTCATCAGAATCGGTAGCTGCTGGAGACAACACGTTGCATGAGTCGTTACTGGACAAAGCAGAGTCGATATCCATTGGTACTATTGATGGTAGTGTAAGACAAACGTCCAACACGCATTCTTCTACGCATAACAGACATCGAAGCACAGGTAAGATGCAATTTTGCCAGATCGGTCTGAATGAAAGAAACCAGGTTGTATTCAGATCTCTTAGCCGTGCCAATCCGAGGACCTTAGTGATACGGTCTTGGTATCGTATTGCTAGGATCGTTTCTTCCATCGAAGCGTGAGTTTTGTTTGTGACTTGGATTGCCATATTGGAGCAGAAGGAGCAAAAATAAAATTCCTGCTACGAGTCCCAAAATAAGTGGCAGGCCACCGAAAAGAGATTGCACAAAATTCGGGAAGATGGCCAGGACTGTCTCAAAGGGTGTTAATAGTCCTGAAAAAATCGTCTTAAATACATGTGATGTCACTGGTATCTGACATGTTAAAAATTTGGCTTAACATTTCTACAAATTTCACTGGGCAGTTTGTTGTTAAAAGGGTATGTATCTCTGCTGCTGTCCTTGCCGTATAGTCTGCTCCTTTCTGTGCCAACGAGATTTGTCTATCGGTAAGGTTAAAGATAGAAAATAATGACGTTATGTTGATGTGTGATGATCTGTATGGTTTCAGGACCAAGTTGATGTTCTGACTTGCTGTGTCCATTGTACTATATTTTCCATCAATAAATCTACCCAACCTTAAAACCAAGATGATGAAAGAAGAAAATTACGCCTAACACAATCCATATTTAATCCATTGAGGAGTTAGATATATTTCTTTGAGTTCTTTTATTTTTTCTTTGAATGTTTTCGCTGCTGGCTTGTCTTCATGTTCACTTGGATCCTCGGAAAAATCATCAAAGTTGATAAAATAGCCAGATGCAGTTCTGTCAATTGGTGGGATTGCTTCTGGATTTCCATTGATCTTTGCATTGTCTTTTGTTACATTCCTATCGTCTGAAGCTACATCCTTGTAGACTGGTGTTTCTTGTTGAACTGTAGCAATTTGGGTTTCAAGAGGCACAAGTTCCATGGCTTTGTTATATAGTCCTTTCTTAATCACCGTAGGTTTATTAAATGTGATTAGTCTCTCAGTGTGAACCTCTTGGATTGTAGCAAGATTTGGTCTTCTGCTATTTCTTGGCAGTCCACTGGGCCTACTACTTATTATTGGCCACATGGTTGTGGTTTCACCAGGTTGATTGATACAACTCGGTTCTCCTTTTTACCAGCAAGAGGCGGTAGCACTACTGATCTTGTTCCGCTGACAGCTAAGACAGGTACTGCTTTTCTGTAAGAAGGCCCAAATTCCTTCTTCACTGCGATCTTTTCTCTGACCAGATCCCCAATCTTTGGATTCCAGACCGGTCTTGCTGGGACAGGTGGTTTTTCTTCAGTGGTAGTTGGCTTTCATTTTTTGTTACTCAGACTTTTTCTTGTTTCATTTAAGTCCTGTAAAACAGCCAAAGGATCTTTGATATCAAACGCTTTTTGTTGCACCACTGAAGTTTGACGATCTAAGTCTTGAATAAGCATTCTAGTTCCAAATAAAAGTTCATACGGGCTGATACCTCCTAGAGAATTTCATGGCATATTATTAAGACTAAGTTGGACACTTGTTAGATGTTTGACCCACCCATCACCCAAACCCAATACCCTCGCTGTTATAGATTGCTTTATGTCCCGTTTTTTTCTTTCCACAACCGCATTTCCCTCAGGATGGAAGGGAGAAGAGTACCGCAATGCAATGCCCATGCTGGCCATGGCCTCCTTGTAAGCCCGTGAGCTAAACGCAGGACCTTGGTCAGAATGTAGCATGCCAACTGCGTATGTGCCGATAAAGACTCGCAAATCTTTTATAACAGTTCTGGCGTCAGCCGAGCGCTGGGGTCACATCTAAATGAATCCTGTCTTCATTTTTGTGGGACCGCATTTGTCCGTTCGGACGTCTGCGCATAGATAGCCTGATGCTGTCTAATAGTGGTGTCTGGGCTGTTGTCTGGTCCGGTTCACAACTGCAATCTCTGTTGCAGTCCTCACAATTCATTGCAAATTTATAAAGTTCTACGCTCTTCCCCGGCCACTAGTATTGTGATTGTAATTCTGTTAGAGATTTCAGGATCTCTTGGTGCCTCAGACCCAATCCCATGTGTGCTTCTTGTATCAAGAAGACTCTCCGGTACGTGTTTGGAATTACTCTATCCCCCACTCCAGGGATTTGAGCAAACGGAACGGAGTTCGCATCAATTATGTGTGTATTACCGAGTGGATTGTTTAGAGGTAACGCCGCATAATTGCCTTCCATTGAGGCTTTTACAGCAAGTAGCGTTTCGCCATCTATTTGTTTTTTCGTACGCTTTTGTGTAACTACGGAAGCCGAGTGATCAGCCGCCGCTGTGGCTTTGTCAGCCAATGAATTCCCTGCAACGTGGAATTATTGTAAGATCGGACGCCATTTTTAGGGATCTTATTTCAGCTCGCTGAGCTGAACAGTTTCTGAGTGATTCAGTTTTAGTGACCATTGGTCTGAATTTACCTAAGCGCCAGCGACCTTTAACAATCGCACATGCTACATTGTAAATCTGTTTCTCCACAATGTAGTGTTGTGCAAATCTGTCCGTGTAGATAACACAGGTGTGTTGTTCTAGAGGCAGAATTTCTATTGGTAGAGGATATTCATGTCAGTATTCTAGATTTTCTAGTTTTTTCATTTTCGGATCAAAATAGTGTTTCACATCTTCTGCAGTAAGATCATTTTCCCATTGTATCCATTCTGGATCTAATGCCACAGCATTTAGATTGTGTGGGCTTGTTAATGCTTCCATGGCGAATTCTGCTGTTAACACAGATATCCTTATGCCTTGCGCTAGGGATCTTTCTTTTGCTACAGAAGTTTGAACTGCAGTCAGAGTTTTTTCTGTGGAACTGAATTTCATTTCAGCTTGTGTGTACAAATGTGATTTGTAGGCTATTGGTACCGTTTCTCCCTCATTAGAGGTCAGGTATGTGAATCCGCATCTGCCTGGGATGACTCTGATTACAAGGTTGCGTTCATTTGCGCGTGTTTGCAGTTTTGTTTTAGTTAACATCTGTCTGTAATGATCTTCGTATTTCTGTGTGTTCTTGAGTCCAATTAATTGATTTAAAATCAGGTTTTATTAGTTCATAGAGAGGTTTAACCCTCTCTGCATAATTTAGAATGTATGTTCTTCCGAAATTCAGGAATCCTAGTATTGATTGCAGGTTTTTCAGCGTTTTTGGAGCTTGTAGTACAGCACACTTCTCTAAGAAGTTGTCTGCCAGGCTTTTTCCTTCACTTGATAATTCGTATCCTAGAAATAGGACAGTTAAATGGGCAATTCTTGATTTTTTAAAATTAAATTTGTACCCTTCAGAAGCGAACCCAAGTATTATGGTGTTCACTCTTTTCAAGTGAGTCTCCAGGTCATCATCTGTAAGATAGATGTCGCCTACATAAGATAATGCTTCATCATCATAAATTTGTAGTAACTCTGTTACCCTCGCTGAGCATATTCCTGGGCTGTTCTTGAATCCTTGTGGGAGGCGACAAAATTGTTTTTGCGACCCCATTATTGAGAAAGCGGTCAAATACCTGCTTTCAGGTGCAATGTTTTGACAGAAGAATCCATTAGAGATATCTAATGTGGTTTTATATTTTTTGCCCACGATGTTATTCATTTGTGCTGCACTGTGTGAGTTTTGGACTGCAAAAGTTTTACAGCAGGAGTTTAGATGTCTGTAATCCAAAACTAGAAAATATGAATCGTCTGGCTTGGAGACAGGAAACAAAGGATTGTTCATTTGTGAGGTGCATGTTTCAATCACCCCCTGATATTCAAGTTGATCTAAAATTTCTTTTACTTGTTTTTTAGCTTCTTCTTTAACCGGATACTGCCTCTGTGCAGTAGGTTGATTTTTTTAACTGGATTTTATGATGAGGAGAGTCCTCATCCCATCCTACATGATTTATATATAATGCTGGGGCTTGGGCCACTACCCATTTTCTTGCAAGTGTGTATTTTATATGTATTGGAATGTGATTTGAGAAGGCAGGCAATCATTTCTTCGCCATGTGGGCACTCCCTGACAAACTCTGGGGGCCAGTCTTTTTCTGCTAGAAGGATGTCATAGCCTTTAGATAGGTTTTCCCAAAAGAGACCTTTTATTTTCTTAGATTTATCTCCCTCTATACGTAATGTTATTTCGTATAGTTTATGGGGCACACTCACTCGGGTGTCTGCAGTTTCCACTTGAATGTATTCATTCGTGTCCACTGTCTCCAGAAGATTCATCAGGATCTTGCGAGCTATGCTCACTTCTGCTGCACTGTCTAGCATTGTCTGGGCCCACTCTCCGTTTTTCAGTTGTGTCCTCAGGATTCTCGGCATGTTTTATTTTAATACTTGCTACCTTCTTTCTGGGAAATTGTGATTTTTTATTTTGATGAGCAGGTTCTTTGTCTTTGGACTTGACGTGCTCTTCCTTGTGTTCTGACTGTCCTCTTCTTTCCGATTTCTTTGAGGAAGTCTGAAAAGATCGAGAGGAACGTGTATCAATATCTTGATATTAGTCTGGTTTTCTCAGATTGTCCCTATTTCTAAGGTTATATCTTTTCTCAGAGGGTTCCCTTTGGGGAGGCTTGCCCCCCCTCTCTGGAGATCTATTTCTCTGTTGGGAGACCTTACTCTGGCCTGAAATTCTTTTTCTCTGGGAGTGGTTTGTTTGTTACCCTCCCAGTTCTTCTTTTGAGAATTGAGATTATTTTTATTAAAGGTTTTTTCAGGATTTTCAATTAGTTGGGGGTATTACTGGTTTACCACCCAAACTATCTCTGCCTAACTCTTCATAGGATTTTTCAATTTTTGCGAGCTCAAAAGGTTGGTCTGTTATATCTGTCTCCTTCAATTTTTGGTGGATGGCCACGCACGCTGCTCCTCCTTTTATGTTGGCTAATGATATAGCCGAGACCTGCTTAAAGTCTCTTAGTAATTTCATACCCAGAGTTAAAGCAGGTTCTGGACCGTATTAATTTTGAATCTGTGTTAGTACATCTGGTATAACCGCCCTAGACGGAACACCATGTGTTTTTGTGTAGATAGAAGCAAAGACTGTGCCCCAAGTGTCACAGTCCTCCACATGTGGTGCGATCCCCATTGGGAGGCAGATAGTCAGAATTCTGTGTTTTTCGTGAGGGGTAGTATCAGGAAATACCGCCTCTATCTGAGTGATTTTTTGCGCTAACCAGAATGGAATTTGTTCCCGTTTTGCGGGTGTTTTACCAGGACATGATTGTATATTCTGTGGTGTCATTTTATTTGTGTTCCCCTGATGTGGGGTGTTTTGTGGAATTTTAATTGCAGGTTGGACTGTTGAAGTCCGCATGACATATTGGACTAATTGTCTATGTATTTTAATTAGTTGTTTTAACTGAACTAAAAGTTCTCTGTCTGACATTGTTTCAATGTCAGGATGTGGTGTGTAGCTGGCTAGAACCGGCCACGTGGCTCCTGGTCTACCTAATGGACCTAGCCTGGTAATGTGATTTTGATGCTTTAGGGCGCCATTAAACAAGAGCAGGTGCTCTTGGTATGTTAGTGGAATTTCAACTTCCTCAAAAGGAGAGTATTCCTCTGGAGATTCCGCTACTTTTGTAGAAGTGAAACTCATGTGTTACAGCATTTGCTGCTGGAAAAGTTATCCAGGAATAGAATACCTCTGTCTGTCGAAATTCGTGTGCCTCTACCACAAATACAACCGTATACCTCTTGATGTTACTCCATTTTCTATAAGTTTTATAGTTATAGTTTTTCTTACGTTGGCCGGGATGATTACTGCATCATGGTCGTCTTCATTAAACCCTGTAAGGTCTGCACCTGGTTGATTCGCATTTACTGCGGCTTCACCGGTTACGTTGTCGCCGTTAAGCGACATTATTTTTTTTAAAAATGTCTTGCAGAGCAAGCTTTTTGAGGAAACAAAAGATTAGGTGCACAATATTTTGCAACACTGTATCCTTCAACGTTGATTATACCGTAAACTAATACATAGGATTCTCATCCTACTAAGTTCCGGCGGATGTTAACCTTTCACCCACTCCAGAAGTCTATTGGAGTTTTTACGGAAAAAGGAGTGTGTGTCTAGGTGCAGGGTATCAGCGCGCTGGCCTTCTGTGAGATCAGCCCGCCGCTCACGCTGATTTGGAGCAGCTGCTGGTGGGGTAATCACTATGGCCGCCGCCTCTCAGGCCTGGGTAGCTACAGCACCACTCACCAGTCTCTTTTTCCTCACATTCTGCTGCTGCTCTCACTATCAGGCAGCCTGCGTGGAAGGCAGCCGTCCGTCAGGGCACCCGCACTCCTCTTACAGCTCTGCCCTAGGACAGTGCCCTGCGCTCAACGATCCTCTCCTGCGTAGCATGAAAGCTCTTCCGCGGGCTCTCGTGGCAGGCTGCGGGCTCTTGTAGGGGTCCGAGCCTGCACCGCGCTCCGCCGCGATCGCTCCTCCTCCCTCGGCAGATTCTTTTACCCAGCGCAATAGCACCGCTCCGATTCACAGGAGTTTTTCACCGGAGCCCCAGCAAGTCCTCCGCAACCGATCCCTAAGAGCATTCCACCTTAGGCAAGCTGAAAGTAGGATAAATACAGGATAAATGTCCCAGGCTGCAGGAGCCTCATGGGTGTGCGGCCATTCTGCTTGTGCGCCACTTAGCACCCCCAAACTATTAAATCCTATATTTCCTTCTAGTAAGGACCATCTGTGAACTGGGTTTTTCGGGTATGACATAAAGTTTTACAGGTGTAACTTAATAGACGAGAATTGTAACTCAACTTTGCTAGATAGAAAAGCTAAGGCTGCACTTCTTCAGAGCTCTCTGCTGCTGGCACCAAGTTCAGAACCTTTTCTGCTTAAAAGTGTACTCCTCTCTTGTGGTGGATCTCTTGCTTCCCTTCAGATTCCTTTACAGCATTGTGGCAAGTTTAGGTGGCCTTACTGTTAATACTCACAAGCCATGCTGCCAAATTCAGTTCTGTAGTAGGGGATCTCTGTGTATAGTCATAATCTAGTGAATAGTCCCGCCCATGTGCGTGGACCCCGGCAATCAAAAATAATCTCTTAAGTTGTCAAAATAATGCAGAAACTGCAAAGACACTTAAGAGAGAATTTAAAGACAAATAATGCAGCCTATATCCACAGGCTACACTGTCCAGTACTTCAACTAGAAATTCCACCAAAAAACACTACACATAATACAGCCTGCCAGTTTCTACCATAGAGAAACTTGCCTCCCCCAGTCAAAGACTCTGGAATGATAGAGAGGAAGGTAGGGACAGACAAGCCCCATAGGCTGCCATTATGTGGCTTAAATAGGATACTGTGCCTTTAAGAGAACTTTCCAGAACTTATCCCAGAATGCATAGCAGGTCCCTCTACTTTCAGTTCTTTTTTCCGGCTCCTGCTTACAGGACCCTGGCATTGAGCTCTCCCTTGTTTCAAGGGTTTATTGGATTTTTTGGCACTTTTGAGTTCTAAAAGTGTTTCAGTTTACTTTCTTGGTGTTCTCTTTCTCTTTTGTGTGCTGTTTTAGGCGTTTTAGGGCTCTAAAATGCCTGGCCTTTTTGATAAGTGCCCAGCATGTGGGAGGAAGAAGGCCAAGAGTGATCCCCATGATGTCTGCATCTTCTGCCTCCCTGAAGATCATGTCCCTGAGGACTGTGTCATCTGCCAGCAGTTTACTGCTCGAACTCTGAGGGACAGGATGAAGATAAGGCTTTCTGGCCTTGAGGAGAGGCGTCTGCAGGCTGCAGGTGGGTCTAGGCAGGCTGAGAAGGTTCCCTCTGCCTCTGCTGAGGCCTCTGGGGGGCTCCCCAGAGGCAAGAAGTCCAGCAAACGGTCCCGGTCTCCGTCGACGTCGATTGCATCGACGACGACGTCGAGAGGGATGACGGCGGTGTGCTCCCCTTCTCCCCGGGGCTCCGGGTCGAGACGGCGTGACGGCTCGAAGTCGAAGATCATGGAGAAGTCGCCGTCGAAGCCACCGTCGACGTCATAGTCTTCGTCGACGTCGAGGTCTTCCGGTCCACGCCGAAGGCGAAGTGAAAAGCATCGACGCTCGCCATCGAGGCGACACCGTCTATCGCCGTTGAGGCACCGGTCGACGTCGAGAGGCTCCTCGACGTCAAGAGCATCAAGACGGAGACGGCGACGTTCGTCGTCGAAGACGGACCGCTCGGCGTCGCGGAGGCGGCGTATGACGTCACGGAGGAAGAGGTCGACGTCGAGGGGTCGGCGTTCGACGTCGAGAAAGAGAGGGTCGACGTCGCGGAGGCGGCGTTCGACGCCGGAGTCACGGAAGCGTCGTTCGACACCAGAAAAGAGACGCTCGACATCAAGCAGACAGAGGTCGGCGTCTGGGAGTCATTCAGCCTCTCCAAAACGGCGCAAGAGGGATTCTAGTCCCAGGAGTCACGCTGCTTCCAGTGGAGGACGTAAGAGGAAGCGTTCACCTGCTGAAGGTGCTGGATCTCAGCCCCCTTCGCCTAAGGGGACACCGGGCTCGGTGTACTCAGAGGTGTACACGCCATCTCGGCCTCGGTTGCCAACTCCGCCTCCTGTTCCTAAAGAGGATCCTCCACCCAAACCTCCACTTCCTGCAGGCGACCCACCACCACCTCCGGTCCCTCCGCATGGGCCCGCCCCGCAGCCGAAGGTTCCTCCGCCGAGGTCCACTTCGCTCCCGTCTTTGCCTGTACCTCCTAAGGGGACCCCAAAACCGAAACCCCGAGAGGAGCCAAGGAAGACCCCGCCACGGAAACCGGTGGAGCGGCCACGGGCTGGCAGGTCTCGCTCTCGCTCTGGGAGAAGGGAAAGATCGCGACGCAGATCGTCCACGAGGTCGAGACACCTCCATAGGAGGCGCGAATCTCGCTCCCGCACAAGGTCCTCTGGTACCAGGGACTATTCTCCTACCTTGTCGTAGTCCCCGGAAACGCGGGTGTCCCCGATTGATGACCTGGTGGCGTTCCATGACGTCCTTTTAAGGGGCGCTGCAAAGTTGGGCATATCCTTGACGGTGCCTACTCCTAAAACTTCCGTCATTTTTGAGACATTGCATCAAAAACACCTGTCTCGTCCTCTCCTGCCTCTGGTGCCGGGCCTGGAGGAACTGGCTATGGCCCTGTTTCTCACCCCCGCGGTGACGAAGGCGGCTCCATCGAGGTTGCTGAAAAAGTACCGGGCTCCAGATTCAGATCCGGCCTTTCTGAGAACGGAACCCCCTCCGGACTCTGTAATTGTGACGGCGGCCCGCAAACATGCCACCACCCCGTCATCCACGGTTCCCCCGGATAAGGAGTCCAGATGGATGGATTCGGCGGGGAGGAAAGTCTGTGGAACTTCCGCTACCTCCATGAAAGCTGCGAGTGCCACGGCGCTGTTGGGCCGATACGACCGCGCCTTCTGGGACTCCCTCGAGCGGTTTGCAGAGCACTTACCTCGCGAGAAGCGTGAGGACTTGCTGAATGAAGGGATGCTGGTGGCGAACCAGATTATCAGCGCTGCTGCGGACTCTTCCCTATTGGCTGCTCATGGGTTCTGCCATGGAGTCAACCAGCGACGCCACGCATTGCTCCGGCTTACGTCCCTGAAACCGGACGCACAGCAGAGGGTGGGCAACCTACCATTCTCCGGCGAGACCCTCTTCAGGAACCATGCGGACGATGAGATGGCCCGCATGAAGGCGGAGGCCGAGATGCTCACGGCGGTGGGCCTGGAGAAGCCTAAAGAGACCAAGAAGACGTACCACCCCTTCCAACGGCGGTTCGGTGGGCAAGGCCGAGGACGTGGCCAGGCTTCGGGACAGTCGCAACATCAACAACCGTTCCGTAAGCCGTTCCAGAAGCGCCAGAAGGGCAGAGGAGGCCAGCAGTCGGCTCCGGCGCCCAAGGGCCAGGCTGGGTCTAGGCCCTAGGAACCTACTTCCCCCGGTTCTGTTACCCACTCCGGTAGGGGGAAGCATTCAATTTTTTTCTGGCAGAGTGGAAAAAAAATTACTCAGGACAAGTGGGTGCTGAATATTGTTTGCAATGGATACAGTCTTCGGTTCACCAGCCCTCCTCCAGCAATTCCGCCGGTCAGCTTGCAGTTTCAGCTGCGCGAGCTTCAGGCGGAAGCGGATATCCTGTTGAGGAAACGGGCGATAGAAGATGTACCTCTGTCTCAGAGAGGAAGAGGTCTTTACTCCCGGTTCTTTCTGGTTCGCAAGAAGGACAAGAACGAGTTCAGGCCCATTCTTGACTTGCAACAGGCAAACAAATGGATTCGCAGGGAAAAGTTTTGCATGCTGTCGTTGCATCAGATTTATCCTCAGCTGCAACAGGGAGACTGGCTATGCGCTATAGACCTACAGGATGCTTACTTCCATGTGCCCATTGCACACAAACACAGGAAGTTCCTGCGGTTCCAAGTCGGCACCAATCACTATCAATACACAGTACTCCCATTCGGACTGAAGTCTGCGCCGAGAACGTTCTCGAAGTGCATGGCGGTGGTAGCAGCACACCTGAGGAAGAACAAGGTGTTCGTCTACCCGTACCTGGACGATTGGTTGATCAAGGCATCCTCCTTCTCGGAAGCGCGAGCACACTTCCAGAAGACGTGCGTTCTCTTGAACAAGCTGGGGCTGCACATCAACATGGCCAAGTCTGTCCCGACTCCGGTCCAATGCATACAGTACTTGGGAGCCTCCATCAATACGCTGTCAGCAAGCGTGTCTCCTTCGGAAGAGAGACGATTATCTCTCCTGCGGAAGGCTCAGGCTCTTATGACGACTCCATCTACAACAGTGAGGACGGTGTCTTCTCTACTGGGATCGATGGCCTCTTGTATCTTCCTGACGCCACACGCACGGCTGCACATGAGACCGCTGCAGGAGTGCTTGGAGGACCAGTGGGATCAGAGGTTCCCTTTCACAAGGACAATCCCACGCAGACTGTCGTGACGGATGCTTCTCTCCTGGAATGGGGAGCGCACTCCGGGACTCTACAGATTCAAGGAACGTGATCGCCGATGGAGGCCACGTATCACATCAATTTCCTGGAACTCCAAGCTGTTCACTTGGCACTGAAGGCCTTCCTTCCGTCCTTCCAGACCAACTCTCTGCTTGTACAGACGGACAATACTACCACGATGTACTACCTCAACAAGCAGGGGGGCTTGAGATCACGCACTCTGTCACAGGAGGCGCAGACGGTCTGGCACTGGCTCCTAGCCAGAGGATTGACGATAACGGCTACCCACCTGCCAGGTGTGCAGAATGTTCAGGCAGACGCACTGAGCAGGCTGGTTCAGGAAAACCACGAATGGGTCATAAACGACGAAGTACTAGGAGAAGTCTTCGCACGGTGGGGAACTCCAGACGTAGATTTGTTTGCCACCGCCGAAAACAGCAAGTGCAGAGACTTCGCCTCCAGGTACTTCCAGCAAGGGACGCTGGGGAATGCGTTATGGATAGACTGGACGAACAGCTTTCTGTATGCCTTTCCTCCTATCCCCCTGATTCCGGCGGTGCTCATCAAGCTGGCCCGGTCCAGGGCTCGGATGATACTCATTGCCCCGGAGTGGCCCAGGCAGTGGTGGTTCAAGGACCTACTTCACCGGTCTCACCTTCCTCACATTCGGTTGCCGTGCAGGCCGGACCTTCTCACGAAGTTCGGGGGACGGATGTTACACCCCAACCTCTCGTCTTTGAGTTTGGCGGCATGGCTCCTGAGATAGTGCAATATGGCCATCTGAATCTGCCCGATGATAGCATGGACATACTGAAGGGGTCTAAGAGACCTTCCACTCGGACTTCATATGCTTACAAGTGGAAGAGGTTTTGTATCTGGTGCCAGTCTAAAAACCATGATCCGACGACCTGTAAGGAAGAGGTCATCCTTCCTTACCTTTTACATTTGGCGCAGTCTGGCCTTAATGTTCATTCCATTAAGGTTCATCTTGCTGCATTGACTGCCTACAGGAAATGCCCTTCACAGACTTCCTTTTTCCAGATCCCTGTGATCAAAGATTTTCTGGAAGGATTGAAGAAAGTATTCCCTCCTGTCAGGCTTCCTTCGCCTTCATGGGAATTGAATGTGGTGCTGTCCAGATTGATGAAGGAGCCTTTTGAACCTATTCATAAGGCTTCGTTGCAGCACCTGTCCTGGAAGGCGGCGTTCCTCGTGGCCATTACATCGGCCCGCAGGGTGAGTGAAATTCAGGCGTTGTGTTGTACCGAACCTTATACTGTATTTCATGCTGCTAAGGTTGTTATGCGTACTCACCCTAAATTTCTTCCCAAGGTTATTTCTGATTTTCATGTCAACCAGACCATAACTTTGCCTACGTTTTTTCAGAACCCTTCATCTCCGGCGGAGAGGTCTCTCCATTCCCTGGATGTTAGGAGGGTGTTGAAATTTTATCTGGATAAAACCAAAGAAACTCGTAGGTCTGACCAGTTGTTCATCAATTATGGGTCGGTCAGGACGGGTCTTGCGACCTCTAAGCAGTCCATCTCTAGGTGGATTGTGTCCTGCATACAATTATGTTACCAAAAGGCTAATAAGACCTTAGGAGGTAAGCCTAAGGCTCATTCCACCAGGGGCAAAGCTGTCACGACGGCTCTGCTCCGTGTGGCCGATTGCTGAAATCTGCAAGGCAGCCACTTGGAAGTCGGTTCATACCTTTGCTAAGCATTACTGCCTGGACACTGACGCCAGGGCAGACGCTCAGGTTGGGCAGGCTTCGCTGCGGAATTTGTTCGCACAATAGTGGCGTTATGTATTTATTCTCCACCGCCGCTTTGGTGTGGGGATGGGCTTGCCATTCTATTCACTAGATTATGACTATACACAGAGATCCCCTACTACAGAAGGAGTAGTTTCTGTCCTGTAACTCCAGTTCTGTAGTAGGGGTATCTCTGTTATAGTCATAAGCGCCCGCCCTCCTCCCCGGTGGAGATATTTCATTATGTACGGAATGCGACAGGTCTGGCGTGCTTCGCCTTCAAAAAGAACTGAAAGTAGAGGGACCTGTTATGCATTCTGGGATACTGGGAGAAGTTCTGGAAAGTTCTCTTAAAGGCACAGTATCCTATTTAAGCCACATAATGGCAGCCTATGGGGCTTGTCTGTCCCTACCTTCCTCTCTATCATTCCAGAGTCTTTGACTGGGGGAGGCAAGTTTCTCTATGGTAGAAACTGGCAGGCTGTATTATGTGTAGTGTTTTTTGGTGGAATTTCTAGTTGAAGTACTGGACAGTGTAGCCTGTGGATATAGGCTGCATTATTTGTCTTTAAATTCTCTCTTAAGTGTCTTTGCAGTTTCTGCATTATTTTGACAACTTAAGAGATTATTTTTGATTGCCGGGGTCCACGCACATGGACGGGACTATTCACTAGATTATGACTATAACAGAGATACCCCTACTACAGAACTGGAGTTACAGGACAGAAACTACTCCTTATGTCTGATTGGAATGGAATACTTAGTCCTGCTAAGGTCCACCACTGACTAGGCCTTTGTGGAGCCTTGAGTACTATTCCGAGATCAGTTGAATGTATGAAAAATTATACAGAAATTGACTTGATTTATTGAAAGAACTTAAGTTATTGGACAACCAAGATGTAAATCATGGGATCTTAAATACCAAATCTGTGTACTTGTCACAATGGGCTTATTTTTCTTAAAATCAAATAATGAAAACCCCTTTCATAATATATGCAAATGTACCTCAATAGGTTAAAGCCACATTCGCAAAATGAGGATGGTTTAAACACACATGGGATAGGAGGATGAAAAAGCAAGTGTGATGCAAATGGGATTTCTGTTTCTGGCTGGGGATTTAACTTCAGTGATCCATTCTAGAACAAGCATTGGCTTTGCCAAAAGTTCTTGCATATGCAAGAGCTATTGGCTTTGCCGATGTGTTTTAGCCATGTTGCACACCAACGTGGCTGCTGTTCAACATGTCTAAAAGTTTGTGCCGTGGAGTAGAGTGTTGTTTAATGAAGGGATGTAGAGAAGCGCAGCATAGTGGAGTAAAGTGTCTTAGAGTGACATAGTGTCGTGGAGGGGCATACAGTGGAGTGACATAAAGTGGCATAACATAGAGTGGAGTAAAGTGTCGTAGAGTGGTGTGCCATGGAGTCGAGTGTTGTAGAATGTAGTGGCATAGATTGAAGTGGCGAAGCATAGCTTAGAGGAGAGTAGAGTGGTAGTGCGCTGTGGAGAAGGGTGTTGCAGAGTGGATTGGCATAGAGTGGAGTATGCATTGTGTGGTAGAATACTGGCACTATAGACAACACATTTTCAGTTGAAATGACAATTACATCTGCACAGCCATGCAGCTTTACTGATAAAACTATATAGTGCACAAAGGATAATGTGTGGAAATGGCATCACCAAGTGTAGTGATTTATTTTGATCATATTAAAAACATTTGTTTCCTCCACGCTTCAGAATTACAAAAAAGGTGATTCAATTGTGTTTTCCTTATTCTGAAATATTTGCACACTTCATTAACAGACAGTTAAATTGGGTTGTGTGCTAGAAATAAAATACCATCCTTCAGCCTCTCCTCTCACATGGGTACTCTGCAGGATTATCACATAAATGCTCTCACTTTGAAGTCAGAGAAAGAAAGCTAAAACCAAGTTCTCCCTGAAGACATAGTCTGATATTTGCCCTCTGTCTTTGAATGCACAGCAAATGTGACCAGATAAGAACAAAATTTAAAGGCCTGTTTACAAAAAGCAAACACTCTTGGAAAAATACCGAGATTAATGGTGAACAGGCCATGCTCCGCGGGAGGAGCAACGACATGCTGGACAGTCTAAAATAAATAACGCCACCAAATAGGAGTTACAAACCACAAAGTCAATGGTAAGCGATGGGCAGAATGCATATCCTGGAAAGCTTTCAGAATGTCCCCAAGATGTCTTTGCAAATCAGACAGCTGTGCTATGTGGTAGTCTGCATTTGCTCAAATGTGTGTACACTCGCCCCCAAACTTCACGAGCAAAAGAGTATACGTGTGCAGAGAGAGAAATCACTTGGTTAAGGGTGGTTGGTAAAGATAGAACTTTAGACAGGTATCCTCAGGTAGATGTAGTGTCACTGGGGTAGTGAGAGCATTGACAAAAAAAAACAGGTCATTTTGCTTGTCCGTAATCACAGACATGGAAAATGACTGCATAGGACAATTGTTTAAAATATTGTTTGTGACGTGGCAATAACTGCATTGCGTTTCAAGATACCAAAGCAGTAATTTGTATATGGAAAAGCAATATTTTTCCAGCATTAGTCAGATGCTGTTTGAATATTCCCCCATGTCAAGATGGAAGTCATGCTGTAGAATAAAATGTGTAATATGTTCTGCCTTTAAAAAGAAGCCACGTCAAGGGGCTTCTTTAAACTACACATCTCAGCCCTGCAGTAACACCTCCCTTTCTCAGATTCTTATCACTTATGGTAGTTAGAGTCTGGCAACCCTAGAGATGTGCTCTTATCTTGCACAAGAGACCCTAAAGTGCTTTCCTGGCTGTAGCTGTGAACTGAAGAGTCCACAGTTCCGACACCTGCATTTTTTCTTTCATCTTTGGCAAAATGGAAATAAAAAACTCCCCCAACTGGACCTGTGCTAAGTGTGCCCAGATAAACATTTCTGAGGAAGACCATCACATAGACTATGTGTACCGTATCACGGCATGAGCCACAGTGTAATATGAATGTCATTCTCTTTCTGAACGATAAAGGAAAGAATAGTAGGGAAAAGCACTTGGAGAATGAACAGGCTATAAAAAAGCGAAAGATGGTGTCCAAGCCTGTTACCCCCTCCGCAGCGTAGGAGGGATTGAGTGGTTTCTAGTCAGGAGATTTCTTCAAGCCCCAGGGGCCACTCTGATGGTGCATAGGTTCTCCCTAGAGTGCCTATCTGCCTCTAGAGGCCGTTTTCTGGTCGCCTTCCATTTAACTATCTTCATCAGAGCAGAAGCCCTTGCGGGCAGACCTTTTGATGATGATTGCTGCTACTTTGACGTTGGCCATGATGTCTTCCACATAGCTTCACATCTTGTCGATCTCTGCTAACATCAGCAATGGTATCTCTGACATTGACCGCCACGTCAGCAACAAGAACGTCTACTCAAGAGGAAAGGCAAGATGTGAGGAGAGACAGACAATTTTAGAAAAGGAGAAACACTGACTGAAAAAGAGATCAGTGGAGCGATTTGAGGAGCGGGAGAAAGACTGCCTCAGAAAAAGACACACTGTAGTGGGAAAAAGTGGCCCCTCTTGCACCTATAGAATGTGATGAATACAATATTGGACTAAAAGTCCTTAACGTGAGAACAGGGCACAAATACAGATGCATGACCAGGATCCGTGTCTGTCAACTGTTGACTACTTGGGATGCGCCCTACTATACCCTTCCAGGTATGGGTATCAGGAGTATGGACAACATGAGACCCTAGTCCTGGATTATGACAATGGAGAAGTAGTCTTCTACCAGGAACAGCCTCAGACTGTCATTATTCATTTACTAACCTGTGTTTCAGTAGACAGCAACCTTCAGGAGTAACGTGGGTCCACCACTCTCTCCTGCCTGTGTTTGTCGGCACACCTGTGAAACCTCAAGCTGCAGTATACGTGATTAAATTCTTTACATGGTCTGAGGAATATACAAGAACTTCCAGTACATATGAGATAAATGGAAGACTGATCACAGCACTTACACT
Source organism: Lissotriton vulgaris (assembly GCF_964263255.1). Lineage (NCBI taxonomy): Eukaryota > Metazoa > Chordata > Amphibia > Caudata > Salamandridae > Lissotriton > Lissotriton vulgaris. Next base: position 803,513 of record NW_028248207.1, on the reverse strand, counting down.
AGTTAGTTACATAGCGACAGAAGTACACCACCAGCGTTTTCCTTTGCAGAATATTACTTTACACCCTGTAAGGGGTACCACTTGCATTAGTAAACCTCGTACATAGGTGCAAACATAGCTACGTTTTCACATATATTTATGCACAGTTTTGGTTGGTGATAGAACTGCACAGATTCTATGATTAGTTTTTGTGCCAGTTCTTCTGCCATATAAGAGTGCCCAGAAGTCACCTAAAGGCGGCAGGGGAAGGTGCTCAACTGGTTCGCAGGTATGGATGGGTCAGCAAATTTGCACATGCAATGTATATAGGATGCTTTTGTTTGTTTTCTTCTTTCAGATGCTTTTGTTTGTTTTCTTCTTTCAGATGTTGCTGATGGTAACGACTGTCCAGTTCTAAGGCACGATCTAGGTATAGATGCAGATCCAAGGATAAGATTAGTGGAGGCTTGACCACAAAGTGCTTCCCTTGCTAGGCTCTTAAAGGCAAGTGCGCAGTGCAGAGGGGGGATAGTTTTTATACTACGTTGTACCCCAAAAGAGCACCATTCCCATAGGAGGTCTAGTGAGATGTGCGAGTCCCACGATAACCAGAATTTCCACGAGATTCATAGGACTTCTATCTGGGGTAACCTGAGGTCTCCAATCTAGTACTCATGCCTTATGTTGCATCTTGAGGCTAGCAGGTGGTGAAAAGCATGCACTAGCACTGATGCTTAGTGGGTAGAGCAGCAGTTGGCTGGCTAAGAAGACAAAGGTGAGGGCCTAAAAGAGATGGATACGGATGTGTAGAATGAACATGTATCCCCCTAAGGGACACACGTACCCAGTCAACACAAACCTCCACACCCTCAAAGGACACAGTGTCCTACATAGCCCTTGTGTTTCGGGCATTGTAGGAGGCTGGCCTAGTTTAAGGTGCACACTTATTTAAGTGAAGCACTTTGCACTAATCCAGACAAACTGTATGGTGATTTTAGTGGTCTTAGACATAAATAGAAAGCTCTCTAAGTGGTAGCTGTGGAGAGCAGCCTTCAGGCTTAGTCCAGAAGGAGTGCTAAGCAGCTTGTTTTAATAGACCTAATCTTACAGTGTGAATTAAATGAAAAAGAACCACACAGTGTAGTTATGAAAATAGGTCTACTCATTATACATACTCACTAACACATTGTTATGTTATATATCACTTATAAAGCGCACGTACACCAGGTTGGTTTCATGGCACTGCTCTAAAGATGCCATAATCCTGAATATTACTCCTATGCCTGTCTAAACAGCCATGTTTTTAAGAGTCTCCTAAATCTCATAAAATCCGTGCAGGAACTAATTTCTAAGTTCAAGGAGTTTCAATATCTAGGGCCTTACACGGCAAACCTAGTCCCGCTGGTACGCTTCAACCTGAATGATAGACGAGTCAGGAGATGCAAGTGGGCCGATCGCAGATTGCGAGTAGGAGTGTGTCTTTTAATAATCCTGAAAACAAATTTGGGGTTCATACTATTCAGAGATTTAAAGATGATACATCTCACCTTGAAGGTGCATCTCTGAGTTATAGGGAGCCAGTGTAACTTCCTCAGGAGAGGGGCGACATGTTGGCGCCTATTTTCCTGTAAACTCACTCTTGCTGCCTGATTCTGCACCAGTTCGAGTTGGTATATCTCCTACCCGGAGATATCAACATGAATACACACAATACTTCAGTTGTAAACAGGTAAGTAAGCACAAATACACAGTGGTCTCCGGGAGGAGACCAAATCATATACTAAAAAAATGGTATGCGAACTGAGACCGAAGTCGGGACTTTGACCAGTAGACTCAGAAGAGCTTGGGACACAAGGAACCACCAGAGGTAAGTACCCAGGAACCCCACATAAGCTGTGTGCAGAGTGTAAATGCAGCTGTGCACTCATTGCAAGTCAATGGGGAAAGTTTAGGTTGAAGTTTTCAAGAAGCCCCCTTCTCAGCGGACCCTGAAGAAACCCTGTGGAAGATGGAAGGTTGGAGAGTCACCTTACCCGTGGATCCCCCAGGAACCAGGATACCTACTCCAGGGAAGTCAGGTGCATAGGTGTGAAGTGACGTCAGAAACTGCCGTAGACCACAATGGAGGACTTCAGTGAAGAGTCTGCTGGCGAAGAAGGTGTAAGATCCGGTGAAAATCCAAGGGTGGATTCTTGAAGAGAAGAACCTGCAAGCAGAGTAGACAGAGTCTAAGCCACTCGGAGGTGACCAGGAGGCACGGAAGAGCAATGGCCACCGTTGACTGAAGATGCAGGAGTGATGACAGTGACCTTGTCACTGCAGCTGTGAGGACCAGGCGATGCTATGGAAGACCAGGAGCCGTTCACGAGCTGTCCCATGTCGTTAATCAGGAACCAGGGGGTCGGAGTCCAGCTGGATCACAAACAAACCTTGGCAGCAGCAATAGACGTAGTAAATGAAAAAGGAGCAACGTTAGGACCAGCAAGCTCCAAGGGACTCTCCAATTGCAGGAGAGTCAGAGCAGGCCCTGAGCAAGCAGGGGAGCCCACTGAAGCCAAAGAAGACCCTCAAGAGCACCCACAGGCTGAAGCCACAGGAGTCTCAAGAGGACCTCGAGCAGCTCACCCCAGATGCAGGCTCATGGTGAGGAGGATGCAGTGAGGACCAAGATCATGGCAAGAAGAGATGCTGGAGCTTCTTGAAGCCCGAAGATCTCTGGAGTACAGAGCCAACAAGCCTTAGCAAACAGCAAGTCGACACTGTGCACAGGGGTTCTGTTCCAGCAGTTGTGACGAGGAAAACTGGCCTCAAATTTGCTGAGGACAGGTCAGGCCTTGGAGGAGTTGCAGAACCACCATCTGCGTTGCTTAGACTTTCAAATTCCATGGGAGGTCAGGAGCAGCAGGCCGGTCAGCTTCAGTGCAGTGCCTGCAGATGCAGGGATGTGACTCCGTCTCTCCAAGGGAGATTACTTCAGTGTCCTTGATGCCCACAGGCCTGGAGAGGAACCTAGAAGTAGCACAGACACAGACAACAAAGAAGACTTGCAGAACAGGTAGACCAGGAGCCGCAGGAGTCTTCCTTGGTGCAGGCTTGGTTCCAGGTGAAGTCTAGCGAAGTCCAGATGCCCAGCCGGTCAAAGTTGAAGTGGCTTCGTGTTTGAATCTTGTTCTACGACTAATCTGAAGAGCCATCCACAGGTAAGTCCTTAAGCACCCTAGGGAAAGGGTTGGAGCGATTCAGGGGTCCCTCCCAGAGGTGGGGGCTGGACAGAGGTGAGGATACTCCCATGGCCTTTGTCCAGTTTTGTTGCCAGAGCGAGACCCAAGGGCTCCGTGAATTGGCTCAAATTAGAGTAGGGATGGAGGGTACCAGATGTGCCCTTCAAAGCAATCTAGTGGCTCTGGCAGGTGCACTCACCCCAGCCCAATACACAAAGTCCTGTCTGGGAGGGGGTCACACCTCCCTCTGACAGGAAACCTATTGTTCTACCTTCCCCTGCTCAAGCTCAGTTCAGCAGCAGGAGAGCAGAATTGTTTGTGAGGTCGGCAGCAGCACTAGCTTGCTGACAAACCCTGGAAGGCTGTTACTGGGGGCATCTGGGAGGGAGGAGCCCCCCCCCCACCCCACAGTGCATGGAATCATACACCCAACACCAGTAACAGTGTTAGGGTATGATTCCAACATGTTTGATACAAAACATGTGCAGGTTCGACACAGCCAATATATAGTTAGCCATCTATTTTATTCATAAGTACATTCAAGTTGATACTCATTCAATACAGCAAAGACAGGTAATTATTCCACTAGTACCCAAAAATAAATACAAGCTTCCTAGACAACATATTTAAAAAAATACATGTTTTAAGCTAGTGTTAACTCTGTCATCCTTAGGGTGGTCTTCCCCCAAACTTTTTGCCTGCTTACCTCCACTTTTTGCTGTATCTTTTTGTTGGCCTTGGGACTCTTAGCACTTTACCACTGCTAATTAGTGCTTAAGTGCATTTGCTTTTCCCCTAAACATGGTGACATTGGTGTATACATGATTGGCATATTTAGCTTACCTGTAAGTCCCTTGTAAAGTAGTACACCATATAACCTGGGCCTGTAATCTAAATTCTACTAGTGGGCCTGCAGCACTGGTTGTGCCATTCACACAAGTCTCCTTTCAACCCTGCCATTGCAAGGCCTGTGTGTGCAGTTTACTGCCACTTCGACTTGACATTTAAAACTACTTGCCAAGCCATAAACGTTCCTTTTGTTGCACATAAGTCACCCCTAGGTAGCCCTAAGGACAGGGTGCTGTGTAACTATAGGGTAGGACATTTCCTGGTAGCGATAACCCGCAAAATTTTATTTTCACTACTGTGAGGTCTACTCCTCTCATGGGCTAGCATTGGGAATTCCTTTAAACACTATTTCTTTTCTTAAAACACTTTTAAGCTGTAATTTCTGATTAGAAAGGAATAGCATAAACAACAAAGGAGGGAAGCCAAACGAAGGAAAAAGGGAAAGAGCAAGCATGAGGAATCACTCTTGTTTAAAAGAACCCTCACTCACCAACCTAGTTGGTGACATGCTTCATCATTGGGTCTCCACCAGAGAGGCCGAATGCCTCCCTTGTGTGCTACGATGCCTGGTTACAGCGGAGCAGGTTTTGATGTGGTGTAAGTGCGATAGTGAAAATGTGCAGATTAAAAGATGCCTTGGTTTATTCCCAAAATCATTTTAATGTTCTGACCTAGATTTTTTAATGTTCTGACCTTCCCTTTTTCCTTCGTTTGGCCTCACTCTTTTGTTGTTTATAATATTGATTAGGGGGACCAAGAGTGATTCCCTGAGTATCCCTCCCTCTCTTGTTGTTATTACATATTTAGGCAGCACACAGCTGTGAGAGATTTCTTTAATCTCAGATAGTGAACCTCTGACTACCCGTTTGGTGGCAGCAGCATGGAAAACTCAGGGCTCTCTTATTCCAAAGAAGAGGTGGATGCCCTTCTGGCAGACCCCTCTCTCTTCTCAGATCCCTCCATAGCACAGACAATTTCCCAAACTACTGAATGGGACAAACTTACAGAAAAGAAACGCAACCGTAATCGAGACGTGCTTACCGCTGTTCATTTTTTTAGGCTGAAAACAAAGCATAATGTTTCATGGTACAATACTTAAGCATAATGTTACATGGTACAATACTTGCGGAATAATGTGGCAGCGAAGGGTTTATTGGAGACAAATGCCCCTCGTATCTTCTTGAAGGATGCAGTTTTTAGGAAAGAGTGGGCCCAGATCGTGTGGCATTGTACCCGCAACTGCCTAGTGCTCATTATAAAGACAGCCGTACGACTATCTAAGGCAATGATGGTGGAAATCCAGCTCACTGAGACTCATTTCAGAACAACTGGGTATAAAAAGAGGCTGGACGAATTGAATAAAGAAGTCCATGAGTATAAAGACACCCTTAACCAGTCCAAGGCCCAGAATTTTCAAAAGGACTTGAAATGTTTTTCTTATACAAAGACCTACCCCTATGCCAACCCTGATTACACCCCCCCACCACCACCTTGGAACACACATAGTTCAGATGGTCAGAGGATGATGCGTTTACCAAGAGTTGGTTGAGTGGGGACAGCTTTAGACCGAGGCAACGGGGCAGGGGTAGAAACAGGCGGCAACAATATCAACGGGCCTGGCCACCTTTCCCAACACCAGGAGAAGGTGGTTTCCATAATCCTTTCCAACCCCCACAATTCCTAATGATGGGCTGTAACCCTAACTATATGCCACACCCACAAAACATGTACCGCCCCCCTTTTTTAAAGAGAGGCCGTGGGAAAAGAAGAGGGGCAAATTCGGTCAACTTGGAACACGAGGAGGCGGTAGGGAACAACACACGGAGCAAGTCACAGGATCAGCAAGCGGGACCCAGCAACCAGAGAGTTTATTCATCAACCTCTCTTCAGTCGACCTCACTGACACTGAGAACTCGGTCCTGGAAAAGGGACTGGGTTTTGTGCCCACTGCACGCCTGGACCGCTTTAGACAACATTGCGAATTAGCAGAATTTTTCCAGAAATTGAAACTTAAATCTTTTTTCAAGAAACAAACTTATGATGACGCACCCAGTTCTCCTAGTGACACAGGATTATGACTTAAATCTACATTCACCCCTCCACCACATACTGTTCCACCAGAAATCATAGCTTTTGAACAGGCAGTGTTCAATGATGTTGAATCCTTTCAAGTGACGGGAGTCTTTAAAAATATGAGCGCATGTGAATTTCAGGCACTACAATCACTGCAGTCCAACACTACCATTGTCATAAAATCAGTCGACAAAGGCGGTGGAGTTGTTATCCAGGACGCAGCGGTTTCTGACAATTAATGCAGATGTTTACTAGGTGACAGAGGCAACTATACCCCTCTGCATACAGACCCCACCCCACAGTTAAAAGCCACAATTAAGAATCTTGTTGATGATGCAGAAGCCAATGGTTACATCACCAAACACGAAGCGGATTTTTTAACAGCAGGTAATGGCATTATTCCATACTTCTACACCCTGCCTAAGACTCATAAGAACAGGATGCCCCTACCAGGCCTCCCGAACGATTCAGAAAACTACTACTTATCTGAAGGACACCAAGAGCCTATTGGCTCTGCTTCAGGATCTCAGCATTGACAACGAGTCAACCTTTTTGGTCTCCCTGGAAGTCTCTACACCTGCATCCAGCAGGAAAAAACCATCCGGGTCCTCGGTGAAGCTTTGAATGCAGCTCCTTGGGATTTCCATACACCCAGAGAATTTGTTATTGAATGTGCTATGCTAGCCCTGAAGAGAAATTTCTTTGAGTACAGGGGGGACCTGTACCTCCAAGTCTACGGGTACTTAGATGGGCAGTACTTTCGCCCCTAGCGTAGCCGGGCTGTATGTCTGTATGTCTACGATTTCTAATACAAGCACATACCATTTGTGGGTAATCCATAAGCGCCCTATGTATCCTTCTGGAAGAGGTACATAGATGAGGTGTTTGTCATCTGGCAAGGACCTGAGGATACCCTACTGGAATTCTTTAATTGGATTAACACGTGACTACAGTTTGAGGGGGAACCATTTGACTTTTGCAAACTACTTGCCGCCACTGTGCCCAGACGCCTACCTGCTTTGCCTGCCTACATCGCCCTCGGTAGAGTGCACTCCCGCCTCCCGCTGCTTGACTCCCTTGCCATCCAGGAGTCCCGGCAGCCGAGTGGAGCGTGGGACGGGGGGGGGAACGAAAACTACAACCCCCAGCCTCCCGAGCGGCGCACTCCGCATCACCAGCGCGCCAGGAGGCGCTGAAATAGCGCGTCACCCCAGCTGAAGTGGGGAACCATTTGACTTTTGCAAACTACTTGCCGCCACTGTGCCCAGACGCCTACCTGCTTTGCCTGCCTACATCGCCCTCGGTAGAGTGCACTCCCGCCTCCCGCTGCTTGACTCCCTTGCCATCCAGGAGTCCCGGCAGCCGAGTGGAGCGTGGGACGGGGGAGGAACGAAAACTACAACCCCCAGCCTCCCGAGCGGCGCACTCCGCATCACCAGCGCGCCAGGAGGCGCTGAAATAGCGCGTCACCCCAGCTGAAGTGGGGAACCATTTGACTTTTGCAAACTACTTGCCGCCACTGTGCCCAGACGCCTACCTGCTTTGCCTGCCTACATCGCCCTCGGTAGAGTGCACTCCCGCCTCCCGCTGCTTGACTCCCTTGCCATCCAGGAGTCCCGGCAGCCGAGTGGAGCGTGGGACGGGGGGGGGGGGGGGGGACGAAAATTACAACCCCCAGCCTCCCGAGCGGCACACTCCGAATCACCAGCGCGCCAGGAGGCGCTGAAATAGCGCGTCACCCCCGTCTCGCGGGACGCGAGCGGGACGCCGGGCGAAGCCCGGGCCAAGGGCGGGCCCGTTTTAGCCCGTTCTAGACAGTGAGAGACTGGACTGGGCCACCCCTCTTTCCCCTATCTTACAAATCTACTTGCGGTAAGGCGACTTATTTATATATTCATATTGCATCTGGGCTACTATTGCTACATTCGCCATCAAGGCACTATCGCTCATATTTGACTGATCACCATGTCGAGGCAAAAAACACCAGTCACCCCGGCAAACACAATGGACAATTATCTGGTCCAGGTAGTGGCAAAAATCAACAATGATCGGAGGTCCTCCCTGGGACTCATGGATTCGCCACCTTGTGCCCAAATTAATCAATCAGGGGTATTCCAGTCTGCAAGTGATGAAATTATTACCGCCGACCCGATTGAGGACCCTAATGATTACTCCACAATAAATGTATCCACGGCTTCCATCGTTCAACAACTTGATCCTCTTGTAGATCTAATTATCTTAGAAGAGCCAAATAAATCTGATGCAACTGTGGAGTTAGACCCAGAGAGCAATACCCCTCCCACTCCCGTCCCTGCACCAAGAGCTAAAAAAGGGGTTACCAAGCCACCACCTAGAAGAGGTGGCCTACGCTCATGCAAGAATAAACCTGTCACTCCACCTAGAAGAACAAAGAAAAGGGTGGAAGAAGGGATAAGGGAGGAAGAGTGCGAAAGTGTAGACGGGGAGGATACCCTCTTAAATAAGCTCATGGGCATACTAGAGTCCAAACTATCAGGGTTAATGAAACCCCTCATATCGAAAGTAGACCAACTAGCTAATAAAGTTAATAAGCTAGAGACCATCCTAAGGAAAACCAATGAGGGGGTGGGGGAAATATCAAATTTAATTACAACTAAATTTGAAAACATAGAGGCTGCAGGGAAAACTCTCGGGGGGAACATGAATGCAGGCCCACAAGCTCCATCAGAGCAAATCCAACAAGTTAGCGCTAGGCACGATGAGATACCTGATACGGCTTTATCCTTAGATCCAGCACAAGCAGTAGGCAACACTACCACTGAGATTACCAACCTAGAAAACGGCCCTGTTGAATTGATTGTCGAAGCCTCTCCCTTGATTCTAGTACTAGCAAACACACCATCGTTGAAAACAGGGCAGATCGAGTCTTCAGATTCCTTAAGAAATAAGGCTCTCCAGTGGCTTAGTAACAACATGCATATATCTCCCTGGGGTAAGGAAAAACTATCTGATGATCTGCTTACAGCAAGAAGGGTCAAGTGGATAGGCACCAAGGCAAAGAAATTCCAAGGGGATTGTGTGGTTTTGAATTTCAAGGGCCCTGAAATATTGCCTGATGTCCTACGGAACATCTTCCCTCCACAACATAGAACAGCAGAAATAGTACCACTGACACTGGATTTCTTCTATAGTAGAAGAGGTCTCGTAGCTAAACCTAGCATACTGAGAACAAAGTGGACAGTTGTGGGAAATAGAAGGACCAGGATTAACCAAGTATGCGAATGGGGGCTAAACTTGGATAATCATTATTCTGCGTTGTCCGATCTAAACGAGTGTGATTGACTCGTATGTGCTTCCTCTACCCCTCCTGAAATCCACCTGGACCAAGGACATGTTAAGATTCCCACTACAGATGAGCCTCCATTAGATAAATTGTCCCTGGCCTCTAATGTATCCTTTACTCCCGCTCCAGAGGAAGTAAATAAAGTGCCGATGGTTCTAAAAAGAGCATTAGAGGTAACTGAGAAGCTACCAACATTGAGTGGAGCCTTGGCCCGAGACATAGATCGTGTAGGAACAATAAATACCCCCGACATTGAACAGACACCCCACCAAATGGCCATACCGCCATTATCTATTATTTCTTGGAATATAGCAGGAATAACAAATAAGTTAAATATCCCAGACTGGGTCGACTTTATCGACCAGTACGATATTATCATGCTCCAAGAAACTTGGTCGCTCGCACCAATCTTCCGACAAGGGTATTTGAACTTTTTCGTCCCAGCTACAAGAAATCGAGTGGGTCGTCCCTCGGGGGGCCTGCTAACCTGGGTACGTCAAACTTTGAATTGCTCGGTTAAGCAAAGGTCTATACCCTCCAATGATATTTTAGCACTCGACATTAGCTGGCAAAATGGCCAACAACTATCCCTGTTTAATCTTTACTCTAGGGGAGTTGCTAGGGGTAAACCATCAGAGACCATAACGACCCTCGAGTGTCACATTGAAATGCTACCAGTGCCACCTCATATAATAATAGGCGGGGACTTTAACACCACCTTCGAACCTTTGGGCGAAGAGGATAGGATCCTGGCCGAAGATGAGGACACTAGGTGGAGAATTCCACAATTAGATATACCAGCAATCAGAAAATGGAGCACAGTAGCTATCCAATTGAAAAGTTTTTGTCTTTCTAGAGGGCTCAGAGCAGCAAATGGTCGGGCACTGTCAGATTCAATGGGGAAAAATACTTTTGACAATGGCCGATCGGCCAGCAGAATAGATTACATACTTCTGGATGTAAGGGCCTGGGACAAATTGGTAGACATGGAAGTGAAGGACAAAACAGAAAGTGATCACAATCCTTTGTGCCTGACACTCCATCCCTACCATGAAATACCCGACCAGCCAAGAGGGGATCAAATAGTTACGCAAGACCTTGTAAGTTCAAATGACCTTCGCCATTTGAAGTGGAGTATGCTCATAGAAGACACTGCAAAAATAGAGATCTTAAAGGAAATAGTGGTGGATGAAGTCTCTAAGATTAAGTCCCATTATGGGAGGACTGACTTCATAGAATACATGATGGCTGCTCATGAGAAATTGTTTTCTAAAATTCAAAGTTTTTTTGTTAAAACAGTAGCCTCAAATAAAAAGAAAATGGCCCAGGAGATTAGAGGGTGGTATGATAAGAGCTGCAGGGTAGCTCGAGATAATCTTAGCAGGGAACTAAGATTAGGAAGTGCAGATACAGTAAGACTGGCGAGAAACCAGTACAGACAGGCGCAAAAAGTAGCAAAGAAGCGTTGGGATGAGGATTGTTGGCGAGAACTCAAGGAGGCGTGTGCCTCCAAGGACTCAAAGCGCTTCTGGGCCACAGTAAAATGGGCAAAGGGTGGCATAGCACTCCAGCCCACTAACCATGTCCCGAAAACAAATTGGGTAGAATACTTCCAGCCACAGTATGCCCGTAATCCCATGCTTACTAATGATTGTCCTCCTCCACAAGTCTACTACAAATCACCTATATTTGTTGAAAGAGATGTGAGTACTGTATTGGATTGTGTAGCAGGGGGTAAAGCTCCAGGCATGGATGGAATTCCGGCTGATATTTTTCTATCTGATCGGAAGTCCTGGTGTAGTTATTTTGCAATGCTGGCCAACGCGGTGGCTATGGGAGGGAAAGTGCCTGCCTCATGGAAGGGAGCCGAAATCATTCCCATATATAAGAAAGGTGATCGATCCCTGGCTAAAAACTATAGACCAATAAGCTTGATTGACACAGCACAAAAACTAATGGGCCGATTAGTCCAAAACAAACTGCAGCAATGGATCGACGAAAAAAATATTTTGTCACCGTATCAAGCTGGCTTTCGTCCCTCTACTAGTAGCGTTGACCAAGTCCTCCACTTTTTAACAATCTATTGGAGAAACGTTACTCTAAAGAAGGGGACATTGTATGCAGTCTTTGTGGACTTAAAAGCCGCTTTCGACTTGGTCCCCAGAGAAAAACTCTGGCAGACCTTGGCGGACGTAGGCTTAAGTCAGGAATTGCTTACACTCCTTGTTCGCCTACACGAAAATAATTTTGCAAGGATAAGGTGGGGCAAACAGGGAGAAGTAACTGATCCCTTTCCGATAGAACGTGGGGTGAGACAAGGGTGTGTCCTAGCGCCAACTCTCTTCTCCATTTATATAAATGGCATCGTTGAACATCTAGAGAAGATTGCTAGTGACGCCCCAGTAATTGCTGGCTCTCGTGTACCAGTCCTCATGTTTGCGGACGATACACTCCTACTTTCCCGCACCCCTAGTGGGCTTCAAAAAGTGGTTGATGCCTTTGGTGTATTTTGTGATGGGAGGGGCCTTGAATTGAACACCACCAAAACAAAGTTCATGTGCCTCAACCAGCAGTCCACCTTCAAAGGAGTAATAAAATACAAAGGTACACCCCTAGAAAGAGTGGACTCCTTCTCTTACCTAGGCATCACTCTACAAGAAAACATGAGCTGGAAACAACATATAACCACAACCTTATTAAAATTCAGGCAGCTAGCAGGTGCAATTACCCTAAAACATCGCACCTCGCTGACAAAGCCAGTAAACTGTGTGTTGGAAATTTATTCTATGAAAGTCCTGGGGGCTTGTCTATATGGCTCTGAACTTTGGGGGTTTTCAAATCTGAGAGAATTGGGCCGAGCTGAAAACAGGTTTTTACGAGGGATTGTGATGGTCCCACAAAGTACACCGACAATCCCGCTAAAATTGGATCTGGGAAGAAAATGCATAGAGGACATAGCAAGGCTACGCCCTCTTCTATACTGGAGACGGATTATGGTGACCCCAGAACTAAGCCACTATGCAGCGGCATTGACGGATGTCATTAAATTCGACCGCTTTCATAGTATTCCATGGTTAAGGGAGCTTCGGGGACTCCTTATAAAATTGAAACTGGATTACCTATGGGACACCAAAGATGTAACCTGCTTCCCTACCAAGGCAAAGCTAAAAGACCTATATTGTGAAATGGTTTATTTTACAATGTTTAGTGACAGCACAAGCTTAAATTTAACATCTCGCTTCTTAAATATAAAAATGTACCCTTCTTGCGAACCATTTTGGGATATTATTGAAAAGCCCCATGATAGAAAACTCTATTTTCAATTTCGCATAGGTACACTCCCGTTGAACGCGTTTAAGAAGCATTGGTCCCCGGCATGGGATGAGCATTGCCACCATTGTAACGAACATATTGAACACATTTCCCATCTTTTGTTCTGTTGTCCACTGTACTCGTCCCCCAGACGTAAATGGTTAAAACCTGTGTGCTCAAACTTGGGAACCCGTAGCCAATCTGAAGCCCTCAGGATACTTGAGACAGATTGTTCCACATTGTTTGTGGTTGGGGTAGCAAAATTCCTTGCCTGGTCATGGTTAATTCGTACCCGATCGTTAATGGCAATTGCATCATAATGAATTTATGTATATCTTCAACCTTGCACTTTGCCATATGGATTATTGTATTTTATCCTATAGAAAATCTATTTTTAATGATTTGTGACAATTTGATGTAATTCTATGTATCTTATAATCATGTATTTATTCGACATTTCATGTTTAATATGTATTTTTAGAAGTATTTTTACATGTAGTATTTATTGTATTAGGGCTAGGTGAATGCTTTTATGACAAATGTCGAATAAAGCTTTAAAATGAAAATGAATGACTACAGTTTGAGGTTTACTCATACTCTGTGTCACCAGGTACAGTGTTGCTTCTGATTGTGTTGCTTCCAACACAATCAGTAAATCCATCAGGAAACACTGGCAGATTCTAGAAAGCAATAATCTCAAGTGGGAGAATCATTTCTTTTCTTTCAAAGGGCCAGAAGTATCAAGGACACTCTTGTCCATACACGCACAAACACGGATGAGAGCCCATCGGTACTGAATGCTTAGGGTCTCCCGAAAGTGACAGGACACTTTCCCTGTGGCTCATGCAGCGTTTGCCACCTTACAACCCCCACTAAGAGTCTAGATCTGGAACCCGGCAAAATATGGACGCAACGTGACCACATAAACTGCAATTCCACAAACGTGGTTTATCTAATTACATGGCTCAAGATATGTGGGGATGAAGACACGCAAGATAAAATAACGGGTGTGCGAGCACCGTAGCAATATTCGGTGCCGGAAGAATACCACCAAGTTAACTGAACATTTATTACATCCGAACCACACCACCAATGATATACACTGGACGATTATAGAACAAATCAAGCAGGGGCATAAAACACCGCAAGTCCTGTTTGAGAAGGAGCAGCGCTGGATTTATCGTCCTTCTACACATGTGCATGGACTAAAGTATAATAATCCCTGGGGTTCCGTAATTAGAGTTTAATCCAGTATAGATATACCCTGGCCTTCATGTGTACTGACTATTAATTTTAATATCTATCGTTATTACTCAGTCACTTGTACTCAGTTTATCCCAGCCTAAATAGTATGCCCCACCACCTTGCTTTGACTATTTTGTGAGGGTATTCTAGTAGTGTCTTATCTAAAGGCTTTTTGAGGGCGACATTGTTTTTATTTACCCCCTTTAGATTCCACCACGCTCACATAGAGGGTTAATCATACGCACAAACCGCAGCAAAGTCATTCAGGTCTCTTATTAACACATTAGTTGAGGACAAACTTTTATTTTTATTTTTTGATCCACACACCTTGTCTTGCAGGTCCCATTGAAACGTTTTAATTCAGCGCCCCCCCCCCCCCCCCCAGTGTAGAAAAACAATTCGCCGCCCCCCCCCCCCTCAAAATACTTCACAATTATTCTATTTAACTGGCTATTTTTAAATATGTTTAGACCTATTTAAACATTGTAGCTAAGTTCTGTCACTGTTTTAAAAATGCAAACAAATACAGGATTTCCAAACATACTATTCCGGTGAGGCAGGCCTTGGTAAAGTGCAAAGGATCCACAGTGTGGTTATTCAAAATAGTAGTGTGGGTCTTGGAGAAAATGTGAAGTCCCTTCCCTTTTGACACCTTCTCCCAGCCGAGATTTGAATGACAAAGGAAGTTAATGATGGCCCATTATAGACGTGCTTACCGCTGTTCATTTTTTTAGGCTGAAAACAAAGCATAATGTTTCTTCTGGCCAGAGCCTGGCGCCCCCCCTGGAATCACTTAAGGCCCCCCTAGGGGGGCCCGCCCCCCAGTTTGAAGCCCTCTGTCAGAACTTTTTGGTAATTCCACAGTATCACGCATCACCAATGTGTTTCTGCCCTGATCGTCTTTGCATAAAGTTTTTATTCATTCAATACCTCCAACCCAGGCGGTTAGCATTCCAGCCTTTGCCCATGTGACGTAGCACGTCCTACACCGCACGCCTCGATCACGTGACCAGTTTCCCTTCCGGTATATTTACCTAAGAAACGGACGCCAATTTAACATTCGGGTCCACGGCATGGAAAATGGCAGGTGCAATGTGGGCACGCACGCTTTTTAAGTAGGTAGGCTTAGGGCCATTCTTAACCTTAAATCGAGGCCAGAAGCATTGCTGTTCTGACCTAGATTTTTTTGGCCCCTTTTGTGTTTGACTAGCGGCAAAAGCCCCCACCAGGAACCATGATGTGAAGTCATTCATTACTTCACGTAAGCCCTTCCTTTGCCATGCTTTTAAAATTCTGTCTTAAACTTTTAATTCCACTGCCAATACTCTGCTAAGCGTGAGTTCCACCGGCACTCTCGCTTTAACGGGCTAGTCATGTTTCACAAAATTTGATCACGTTATTGTTAATGCATATACATAGTGCGCACAATAAGTAGGTCGTCACTAATCACAGGTTGCCATACGGATAAACAAAAAAAAACCTCTGCATGCGATTGTGTAGCACGTAGTGTTTGTGTTAAAATTATCACCTCTGACACGTGCACCTTAATAGAGGTTTTCACCTGAATATACCACAGACCGTAAATTAGATTTCAACAGCACGAGGTAAAACACCTAGGGTCTAAGACAAACACCAGAGCAAAGGAATCTTTGATCTCAGCGATTTGTTGTGTTTGTTTTCATGTTTGTTTATTCTTACAAATTTTACTGGCTTTCGGAAATCCTGAAGGCCCCAACGGATAAACCGTGAATTTGTTCTTTATATCCCTCACAGGTTAGGGTGCGCCTTAGCGTACGCATACCGCCGTGGAGAGACGGCCCTGACGAATGCTTCGCCAACTTGCATTTTTGAAGCAGAAACATGTTGACCAATCTTTTCACCTAGTTTAACAGGATGTGTCTGGTCAATCTAGGAAACATCCGAATCACTTCTTTTTAATGGTGCCTGGTTTTCCACCATAAAAATTATTTTGGGAATAAACCAAGGCATCTTTTAATCTGCACATTTTCACTATTGCACTTACACCACACCA
Source organism: Lissotriton vulgaris (assembly GCF_964263255.1). NCBI lineage: Eukaryota > Metazoa > Chordata > Amphibia > Caudata > Salamandridae > Lissotriton > Lissotriton vulgaris. The sequence goes on along the minus strand of NW_028248207.1, from coordinate 787,480 downwards.
AAACTTGCTCCGCCTTGCAGCCTGTCTCCAATACACGTTTGGGATGGGTGACAGATACATTTTGTGCATTCCCTCTATGCAGTCACAAACACTGGAAGGATGGGTCTGACAGGGAAATCATGCTGGCATAACGCTGGGTTCCAACAAATATGAATCTTCCGCTGTGAGGTCCGCTGAAGAATCATTTGATATGATCTGATTGCTGCCGGGTGTTGCGATTAGCGTCAGAGATGGCAGCAGTTAACATCAGCGCCTAGGATGTGAACGGAGCCATCCTCGCCTGGAGGGGATCAACAGGCGATCGCCGCTCATCCCGTCCTTTTGCCCTCCCGCTAACTTTCTTTCTTTTGCCTCCCGCCGACTGCCTCAACCCAAGCGCAGCAGGAGGGAGCCTATGCTGCCTGGGAATCACCGCGCATTTCAAAAGCCCTGCCGCGGAGCTGTGCAGGAGGTGCGAGCAGAAGGAAAAAGTTAGCGCACATCGCCTGGTCCACACGGGTCATCGGACCTCAACGCACTGCCTCAGTTTGGCTCCAGAGCCTCGCAATCGCCACGAGCAGCAGACATATTATACAGGTCGAGCATACGGAGCGCAGTGAAGGCGCCGATCGGGATCTCCAGTGGCACAAAGAAGCAAGAGGAGTTAGGGTGCACACGGCATGATCTACAGCAGAGCCCCCACTCAATTGGAGGTGAGCGCCAGTGTATAAAAATCCCATAAAAGCGTTCAAACCATTTGAAGGCATCTAGAATAGAAATAATAGAGCTTTGCCGAATTGTGTTGAAGGAAAGAACAGAGGAACCTGGGACTCAGAGTGCCTGACCTTAAAATGGCGGCCACCGAGGACATCTAAGCACAGTTCCATCAGCAACCAATAAGAGGACGTACACACAAGAAAGACAGAGAAAGGACTTCAGAGGAACCTCAAAGACCAGCTAATAACACAGGGTAGTAGTAAGAAGGGAAAGAGGACTAGTACACAATAAAGATGGAGAAAGGACTACTATATAACATCGGATGTCAACCAGGGAAAGAGGACTAAGTTACAAGAGCGAATCGGCTGCCATCTTGAAACATTCCTCTCTACTGCAATAAGTCACTGTTCACTGATAAATTAAGAGTACCATTCTCTGTTCTGGCTACACAGACTAAACAAAAGGTATTCTGAAAGAAAAGTAAAGTGTAGCATATCCCAAAAGATATTAAACTCTCATGCCGCTCAGTTTATTACAAAACCTTACTATATTCATAACGCACACGACCAATCAATTACCATGGCGGTCTATTGCCTAGAACGAGTAAGCATTAACTCACACAGCATAAGATATCCTGACAAAATCTCCAATAATGCAGCAAAAAAATTCAAACATTACTTATTGAGGATAAACCCAGACACGCTGATCTCAGACCCCACGCATAGCATAGTCAGAGGCACTGAAGTAAATTACCTGATATTCTTTACAAGAAAAACAGCGAAATGGCGAGATATCATTTCGAATTTACTAAACGTAGTTTCCATTACCAATATTCCTCATGGCACAAAAATCAAGACAAAGTCAACCCCAAGATGCAGAGCTGACCTTAGCATAACTATATACAAGAACGGTATAGTATTAATACAAGCCTCTAATCGCGAGTTAGAAAAATTTGACAACATATTCCATACATTAAAAGGATACACGGAGAACACAAGAACGGAACAATACATAACGCTTCTAGAAGACACACCGGACACCAGGAATACTACATCTACAGATCTTATAATAATCAGAGAATCCCAAAATACACAACAGTCTACGCAAGTAACAGACTCAAGACGTATAAAAAGCACAACACCTAGAAATGAAGCAGAGAGAACAGAAACTGCCTCGCAATATACGGAGAACAACAAAGTAGATCAGAAAAAAGGTGAGTCTACGCTAGTAACTGACTCGAGACGTATAAAAAGCACAACACCTAGAAATGAAGCAGAGAGAACAGAGACTGCCTCGCAACATACGGAGAACAACAAATAAGATCAGAAGAAAGTTGAATCTCCATCATCTAGGCCACTCCATGAAGATCGGGAAGGCATAGATATAGAAAACCCCAACTCAGTGATACCCCCTCCTAACCAGTTGCCAAGAACTTCAGAAAGAACACTGTGTACTACACGAAAGCTATCTTACACAAATAAAACTAATAATCTCAAAAAGTCAGGAATTCTGATGAAAAGAACAGATCAAAAGAAAAAAGGGAAATCAATTGGCGAATCACGCAACAAAAGGGGAAACGTAACGAACACAGCTCCTCAAACCCTGAGAGAGCTCGAAGATCTTAGAACAAAAATGAACATCATGTCGCAAGACATTCGCATCTCTCTGCTTAAGATAGGAAAACTATATGGAAATACTAAAAAAAACCACAAAAAAATAGAGCACATCATAGAGCTAATACATTACTCACAAAGAAAAAGCAAGGAGATGGCGATGCCTCTATCAAATAGACATAATAGACCAGACAGAACACCTAAGGACCTAACGGAAGAAGAAACATTATCCTTACTGAAAGATTATGAGATGCCGGAGCACAATAGAGAAGAGGAAATCAAAACAGTCCAGATCAATGTCAATAGAAAGCCTAGACTGAATGACAGGAAACCCAACCTCAATAACTTACAACAAGCTCAGATTTTCTCTGAACCACAAATGCTGTCCGTAAACGACATAGATAAATCACTAAAATGCCTTTTGATCAACTGCAGATCCGCAACTAAACATGCCTCAGACATAGCCGACCTCATCATTAGCCAAGAAATTGATGTGACTATCTTCACTGAAACATGGCTATCTGAATCATCATCGCCAGTCCTGGACTTACTAGTGCCCCCTCTTTACAACATCGTGAGACTGGATAGACAACTTAAGAAAGGGGGTGGCATAAATTGCATACATCGCTCGGTTATAGAAATAGGCCAAATACAATCAGAACCGCTCAAAGAATGCGAATACCTAGGGCTAAATATAAGGTCGGACAGCAACCAAACATGCACCCTGCATGCACTATATCACCCACCTGGTAACAATATACCGTTCATAGATCAATTAATGGAGATAATCACAACAAATCATAACACCGACGTAAACAATATATTCTTAGGGGACCTTAATCTACACTGGAACAGCAGCAATGACAAACAAATAAATACCTTCAAAGATTTCCTAGCTGAGCTCAATCTTTCACAATTTTGTACACAGCCAACTCATTCGAAAGGAGCTATGTTGGACTGGATAATTTCAAAAAACGAGAACATATCAGGTGTATCAATAGAGCCTTGTGACTGGTCAGACCATGATGTCATAACATTCACGATTCCTACATGGAAAAAGAACAAACACACTCAACCGAACAGAATTAAAAAGTGGGTGAGGGACACGAAAGACTCGAACATAGAGCTTTTACTAGAAGGTTGTGAAAAGGACCTACAACCTCCAAAGAACATACAGAACGTAAATGATCTAACTGACTACTACTATACGTCTATAACGGATATAGTCAACTCCTCAATACCTCTTAAACTGAAAAGAATCACAGAGAAGATTAAAAACCCATGGTTCAATGGGACACTTAATGAGGAAAGACGTAAACTGAGAATGGCGGAAAAAAATGGAGACAACACCCCTCTTCTCCAGTTCTGAAATCTCTTAAGAAAAACAGAAAAGAGTATAACAAAAAGATCCTCAACTCCAAAAAGGAATATATCAGATCGGAATTGGACACCGCCAAAAATAGACTGCGTAAATTATTCGAAATACTGAAACAACAGTCCAACAAGGCAGCCAAAACGAACCAAGAATTCACAAAAACACAACTAAACTGTGAAGGCTTCGCTACCTTCTTCACAGACAAATACAACACATTGGAAAGTGAGCTCAAAAGTGTAGCGGATTACCTAGAAAACCGAACACTTACAACAAACGTTTCCAATACGTTAATCAAGGTTAATGGAGCTAAAAACAAAGCCCAATGGGACACTTTCAAGTTATTAGACCAAATCTACATTGCCAGAACGCTACGGGAAATTAGACCCAATAACCACTACAGTGATCCTCTCCCATCGAAATTCTTAAAAGAAATCAACCAGGCCGTGATTCCCTTATGGACAAAAATTGTCAACGCCTCTCTATCTCAAGGGATTCTTCCAGGATGCCAAAAACAGGTCAAGTAGTCCCCATTATCAAAAAATCGACGGCGGACCCAGACGATCCGAACAACTTCCGCCCGGTAACCAACATTCCGGTACTCGCCAAGCTAATAGAGAAATGTGTGCATAGACAACTAAACCAACACATAGACAATTTTTCTCTTTTGGATGAATGCCAGCCGGGCTTCAGGACAGGACATAGCACTGAAACAGCGATCTTACAGATAGTTGATGATGCGTTACAAGCCCTAGACTAGATCATGTCTACTCATCCTCCTAGACCTATCAGCGGCATTCGACATGGTGAACCATGTGAAACTACTAAATAGGCTACAGGATAGGATTGAAATATCTGGTACGGTGTTGAAATGGTTTGAATCTTTCCTTCAGGACAGAACACAAAGATTTTTAGTCAATCAATCGCTTTCAACATCACGTCCTAACACGATTGGAGTACCGCAAGGATCCACTCTATCTCCTTCACTGTTCAATTTATACATCGAACTGCTCACAGTAATTCTGCGTAACTCCAAAATCTCCTATCACATGTACGCAGACGACACGCAGATATACCTCAAGATCTCGTCTTTGGAAGACATCAGGTTAATGAATGACGCTTTAGAAGTGACTTTAAAAAGGCTAGCAATCAATCACCTAAAACTAAATGCTCAAAAGACAGAATTCCTTCTAATTTCACCATCCAAGAAACACACAGAAGTTAAGGATTGGGCCAAAATGTTCACTGCGCTAAACTGTACCCCTACATTGGTCGCCTCAGCTAAATATCTAGGAATATCACTTTATGAGAACCTGGATATGAAAGAACATATCAAGGCTATGGCAAAAAGCATCCGTTTCCACCTGAACTACATAAGAAAGGTGAAACCCTTTGTTTCAGAAGCAGATCTCAAGCTTGCTGTCAAATCACTGGTCATCTCTAGGATTGAATATGGGTGCTCTACGCTAGCAGGCATACCACAAATCTCCACAGCTCCGCTAAAAGCATGCCTCAACGCAGCAGCAAGACTTATAACCGTCTCAAGGAAGTTCGGCCATATCTCTCCACACCTCAAAGCTTTAAACTGGCTACCTTACGAAGCCAGAATTCAGTTAAAAATAGCATGTATCACCCACAAAGCACTTCACTACAACACTCCAAGATATCTTGCCCAGAAAATAGTTCTATCGAGAGGAGATAGACCTGCTAGGAGTGCTAAGGAGTTGGTACTGAGACCACCCATATTCCAGAAGAAAAGAACCTATGATAGAGCATTCTCCGGAGCTGCCCCTAGAATATGGAACTCTCTTCCACCAAACATGAGAAAGATAACAAACACAACAACATTCAAGAAGGAAACGAAAATATTTCTAATGAGCAAATTCCTGCCATAACTCTAGCTGGCTTCTCTCTAACTTAGAAGCAGAGTTATACTACATGGGTGGAGAAGATGGAAAAGACAGGTCAAGATTCAGGACTAATGAACTTAATTACCAAAAATCCTATTACCTCAGGCCATGGAAAGAATACTGTAGATATTGTGATTAATTGTCTTTTATATGTCATATATACTGATACATATCTTCTGTATAAGATGTATCTCCTTACTACCTCATGATATGTAAAGCGCTCTGATACCCATGGGTCCTGTTCGCGCTATATAAAACTCTTTAAATAAAAATAAAATCTGCATTCATCTACATTCTGATGGCTCTTCCTGGGCAGGAAGAGGGAGGGGTGCTGACGAACCTGAATAGGCAGTGCCCTGTTCTCCTCATAAAGGTCTACTACCCCCCCCCCCCGATAGCCTGTCAGACAGGGCTTGGATAAAACGGGACCTGTGCACTTCAAGGGCCTGCTTTGAAGTCACCTCCATTTCAAAGGTGCATTAGGGTATAAAAGTACTGGGACTATGACCCTACCTAGACAGTATGCTACTGGATTTATAAAGAATGCTGCCAGTAGTAAAGACTGCTGTTCTACAAGGTTTGCAACTTTGCCTAACTGCTGCTCTGAAGGAAATGCTTTCTGCTTGCTTTGCTGGCCTGCCCTGCGGCCTGCTGATCTCTGACCTGCTGACTGCTGATCTCTGCCCTGCTGAGGACAAGGACTAAACCTATCACACTAGAACCCAGGATGACTCCAAGATCTTGCTGGCTTGCACCCTATTTCTGTAGTCTCAGGACCATCAAAGTCTTACTATAACTCTGCAACTAGACAATGCCATCTGTACGTTTTACCCTGTCTGAGGGGCCAATCCAATCCTGGGCCTTGGAGTGGGTTCTGCAGCGGTTTTGCTTCATAGTCGACGCAGTGAAGAATTTATACTGATCAGAACCGACCCATTGCGGTTCTGAGGACATCCCTACGCGGCTCGGCGCTGCTGGACCAGACTGCGAGGTTGGCAACGACGCAGGGCCTGCATCGTAAGGGGTTCACTGCTGACACAGGCCCGACTGTGAGGCTTGACATCGATGCATCCATCCAACTGCAGGGATCGGAATCAATGCACTGAGATGTTGCCACTTTGCTCTGTACAATGTACTTTCTCAGCAGGACTTGGGTGAGTCCTGTAGCCGGCCTGCCCTCCATAACAGTCAGACTATACTTTGTAACCCCTTAGTGCTGTTAACTTTTAAACACTTTTTTAATTTATTTTTTTCAAAATTCATAACCTTGCTTCTTCGTATTGGATTTTTGTCAATTTGGTCTTGTTTTACTTACTTGTTTATTCTATATTTTTCTAAACCTGTGTGTGTGCATCTACTGCACAAATACTTTACAAATTTCCTCTTTAGATAAGCCTGACTGCTCTGTCCCAAGCTACCAGGGGGTGAGCACATATTATCTTCAAGTGTGTTTCTAGCTGACCTTGACTAGAGTTGTGTTCCCTATTTGGACAGGGTGCATACCTCTGCCAGCTAGACACCCAATTTCTAACCACCAGTATTTCCAACTGGTCAATAATTCAGCAGTACTGCTCCAGTAAGAGCAGATGTTTTTGTCTGGTATTCCCAATCTTTTTTCAATAATCCTGTTACCGTCTTATGTCTGTTGCAATTTTGTTTTCCATTTGCTGAGGCAAGGCAACTGAGTTTTTCTATCGATTTGCAACTGAGGACTCAAAAAAGGTAACACATTGCTTCCAAATCATAGATTTTTAATTTCTCACAATTTCAGCATTTACCCAAATGGGATAGTTGGTCTTTGCGTCACTTGTCAGGTGACAAAGTTTAACTGTAATCAAATTCACTTTTTTTGTTTATTGTATTTAGGTTTGTAGAAGTTGTTAGAATTCCTTTTGCAGAATCTATTGAGAGGAGGGTTTATAGCACAGAGTGGTAAACATAGTCTCACATGGAGTAAACCACCTTACCAGAAACTTAAAATGTGTAGCCCAGTAAATGGTGTCCTATCACCATCACATAGTGCTCTAATATTGTAGCTCTGTTTTCTAGTTCACACAAAAGTTGGAAGTTGAAATGTGTTTTTTTAAATGCAGAAAAACGGATAAATAACCAGGAATATTTTGAAAGCGACAACACTCTGATTTTAGTAGATTTATACACCTTGCAATTCATGTGAGAAGGCCTAAACGGCCTATTTTTTCTTTTTTAAAAATCTTGAATACTTGCAGTTGTCTTCTAGAGCACTCCAGTAAAAGCATTTGCTTTCTACAGTTAAAGATCACTATCTTACACCTAAAAGAGAGAATAACATTCTATTTTGACACAGCTCTCAGAATATTTTTGGTCTCCCTGGGACCACTGTAAGGCAATCCTACTGGCTTATTATTAATCCCACTGGCATAGTATAAATCAGAGGTATACCACTTGTAATTAGATCGTAATCATGTATATATGTATCAAGTGTTTTTTATTTATTTAATAAGCGGAATTACTATTTTTAGTGCATTACTTTATTAATCTGAGGAACTCTGGGGGAAACACTGCGTCACTAAGAATGGTCTTTCTCGGTTGTAGGGGTTGGTTTTGCATTAGCGTTCCCCTATACCCTCCTTAATTTTTCCTGAACCTCAACCATTTTGTAATAAACCCCCAGTTTCCCACCACTCCACCGTACATCCCTGCCCCCATTTGCTATATGAAACTATACTACTATGGGGGTAGAGCTACACACAGAAAAGAAAACATAACTGGCAGAGAGGTGGGTATATCTACCCGTAGGTTTGTGAATTGCATTTTGTATTATGTAGTACTGCTTTATGTACTACAAAATGCAGTTTGTGACTAGAATCGTGGATGTCTGACCTCACCTAACAGCAGGTCTTCGGGAATGGCAGAGATTTGATCACTTTTCTTGACCTGCTGTCCTATAGGTACCTAGAGTAACATTCCACCACCCCTTCTGTTATCCATTCCAGTGTGCATGGATGTAGCTTATCTGTGTATAATTCCTTTGGAATTGGTTTTAAGCAATCCTTGTCTGTTGATCTGTAAACTGATATTGTATGACACACTTTCTCAATTTCATTCTGCACCCTATGGTTTTTATTTCATGGCCATGCATGCAAACTCAATGCTTTTAGCAATCTTACATTTGCTAACCATAAGTGAGAGTATTCATAATCACCTTTACTTATACATAGTATACATATTGTTCATACGGACCTGGGTTGCTGTGCTACTTCTCTTGGACCTCTTGGATGCCTTTGACACAGTTGACCATGACACACTGATACAAGAATCTACAAAGCCAACATAGAGGGAACTGCTCTTGACTGGAACACATCCTACCTTCACAACCAAACTAACGTCATCTATACCACCCCTCCACCGAAATTCACAAAAGCCGGGTCCCTCAAGGCTCTATCATCTCACCAATGTTTTTTAAAATCTACATGAAGTCATTACCAGCACTGGTCAATTAATTTTAGCTCACATGCTATAGCTATGCAGATGACACGCAAATACTCCTTCAACTGGAATGCCCCAAAGACATTGGAAACTTGCCATTTTCAGTTGTCTCAGAGCCGTGAATCAATTGATGACGTGGAGCCATCTCAAATTGAATGCTTCAAAAAATGGAAATATTCAAGTGTGACGATTGGAAAAATTATGACCCACTCGCCACATGGTGATCTGGGAACACTGCCTAAAGTATTAAAGATAGTAAGAAACCTCGGAATGACCATGGACTCCAAGCTGTCAATGAATGCCCAAGTGGAAAACTAGCAATATCAAGCTTTTGTTCCTATAAAACTCCTCCCCAAATCTTCCCCCATCTGGGATTGCCACACGTGATCCATGCTACCATCTCTCTTGTTCTGCCCAAGCTCGATTACACCAAAAGCCTCTACCACAGATCACCTTTAATGACTAAGAAAAGATTACAACATGTCCAGAACTCTGCTACCAGGCTACTCTTACATATTAAAACTCAAGCCCACATCGCCCCTGCCTTGAAAGCCCTGCATTGGTTACCGGTTGCCAGAAGATCCACGTGCAAACTGCTCTGTATCACCCACAAAGCGATACATGGAACAGGACCGCACTTCATCAGGAATAAAATCACAAAATACATTCAACAAAGTAACCTCCTCTCTAGAGTGGTACCTCACCTCAAAATCCCAAGGTACAAGAAAAAAGACTACGGTTGGCACATCCTTCTCTGTTCAAGCAGTAAAACTATGGAACTTTTTACCCCACAACATAAGATCGACGGATAGCCACCTTATCTTCAGAACACTACTCAAGGATTGGCTCTTCCTCACATAACTACCATACGCAAACATAAATATACAGCATATTCCTTGGTATATAAACATTTATTTGGACTATAGATATGCACCTACATACGTGTATTGCTTTATATAAACGTGTAGAATAATTATGTTTTAAAAATATAGATATTTGTTAGTTCTGCTTAACAAATATACATATTACTTATAGTTTTTCTATGTTTTTAACATGTATATAAGTGACTGCATAAATAAGTAAATCTTTTATCATAACTTTGTATCTACAATTGCTTCACAATTGAATTACAACAAATAAAAATAAAAAAATGAATTTAAAGTACAACACCACTTGAAAGCCGGAGTTTATTAAATGCATCTTTAATCTACATATATTACCTTCCTTATGCATATATACCTTCCATGTACTTCTGTATCTAATATTTATTAGTTTTCTTCTAATTCAGCGTATGCAATGCACTACCCTATTTTTCACCCTATACCTCTATCAATAAATACTCTACCTCCACTCTCTCATTTATCCCTAACCCCATACTACTACTATGATCCCCCAAATAACCCTTTCTAGACTCTTCCCTCCTGTACCCCTCCTTGCATCATCTCATACCTCTTTTACTATTCAGATCTCCCAAACAAGCCTTTCTAAACCCTTCCCTCTGACTCTTCTTCCTCCACCTCCTCTTTACTCATCCCACCCCCCCCACACTGCTATGAACTCCCCAAAAGATATATATTCCTGACTCTTCCCTCTTCTATCCCTCCTTCCCTCTGCTATCCTTCCTTCCCTCTGCTATCCTTCCTTCCCTCTTCTATCCTTCCTTCCCTCTTCTATCCTTCCTTCCCTCTTCTATCCTTCCACTATTCCTGTTCAATCCAAATAACAGACTAACATGTCCACCACTCACATTAATTTCATATTTCCCTATACTAACTCCCCTCCACCTCCCCTTTACTCATCCCAAACCCCCTCCTACTGCTATAAATTCCCCATAAAAAATTAAATCTAGACCCGTCCCAACTTTTAGCCCTCCACTATTCCTTTTCAATCCAAATAACAGACTAACATACCCACCACTCAAATTAATTGCATATTTCCGTATACTAATTCCCACTAATCCTGTGTGGGTTCGGAGTAGTGTGCTACTCACTGAAAAGCGCTTCAACACCTCATCAGGGGTAGCATGTGCTATATAAATTCAAACCTTTTCCCCATCTTCTATCCCTCCACTATCCTTCTCAATACAAATAACAGACTAACATATCCACTGTTTAAACTACTTCATATCTCACTATACTAATGCATCAGTAATCCTTTATGGGTTCCGGAGTAGTGTGCTACTCACCGAAAATGTGCTTTAACTCCTCATCAGAGGTAGCAAGCACTATATAAATGGAACCCTTTTCCATCCACTATCCTTCTCAATCCAAATAACCACCTGTTTCTGGAGCTGGGACTGTTATGTTATTTATATACTTCTATAGCGCACGACCACTCCAAGGAGTATCTCGGCGCTTTATCGAAGGAAACCCACAAAGAAGGGAGAACATAACACTGAGAGGACATGCAAATAAAGAAGCAACACCAGATTAAGGGAAAAGCCATGTGTTAAAGGCCTTTCGGAAGGACAGAAGGCTAGAGGCCTGTCTTAAAGAAATTGGGAGGTCATTCCAAGCATGAGGAGCTAAGTAGCGAAAGGACCGACCTCCTGCTCTAGCGCGCTTGATAGTGGGAACATTCATTTTAGATAGGGACGAAGATCTGAGAGATCTGGAGGGATGATACCAGGACAATCGTTTAGAAATATATTTAGGGCCTATACCATGTAGGGCCTTAAAAGTCGTGGTCAAAGTTTTAAAAAGAATCCTTTTAGCAATAGGTGCCAGTGTAGAGTTGAAAGAAGATCAGTAGCTCTGGCTCTTCTTGGAAGACCAAAGATGGCTCGGGCCGCAGAATTCTGGGCGATTTGTAGACGCCTAATCAGATATTTGGGAAGTCCCAGAAACAGAACATTTGCGTAATCCAGCCTAGAGCCGACCAGTGCCTGGACAATGATTTTCCTGTGCTGGATGGACACTAAAGGGAGAAATTTACGAAGCATCCGAAGGATGCCGAAACATTTCCCAGTGAGAGATGAAATATGTGGTCCGAAAGATAAATCACTGTCAATAATGACTCCCAGATTTTTGGCCTTCAGGGATGAGCTAGTGGGAGGGAACATATCTTGCGGCCACCAGGGTTTCCAATCAGGCTCAGAAGTGCAACCAAAGAAGAGCAACTCCGACTTGTCTGAGTTGCACTTTAGACCATGACGTCCAAACCACTCAAAAACCGCGCTCAAACAACCCCTAACCTGAGCATCGTCAAACAGGCCATCCTTGTTGCTTACAAAGAGGAGCTGGGTGTCGTCAGCATAGGTGACTGTCAGTCAGCTTTACCAAGTACTAGATGGTGAAGTATTAAATGGCATTTTCCCAACTGCATGCTCCTGAAGGCTGCAAGAACTGACCTGCAGAACACAAAGTCTTGGCTTTATTGGTAAGGGTTGCCTTAGTGATGTAGTTGGAAGTGATCAGGGCTGTGCTGCTTATGGCACTTTTAGTAATTATAGGACCCACATATTCAGTGGATACAGGTATTCAGAGACTGGTTGGAAAAAGTTCAGGAGACAGACCGCAAGAAGAGAGCCCTAGGCTTGGGGAGATACTATCTGCACCTGACTTCAGAAATGCCTTTTCGGCCCCTGATACCAAAGGTCATGAACGTGTCATTTATTTTTTGTGCTCACCACTACCTGCAAACCTGTAATGTTCTGGAAGAAGAAACAAAAAGAGACCAGAAGACAGACGGCTACAAAACGAAATAAGCATTTTCAATGCAATCGATCTCTCCTTTGAGACCTTATAAGTGTTTAGCCATGCAGCACATTACTGCAATTGACTGTGTGGCAGTGATTATGGATTTGGCAGTAGATTTGGCAGCAGACAAGTGAACGTGATATTTGAGCGCTTAGGAGTGGTTTGAAGAGAAATACATTAAATTATTGATGCAATTTAATGGCATTTGTATAAAAGTGGAGCCTACAAAGAAGTCTGGGTATGTTTGTGGAAATTATAATGCATGTCCTTGTTATTATTTGGCGTTATCGCCTCATTTTGACGTTTTACACTATGGGTGTTGACTTGGTGGCCGAGAGCACGTGGATGAGGCTATCATGTGTTGACCGTTATAGGACAGGGTAAGGCGTGTGCCCTTATCAAGCCTCGCTCCTGGCAAACGGACTGTGAGTAGGGCACTGGAAGACCAATCTGGACTCCAAAGAGGCCTGGAACCCCACTCTTACGGAATATGAGGACACAGGCTGTCCTATTGGACCACAGTGCATCAAACACCTACAGAGGGGTCAGCAATATTCAACCCAGACTTTAACATCAGTGGTAAAACTTTATACAGCTGTAAACTGGCGTGCCCCTCGAGGGGACAGACAGAGGTGGCTACCTAGAATCAAACCCCAGACTTGTGTACATCCCATCGAGCTTGAAAAGATGAAAACACAGACCGGCAGTGCTCCGTGTGCTGTTATGAACCTGGAGGCTTTGGAAGATGGGCAGAGTGACCGCCGCCCTGTATTGTACGACAGGACTGCAAAAAGCAATGGTTAATCCCACGATGGCTAAAGGCACTGCAACCCCTGCAGACTACAGAAACAGCAAAGACCTGTTTTAAACATCCTAGAGGCTAAACTATAAGTAAAAGAATAGGAAAGTATAAAAGTAGGAAGGTATAGACCTTGTTAGTGCAGTGTTGTGGCAGGATGTATTGATGTTAAAGAAATACACATTTGTTAATTTTGAAGCATCTTCATCATATTTTACGTTTATTTTTGTTGAATGATTTACAAACAAAACATTTCAAGGCTCGTCTCATGCAGAGCTCCAAGCCAAGGGCTCTCTGCAAATGTATCGTCTTGCCTACCTCTAGCTGTACAGTACTTGAGATCAGAATGATTGCCCATGGCAGGGAGAAGTAGCAAGGGGGTGGTGGTGATATGGTTGAACCTGAATTTTGGGGACGGAAGCATAAAGGCGATCTGGTACTAGAAAGCAAAACAGCTGAGTATTTCGCCTAATTGTTCGTACTGAAGTGGGGTATACTGTGAGAAATTGTTTCGCACCAAAAAAGCAAACTTCGTCGATGTTAACGAGTTTGCCAGTTTCCACAGGAACGAAGAAGAATCCCACTACCTCCAGGACACAGAAGCAAAAATGTGAGAGGGAACACACTCCTGTCTACTGTCCCCTAAAAGTATGAGGGAAAAACCCAAGGATTGTCCACCACTATCCTCATGCGAGGGGGTCAGGAAGAAGTACTTCAAGTGGAGGTCCAGGCTAGGAAAAAGAACAGGAGGCACTACATATATCATATACTCTAGGCATACAAGTAATACTCAAAACATTGACATGCGTGATTGTTACCAGGAAATCTTACCCCAAGTGAAGGTCGTAAATGCTGCAAAGATGAGTTCTGTAGCTCAAGGGGAAATCCTGTGGGCCCAATAAATCAGGCCAGGAAGGTCAGAACTTATATCAAACAAAGGGAGGGAAGAGGATAGAGAGTCCATTCGTTTCCCCTTAACTGGTAACTGTTAATCAAAAGAGAACGGACACTGGTATCTGCAAAAACCATTAGTTTTTATCGAAAACCCTCATAGACATCCTGGAGTTGTTATAGCGGTATATCTTTTCATCCGCCCCATCAGGAGTCTTGGCATAGTCATAGGGTCAACGATTGACGTGCAGTATGCCTGCCTCACCCGAGGCTACTTCTGGTGTGTGCAGAAGTGTCCAGAAATGAAAAAAGAAATATTAAAAATAATGACTTAGCCTAGAGGACTTGGTTTTTAATCTAAAAAAATTAAACTAGTCATTAAGGTTAAAAAGAATTCGGATATTGAGGTATTCGGATATTGAGGAATTCGGATCTGTGAGCCTTGTGCTGACTCTGCCCCCGGATGACATCCGGGGGCAGAGTCAGCACAAGGCTCACAGATTGATGCCGCATGGAGTAAATCCAGATGCGACTCTGATTCCCTGTTGGATACCAAACTTCTGAAAACACCAGATCGGAAATTCCGTTGTGTTATTTTCACCATACACTCAATGGGTGTATGAGTTACACATTTTTTGTTCATATGTTTGTTGTTTATGTCCTGACGAAAGCTCCACTGACCCTCTGTGGGCCCGAAGAGCTGAAACATGTCGACTTCTGTCAAAAGTGATATGGTAGTTTAGTAACACAACTACCTCAATATCCGAATTCTTTTTAACCTTAATGACTAGTTTAATTTTTTTAGATTAAAAACCAAGTCCTCTAGGCTAAGTCATTATTTTTAATATTTCTTTTTTCATTTCTGGACACTTCTGCACACACCAGAAGTAGCCTCGGGTGAGGCAGGCATACTGCACGTCAATCGTTGACCCTATGACTATGCCAAGACTCCTGATGGGGCGGATGAAAAGATATACCGCTATAACAACTCCAGGATGTCTATGAGGGTTTTCGATAAAAACTAATGGTTTTTGCAGATACCAGTGTCCGTTCAGGAAGGTCAGAACTCACAAAGGACTCACACACTCAAACATACTAAAGAAACAGGAAGGAATGAGGTGTACCGACCGGCTGTACAGGGGCAAGAACAGCGGAGCAGTCACACACTCAGGAGGAGAGACACCCGGCCCCGAAGGAGAACCAGGGCGGAGCGCTCACTCTCAGGAGTACAATAAAAGGAAAGAAAAAGGGTAACTTCCGTTTGCTACGGAGATAGGGGATCAAGGCACGGGCTAGCAAGACGCCCGCAAAATGCGTGGTAAAAGGTAGGGAGAACGGCCAGTGCCTGCCCGGGAGCTTCAAAGGAGAAATGCCGACACCCGGCTAGTACCTCGCCAAAAGGAACACGGTGGGAGCTGGGCACAGCGTAAGCTACCGGCAACCGGCAACAGAATGCAGGCAGTAAGGGACACGGAACGCCAAGAGGGAGCTGCAAAACGCTGCGTCCAGCGCGTTCTGGAATCAGGAAGTAGGAAGGGAGCGTGGTACTGGAACAGTAAGCCAAGTAACGGCTACGTTCCGACGCGCCTCTTTACGCGCGCTAGGGAGCGTCTGAAAACAACTATCATTCCTAGTGGTTAGTCTTGGATTTTTGGGACGCACTGAACAGTCCTTAGCGTAATGTCCCCCTTTTCCACAATACAAGCATAAGTTGAGTTTTCTTCTCTTATCCTTTTCGTCCGTGGATAAGGGGCCTCTTATTCCTCCTATTTGCATGGGTTCTGAGGTGTCTTTTATTACGGGTTTCTCCGGCCGAGTCAAGACGTATCTAGGTACACTACTGCGATTTTTCTCCCCTTTTCTCTCATGCAGCCGATGATCCAGCTTTACGGCTAGATCAATAAAAGAGGCACAGTCTTCGGGGGGGTTTACTATTTGTGAGAGTAAGTCTTTTAATTCGTCGCATAAACCACGGTAAATCAAGGAAGTTCTTTTGTCTTCCGGCCAATGTGTTTCTGACACCAGGCGATTTAAACCGGTGATGTAAGTAAGGAGGTCTTTGGATCCCTGTCTAAGGTTTAGTAGAGCGGTATCACTAGCTTGCATGTAGGTGTGTTTGGCAAACAGACCTCTCATTTTCTCCTAAAACAGAGAGAGATCGTACAACAAAGGGTCGTTGTTTTGCACCAGTGGTACAGCCCATTGAGCTGCATTCCCTGCAAGGTAGGAAATGATGAAAGCCACTTTTGCGGAGTCATCAGGGAATGCTGCTGCCTTACATAGGAACTGTAGCTGGCATTGATTCATGAATACATTGTACTTGGTACTATCCCCTGTAAATCTTTGTGGCATTGCTAGGGGAACCGGACTAGGAGTATGAACTGTAACCTGTACAGGAGGTATAGTAGAATCACCACTAGCCCCTTTGTCAATGTCTGCTGCACCCATAGTGAATCTGGCTGGCTGTATGTAATTCTTGCAGGATTTAGGGATAGTCCCAGTTTCTCTATGTGTCATATTTTCAGCTGTCCTTAATTGATGGACCTCTGCTTGCAGCCTCTGATTTTCGGCACCTAATCTCCCCACCTCTGACTGAAGGGTTACTAAAGCGGCTGCCAAGTCCTCCATAGTATAGGCCTGGAGGTTGAGGGCAGGAGCACCCAGAGTCGGGTCGGGATTCATCTTCATCTTGGTCGAGGTAGTAGTTTTTTGCATTGAGACCCGTGGACATCTTGTATGTAATAAAGTTATAATTGAGGGCTCTGTCCACACCAGGTCTTGAAACATTCCCTAGGGCCCTACCCTAACGTTTTGTTTTGCTTTTTTTTAACTCTGTAAAGTATAATTAGTGTCACTTTTATCATTCTGTCCACCATGTTTAAAATATAAATATATATAAATATGATGTGTGTCAGGCCTTTCGTAGCACTTCCTCTGGATTGGATTGATGCTCTATAGGGGCCCACCTCTAGATCGTCCCAAGTCTGGCTTTGTATATCACAGACTATTAAGGAGATCAAGCGGGGGAAAAAGAAGGTAGTCCGGAGGGGAACAGCTGGGCAACTGGAGATGGACACCTGAAAATATATAAAGCAGGGGATCAATGGAAACTTCACTTTCTGCCTCAACCTTCTACTACAAAGCGTTATGGTTGACACCCACCTGCTGAGCTATACAGGTGATACTGAAGAATGAGTAACAGACCAAGCGTTTTCTTAATCTCCAGGCGTTCCTGCTTAAAGATATAAAGAAGACCATGAACATGCCCCTTCCTTCCCTCCCCTGTAAGATAGAAATAAGGTATTCAATGAAAGCAGGACATTCATAACCTACCCAAAAACCACGGGAAGGGAACCTAGATGCCAGTGGAGATTAACCTTGACCGTCACAATGTAATGAAATGAAAATCCTTCCCCTCCGTTATTTACAGTGAAAGATAGCACCAGCCGGTACTCAGACGCCCTAAAAGTATCTCAACCAGCTCGGGAGTCAATTAGGGAGTCTTCCAGAAATGAATGTCAAGAACATAAATGTTGCCCAGCCCAAAAACAATCAATGAGGAGAGTGGCGTGCTCCCAGGCAGATACGTTTCTGCAGAGAAGTTTCTCAGTGCCACTCCTCCTTTAAACACAAAGACACTTAGCTTCAGTGTCCGACCAAACCTCCTGACTCAGCCGAGTGGGAGATAATGCGCCTGTCTAAGTACAATCCCAGAAACAAAAGAAGCCCACTGACTCCGTGGGTAAAACCTGAATCCGGGTTTGATGACCCAGCACTGTGGGCGCTTCCAAAGCCCCTCCGTGTAATCCACACCAGGCGATGCGGTGCCGAGTAAAATACCCGGGGAATCAGCAAGACGGAACGGGCGCTTCCTAAGCCCCACCTGATAATCCAGCAAAAGGAAAACCTTCCAGAGAGAGAGCTAACTGCCACTCCTCTGGACCCACGAACTCCAAGAATCTGAAACACGAACCTCCTGTGAACCGCCAAGAACGAATAATCGGCAATGACTCTACTGTGAACGCTGGGATATCCTGGTTCCTGGTCGCGCATCGTCATTCAGACGCGCCGCGCTAGGAACCATGGGAAATGTAGTTTTTGGTTCGTTTCTGGATCGATGTGTACTGCAGGCAGTGATTTACCGGAGGTCGGGAATTCCTGACAATGTGTTTCTATCTAGTTCTCCACTAGAGCTTTGTTATCTGGGTTTGTTCAATTTCTTTTTGTTCACAAAACTCAAAAGTGTAGATAAATAAAGTAAAATATGTACGTGTTTTGTGTCCCTCTATTGACAAAGAACTACCTACCCCATCCAACATTTAAGGATATTAACACCTTCTATGTGAAATTTCCATCTGTTTAAGTGAAATGTTCACAGTTAACTTTTTCAGCGCCACGCTCTCAGTACCTTTTGATCCATTTGTGCACAAAATACAAAATAAAATGTTGAAATCTGTGGATTATCTAGCAGATGTTGCATGATGTGGCAACTTTAGTAAATCCATCATTTGATATCAAACACTGCAGCCCTAAAATCACATTGTTCCATTGGATCTTCCAAGAGTCAATTTGCTCACCTCATGTTATAGCATTAACTTGATAACAGAGGAACGTTTTTGCTGTCTTTCAGTTGGCTTGTGTTTAGATCAATGAAGCCTCTTGACTCAGTTGAACAAACCCACACCCTCCTACTCCCACAATGTTTGTGACGTTGTGAAAAGGACCCGATGGTTGTGTTTGGAAGGGGCAGAGAGATTACTGAACGAAGTGAGGGGTGTATCTGTGCCCATTGCAATGGTCAACAGAGAGGGGATGACCAATTAAAGATGTGAGAAGCCTGGATGAGTAGGTTAAGAGCAAAGTGAGGGGGTGGAATTTTAATCAAAGTTTTATATCACCAACACAACACCTTTTAAGCACTTTGGGGTGCTGTGCAGTAGAATCAAGTCTATTAGTGGTCAATCGGTTATGTTTAATAGACATTGTACCTGTGTTCATCACAGTTTGTAGTAGCAGACATGCCAGAAGTCACAATTTAGGTGTTAGACTCCAGATTTTTTTTACGTAAAATTCTTCTAGAGGTCTCCTGTCTACAATTTTTTCCAAAGCGAAACTAAATTTCCCTTTTGTCTCAAAATATCCCTCCTAGGTTCTCCCAAATATTGACAAGTATATAATGGTGTGGGCGAGGGACTTAGGGTGGAGGGTTTGTAGTACATATTGATGACTCGCAGTTGGAGTCCTGCCTTGTTTTATCAGGGGTCCTCAGCCATAGGATTGTCTCCATAGTTCAGTTTTTAGGTGTTCTGCCACAGCGTCATGACAAAGGAAAAGCATTGCAGAGCATTTGAGTCTTAGCTCACAAAGATTCCCCCCCTGGTGATTTAGAGGTTGCCTTATTAGTTAGCAGATAAGATATTTTGTGTTAGAACATACTGTATGTATTTGAGCGCATATCTTTGGCCCATGAAACAGAACTATATAATATGTACACCGCATGGTATGAATTTGAGCCTTGCTTCCACCAAGAGCCAGTAACATAGTTTCAGGACAGGTCTGATGTGGCTATTATGTTTTCCAGAAAATAGTCAACCTTGCTGCCTTGGTTTAGACTGTCATTATAATCTGACACCCAAAAACTTGGAATTAGTCTTTGGAAATATTTGATGAGAGCCTTGAAAAAAGAAGCATACAATCATTTTGGCTTCCTAGGCTCTACTATTATATGTGGTGATTGAGATGAAGGAATTAAGGTCATATAATTGAATACCATGGATTTCCTTGTTTAAATTATTGATTCAGAAAAGGGGGTGGTGATGAACAGAGTGTCTGAATTAAGCAGACCACTCTTACCCAGTCAAAAGATCAGGGCTTGATCCATCACCGTTTTTTAGCTCACTGCACCATCCCAGCTCAGAACTTGGCTATATGCAAATTAGTCCCTTTCTCACTGCTCCATCAGGATTCAAGCAAGCCGGGCCGAAGACGGCTGAAATGCCAGAAACCGGTCCCCGGTAGCTTGTCTCCTTTCTGGTGAAGAATTGGCTTGGTAGTTTAGTCTGCCCTGTTCCCATGATGCACTGGGCCAGGGACAGACTGATTTGCATATAGCCAGGTTCTGAGCGGGGATGGGGCAGTGAGATAAATAACGGTGATGGATCAAGCCCTGATCTTTGGACTGGGTAAGAGTGGTCTGCTTAATTCAGACACTCTGTTCATCACCACCCCCTTTTCTAAATCGTTTTTGGCCACTATAGGTGTGGCAGGGTATACTCAGACATGAGTCCCTTTCTCACTGCTCCATCAGGATTCAAGCAAGCCGGTCCGAAGACGGCTGAAATGCCAGAAACCGGTCCCCGGTAGCTTGTCTCCTTTCTGGTGAAGAATTGGCTTGGTAGTTTAGTCTGCCCTGTTCCCATGATGCACTGGGCCAGGGACAGACTGATTTGCATATAGCCAGGTTCTGAGCTGGGATGGGGCAGTGAGATAAATAACGGTGATGGATCAAGCCCTGGTCTTTGGACTGGGTAAGAGTGGTCTGCTTAATTCAGACACTCTGTTCATCACCACCCCCTTTTCTAAATCGTTTTTGGCCACTATAGGTGTGGCAGGGTATACTCAGACATGAGTCCCTTTCTCACTGCTCCATCAGGATTCAAGCAAGCCGGGCCGAAGACGGCTGAAATGCCAGAAACCGGTCCCCGGTAGCTTGTCTCCTTTCTGGTGAGGAATTGGCTTGGTAGTTTAGTCTGCCCTGTTCCCATGATGCACTGGGCCAGGGACAGACTGATTTGCATATAGCCAGGTTCTGAGCTGGGATGGGGCAGTGAGATAAATAACGGTGATGGATCAAGCCCTGATCTTTGGACTGGGTAAGAGTGGTCTGCTTAATTCAGACACTCTGTTCATCACCACCCCCTTTTCTAAATCGTTTTTGGCCACTATAGGTGTGGCAGGGTATACTCAGACATAAGTCCCTTTCTCACTGCCCCATCAGGATTCAAGCAAGCCGGGCCGAAGACGGCTGAAATGCCAGAAACCGGTCCCCGGTAGCTTGTCTCCTTTCTGGTGAAGAATTGGCTTGGTAGTTTAGTCTGCCCTGTTCCCATGATGCACTGGGCCAGGGACAGACTGATTTGCATATAGCCAGGTTCTGAGCTGGGATGGGGCAGTGAGATAAATAACGGTGATGGATCAAGCCCTGATCTTTGGACTGGGTAAGAGTGGTCTGCTTAATTCAGACACTCTGTTCATCACCACCCCCTTTTCTAAATTGTTTAAATTATTGGGCATTTTTTTAACCATTTGCAATAGGGTTCTGGATAAAGTTGCGTTGCTTTTGTGATGTTTATGTTTGTCTGCACATTGTAAACATTGTGTAAAGATATAGGGCAAATGTATATAAATGTGTATAGATATGTATAAAATGAAAAAAGGATGAATAATTGTAAAAAAAAAATTCTTTGAAAAGAAGACTTGGTTTACTAAAATAAGTTATATAAACCAACTTTCCTTGTCTGTGTTAATTTGTTGAATTGTTTAGATAGCTACGAGATGAATAAAAATGAAGTAAAATGGAGATTTATTCAATAAGTAATTAAAAAAACAGAGGATAGATAATTTTCAGTATCGGTCCTCAATTAGGAAGTGTGTAAAAAATAATACCATAGGCATCATTGTATTTAGTTTGCCTTGGTTTCTAGGGCAATATCAAGCCCACGTATTTAGCCTTTTGTAAGCAAAGCTAGTACATACAAGTGTGGGAACTTGCACAACTCGATAATTACAGTGTTTTGATCAAGATCAAGCGATTTGTTAAGTGGAGAAGCTGGAATTCAAACTGAAGTTGCCAACTTACTCTCTAGATGAACTTCTTATCCTTTCTAATTGGAAGCATCAGATCTCCAAGGCCTTCAGGCAATTTTAGCTGTGTTTACAATGCAGCGCTTTAACCCTTTGCATGCTGATGACGGAACCGCTCCGTCATCAGCTGCGGGTGCGCTGTGCTGATGACGGAGCGGTTCCGTCATGGCCCAGCCGCCGCGCCTGCGCGGCGCTGATTTCGCGCCTGCGCGGGCGTTCTAATGAGCGGGGCGGGTCATGACGGAACCGCTCCGTCACCAGCATAGCTCAACCGCGGCTGGTGACGAAGCGGCTCCGTCACCAGCATGCGGCCGCCGCGCGGCCGCCCCGCCCCTTTAGCGCTGCGGCGGAATAGCCGCCGCAGCGAAGGGGTTAACAATAACGGTTCTGTGAGTCACTTCTCTTGAAAGTATTCTGCGGCTTGGCCAGGGGCATTGTTGGTGAGCCGTCTGCACACTCGTGTGCTGCAGCAGCAAGGCTATCGTTGCCCTGCAAACCTCTTCTCTTACATTTTCCAGTTCCCCTTTTTTTCAACAACAATAATAATGACCCTTTAACTCCTCACTTATTTCAGTGTTGAGCGCCTCTGTATGTCGCACATTGAAATCAGGACAAGGTGTGGCGGCCTGCGGGCATTAATCCTGAGGTATAAAAAATGGACACCGGTTATTCCGATTGTATCGACGTGACATCAACAGACCATTCAGTTTGTAGTGTTCGATGAACAAAAGGCCATTGCTACTACTAAGTATATATCAGTTAATACGAGGTTGTGTATTTTATTAAGGAGGTGGTGCGCCCAGGCAGCGAGCCCTCAATTGCAGCCAGCACCATTAATTAACATTACTTTTATACGGAGACATATCCTCGGCTAACCTCCTGGCCTTCGCGGCCGCGCCACTAGGGAGCGGCCATGTTTGCTCTGCGGCCTGCGTATGTTGGGAAATCTGCCGCGTGACTCACGAATCCCTCTGTGAAGGGGTTTCCTTTGAGCGCGCTCCACCCGCATCCTTCTGCGGCGCCGCAACGCCCACGCCAATATGAGATGTAAAAAAAAATGTACCCTGAGGACAGACGCGGCTCCTAGTTGGCTGCCAAGCCCCACCCGGATGTGCGCTTACAGCAGTAACAGGCCTTCAAATGTCTAACCACCAAGCTTAAAGGAATAATATGTTTTATACAGGGTGAATGATTTTACAACATGTTTCGGAATCAAAGTAGATATCCTCACCAATGGAAGATTTTAGAATACTAATTATCGTTGATTGTTAGTGATGCAGAACTGAATAAAGTAAACTAGTGTTTGTCTTCCCTCATGACACCTACAAAAGTAAAATACTGGTCTTTCAAAGCTGCCATCGTTTCAGATTTCTTCTGTGTGACATTTTCACAGTTTCAGTGTAGTTATTTGTGACATTCAACGACCAAATGATTAAGCACTTAATCGCGAGCAAAATCAAGCAATTAAATCCAGGGAAACGGATAAATAGCAGAAATGACACCCATCTCAGCAACGGGGAACTCTAAGAAGATGAACTGTTGGCAGGTAGTCTGTAACATTAACCGTAGCCTCAGCACACAGTCTGGGTATACCCTGCCAAGTGGGTATGCCCAGATGTGGGTCCCTTGCTCACTTTGCCACTGGATTCAAGCTAGCCTGGCTGATGAGGGGTGAAACCTCGAAACCGGTTGTAGGATGCTTTTTTACGGTCAAAGGAAGATCAAGACTGATTTGCATATGGCTGGGTCTGAACTGGGGTGGCAACGTGAGCTAAAGAACAATGATGGATTCAACCCAGATCTGTGACTGGGGGTGAGTGTCTGAAAAGTTTCAGCGCTCCATCCATCATCTCCTTTTTTTTTTTTTTTTTAAATATATTTTTATTGCAGGAATCAGTAAATCGTTACATAATCAACCAGCATTATATCACAAGCAATATCAGCGAGATACAACCCTCCGTCCCCGCGCTGTAAGTTTCTTACACAGCCATCCGGCCCACAACCCTGGGGTCGGGCGGCGAAAGTCAATGGGGGCTCAGAAGGACGTCGGAGCTGGTCCGGATGATCCACTGTCCGTCATCTGCTTTTCCAAACAAGCCTATAAACCCAAAAGGAAAACCCCACCCACAAAACACTACTAACCAAAGAAAACCCCACCCAACCCCCGCCATCAGCGCCTGGTAACAACCGCAACAGGATCTGCTATGGGACCCACGGGGAAAGCAACAGGACTAATAGTGCAATCGTTTATCGGGATATGGGGCGAGCCGCTTCTTCACCTTCAGAGTCGCTGGGGGCGCAATAATCCCTAAGGGCCTGCACTAACGTTTCCCACTCCAACGCTGCCTCCTGCGCCTTCTCATTACGCTGCCTCCAAGCTAGCTGGTATCTCAGCGTGCTCTCCCCCGCCGCCCACTTCAAGAGCTCGCTGTGCCATCGGCTTCCTGTCGGACCAACTCGTGCCTTCCAGTTCCTGGTCACCTCTCGTTTAGCAAGGAGGAGCCCTAGGTCGATAAATTTGCTGGAAATTTTATTCTTGGGGGTATGAGGGAACCAGTGTAGGAGTCCCACCGCCGCGTCAAATGATAAGGACCTCCCCGTCACCTCCTCCAGGGTCTTCCCCACTTCTACCCAGTAGGATGACAATCCCGGGCAGGCCCATAGCATGTGGAGGAGGTCCGCCTCCTGGGCTGGGCACCTAGGGCAATCCGCCGAATTCGTGGCAAAATATCGCCTAATTTTCACCGGGGTCAGATATGCTCTATGGAGCACGTAATAGTGGACCAGCTGAAAGCGGGCGTGGCGTGTGCCCTTCCAGGCTCGCCGCATCAACTGGGACCAGGTCGTCTCCGGGATCTCCCTGCCAATGTCCTCCTCCCAGCGGTTTCTCAAAGTAGTGAGAGGAGCCAATCCCTCGTTGATCAGTCTGCCGTAAAGGCAAGTGACCGCCTTCACCGTGCCCGCAGACATCATCACGTATTGGCACACCGGAGATAAAGTGGGTTCCTCCTGCCCGCTTTTCCAGTGCGCCTGGATCGCTCGGACAATGGCCGAGTGCAGCAGAAAGTCGCCACGGGGGATCTCGAAGCGATCAATAAGCTCCTGAAAGGGCAAGAGCGCCCCGTCCTCATACAGATCCCCAACTAGCTGTAAGCCGGCGTCCTCCCAGGCCGCCAATCGTGACCAATCGCCGCCATGGGGGAGGGCCGTCAGCATCCCCAAAGGTATTTCGGGCGCATACGGTGTTCTCAGATGGCCTCGGGCGTGAGCCCGGTTCCAACACAGGCGAACGGTCCGCTCCTCCAGCGACAAGTCCCGTAGGGCCAAACGTTGTCGCAGCGCTATGAAGGAGAGAACATGCCTGGCCATACCCGTCCCCCTCCTGTCTTCCGGGCCCCGGAATTCCCGGGCGATCTCCTGGGTGAAGGTCTGGAGCTGCGCCGCCAAATAATACTTTTCAAAGTCCGGCACCGCAAGCCCACCCTCATCTTTCGGCCTCATCAGGGTCCTGAGGGCCACCCGTCGGCGGCCCGAGCCCCAGAGGAATCCGACTATCATAGATCTTAGTAGTCGAAACGTGGCCGGAGGGACCCAGATCGGCAGTGTCCGGAAGTAATATAACAGCCGGGGAAGCGCCACCATTTTAAGCAAAGCGATCCGCCCTGCCACCGAGAGCGGCAGCGTGGCCCAGAAGTCCATACAGCCTCGAAGTGCTCGAGTGCTGCGGGCAATGTTCCCATCCAGGAGGTCGGATGGGTCGTGATAGACGTATACTCCCAGGTACTTAAAGCAGTCGGGTTCCCATCTGATCTCCCTACTTAGAGTAGGGGCAGGGGCGCCCTTGCGCACCGGGAAAAGACAGGTCTTAGACCAATTCACCCGGAGGCCCGAGACCTCCCCAAACTCCGTGAGCGCCGTCGCCGCTCCATGTAGGGCGGCGAGCGGGTCCTCTAGGAAGAGCAACAGGTCGTCCGCATACAGCGAAACGTAGTGCGGGCCCGAAGGAGTCCACAGGCCCGTATAATGGGCTCCCGATCGAAGATGCAGCGCGAGTGGCTCCACCGCCAGCGCAAAGAGAAGTGGGGACAACGAACACCCCTGCCTCGTGCCTCGTTCCACCGGATATTGTGAGGAAATCAGTGGTCCCGCCTGAACCCTGGCCGATGCAGAAGCATAGAGAACCGTGGTCCATCTGATGAAGCCCTCACCGAGGCCGAATCTCCGTAGCACAGTGCAAAGGTAGTCCCATTCCAGGCTATCAAAAGCCTTCTCTAGGTCCACCGAGAAGACAACCGGGGACGGGGCATCCACAAACGGTTCCCCTAGCAAGCGGAACAACCTGCGAATGTTCATAGTCGTGTTACGCCTAGGGATAAAACCAGCTTGGTCCTCATGCACCAGGGAGCTCATGTGCCCCAGCAGCCTCGAGGCCAAGATACTGCTCAGTATTTTATAGTCCACCGTCAGCATCGATAAGGGACGGTAAGACCCCGGGTCGGACGAGTCCCTTCCCGGCTTGAGGAGAGGAACCACCAACGCCTCACACATCGAGCTCGGGAGCCGCCCGAGCCTCTTCGCCTCTCTGTAGACTACCAATAACCTAGGGGCTAGGAGGTCAGCATAAGCTGCATAAAACTCCACAGGCAGGCCGTCCAGGCCCGAGGTCTTATTCCTCGCCATCCGTTTAATGGCACTGCGGATCTCTCCCAATTCTATGTCGGACCCCAGGGCTTTCGCCACTTCTTGCTCTACTGTTCGGAGTTCCAGTGGCCGTAAATAATTATCGAGCAGGTCAGGGTCTCGGGCTGAGCGACTGCGGTACAAACGTTCGTAATAATGCCGGTAGCAGCTGAGAATCTCCGGCTGAGTGTACACCTCGGTTCCGTCTGCCTTACGCATACATGTCGTCAATGAGGACTGACGCGTAGGGTTGGCCAACCATGCCAGCAACGCGCTCGATCTATCCCCCTCCGCGATGGACCGGACCGTATAGGCCTTGTAGTCAAAACAGCAAAGCCGTTCGACCTCTGCCGCCACCGTCTCCCTCGCCTCCGCCGTGCGTACCTGTAATTCAGGGCGCCCGGGGCGGCGAATTTCCAGCTCGCTGAGTTTCCGGTCCGCTGCATCTAGGTCGGCGAGGATAACTCGCCTCATGCCTACCTTTTTAGAAATACAGTAACCCCTCACCACTACCTTAAAAGCGTCCCACTCTAACGCTCTCGTACTCGCGGTGCCGCCGTTGGACGCAAAGTACTCTGAGACCTTATCACCTAGGTCCGCCCTGAAAACACTGTCCTCAAGAATCTCGGGCCGTAATTTCCAGGTGGGCACCGCCGGCGCCCCGGGGAACCAGCGAAGGTCCAGCAGGAGGGGGTTATGGTCTGAAATGGTTCTGGACAAATATTCAGACCGGACCGCTGCCGAAACCAGTTCGGGCGATCCAAGAAATCCGTCCAGTCTAACATGCAACTCATGGAGGCTCGAGAAGTAGGAATAGTCCCTAGATGTGGGGTGGTGCGCCCTCCAGATATCCGTTAGACCCCAGTGGGTCTGCCAGTCCTTACGACCCTTAGCCATGCGACGAACCGGAGAATCGGGAAGGGGTGGATGCGAGCGGTCAGTGTCTACGTCTACTACTGAGTTGAAATCTCCGCCCGAGCAGAAGGGGCCCGGAGAAGAAGTGGGCCAACGAGCCCGATAACCTGGAAAGGAAGGCAGTCTGGTCTATATTAGGAGCGTACACACAGCAAACGTTCAAGTCTCTCCCTCCCAAAGTGCCCGAGATAGCCACGTAACGCCCCTCTGGATCTATCACTGTTTTCGTGACCTGGAAGGGGACCCCAGCTCTAACCCATATCAGCGCCCCTCTGGCATACGCGGAGTACGATGTGCAAAAGACCTGCCCCCTCCATCTACGCTGTAGCGCCGCCCCTTCCGCCTTGTTCAGATGAGTTTCCTGCAGCAGCGCCATTTGCACTCCCCTACGCACTAAATAAGCGTGGACTTTGTGGCGCCTGGACATAGTATGAAGCCCCCGCACGTTCCAAGTAACACATTTCAAGTTAGCAACATCAGCCATT
This sequence comes from Lissotriton vulgaris, assembly GCF_964263255.1. NCBI lineage: Eukaryota > Metazoa > Chordata > Amphibia > Caudata > Salamandridae > Lissotriton > Lissotriton vulgaris. Next base: position 759,090 of record NW_028248207.1, on the reverse strand, counting down.
GTCCCATATCGTTCTCGCAAAGTCTCCCCATCTGGGTCCCAACAAAGAAAGGACATCAATCACCCCAGCACTGATGGCGGCCATTTTCCCCAACCAAAACCGAACTACCCAAGAATGAACTAGACCCCCATCCACCCTCCCCAGAACAGGACCCAAAGAGCACCATCTAGACCCCATCCAAACCATACCCTCCAACAACCCAATAACCCCTACTAATCCTGCGGTCGCCACCGTAGGAAGGCCTTAAGGGCCAGGTGCGGGCCGGGCGGAGGCAGTGGGCCCTCGACGCTCAGGCTACCAGGACTATAGCAAGCCCAAAACAGTGCCGAAAACCCTCGGGGCAAAAACAGGGCACCCCACCCTCCCTGCCCCAGTTGTCAGCATCAATTGACGGCATCCGCCACCCCCCTGCCGGGCCCCCTCCCAAAATGAGGTAGCTCACCCCGTTACCCCTGTCCATCCAGAAGGTCTTCCACCGATTTCGGTGTGATCACCGGTGTATGGGCGCTATCAGTCACCGAGTCCTCGGAGTCCGTTGGTGCCCCCTCGTCACCCGGGTCTGCTTCCTCCTCAATGGCATCGTCCCGTGAGCCAGATAACGCAGATAACACCTCCAGCACTCCCCTCCGCTCCGTCGACGTCTCTGCAGTTGAGGGCCCCCCCGAGCGGCCACGGCGACTCCGAATCCTCCTGGATCGCCGTCTCTGTTCCGGCTCCTCCGCCTGCTGGGATGAGGAGCCGAAGCCATCTTTCCCCGCTCTATAAAGCTCGAGCCAGGCACAGACATCCTCCGGGGTGTCAAAGAATTGAGTTTTGTCATCGACAATGATGCGGAGCCTTGCAGGATAGAGGAGCGAGTACTGGATGCCCTCGCTCCTGAGCTCGCGCTTGACCGCCAGGAAGGAGAACCGCCTGCGTTGAGTTTCGTAGGTGTAATCCGGGAAGATGTTCACCTGACTGTTCGCCACTTTGAATGGACCATTATGTCTGGCGGCATTGAGGATTAAGTCTCTGTCCCGAAAGTGCAATAACCGCGCCACCACTGGTCTCGGGGCACGTCCCTGCTGCGGTGGCCTCGCCGGGACTCTATGGGCCCGCTCCAAGGTGTAGAAGGAGGATAGCCCCTCCGGGGCCACCGTGTCACGGAGCCAGGCCTCCAAGTATGCCACCATGTCGCCATCCTCGATCTTTTCCGGAAGGCCCTCCACACGGATGTTGTTCCTCCTGTTGCGGCCTTCCGCATCCTCCGCTTTCTGCTCCAGGGTCGCAATCCGGGATAAGGCATCCTTCATAGTCGCAGCCAAGGTTCGCTGCGCCGGCTCCAAGGTTTTCACTGAGCTCTCCACTTCCTTGACCCGGTCCGAAAGTTTGCCGTGGTCCGCTCTAAGGAGACCTAGGCTCGTCGCTACCTGGGCAATGTCCTGCTGGAGGGCCGATCGCGTGGTCGCTATCGCCTCTAAGACGCGGTCAAATTGCTGTTGCATCGATGCACCACCAGAACTCTCTGGGTCCCCACGTTCCTCTTTGTCCTGGGTCTCCGAGTCTGAGGCGGCTGGGGTAGTCCCCTTGGCTCCTCTAGGTTTCCCCATGTCGCCGGGGGCACTCCGTGCTGGTCCAGGAGCAGGCGTCTCCGAGTGTAGGCTCCGGCTACGACTCTCCCGGTTACTGGACCTCAAATCGAGTACCGGAGATCTCCTTCTCCAGGGCCTGTTGGACCTTCTTCGCCTCGGCTCGCGCCACCACCACGTCGTCCGAGGGCAACGATGAGGAGGCGGAGACAACCGCCGCCAGGTCGGGCAGGCCCGCACAGCCGCTAAAGTCCCGGGGTGAGGGTCACCAACTCCACCGGACGATTTGTGGCGCCAGAGGGTCGCGCCTCCCATGGAAGTGGATTGGCCAGGAAAATTTAGCTAGGTGCCGTGTCGTGAGTGGGGCCACCGCCGGGAACACCAGACGTCCGCGTGCGGGATCCACTATAGCGTGGGCATCCGCCCAGTCACCCAACCAAGTGCATTCTCGTTGTAAAAAGTCCGATCTGACCGATATCCAGAACACAGATCACTGGGGGATGGCAAAGCCGGGGGCGAGCCGCCGCCGGTGACGCTCCTCCAGTTCAATGGATCCGGCCAGGGGGACAATGAAGTCCGGGCGCCATGTTGGGTCGCACTCCGCAACTCCGCAAACTTCAGTTTTACGCCGGATCAGCACTCGTTCAGGCCGCGCCAAGGGCCCTGGCAGGTCTCCGTCGGTCCGTTCAGCAGAATGCGGGGTCTGGGGTGCCCCGCAGCCTCCGATTTACAGGATAATCACGGGCTCAGTCCCGGAGCCGAGCTCTCAGGCGACCATCGCCATCGGCGCCCAAGCCACGCCCCTCCATCCATCATCTCCTTGTGTTTGCTTTGTACGCCCTAAGTTGGCAGGGTATGCCCAGACGTGGGTCTCTTGCTCCCTTTGCCATTGGATTTAAGCTAGTCTGGCTGATGAGGGGTGAAACACTAAAACCCGTCCTAGGATGCTTGTTTCCAGTGCTGGGAAGACCTGGCTTGGCAGTTCTGGCTTGAATGTTCCCATGAGGACCAGGGTCAAGGCTGATTTGCATGATATGCATAAGGCTGGGTCTGAACTGGTGTGGCGAAGTGAGCTAAAGAACAATTATGGAAAGTTTCAGTGCTCTATTCATCATCTCCTTGGTTTACAATGGGAATAGTCCAACCTGAAGTGCCAAGCCAGGTCTTCCCTGGACCAGAACACAAGCAACCCAGGACCAGTTTTTTTACCTTTGTTAGGGTCTTGTGTCTGGTTTAGTTACATGGTTTTCACAGTTGTTTGTTTGATTGTTTTCTAGAGAATTACTAGGTTCACCTCATGACGTTTTTGTTATAAGTTTTGCTTTTCTATCACCCTTTTCATCACTTTCACAACCTGGATTATGTTCCCGCTCAGCTATATATAACTTTACCAGTAGGTGGTACTCAGGACTCGTTAATTAATGAGTGACATTCTTCTTTTAGGAACCATCCCCTGACTAAGGCCACTGCCCAAAATGCATTAGGTTCCTTAATATATGAATACATTTAAATTTAATAATGTAGTGTGAATTGGAATATTATATTTTTGGAAAATTTGGGAAATAACAATAAAGAATAAAGAAATATTGCAACCTAATCACTTTTGGATGAATTGATTAATCTCTACAAAAAATAACCACCGGAGTGCCCAGTGGGGACGTTTTGGGATTTTTGGAAACGTTTTTTATTCACTTATAATAGTACCCCTCTAGATCAGGAGGTGATACCCACAGACACCCAAAAAATCGATCAACGTTAAGTGATTGTTAAACTTGGAGTAAACAGGAGTGCAACTGCAATTTCATTATTTTTTCTAAATTCGCTACATCAATCATCATCTTTCACAAATCCCTTTTAATCGTAAGTCATACAAAACCTGACAAGTGCACAAGCTATCCTATTGACCATTTACCTGTTAAGGAAAAAGGTCACATTAGTCAAATACATTACAGTAAATCATTTTACATTTACTACACTTGTCTTCATCGCATCCTTCTCTCCCCTGTCGTCATCCGGTACATGCGTTAAATAGAAAAAGAATAAAGAGATTAGTGGCCTCTCAAGGCCCCCCCCCACACTTAAGAGTAGGAGGCCCCTTGGGTTCTCCGGTGTCATTGTCTTCTTCGCTGCCTGAGCTTTCCAGGCCCACCATGTGAGGCTACAAGGAGACCCCTTTGGGTCCTCAGGGTTTGTCGTTGCTGTCCCTGTCTGATCTGTCCAGTGCAGTGTAGTCACGCAGGAGACTGTGGATCATGTCCGGCAGGCCAGAGTTGATGTCTCCTTCTTCTCTACAACCAGGCAGTTTCTGGAAAACAGGAGAACATCTTTAAAGCAGCACATGAGCCTCCAGCAGTCTTGGAGGTCCCTGAGTATGTGTGTCCCTGGGAACAGACCGTTCATCACCGAATCCGCGGTGATGCATGATGTTGGTATCCAGGCACTAAGCTCCGTGCCTAAGACCTTCAGCGGGTCCTGCGCGTACGTTCACTCCCAGAAGAGATGGTAAGTCATCTCGTCTGCGGTGCACCATCTCAGGCAGGACTTGTGCCGGTTGAGCCCTCTTTTGTCAGGATATGAGCCAGGTGGCGCCTTAATGGAATTCAACTCGGCAGGACCACAACTCCCAGAAGTCAGGGCGATAGGAAAGGGAGGAGTCGAGTTTAAATATCGCCAGCGCACACCGGCCAGTGTGCGTAATTCTTCATTTTTTATCGGATGCCCGCTCCGCGTGTAACTTGCAGGACTTCGAGTTTTGGATTCCTCGAGATTTGGCTATCTCCTGAGCGCAGAGTGCTCTACTGCTCTGTTTTCGTTCTCCTGGGAAGGAAAACCAGTGTGTATTCCCGGGTGGTTGACGGCTGTCAATCTGCCATACTCCACGGAGTGTTCTTGGATTTTGCGTGCAAATCAACAGGGGTGCCATGGATTCTTCGGCTTTCGCCTCGCAGTCCCAACAAGTTGTATTCCCGTTTTTTTCTTCTCTTCAATTTGGCAAGCAGAGGTGACCTTGGAAAAGGCTATTATCTCTGTATTCTTATGAACATTTAGCAGTGGTAAGGAGGATTATCACTTTGATGCTCAGCTCAGAACTGCCGTACCCTTTCTCTTGTACTTGCTGAGCTTCTCTACATCCAGGTAGGAAGCAGAATTTGACTATTAACAAAAGGACCCTGTTGCTTTACTATTATTCTATATTAGTCAGTGGCCTGATAGGGTTATGGAGATACCCTAACTGACTAAGCATTTCCATGGTTGATTAACTCTTGTGTTTTATTTTTGCTTTGGATTACAACACTTGGCGGAAATCTTTATAATTTTGCTACTATCCAGACTTATGGATTGAGAGAAGAGCCAATGGTGGATTGTTTTGTGTTTCTTTTTATCTTCCTGGGTTGGCTCCTATTTTTGCTTCCCTTTATTTTTACAATTGGTATGTTTGATGTTGGTTTGTTATATTCAGTAATATTAGGGGCAATAGGAAAGAAAGCCCCTTTATAATATTGTCTTTCTCTATCCAAGGAGTATGCCAAGAGGAGTGTGAGTACCAGTTACTGTCTAAAGTTGTGATGCATTATACAACTGTATGATTCAGGTACGGATCAGTCGAAGCGAGATCATTAGTGTAGGATAGTTCTGGATTGTATTTCATGGTATTTCTTCTCTCTCTTATAGGTCTCCCATTTCCCAGCTGCTCCTTCCCTATTCCCTTCCCTCGCTTGATCGCCCTAATACTCTGTGATTACTATCTGAGTTGGAGATGTCAAGAGGTGGACAATTTACTGCATCGCCCAGATTCTGAAGAGTTCTTTGTAGGGGTTCCTGAAACCTGACATCTTGAGTGCTTGAAGGCTCTCACTGGCAGACCTCCTTGGATGACCATCCAGGCGATGTCTTTGTGATGGCTGATGAGCCGCTTGGATGAGACTTTCTTCCACGTGTGGTCTGCTGTGGCAAGGGGAGGGCGCCTTTTGGTTCGCTGACATCCCTCGCACGTATCTGATGTTGGACAATCTTCAGAGTCCATGTGGCTGGGGTGTTAGCCTCCATGCCAGTGTCCTTGCCAAGCTCCTTTGGAGTGCACTTGGCTGGAGTAGCACCCTCCAGACCAAATTCTTTGACAAACTTTTCCACTTCCTTGTAAAACCATGGGGTGTGCCAGTAGTAGGGGACAGTGCTCACTCACTCTGCCCATCTGAGGCGTCCCCACATTGGCAATAGAAAGAAGCGTGCCATCAGAAAGTTAGCATTAATTTCATCTCCGGACTTAAGGGTGCTATTCACGCAGTGGCACACAAAGATTCCCCTCAGGATGGTGGCAATGTCTTGCACTCCCTTGGCTCCCTTATCGGGGGTCTTGAACATCACCTCCCTCTTCACTCTGTCCATCTTAGAGCTCCAGATGAAGTAGATGATCATTTATGTGATGGCCTTGGCCATTCAAGGCTACACTTGCCATACTTGAGCGATGTACTGGAGCACTGGCAGGGTCTTGTTCCGCAGGACCAAATACTTCCCATTAATTGTTAGCTTCTAGAGGCTCCAGAGTTCCAGCTTCTGCTTCGTCTTTGCCATTCTCTCTTCCCATGTCTTCTCTGCCGAACCAGACTCCAAGGATCTTCAAGAAATCCTACTTGATGGGGAGTGGCAGTGGGTCTCTGGCAAAGGATCCAGTGGCCAAGGAGTAGGGTTTCCATCTGGCGCAATTAATCTTTGCTCCTCGCTCCTTTCCAAACTCAATTCAAGTCCTTTCCAGCTCTTTCACAGACTGCCCATCCACGAGGAAGACTGAGGCGTCGTCCATATAGAGGGAGCACTTAACTTCGCTCTTCCAGTTGCTTCCCAGTACTGTCACTCCTCTGATGTTCTGGTTCTGTCTGATGCATTCGGCGAGGAGCTCTATCACGCAGATGAACAGAAGAGGGTTGAGTGGACAGCCCTTACTAACACCTGACAGGATGGGGAAGGGGTTGTTTTCCATCCATTAACCAACTCCGTTCTAGAGATATCTCTGTACATTGTGGTCCCCATGTCGAAGAAGAAGTCTCCCATTCCCAGTTCTCCGGTCCTTGAACTCATGGGAAATGCAGTCAAATGCCTTGTCCTGATCTAGGCTGACCAAGGTTGTTCGAACCTTACGACTCTTGATGTACTCGATCGTGTCCCGGACCAAAGCCAGACTTCCCGCGATTTGCTGACCCGTTACCCCACAGGGCTTTTCAGGGTGAACTATCTTCGCTATCACTTCCTTTAGACAGTTGGCCATTACCTTCACTAGGATTTTACAGTCCACATAGAGGAGCGAGATGGACCTCCAGTTCTTGAGGTCTTTCCTCTCTCCTTTCTGCTTGTGCAAAACCGTTATCATGCCTTCACGAAGGGACTGTGGCATAATGTCCTATCATTTACTAGTGGAGGCCAAGCAAGTCCAGCCAGATAAGTTCCCACAGTTTGACATAAAGCTCCACAAGGGAGACCGTCATTTCCAGGTGTCTTGACTCTCTTGGCGGTCACAGCAGCCAATTGCAGCTCTTCCAGGGTGAAGGGGTTCAGGTCTTCTCTCTCTTCCAGACCCAGTGTCTTCAAGATGCCCTCCAAGAAACTGTCCGCCTTGGATCTCTCTGATGACTTCAGTGAGTAAAGCTCCCCATAAAAGTCAGTTAAGACTCTCATGACGTGCTCTTTCTCACTTTAGAGGTTGCCCTCCAAGTTCCAAAGCTCTACCAGCGGTGTGTGGGCCGTGTGAAAAAGGAGTTGTATTTCTCATCCTTCTCGAGGTTCTCAGTTCTGGTCTGAAAGATGATTTTCTTGAATTCTTCCCTGAAGTGCTCTGTGAGCCCTTTTTGGATTTCCTCCAGTTTGTCATGCATGTTCTATCCCCTGAGCTCGAGTTAATACAGTTGCTGCAGATTGCTCTGCAGCCTCCTGAACACACTCTTTTTTCCAGTGCAGTAGCTCTGCTTGCATTCTGGAAGAAGCTCTGGAACCTGTCCTTCATCCATTCTCACCACTCACTGGCAGAGTGAAAGAAATCCCTCATGCCCCTCCACTCTACATAGGCAACTCTGAGGTTCGCCACTAACTCCTCATTTTCCAGCAATGAGCAATTCAGCTTCCATGACCTTGGGTCAGCGTGGAACTTTCCTGTAAATTCCCCCTTGAAACGGACTGTTCTATGGTAAGAGAAGTTGACAGCGACCATGGAGCTTTACCCAGGCTTTACCTTTGGGCAGGTGAATAGGAAGTCGATCCGTGAATACACAAATCTGTCCGACCTAATCTAGGAAAAATTGCATGTTGATGCTGCATAATAATAATTTCATCTTTGTCTAGTTCTAGAGAGGTATATATAACATAAACTCTGCACAGAGGAACCTCCTCAACTCCTGGGCAAAATGAAGGCTTAGGAACCATGGTAAATTGTCTCTGGTGAAGGAGTCAATGTTTGTGCAGGGAGGTTCATACTGGTATGCTTCTATATACATGGCAAGCCTATTCAATAACGTACATTTGCACAGGTGTGGCTGTAGCTGCAAAGTGCACGTCACTTTTGCTCGAAAATAGTGGGGCAAGCAAACTGTTCTGAGTTTCTTCACATGAGTTTGAACGGAATTCTCCTCCTGATGAAAGTTTTTTAAAAAACAGGCTAATAAGTGAATTTTACAGACCAATATTCACATAAATTTGTCTAAAAAGCCATAGATTATGACAGGCACTCATCAAATATTCCATACTATTATTATCAAGCAAGACTCTCCCTGATGTGTTGGGTATTCATTCTCCACAAGAAAACTTTAAACAATGTTGAAAAAACAGTGTCCTACTCAGTACAATTTTCCTGATAATTGACTTAAAAGCCATGTGTACTAATGAAAATTCAGGATATTCTATTTCAAATGTTGACATTTTTCACAATGTGTATAGCAGTTTTCTTCATTTCTATATTCTAGTTTCTTTAATATTTTAGCCTGTGTCATCTAAGAACATTCTATGAGTGTTATGATAGAAAATCTATTTGGAAGGGCACTATGGAAAATGTAAAGGTACTCAGATCTCACAATCTCAAGCCATAAATAGCTGAGCGACACAATAATTACAAATTCATACAGCAGTGCTGCAGCTTAGGTTATATAGACACCGTTACAGGTTCAGACTAGGAACAGGCTCCATCAATGTCTCAGGCTCTAGCCTCAGACTGCAGGAGTGATTCTTTAGTAAAAACGTTATCAATAAGGATAATTAATTGTCTCCTCAAAAATGAAGAGATAGCTCTAGCGCCAAGTACCCTCTCCCATCAGGAAACAACTTCAAGTCTAGATTTTTTAACACAGAAGGAACTGTCACTCAAATATCAGTTTTAATTACTTTTGGGAAAAATAATTTAGTTCCTATATATCCGTTTGCCTAAGTTTGAAAATACCTGTATTTTCCTATCAAACTCAAGATTTTCATTTTAGAAAAAGAAACTCTATGCTCTCACGTGAAAACGTATTATTTTTGCCCTAAAGCCCAGTTTTAATATTAAGAAAATGCATATTTGGTCCTACTCATCAGCTTCTCATGTTTATTATTTGTTAATCATCAGTATTACCTCCACACAAGGGATATTTTCTTGCATTCCCCCATATAACCATTGCATGTCCCGGTCCAGAACTGGGAACTTTCAGACTTTGGACTTAAGTGACAGGGATTTTGGTTACATTCAACCACCAGAGTTTATTACTCTACTAATATTTATGCACAGTATTCTAAGCGGGAGTCTGCAATACCTGTATAAAACCCTGTCTCGAATTTCCTTATTATAGGCGACCCTTTGTAGTGAGGATACGGGATCAACTGCAGACATTGCTATGTTAGCAAAAGTGAGGTTTATGCTTAAATGCCATTTTGCTGCTTTTGCTGCTTTTGCACACAACACTATATGGCTCTCGTAAATAACCTGCTTGAGCTCTTTCACATGAGAGTGGTCTGTTTTTCACAATTCTAGGCGCGCTCTGAGCCCTCAGTCTGAACATCGCGTTCAAGGTCGAATAACAATGTATGCTGTTAATTCATTTTGGTCAGTCCCACGCACATTAGACATAACAGAAAACGCAGCTGCTCAAACCCAGATTCGGATGCTGTTAATATTGCATGCATGGATGAGGAGGCACTTGGAGACAACCTTTCCAACCTTGAGAAGCTGTTCTTGTCCTGGGATGTGATTAATTCCATCTGATCTTGGAGGGATGGGGTCCACCGTCAACGCCTAGAGGTCTTCTTCTATTATTAATTAAAACTAGCTCCTAACACAGGGAGGGTGGTAACTGCATTATAATCCTGTTTCCACTGTCATTTATAATATCATTTCCCCTTTTGTGTTTTGTGGAATTGTAACAATGCTGATTGTATTATTCTTATGCATCTGTTTGTTAGTATTGGCGAAAGTACTGCATCTTAGAGCATGTTAGTTAAAATAAACATTTTAAACTATACATGTCTTTGTCAGGCGCTGAGCCGATGCGGTTCAGCACTCAATTTCAGAAGTTGTTATAAGTACATAGTGAGACTTGTGTCTATTTGTGCATAATTTATAACTTCAAACAATGTCAAAATTTAGTATCATTAAACAGATGAGGAGATAATTTCTTCTTTCAGTAAATCTTTATTCATCTCTTTTTTCTTAAAATCACATCAATCGAACAGTAGCTAACGTGTTTCGTCTGCCAGGGGTTTTTCTTCAGGGCTCAATTCATATATTGTCATCATTTGTACAAATGGTTTATCATATAACAAAGTTTAGAGTGCCATTGCTCCTGCAGTATACCAGCATGGCGTCTGCTTCGAGTGGAAGACTTAGGGCCATATGTATCAAGCCTTTTGTGAATCGCAAACAGCCTTTTTGCATGTTTTAGGATGTATGAAACATTCGCAAAATAAGGAATAGCAAAGTTTTGCGATTCCTTATTTTGCCATAGCATTTTAAGAATCGCAATTTTGCGATTCCTTAAATGCTATGTATGTAGCATTTTTGTGTTGCGAATTATGGTTAAGAATTCGCAAATTACCACACACTTGTAGTTGATGGTAACTTGCGAATTCTTCAAAAAATGCACAATTTGGCATTTTTGAAGGTGGCATGTCATGCATAGGGCATGTATGTGCACCATATGCACACACATGTACATTTAAGGGGTGCAGCAGGGTGTCTTTGAGACACCCCTGCACCCTTGAAATAATTCTCAAATTGCGATTAGCAAATTGCGAATTATTTTGCAATCATTCCTATGGGCCTCCTGGCCCATAGGAATGCATTGGGAATTATTCCTTAATTGCGAATTTGCAAAATGCGAATTCGCAAATAAGGAAGATTAAGGAATCGCTAAAAAATAGCGTTTTTCTTCATATATACCATTTTGGGATTCCTAAATAGCGATTCCTTAAAAATCGCTATTTAGGAATCGAAAAAAGGGTTTGTTGATCCATATGGCCCTAAGTCATCAAGGTGTTAAGCTCTAGCTTAGAAAACACTTTTAGGTCCTCTGGAAATGACACAACATTACCTCCGACAAATGGATACTAAACCTAATCCAAACTGGATATTGCATAGAAAAACCACCTCCCAACATCCGACCATGGGCTAGACCCCAAAGCAAGAAGGACGTGATACACTTAAGAAAGGAAGCTGCAGATCGGCTGTGGAAAAGAGTTATAGAAACTATGTTGCTGTCAGGGAAGGTGCAAGGTGTGTGCTTAGCCTACTTCTTGGTGCCAAAACCAAACGGGTCTCTAAAGGCTTATCCTGGATTTCGGAGGCCTGACCAGATGCATCTAAACACAAAGGCTACACACGCCAACACCACAAACACATGAGGGAGTGTAGTGACCAGGTTTTTGGTTCTATTTCTGAGTGATGGTGACTTTAGCTTGCTACCATCCTAGATCCCTATTCTTAGCTTGTTTTGGTCCTTTTCAGGCCTCTTTTCAGACCTAGAAGCATAAACTAGAGGATAGCCGCTTTATATGATGATAGATCCCTTATTCCTGACTCTAATCAATCTATTGCCTATTGGCTTTGACATAATTATGTGTCCTTTCATCATTCTCAGGCCTGAAGACCTATAGTAGAGGGTGGATCCTGTAGTTCTGACTTTATATTACCTATTGGTAGGGTTTGTGTATGTACTCTGATAGAGCTGTGTGTCTATTTCATCCTTTTCGGGCCTACAAGGCCCAGAACCAGAGAGACTCCATTTTGCTTTCTGCCTCTGCAGACTGAGATGCATGTAGGTCAAGTGTGATGTTTTAGTTATGAGGTGTTGTTCGCTCTTTGCAAACTAGAGAGAACCGGCTGGAGCTGAATCTTATCAAGAAATGTCCCTGGGCTCAAGTCTCTAGACGAAACAAGCAGTTGATCACTGTGAGGGTGTCTGGAGCAGGGAGCCTGGTACATGGATTTGGTGGGAGGAGGCTACTGGCTGGAACTTTCCACTAGGGGAGAGCATTCCATATTAGCGAAGTGCAGAGAGGCAGAGTGGTCAGATGGATCTTGGAGCAGTCAGATGAATCTTGGAATGGTAGAAGGCAGATGGTTTTTGGAGCTGAAGAAAGCAGTCAGAAGCAGTTACTTGTCAGAAGGAGTTGTGATCAGTTGGAGCAGGCAGTTAACAGCTGGAGTTTGGAGTGATACCTTTTGGAAGAGACTGAAGTTATATCGTGGATTAGTCTGTGGGAGCATCTGGAGTGAGTTGGACATTGGAGCTGGAACAATCAGACAGAGTGAAGAAGCTAGTGGAGCGAACGGTTATCAGAGCGGCAGAAACTATATCATTAGACTGAAGTTGGAAGGTGAAGACAGTTGGTGGGAGAGAGGAATCCAGTGCAGAGTGATCAGCGCAGATGTGTGTCCAAGAGTGCAGGGGAGAATCTGAGATGAGCCAAGGCACAGACGAGAGAGGGACCCAGATGACAGCTAGAACAAGACTTCATAATAATCAGGTGATATCTGTCCTGTTATATTTGTGCATATATATATATATATATATATATATATATATATATATATATATATATATATATATATATATATATATATATATATATATATATATATATATATATATATTTATATATACATTAATCTTTTCCTTTATTTCCTAGGTTATATTCCCTACTGTATTGTTGCATTGATTAATCCCTTTTCTTTCAGCGGTGTGCAGCTCTGTTATAATTCAGCTATTTGCAGTTCCTATTAGCTATATGTGGATGTGTTAGTAATAAAGCTTTATTCCTTAGATGTGTCTATTTTCCTTTACTTTTCAGGCTATGTCCAGATTGCTAGTTATTGTGATGTTATAATGTGCTATTGTGTAATAAAGGGACCCCAGTTCTTAGTGAACCATTGTGTAACTGTTGTTTTTTATGATAAAGTTAACCTTTCTTCTAGTCAGATGCTGTTATGTGGACGGATGCGTTTCCCGTCCGGGTAAGTGGTAACTGAGCAAGGGAGCAGGGAGCACTTATATCAGAGAATAACCTTTGCATATTGTAATTTAGCCATTCTTGTGTGAGAGGATTGAACTGTCTATCTATCACATAACCTATAATATTACATCCCCAGTAGATATTAGATATATAGAGAAACTTCCCAACAGAGAGAGAGAGAGCTGAAGGTATTCATAGGACAGAGATTGAGTGGCATTAGTGAGAGCATTGATTGTGATCAATGTGTATACCCGCTGGATTGCGGCTTGTGAGAGATTGCCGCTAGAGAGAGTGGCATTAGTGAGAGCATTGATTGTGGTTAGTGTGTATCCGCACCAGATTGTGACGGAAGTGAGAGCTCCGGGAGGATACCGTGTGTAGTGAGATTGCTGCTAGAGAGAGTGGCATTAATGAGAGCATTGATTGTGGTCAATGTGTAAACCCACCGGATTGTGGCTTGCGTGAGCACTGATTGAGGTCAGTGTGTAATGGTAAATGATCAGAACTGCCCCCTTCACTATGAGGAGGAGGGTAGCATAGTCTGGGCCTGAGTTGCCGCGAAACTATAAGGTATGAGTGTGGTGTGGAATATGGAATTCCTTAGTAAATAGTGAGTATTCCTAGTAATCCTATAGATTTAGTGGTGTTTTTGATGATATGAGCTTGTATATTGCTAATTCCCCATCCCCAGGAAGGTACCTAGGTACTGTGGCAAGTAGGCTCTGGGGAGGGAGATGGTTACGTTTTGGCTGGATTGGTGGTGTCTTGGTGAGCTGGTGATATCTGGTCTGAAAATCCGGTCGTTACAGGGAGTTACCCTAATTCAAAGAAAAGGAACTGGGTGTACGTATGAATAACAAAAACAGATTCCCCACTGAATACAAAGATTTAATAGTCAGGCACAAACTGCAAATATTTCAGCTTAGTGGATAAAAGAGGACAGAAAGCCCCCTGTGCAGCAAGTACACACATAGACTGAGACTTTGCGCTGCTGATTGCGAAACGAGGCCTGACTTCAAAATGGCGGCGATCATGGGTAACGACTTCACAGAGCCCCAAAACTTCATCTAATGCCCTGGATTTGCCCTTCAAGCACCAGTTTCCTAAACATATGCCCAAATACACCCGCCGGTAACTCTTGTCTGCAGAGTTAACCCATTTCTGGGACTTAGCGCCGTTCACTGCGGAACGAGGCCTGACCTCAAAATGGTGGAGTAGAGTGCAAACCGGGGAGCGGTGATCTAAGTACGGCGGAGATGTGATGGGAACCACAAGCATGTGGGAGACCGCTACTATTGCAACAAGTGGGGCCTATTTGAAAAGCTTCTTCTTAAAGACACTGACGTCAACTACTTGAAGAATCTGCCAAGTATGGAGCCTGACCCTAAAAAGAAAGTCTAGGGAGGACGAAGAGACATTGTTTTGCTTCGTTGAACACGTCCAGACTCCGTTGACAACGAGCGCTGCCACCAGGATTGATTCAAAGCTCTGCAACCCTATTATATTCCCTGCATTGCTGCCTGGCACACCACTATGAACATCATCTACCCTGACGGACCTTGGACGTCTCATATTTTTCTCTACTGCTGATTCCCTCCCGTGGTCTCTCTGCTCTCCCAGGCCTTTTTCTTTTTCCCCCTTTTTTTCTGTGGATCTTGTTTTTCATGGTCACTAATAACTCCTTTATTGAATTTGTAACCTCTTTGTAATTAATGTGATAATTTTTGTAATTTGTAACACAATGTTTCCTTATGTTATGCACTAGACCTAGTTTTTTGGCCGATGCCCGGTGGAGCTACCTGATAGCTATAGAGGAGATGGCCCCCTTGGCCATCACCTACCCAGCCTGACTTTGGGCAGACCTTCCTTTGTCTCGCCTTCCCTTTCTCCCTCCCACCCCTTTACCCTACCCCTTTCCCCTTCTATGCTCCTTTTTTTCATCCCCTATGCTTTTTAAATGTTTTTCCGTTGAGACCTAGCTATTTGGCCGATGAACGGTGGAGCTACCTGATAGTTATAGAGGAGATGGGCTGTGGACTTCCCCCTCGGCTGTCACCTACCCAGCCGGACTTTGTGCAGACTCTACCTCGACTCTCCACCCTATTTCCCTCCTACCACTTTACCCTACCCCCTCTCTTCTAAGCTCAATTTATCTCGTCTTTACGCTCTTGAAATGTTTTTATAGAAACTGATGTAACTGGTAACTGATGTAATTTTGTAACTTTATGGAACCCTTTGTAAAGGGCTCCGATACCTCCGGGTCTAGCCAGCACTATATAAAACTCATATAAATAAATAAAAAATAAAATAAAAGACTACATCTGCCAAAATTCATGCCGGTTCAGTGGGAGGAGCGTTTTCAACATTACCCGGCATGTGCGTACAGAATGTGCGCGTACAGAATGTGTACGTAATTCTGTTTGTGCTGTTGGTCGCATGGATACTCGACTTCTGGATTCTTCTTTTCGTGCCCGCTGGGATTGTAGAAATTGTTCTTTGGTACTCGAGGCTTCTCCTCGAGGTGCCTGCTCGTTTCATTCTTCGACAAGCTGAATGAAGCGCTGTGGTTCGGTAAGCCGCGCTGAAGGAAGCGCCTATCACCGGACATCTGTTCTACTCCGTCCGTGCTGCAGGAAGCACTGTGGTTCGGAAAGCCACGTTGATGGAAGCGCCACTCATCGGAGTGCTGTTCATCTCCGCCTGTGCTGACAATACACTGCAGATTGAGAACCACGCTGAGGTAAGCGCTACAGTTTTAGAAAGAAGTTCTTGACTTTGATTCTTTCCCTTGCGATCAAAGGAAGCTTGCTGACGCAAGCGTTGTTCTAGTGCTTTGGCCTCAGAAGGGGTTGTTCTTCTTCAATCTTGATGGTGGAGCGAGGCAAGGAATTGTATCTTTTGATCTTCCTTTGGAATTCTTGCTCTCCCTTTGACCCTTGCCTTCCCTCACGGATCGGACTCATATACCCATGACTTTGAGTTTGTTAATTTTCTTCCTGCTTCATCATACCTGGTACAAATAGGAGTACTAGTGGATTGCTTGATTCTGATCATTGTTTCTGTTCCTGTTATCCAATAACAATGGGAGGGGAAGCATCCTGGGACTGCTGATATTATGTTTCTTATGAGCTTGAAAGTTATTACCTTGGGTATGTATGGACATGTGTATTATGTTTTTGATTGATAGTATGTATGGTTGGGTATCTAATATTTCGTGCTTTCTTGTTGTAGGTATACAACTATAGTATTGGAGAGAAGTATCTCTATTGGATCTAAGTTGGTATACAGGCATACAGATATCTTCCACATCAACACCGCAGGTACTAGTCAGTCGTAGTGAGAATATATGAGAGTAGTAGAAAGATATTGCATTGTATTAACCTTGTCTTCTTTTGTTGCAGGTATCCCTCTCCCCGCTGTTCCTTCCCTAATACCTTTCCCTCACCTGATTGCCTTACTACTCTGTGTTACATTATCCAGAGTTGGGGAAATCGGGATGTGGACTGCTTTATAAAAATGAACTTACTAAATATAAAGCCATGATTCTCCAAGAAAAAAGTTCATACTATTCCACTCAGATTGAACAAGCTAAAAATTCCAACAAACAACTCTTCCAGGTTGTATCCAAACCCTCTCAACTACCCTCTCAAACTGTCCCAGTGCCCTCCCAAGCTTTTTGTAATAACCTAGCTAGTTATTTTTTTGACAAAGTCAACAACATATATATTAACTTCTTTGATCGAACTAAAGAACTTACAATTTCTCAACATATAGGTGACTCTCAGTCTCACCCCACCTTCAGGCAGTTCCAAAAGATAACAGCTACCCATGTAATTAATGCTATAACCACTATCAAATCAGGCTCTGCAAATGAGTCCTGTCCACCTGCTATCCTCCTTCCGGTGGTTGACATTATAGTTCCCCTACTTGCAGAAATATTCAATTCTATGTTTCGCACGGGTATCTATCCTGCTATCTGGAAGGATACTCTTGTCAAACCTCTCTTGAAAAAACCCTACCTAGACACAGAAGACACTAAAAATGACAGACCTATTGCCAGTCTGCCTTTTGCGGCTAAACTTGTAGAAAAACTAATGAATATACAAATCTCCCAATACATTGAAGATCATTACCTACTGGACGAAACCTCATTTTGTTTTCACAAGAATCATAGTATGGAGACAGCTCTCATTAAAGCGTCAGATGAAATAAGAACCATTCTTGACCAAGGAGGGACGGAAGTGCTCATTTTGCTGGATCTATCAGCCGCATTTGACACGGTCGATCACAAAACCTTGATCGACCGTGTCAACATCATAGGCATCCAGGATGAAGCCAGAGACCTTCTCTCCTCATTCCTCTCCAATCGCACCCAGACGGTCAAGCTGGGCAATTTCAGCTCTGCTCAGATGACACTACCTTGTGGCGTCTCACTGGGCTCATCCCTAAGTCCAACGCTATTTAATGTCTACGTAGCTGACCTAGCAAGAGTCATCAAGTCTTATGGGATGAGCCTAACATCTTACGCGGACGACACTCAGCTGGTCCTGGCTATAAAAAACAACGAAGAAAGTAGCGGCCAACTTTCAGCACAGCATGCTGGCCATCAGCAATTGAATGGCCACTATCTGTCTAAAATTAAATTCCGAAATAACAGAAGTAATGATATTTGGCAAGCTCAGCCCAACTTGGCCCAGTTCCTGGTGGCCCACAGAGATAGGCCCCCCGCCTAACCCTGTCACCAAGGTTAGAAACCTTGGAATACTTCTTGACGACAAACTGACATTTGCCGCTCATGCAAACACCATTGTCTCAACTTCCTTTTACAAACTTAAAATCATTAAAAAAAATCCTCCCCTATCTCCCCCCCCAACTCAGGAAAAACATTGGTCACAGCTTTTGTAATGTCTTCTTTGGACTATTGCAATGGACTCTTTATCAACGCCCTGCAAAAAGTCATTCGAAAACTACAGTCCATACAAAACGCTGCAGCAAGAATGTTCTTTGGTACTCCAAAGTTCAAACCCATTGCCCAAGTCATTAAAGGCTACCATTGGCTTGCGGTGAAAAACCGAATTAAATTAGAAGGCACTGTGCATTGCTTATAAAGCCTCCCGCAAGCAAGGACCTCACTTTCTCTTCAACTCCCTAGCCTTTCATGTCCCTAACAGACCACTACGATCTACTAATGCTCTCCTGATGTCTGTGCCGCGCACCAAAACCGCCTCCTAGGCGATCGCCGTTTCACTGTCTCTACAGCCAAACTCTGGAACTCTCTTGATTTGGACACTTGATCTTGTCCTACACTTATCGCCTTCAGGAGAAAAATATAAACTTGGCTGTTCAACCAATAAACCCCTTTCCACTCTTCTTTTCTGCCACGTTCACAGCGCTGAGACGCCCTTGGGCATTTGTTTGCGCTTTATAAATTTCATAAATAAATTTGTGCATCATCCAGAATCTAAGGAGTATACGTGGATCTTACAGAATTACGCTCCCACGATATATCACTCCTTCCGTTTTGTATGAGTCACAAACATGGCGTCCTTAGATGATGTGTTACAAGCACTAGTGTTGGTGCAACAGGAATTGGCAGCTTCTAAAGCAGAAACTGCTGCCCTTAGAGAAAGGGTGGACCGTCAAGCTAGGAACCCGTCCGATGCTTCACAGGTTACATCCCCAATCTAAGTGAATGTACCTCCTCCCATTCCACTGGCTAGTCCTGAGAGGTTTTCTTGGGACCCTTTAAAGATACAAACGTTTCTAACACAGATTAAGTTACACTTTTCATGTAAACCAGCATTGTTCCCTACCAACCCTTCCAGGGTTGCATTTGCAATCTCATATATGACTGGTGATGCGGCTAATTGGGCAGTACCATTGGTCAAATATGATGATTCTCTCCTTTCAGATTGGGACTCTTCGTAGAGAATTCGAAAGAGTATTTGATAGGCGAGCTACAACTTTCTCTGCAGACCGGGAGTTGTTGGAACTTAGACAAGGGAAGCAGGATTTAGAGACTTACTTGACTAAGTTTAATTGTCTGATCGCTGAGACTGCCTGGCTGGAAGAAAAGAGGATGTCTCTATATTACCAAGTTTTAAGGGACGACATAAAAGATGTCATTGCCCAGATTGATCCACAGCCAACAACGTATACGGATTTAATGAATCTTACGTTACGTTTGGATTATAGGATAGCAGAAAGGAGGGGAGAAAGGGCTTATAACCATACTGAGAAAACAGAGAGTGGAATTAGAACTACAGTGTCTTCCTCGGAACAACATTCTGAACCTATGGAAGTAGGAGCAGTTCGAGCTCCATTGTCTAGGACAGAAAGGGAAAACCGCAGGATGTTGGGACTATGTATGTATTGCGGTAAGAAGGGTCATTTTGTGACAATTTTGCTCGTGTGAAAGGAGAGCATTCCAAAGCAAAAGGCAAGCTGGTTACCATGCCTACTCCCTCTCAGCCGTGGCACACCATAAGTATGGATTTCGTTCCTGGTCTACCTTTAGATCAGGGTTGTGATGCCATCATGGTGGTGGTAGATAGTCTTACTAAAATGGGCCATTTCATCCCGTGCAAATACGTACCCACTGCAGGTCACACCACTCAGTTATTACGGTCACATGTTGTCAGACTACACGGACTCCCGAGAGTGATTGTGTTCAACCGAAGGCCGCAATTCATAGCCCCGTTTTTGGAAGATGTGGTGCAGAGCTCTTCAGGTTGATGTGGTCACGTTGACTAGCTTCCATCCTCAGACGGATGACCAAACAGAGAGGCTGAATAAAACTCTTAAGAACTATCTACGTTGTTATTCAAAGGTAGCGAGTGGCTCTTGGGTGTCTATGCAGTGGCTAGCAGAGTTGTCGTATAACAACGTTTGGCACAGCTCCATAAAGGAATCTCCTTTCAAAGCCAATCATGGGTTCCCTGCTAAAGGCCTTCCATTGTCCGTTCCCTGTGATGTTGTGAATCAACCCACCATGGTATCTCAGATGAAGGTTCTTCAAGCAATGCATGCTTGCTAAGGTACAACAGAATCTGGATCAGGCAAAGAAACAATACAAGACCTGGGCGGATCGTCACCGTCAGCATGGCCCCACTTATAGGGTGGGTGATCTTGTGTGGTTATCCACCAAGAACATTCGATTCCGGTTCCGCAGCATCTTCCACCCTAGGTATATTGGTCCCTATGTGGTGGTGCGTCCAGTCGGCCTTGTGGCATACAAGCTGAAACTGCCTTCTTCTCTACGCATTCATCCTGTGTTTCACTGTAGTTTGTTGAAGCCTGTGATGGGGGCCAGGAGGGTGGCTGTTCCACCGGTGGTTCGGGATGGTCAGTTGGAATATGAGGTGCGGAAGGTGTTGGACTCCAAGTTCCGTTGTGGCCGTCTGTGATAGCTCATCACGTGGAAGGGGTATGCCTCGGAGGATGACTCGTGGGAACCTTCCTCGAACGTCCATGCTCCCAGGGCTTTGTGTGTGTTTCATGCACGCTATCCGGATGAGCCTGGTTCTAGTAGGCGCTTGGGAGGAGGGCGTACTGTCAGGCGCTGAGCCGATGCGCCTACAGAAACATTATTGAAAAAAGTACATCTCCTAGAATTCTTGGCGGTTCAGTGGGAGGAGCGTTTTCAACGTTACCTGGCATGCGCGTACAGAATGTGCGCGTAATTTTGTTCGTAATGTTGGTCGGGTGGATACTTGACTTCTGGATTCTTCTTTTCATGCCCACTGGGATTGTAGAAATTGTTCTTTGGTACTCGAGGCTTCTCCTCGAGGTGCCTGCTCGTTTCATTCTTTGCCGCGCTGAAGGAAGCGCTGTGCTTCAGTAAGCCACGCTGAAGGAAGCACCTATCACCGGACATCTGTTCTTCTCCGTCCGCGCTGCAGGAAGCGCTGTGGTTCGGGAAGCCACGTTGAAGGAAGCGCCTCTCATCGGAGTGCTGTTTCTCTCCGTCTGCACTGACAATACGCTGCAGATTGAGAACCGCACTGAGGTAAGCGCTGCAGTTTTAGAAGGGGTTGTTCTTCTTCAATCTTGATGGTGGAGCGAGGCAAGGAATTGTATCTTTTGATCCTGTTTTGTTCTTTCTTTGGAATTCTTTCTCTCCCTTTGACCCTTGCCTTCCCTCACGGATCGGACTCATATACCCATGACTTTGAGTTTGTTATTTTTCTTCCTGCTTCATCATACCTGGTACAAATAGGAGTACTAGTGGATTACTTGATTCCGATCATTGTTTCTGTCCCTGCTATCCAATAACAATGGGAGGGGAAGCATCCTGGGACTGCTGATGTTATGTTGCTTATGAGCATAAAAGTTATTACCTTTGGTATGTATGGACATGTGTATTATGTTTTTGGTTGGTAGTATGTATGGTTGGGTATCTAATATTTCCTGCTTTCTTGTTGTAGGTATACAACTATAGTATTGGAGAGAAGTATCTCTATTGGATCTAAGTTGGTATACAGGCGTACAGATATCTTCCACATCAAGTCCGCAGGTACTAGTCAGTCGCAGTGAGAATATATGAGAGTAGTAGAAAGATGTCACATTGTGTTAACCTTGTCTTGTTTTGTTGCAGGTATCCCTCTCCCCGCTGTACCTTCCCTAATACCTTTCCCTCACCTGATTACCTTACTACTCTATGTTACATTATCCAGAGTTGGGGACATCGGGAGGTGGGCCCCTTTGTGCATCAACCGGAATCTAAGGAGTATACGTGGATCTTACAGTCTCTGCTTACTCACGCTGTGGACTGGTATGAGAGCTATATTAAAGAGAGTTCTTGATTCTCAGACTATTCCTAAGAGTTTACTAAGTCGCATGTTCTAGGTTGTCTAATCATTGGTAGCTTTGCTGTAGTATGGAGAAGGAATGAGACACTAATGCTAATCTTAGGGGACTTTAATGTATACATGGATAAAATCAACGATCCAGATGCTACCAGCCTTACGGATGCTTTGAATATTTTTAAACTGACTCCTTTTTCTCAGGCTCCGACCCACAAAAAGGGCCATATTCTTGACCAGGTGTTTTCCACAAGGGACATAGATGTCTCCCCCCCTCGACCTCTGGTGTGGTCAGATCATTTTCTCCTGGAGTTTAGAGTCCACAGAGGACCCCGTATGGGTAGTTTTAGACCGTACCATTGCATCACTCCTGAAGCAGTGTCGGGGGGCCCTCGAGTCCTACCCACTTGTTCTGAGTGGTAATGTGGAAGATGATGTGACTGTCCTAGACAATTGGCTACTGCTCCATGCAGCAGAGCTTGCCCCTCCCTCTTCCAGCCCTGCCTATTCCTTACGTGTCTCTGCTCCCTGGTTTACTCCTGATCTTAAAGAAAGTAGAAGCACTTGCAAAAGACTCGAGAGAGAGCATGGCGAAAGAATTACGAGACTAGGGAGAAAATTATGTTTAAACAAGCACTTAAGTCTCATCATAAACTTATTCTTAATGAGGAAAAAAATGTTTTCTCATCTAGAATAGAGGCAGCTGGGAATACCAGTAAAGAGATTTTCAAAATAGTTAAGGAATTCTCCTTCCCCAAGGCTATAGCTAGGACTTTCTCCCCCTCTGCACTTTGGGTGGATCAGATGGACACTTTTTTTGCTGAAAAAATCAAAAAAATTCAGGATACATTTTACTACCCCCCTTTGGGCCAACAATGTGGATAGGGGCCCTTCTCATTCCTTCCCTCTTCCCGTTGTGCCTCTTTTTACGGAGTTCCCTCCTTTGCCGATGGCAACCTCATTAGGTTTTCTGAAAAATCTGAAATCAGGCACTCCTTGTGATCCCTGTCCTGCGTCTATCTTGGCAACTATAGCCATGCTTATTAATCCCTATGTTAATCAGATATTGAACACCTCCTTCAGCAGGGGCTTGTCCCCGGCAAGTGCAAGGAAGCACATATACTTCCACTCCTGAAAAAACCTAACATGGATCCTGAGACACCCGCTAACTGTTGTTTGAATATCTTTTATTGCATTTTCTTTTATGAGAGTACATGAAAAAATAGAGTACACAGCGTCCTTTCAGGAAATACATAGCATGTCTTATCAGTTTTCCATACGTGACAGTGAGAAAAAATAAATAAATTAGAAAGACAAAGTAGGAAGAACAATATGACCAGGTTGTTGGACATAGCTGCATGAAAATACATATCAACAACAACAGTTCGCTAGGATAATCAATCTGTCCATCCAAGACACCCGCTAACTACAGGCCCATATCCCTCCTGCCTTCCTTTTCCAAAGTACTGGAAAAATACGTTCACTCCTTCACCTCTGCATTTCTAGAGACTAACAACATTCTGCACCAAAGTCAATCTGGGTTTCGCCGTCATTTTAGCACAGAGACGGCACTCCTGGAAATCTCAGAGTCTATTAAGGAGGTCTTGGATAAGGGTGGCAAGGCAATGCTGATACTGTTAGATCTTTCGGCAGCCTTTGATACCGTCCCCTATAGCCGACACCTAATGTGACTCCAGGAGTCTGGCTTCGAACGGACGTCACTCAAATGGTTTGCCTCTTTTCTTTCAGGGTACAAACAAACCATTTGGGCCCCCCCTTTCTCAGCGCTTACCCCCCTTTGGAGGTGGGAGTACCACAGGGCTCGGTATTCAGCCCTACCTTTGTTTAATCTGTACATGTCTCCTCTGGCTAGTCTGGCTGAGTCACATGGAGCTAAAATAGTGTCGTCTGCTGACGACACCCAATTACTTTTTACATGCGACAAAGATTCAGAGTTTGAGGGGGAAGCTATTAAGCCCTGTATGTCGCCAGTGTTTTCCTGGCTCCAACAGAATCAACTCAAATGTAATTCCGACCAGCCAGAAATCATTTTCTTTGGCTGCCCATCTAACATCTTTTGGCAGAGCTGGTGGCCTTCGAATATGCACCTTCCGGCTAACGCAGTGCTGTCCGTAAAAAATCCAGGTGTAAAATTGTACAACTCCATGAGCATGCAGCTACAGGTTCAGACTGTGGCCGGTCAGTGCTTTGGCTTTTTGCTAATGCTCAAACAATTTCTGCCTCTTCTTCAGATCCCACACAGGAAAACTGTGGTCCAGGCCCTTATTGGCTCCAGGCTGGATTATGTGAATATTCTGTATGTTGGCCTCCCAGAGTATCTGCTTACCTGCCTCCAGGTGGTGCAGAATGATGCGGCTAGGGCTATTCTATCTCTTGGCCCCAGGACTCGGGTGTTGTCTCATTTGAACTCTCTCCACTGGCTACCGATCCACAAGCGGATACAGTTTAAGGCTCTTGTATTGGCTTTCAAGACCTTACATGGCTGTGGAGCCCCCTATCTAAGGAAGAGAGTCCAATTCTACCATCCTCGTTGATCTCTTCACTCTGCCTTTTTGACGTTAGTCTGCACTCTGGAGGTGAAGCGCTTCCAATAGGAGGATGCTCCTTTCTGCTCTAAGTGGCTAAAAGGCTGGGACATAGACCCATGAAGGCCATCATCCAGGTTTATAACAGCAAATCCCTTCCCGTGGCTTTGTATGGTGCCTCCCTATGGGGTTATGCACGAGTAGAAGAAATCCAGGTAGCCGAAAATAGTTTTTTACGTTCAGTCCTGTCCCTCCCCCAATCTTCCCCGGTTTTCTCCATTCATACAGAACTTGGTTTGGATTACATCCAGGACAAACTGAGACTGGCCCCATTAATATACTGGCTTAAGACCTGGTTAAACCCTGAACTACTGTTAAATCACACGATCATGAGGGATGTGATGAGTTTAGAGTATAGTCACAAAATACCATGGATGGCGTATTTGCACAAATCTTTTAATGAACTAGGACGTCCAGATTTATTCACCTCCCCCTCGTGTATCACAAAGCAGGATGTGAGTCTTACAAAAAAACAGTTTATGTCTAGGGCATACATGTTGGGAGAAGAAGTCGAATTATCAAAACCATCTGTTCGAATGCATTATTTGTCACTCCAGTCACCTGCAATTGAACCCTATTTATGTTTCGTCACTAACCCGTTTCATAGATTTTTGCTTACAAAATTCAGATTTAACACTATTCATTTTTATTTGGGCCATTTTAATTCCTGGATGAAACCTGAGTTAGCTCCCCCCTGCACTTGTGACAATTTTTCTGTTCAGGACAGTTTACATTTTGTTATGTTTTGCGATTTCTTCTCCGACCAAAGGAAAAAATATCTGCTACCAGTCTTAAGAGAAGCGGGCTTCTCCCAGGTGAGACCAGCCATGTTATATTTAAAATCACTGGGTAACATCTGTATCACTTTCGCCATGGCCAATTTCCTTGTGGCAGCAACCAGAGCCAGAAGGGGCATGAATTTGGAAATCTGATGTACATAATGTGTTTTTAAATATTTTAATGTACTGATTTTCGTCTCATTAACTTGCTCATAAATGAAATTGTTTAATTCCTTTTTAAATTGTAAATAATACTGTTTTTATGTACTTTGTATGATTTTAACAAATCGAATAAAGTTAATTTGACTGACTGACTGGCTAAACTATGGAATAATCTACCACTTTCTCTGAGATTACTTCAGGATTTACTTCCCTTCAGAAAAGCTCTTAAGACATGGCTGTGTCAGCAATAATTCTGAGCACTTTGCTTTCCTGCATATTTCCACTTCCTTCTCATGTTAGTCTATACTCACCCAGCGCCAGGACACTCTGCTGAGTAGCTGTGCGCTTTATAAAACCCCTGTTAACATAACATAACATAACATAACATAATGCTAGTCGGATAAGGGTTCTGGGCCCTGAGGTGGGTTTTTGGTACACCACAATACACTGAGGTACTGGATTCCTGCGCATAGTTCTGTGCATTAGCAGAATTCCTGCAACATGGCGCACCTAACGTTTGGTCTTATTTCGAGACACTTTAGTAGTGCTTATACTTGTACACAATACCCTCACTCCTATTTACGGAAAACAGTTGTGACGGCACAACCTACCTATATAGATGAGTTATTGGTTCATTCAAGCTTGATATTTTAAAAAGGTTCACAGTATAGTATTGAATTAATAACCCTGTATGTGCTACCACACATATAAGTTCTTTCCTTTTCCTTGTCGTTATGACAATCGATATTGCAGCGCATAGTCGTGCACCACTCTGTCGTCATTTGACACAATATGGTGTGCCGGACGATGGTATTCAGCTTTTCTTTTGTGGTTGGTGCTGCCTCGGAGTTCCCATTTGAGATTTTTTTACTCTTGGGTTACCTTTGGGACTGTGGATGGAGATGATGCCTTGTTCCATTCATCTACTGCCACTGCCATACCTGTAGATATACAACACTTGAAGTTCCGATTTCGGCATGGGAGCATCGTATTTGGTATAATGGCGCCCTCCCCCACACTGTGACTCCGGTCTGTTTAGGCCCTTTATCGATCGCAGGGGCCACTGGGCCAGTTTTGGCCGGGTGCACACCACATCCATGGTATCTGAATGTCGCAGTGGATGAATTATGTGTTTTTCACACCTCCTTAATAGGGGTGCATCAGGCTTTAGTCCAATACGTTACCTGCAGTCTCCAGGTGGGGGAACCTGGTCTTGCGGCGCAACCCGCTGGACCTGTCGGGATGTCGATTAGTTCCGTCATGGTTAATTTGGTTTGTGCAAGCGTCCCACGAATAAGGATGATTTACATTATTGGCTTGCTGATTTGACCAGCTGGAAGCAGTATTTCCTAATACTACCCCTGTGGAAAAGCACAGGATACTCAATATTAGTTTGCAAAAAGACTTGATACCAGAGGTAACAATTGTGAAAACTGGGGAAAAGTATTTGCAGCTTCGGCACACCTTCAATGACTGTCCTCCCCTCCGTGATCCAGCGTGTTCAAGATGAGCACAGTCCGGAGGCGGCAGTTGAGTTGAGTTGAGAATGAGGCTAGTCGGAGTGTTTGACGTAGTTGCTGATCTCATCCTTGCGAATGTAAAGGGAGATGTGGTTAACTTTCAGGTGTCTAATGCTTTTTGCCTTGTCCCAGATGTCACGAAACCCTGTGAGTTACCGAAAATTATTGCTGAGGCATCTAAAACCATTGGCCGCAATAGTTTGGGTTTTAAGCCTTTTGCTAAAACAGCAGCACAACCACAAACTCAGACGGCACAGTCTGCTAAAGATAACCATTTGGTTTTTCTGAAAAAGAATTGGAAAAATAAAAAGCAGGGGAAGCAACAACAGAAACAAGGGTTGCGTGTTGAGTCACCAATACCAGAAACTACTGAGCGCACTTATAACTTGCGCGACCGCGCGAGAATTAGGTCTCCTGATAGATTTCAGGTTCCTGATCAGCATGTTCCTCGTTCTTCACAGGAAACATCAGGCTCACAAGCCAGTGGAGGAGATTGCCAGGATCACGGCAGAGGTTGAGGTGCCCTGCAAAGTCGAGAGCTGCTTCGTCAGAATGACGGTAAAGGCAAGCAGGACAAATGTCCTCGTCAACACCCTTTGTTTCAGAAAAAGAAGGTTGCTGCATTAACAGCAAGATATGCCATGGACGGTGAGGACTCAACTTCGGAACCTAACTTGGGCAGTAAAGCTGCTAGACAGTGCAGCGGTTACAATAGTGCGGCAAGCACTGCGTCCATTTCTGAAGGCGACAGCAACTGACACTTTCATCACAGTTGAAACTGCTGACACCTGAGTGGCTCCCCCTGACAGATTATATGACATAGTATTTGTAATTGAAGGTGATATAGAATGTGTTGTTAAAGGGATTTTTTGGGAGAATCTGACTTCTTCGTATGACATCTTGTTAGCGGAGGCATATTAACCTGAGCCTTTCGTTTTGTCCGCTCCGAGGGGTGAGGAAGTAATCCTCCCTACTTTTTCACACACTGTGCCCAAGGAGCAGGCACAACATTCTGCTGAAGAGTGTGCTTGCACCGGCTTTGTACCGTACTCAAGTTGGGTGGGATAAACTTTCACCACCCTATGAGGAACCATTGCGGTCTATGCCACAGCCACAACCCCAATATCCCCTCCGGCGGGAGGCAAACGCTCCCGTTTCTGTTCCGGCGGCAAACAAAAACAATTCAAAAGATTGGCCTTGGGCTACAAGAACAGCCCGGGCTTTTTTGCCGCACGTGTCGTCTCTTTGTTAGACGGCATAGACCCTGATGCGTACTTGTAGGTTGATATTTATCTCATGGATGATGAATTATGGCTGCATCTCTGTTGTATGGACAGCATCATAGTTTTGTTTGCAGACTACGGATACAAATTTAACTTTGCAAAGTCACACATTGCAGAGTGCACAGTGTTGTTTCTGGGCTATGAGCTTAAGAATGAAGGTAGAGGCTTGGCGCCTCACTTCTTAGAGAAATGCACATGTTGGCGATCTCCAACAACCCTGAAAAAATTACAGTCTTTGCTGGGATTTTTGAATTTCGGTCGAACTTACATCTCCGAATATGCCCAGCGTATCAAGCCGCTATAGGCCTTGGTACAACCAACCTTTACAAAAGCCTGCTGGCTACCGAAACATTCAGCTATACTGCCATCTTTGCAGTCTGATCTTCTTGAATCTAAATACTTGTTAACACTTGACAACCACACAAACCTGGTGATAAGAACTGTGCCAGGCGCAGTGGGTTTTACATACTTGACATTTAATGAAGATGACACAGTACCTATAGCTTAGAAGTCACATTTGTACACTTCGGCTGAAAAGCGATTTTCAACGGTTGAAAAAGTCTTGACGGCGGTCCAGATGGCATTCCTGAAGGAACGTGCACTGGCGCAAGGAAAACGCAGGTTACTTGTAACACCGTATCCTGCGCTTGAGGCAGTGACAAAAGCCAGTGTACCAAACTCAAAAGCTTTACATCCTCATTGGATACAATGGGCTACATCGTTGACATCACCCAATGTCACTTTTATCTTTGACTCCTCATTACAAAATCAGGAGTTCCTACAGTATGAATTTGTTTATCCTGCTCCTCTGTCTATGCGCCCGCTTGAAGATTACCATTGTATCATTTACACAGACGGTTCGGCGCAACCGGTGACAGGATCTAAACATTCTTATTCAGCAGCCTGCGCTATAGCGGCCAGTACCATGGTGAATGGAGAATTCAAGTCCAATGCCGTGCACATGCAGGCATTAGGGGACTGTACTGCCCAGTTGGCAGAGTAGCGTGCTCTGGTGCTTGCACTGGAGTTTGCTGATCCACATATGATGACTTTGATTGTAAGTGACTCTTACTACTGTGTGCAGTCCTTCAACGACAACTTATTTTTTTGGACTCAGAATGAGTATCGTGATTCCAAAGGTGGCACAATCAACCATAAAATGCTTTGGGTTTGAGTCGCAGAGCTTGAAGAACGTCTGCCTCTCACACATGTAATTCATACTCTTGGTCACCAGCGTGTAAGAGTACACGCTGTTGGCAACAGTTTAGCTGAACGAAGCAGCTAAAACAGCTGTAGCCACATACGCAGTTGCAGCAGTTACAAGATCCAGGAGTAAGATTGATGATGACATTTTAGCAGCGATAGTAGCTACAGAGAAGTGAGGTAATTACCCAAAGGGTTTCCCTTCTAAATACTCATCAGTTAAGTCCTGATAAAGTTCCCTATGTGAGAATTAATGACGTTGGTGACAGGTTGATTCCCAACGCAGACCACAGACTTTCATTGATAACAGCTGCTCACAAAGGCATGGCCTCGGCTCATGCAGGTGTTTCAGCGACTGTCTCTATCTTACAGCAACGTTACTGGTGGCGTGGGTTGTTTAAACAAACCCGCGATTATGTGCTTTCTTGTGACATCTGCCAGCAAATCAAACCTCTACTTCTGTGCGCCCGCCACAAACTCAGCTGTACATTTCTAATAAACCATTCGTTGTGTTTATTTGGATCACTGCGGTCCATTTTCTTTAGATACTGCGTATATGTTTGTCTTAGTTGCAGTTGATTCGTGCACACGCTTTCTATGGGTCTGGCCTCAACGCAGTGCTGATGCCCGAACTGTCTGCATGTCTTTGTGGGAATTTTTGCATGTGGCAACTTCCATTCTGACCTGGGTCCAGCGTTCGCCTCTAAGGCATACAGAGAAGCCATGGGGTCATTGGGGGTGCGGGTCAAATTTTCGTCTCCATATAGGCCTGAGGGCAATTCAGTTGTGGAGCGAATGAACCGTGACTTAAAGCAATCCTTGACAGCTAGAGTTTTAGGTACTGGCAGGAACTGGTTTGCCCATTTATATAGCGTACAACGTGTACTTAATAATCTCCCAAGAAGATCTCTGGGTGGGCGGACCCCATACAAAATGCTCTTTGGCATAAAAATGTTTGTTCCAGACCTTGATGGTCTAGACATGGCGGCCACAACTACAGCCTTTGACGTACATAATCATTTTGCTGTATTACAGAACCTACAAGGACTCGTGACAGTCTTGCAAAGGAACATTTGCCCTCCGCCACTAAAGCTGCACTACAGATTCCGGTAGTTGGCTGGCTACCTAAAGTCGGTGACCTGGTCCATGAGAAGGTGGAGAACAAGAAAGAGTTTGGCCCCTCTTATCATGCACCAGTTCCGGTGCTTGGCGTGAAGGGTACTCGTACAGTCATTTTACCACCACTTCCTGGTCGCAAGGATAGCAGATACATCTCAGTGGACTATGTCAAATTACAGCGAATGGCCTATTCTTCCTAGTATGACTCAGGTGTTTCCTGCCCAGCAATGTTAAGGAATTCTGTCTTGGACTCAACGAACAACATCAGGCCTGACATTGCCATAGAGATGACCACTGTTACTAACCCATTGTTGAATCCTCCAGCTTCCAGTCCACATGAAGATACTGAGTATGCGTATCCCACTGATGTGTCATTGCCTGGATTGCAAACAGATGCAGTTAACCAGTCACGTTTTTCTTTTGACACTGACTCCATGACATCGAGTTCCCCCTCAAAATCTTTGATTTTTGTTACATGCTTTAAACACAATTTTTTAGTTCCACCTTGGACTTACATCTGGTTGGTCGTCATCTCCATTTTTTTGTTCATGTCAATTGGATTTGTGACATTCTTTTTTCTTTTAATCAAGAATCACTACCTTACTGAACGCTCTGCTGTAAAGGTGATTGATGGAACTTTGGCACCGCACTCTTCTTCGCACATCATGAAATGTAACCAGACTTTTTTCAACATTTCTGCCTGGCCTGTGTTGGATGGAATTGTTTGAGATGCTGTTACGTTCCAAATTCATGGACCCACAGATGTGCCTAATGTCCCAAATGTACTTCGTGTTTCAATGGGGGATGTAGTGAAACAAAACATACACTCTGATGATTGGGACGTTCAAGCCGTAGTCTTTGTTTTCTGATTTAAAATATTATGCTGCTTTTGATGCTGAGGATTTGCATTTGAATTCTGCTAATTATGCTGATTTATTTTGTTACCAGAATAATGGCCATTATTTTCTGCATAAAGCTAATACATTTAGAAATGTGGTTAATTGTACACAATGGGACATTGCCTAGCTCCCATTGAAGGCAGTTCAAGAACCCTTTTGAATACATGTACATACTTCACTGATTTTAATAAATCCAATCCTGATTCATTTTATTTAAAATAAATTCTACATCCAATTCTGAAGTAAGGCTCACCCATACAAAATGACTATATTCCAAATCTTTTATAGATCAATTGGCTATTGGTGGTTATGAGCTATGGAAAGAAACTGTCGATCTTAAATCTGTTTGGGGCTCTAGACACTGGCAAGTTCAGGGCACGGAAGCTTGACATCGAGCATGTCTTATCCCAAACCAAATGCTGTTTTTAAACAGTTCAATTTATCAAATGACCTGTTTTGGGTTGGCCACTTCAAAACAAATGAATACCCCTAAAATTCCTAAACTGTATGCTTATAACACTTGGAACAATCATACAGATATAAACCTTGACCAGTTGCAGTAATTAATTGCAAATGCTTCTTTTAATGTTTCTACCTTAGACCCCCTGGGTTCAGTGGTCGAAGTGGGAAATAAAAAGTAGGGGAACTGTGGGTGGAGAATCAGGGGGCAGGAATAACCAAAGATTGAAACAGTGGGCGGAGTCAGGGATGTGGTTAGAAATAGCAAAACATACCAATTTTTAGTACGTTTAGCATTTCACTGAGCAGTTACAGCTTATAACGTTATTTAATTAAAACAATGGATAAACATGTTTATTTGAGTTTTAATTCAGGAAAAAGCAAACACTAATAGGGAATACAGGTTTATGTAAAGCGTGTGAAATATAAGCAGGAACAACATGTTACCATAACCCTTTCGTTGCTGCCGTCGGCACACAAGGTGCCCCATGCATAGCCTGGTTCAAACCAGTTACTAGGGCACTCCAGCCCCAGCTCTGGCGCGAAACTGGACAAAGGGAAAGGGGTGTAACCAGGGCCGGTTCTAGGATTTGCGAGGCCTTGAGCTAAAATGGAATGTGCGAGTCCCCTCTAATGTAGATAGGTGGCCCCTTTAGGAGACCATTCACAGACACAGTGAGAGGCCCATTGTCCAGCATTTTGGCCCCCCCACAGTCATTTCTAACACCTTCAGTCTGACAGGTATGAGAATTGCTGTGGGCTAAAAGTTAAAACTATGGGGGTGCCAAAATGCTGGACAATGGGCCTCCCACGGTGTCTTTGAATGGGTCTCCTTGCAATTGAAGGGAGTGTCTCCCTCCCCTATGCCTCAAGACACCATCCCTGGGGGTCCCCTCTGAAGGACCTTAATTGCAAGGCGACACCTTTCTCTGAAATGGATCGCCAGGAAAACAACAGGACACACCACCAGTACGTGGCCCCATGCTAGTGGGCTGAGTGCGAGGCCCTGGGCAGCTGCCCACGCTGCCCATGCCTAGCGCCGGCCCTGGGTGTAACCACCCCCTTCCCAGGTTCCACCCATAGGAGGGACCTAGCAGGTAATCCAGCCCCTTAGCTTAGTATAAAGTTAGGAGCTGTGTATAGAGACTTTAGATTTCTCCTGGAAAGAAACTCTGAAACTAAACTCTTGGACCTTCGACGTTCCATATTGACTGGAAGGGTGAAGACATCTCCCTTGTAGTCAAGGATTGACCACCCTGTGCAAACAGGCACCAACAGTAACTTGCCGGTTTGCTTTGTCAATGCTCCCACTGGAACCCGAAGACTTAGCGACGCAGGAACTGGACTTCCAGACTTCTGACTCCGACCCACATCCACAGCAAAGCTGAGGCGGACCGGACATCCTGGACAACTTGATTTTTGTTACCTGTGCAGCTTCTGAGGTACCC
Organism: Lissotriton vulgaris; assembly: GCF_964263255.1. Classification (NCBI taxonomy): domain Eukaryota; kingdom Metazoa; phylum Chordata; class Amphibia; order Caudata; family Salamandridae; genus Lissotriton; species Lissotriton vulgaris. Next base: position 725,780 of record NW_028248207.1, on the reverse strand, counting down.
TTGAAGTTGGGCATTGGGGTTTGAGAGGCCCCAGACCTGAGCAGCATTTGCACCGAAGCTCAGCCCTCCACAGTCTACGAGTGACGCGTGGGGCCTGGGCCTGCATTTCCGCACAATACGTCTTCGTGGTTGCTAGCCCGTTGGCTAATAGGCCCTCAGAAGACATCTTTGTAAAACTACACCACTTTCCTGGTTGCTCCGGGCTTGCTCCAGCTTCTCTGTGAAGGAGAAGCTTCCCAGACTTGCTAGTCTTAACTAAAGCCAATCTTCCCATCCTGCGTGGATTGCATTTGCCAAGGTTTGTTGGGTCCAATCCAGATACCGACACCGCCAACAGCTAGATCCGTCATGGGACAGCTTGACTCCAGCACCTGGTCGTCGTCGACGCCTCCTGGTCCTCGTGGCTGCAGAGACAAGCTTCACCTGATTGCATTTCGGCATTGCCTGGTTCCTTCCTGTTCACTGGCTAGTGACCCAGACTCTGTCCCCTCTGCTTTCAGGTTCTTCTCGACTGCGATCTGGCCTTGGATCCACCCGGACACTTTTCTCCTGGTCGCCTGCAGCACTTTCTTGCAGCTCTCCATAGGAAACAGTGACGAAACCCGACACGAAAGAACACCTATGCACCCGGCTTCCCTGGGTGAGGTAACTCGAGTACTCCGGTTCTCCCGTGGGTATTAACTATCCAAGTGTCCTAGTTTAACATGGTTTTCCCGTAGTCCTTCCGGAAGTGTCCAAAATCTACTACTTCGTAACTTTTACGTTCCCATTGAAACTCTATGGTAACCTGCGTGTGTGTTTAGACACTGCACACGCTTCCTGTGGGCCTCCTACTTCCAATCCCTTGGTTGCTCAGTGTAGCCCTAGCAATTTCCTAGGCCCTAGGTCTACTCACCTTTCCGGAGGTGGTTCTTATACCACTTATTTAGTATATGGTTCGTGAGGCGCCTAGGGCAGAATTGTATTTGTGCAACTTATAGTATGCTTATTGAGCAACTTGTGCTGTATCTCGAACTGTGACCTCATAAAGAGTGCAGAGGGGTTGTGTTAGTAATAATTACATATATATTCGATATATACCTTGTGTGGTGTCCTTTCATTTGGTATTATATATGGTAAAACAGCTGGCTTCACATGCTCTCTGAAGTTTAAGCCTAAGACTGCTTTGTCCATGCTACCACTAGGATAGCTGGTCTATAAGGTTGAATTTACAACCATCACCATAAGGGTTGTTTGTACTGGTTCAAGGTGCCCACTAGAATAGTGGACATCATATACCAGGCCAACTTCTCACACTGCTCCGTTCACTGCTACTGCCCTTTCCACTGCTCCTGCCCCGTCCACTGCTCCTGCCCTGTCCACTGCTCCTGCCCCGTCCACTGCTCCTGCCCCGTCCACTGCTCCTGCCCCGTCCACTGCTCCTGCCCCGTCCACTGCTCCTGCCCCATCCACTGCTCCTGCCCCCTTCACTACTCCTGCCCCCATCACTGCTCCTGCCCCCTTCACTGATCCTGCCCCGTTCACCGCTCCTGCCCAGTTACCACTCTTGCTCATGCCTAATCACCGCTCCTGCCCCATCACTTCTCCTGCTTCGTCAACTCCCCTGCCCCGTCACCTCTCCTGCCCCGTCACCTCTCCTCTCCTGCCATGTCACGTCACCTGCCCGTCATGTCACCTGCCTGTCACTTCTTCTGCCCGTCACTTCTTCTGCCCGTCACTTCTTCTGCCCGGTCACTTCTCCAGCCCATCACTTCTCCAGCCCATCACCTGCCCGTCATGTCACCTCACCTGCCCGTCACCTCACATGCCCGTCACTTCTCCAGCCCATCACTTCTCCAGCCGTCACCTGCCCGTCACGTCACCTGCCCGGTCACTTCTGCTGCCTGGTCACTTCACCTGCCCTGTTGCCTCTCATTCCCCGTCACTTCTTCCTCCCAGACACTTCTCCTGGCCCGTCACTTTTCCTGCACCGTTGCTTGTGCCCCATTCACTCCTCCTGCCCCGATCACTCCTCCTGCCCCGATCACTCCTCCTGCCCCGTTCACTGCTCCTGCCCTGTTCACTGTTCCTGCCCCGTTCACTGCTCCTGCCCCATTCACTGCTCCTGCCCCATTCCCTGCTCCTGCCCCGTTCACCGGTCCTGCCCGGTTACCACTCCTGCTCATGCCTAATCACCGCTCCTGCCCCATTACTTCTAATGCTTCATCACTTCTCGTGCCCCGTCACCTCTCCTGCCCATCACATCACCAGCCTGTCATGTCACATGCCTGTCAATTCTTGTGCCCAGTCACCTCTCCTGCCCTGTTGCCTCTCCTTCCCAGTCACCTCTCCTCTCCTGCCCCATCACTGCTCCTGCCCCATCGCTGCTCCTGCCCCATCACTGCTCCTGCCCCATCACTGCTCCTGCCCCATCACTGCTCCATCACTGCTCCTGCCCCGTTCACTGCTCCTGTCCTTTCACCGCTCCTGCCCCGTCACCTCTCCTGCTGATCAACTCTCCTGCCCCTTCACCTCTCCTGCCCCTTCACCTCTCCTGCCCTGTCATCTCTCCTGCCCCACATCTCTCCTGCCCTGTCATCTCTCCTGCCCCATCATCTCTCCTGCCCCATCATCTCTCCTGCCCAGTAACCTCACCTGCCCAGTCACCTCTCCTGCCCAGTCACCTCTCCTTTCCTGTTGCCTCTTGTGCCTCGTCACTGCTCCTGGCCCATCACTTTTCCTGCCTCATCACATTTCCTGCCCCGTCACCGCTCCTGCCCGTTCACTGCTCCTGTCTGGTCAGCACTCCTGCCTGATCACCGCTCCAGCCCCATCACTTCTCTTGTCCCATAACTTCTTTTGCTCTTCACTGCTCTTGTCCATTCACTGCCCCTATCCGTTCACTGCTCCTGCCCATTCCTAATCACCGCTCCTGCCCCTTCACTTCTCCTGCCCCATCATTTCTCCTGCCCCGTCACCTCTCCTTTCCTGTCACCTCTCCTGTCCCATCACTGCTCCTGACACGTCACCTCTCCTGCCCGCTACTTCTCCTATCCGTTACTTCTCCTGCCCATCACTTCTCCTGCCCGTCACTTCTCCTGCCCGTCACTTCTCCTGCCCGTCACTTCTCCTGCCCTGTCACTTCTCCTGCCCGTTACTTCTCCTGCCCGTTACCTCTCCTGCCCGTTACTTCTCCTGCCCGTTACTTCTCCTGCCCTGTCACTTCTCCTGCCCTGTCACTTCTCCTGCCTGTTACTTATCCTGCCCGTTACTTCTCCTGCCCAGTCACCTCTCCTGCCCTATTATCTCTCCTTTCCTGTCGCCTCTTCTGTCCCGTCACTGCTCCTGCCCAGTTCACTCTGTGTACAACATTGACAAGATACACAAGGTGGCAAATTACCCACAGTACTCTGTTTGGGGGAATACTCCTCTGTAATCACTAACTCCAATCTCATTGGCACATGACATGCTAAAGGCATACGGCGGGTGCATTGTCATTCGAAAGGGGGTAATCAGCCTCAATCGGAGACTAAAGCATTTTCAATCGGAAACTAAAGCATTTTCAATATTATATAGAACAAAGTCATAGCTGTATGAATGTAGTATATTTGGGCCATATTTATCAAGCAAATTCGCATTCGCAAAGGCCGAACTTCGCAGAACTTCGGCCTTTGCGAATGCGAATTTGCTAAATGGTATGTATTAAGCCAAATCTTGTGCAAAATAAGGATTCGCAAAATTTGTGATTCCTTATTTTGCAATTGCATTTCAGGAATCGCAAATTTAGAGATTCCTTTAATGCAATGTATGAAGCCAAAAAAATGTGCAAAATGTCCTTAAGGAATTGCAAATTACCACCAACTTCTAGTTGGTGGTAAGTTGCGAATTCCTTGAAAAATGCACATTTATGCATTTTTCAAAGTGCCATGTGACGCACATACATGGCCTGTATGTGCGCCACATGTGCACCCATGCATATTTCAGGGGTGGAACAGGATGTCCTTTGGACACCCCTGTACCCTTGAAATTATTCTCAATTTGCGATTAGCAAATTGCGAATCGCAATTGAGAATAACTTCCAATGCATTCCTATGGGCCTCCTGGCCCATCGAATTGAATGGGAAAGTATTCCTTAATTGCGATTCGCAATTTGCTAATTGCAATTAAGGAATTTTAGGAAATCGCAAAAAAATGCGATTTTGTACATACATACCTATTTGCGATTCTCAAACAGCGATTTCTTAAAAATCGCTATTTGAGAATCGCAAATGGGTATCTTGATACATATGGCCCCTTATCTTTTCCAACCTTTGACAAATGAATGAATGAATACTTTCTTTTATAGCGCATGGCTACCCATGGGCATCCCAGCGCTGTAAGACAAAGGAAGGTAAAGACACTATTGGAAAAGGTGCGTCTTTAAGCGCTTCCTGAAAGCAAGATGGTTTGACTCATGCCTAATGGCATCTGGGAGTGCGTTCCATTCTTTAGCTGCATGCACCGAGAGTCGACGGCCACCCATCCGGGCCAGCTTTATCCTGGGAACTACCAGCAAATTCCGCTGGTTGGATCTCAGAGATCTCACTGAATGGTGGCGACGAAAAAGGGGATCAAGGATAGGTGGGCCAGCACCATAGATGGATTTATGCGCCATGCACATGGTCTTAAAAGTTATCCTTCCCTTGATGGATAGCCAGTGCAAAGATTGAAGTGCGGCTTTTGCTGAACATCTTTTTGGGACTTTCATAAGTAGTCGAGCAGCACAATTCTGTACCGATTGCAGAATTTTTATGGTGCCGACCGGGGCCCCCATATAGACGGCATTTGCATAGTCCAGCCGTGACATAATCAATGACTGGACCAGCAATCTTCTGGCTTCGAAGGGCAGAAGGTCAAGCACTTTTTTTAAGGCTCTCAGCAGCCCATAACAGGTTCCGGCTACCTTTTTTGCTTGGTGTTGAAATCCTAGAGAGGAGTCTAACCAGATCCCTAAGCTCTTTATGTGAGTCTTAGGTGGTGGGGGAGGTCCTAGGCACTGAGGCCACCAAGGATCAAGATTAATTGGGGCCTTGTAACCTAGGAGCATGATGTCTGTTTTGGCTCCATTTAGCTTTAAAAAGGAAGACGTCATCCATTCCAGAACCTTGGTGAGACATGGGGTCAGATTGTTGATCCCCAGATTTGAAACATCGTTCCTCACCAAGGAAACCACCAGCTGCGTGTCGTCGGCGTAGGTAACAAGTTGGATTCCCCAGGGAAGAACCACCTCAGCCAAAGGTCTCATATAGATATTAAACAGAGTTGGGCTGAGGGAGGAACCCTGGGGAACGCCGTGATTCAGTTGCAGCTGGCTGGATGACACCTCTCCCTCAAAGACAGAAAAGCTTCTGTCGGATAAAAAAGAATGGAGCCATTTAATGGCCAATCCAGAGACTCCTGTAAGATGCAGCCGGTGCAGCAGAAGAGAGTGGTTTACTGTATCGAAGGCTGCGCTGAGGTCCAACAGGACCACCGCAGCACAGCCTCCTGTATCCACTATACCTCTAACTGCTTCCACTACTGCCACCAGGGCTGTCTCCGTTCCCTGTTTTGCTCTGAACCCGGTCTGGGTAGGGTGCAGTCCTTCCGTAGATTCAATGAAGGAAGAAAGGACCCGGTTCACATATTTTTCAGCTATTTTGCTGATAGTTGGTAAAAGTGAAATCGGCCTATAGTTGGCCAGGTCTTCAGAGTCTAAGCTAGGTTTCTTAATCAAAGCTCTGACCTTCGCTTTCTTCCATTTGGGGGGCACTACACCGGAGGCCAGTGACGCGTTAATGACCTGCGTTATCACAGGGCATACTGTCCCTGATACCTGTTTAAGAACTGCCGGGGGGGCAGCGTCTACCGGGGAGCCAGATTTAAGCTTACTAAGGAGACTGTCCACTTCAGCCAAGTCCAGTGGAGGGAAGGCTTTGAGAACTACTGATGGATTGGGGTCCTTATCCAAGTCCTCCTTTTTTTCTCTCTTCCAATTATCTGGGATGTCTGTCACCGCTGCAAAGCCGGAATAGATGTTAGACACCTTAGATGCAAAAAAGATAGCTAGCTCATCGCAATGTTTCTGTGGATTCTCAATAGGACTAATAGTCCTAGGTGTAGTTGCCAGGGATTGAAAGATTTTAAAAATTTCCCTGGGGGCATTAGCTGCTTCCGTAATTTTGCTCTGATAGTATGCGGCTTGTGTAGTTTGTATTAAAGTTTTATAGGATCTCAGGATTGACCTATATTCATTTTTCGCAGCAGCTGCGTAATTCCTTCGCCACCTCCTTTCCGCCCGTTTACACAATTGTTTGTGTTCCTTGAGTTCCCTAGAGTACCATGGTTGTTTATTGGGACCCTCTCTATGCCGTAGCTCTTTTTTTGGGAGGATGGGATCTAGTGTGGAGTTGATCCACTGATCAAAGGCTTCATTAGCTGCCACCGGGTCCTCATGGGGTGCAGGAGAGCAGCTTTTGAGGGCTGTCTCCCATTTTTCAGTGGGTAGTCTAGACCATACTCGACTAACCTTTTTTTGAATGGAAGCCTTGTGAGTCTGTGTTACTGGGGACCACAGAAAGGACAGTAGTGCATGGTCTGACCATGGTACAAAAGTAGGCTGAGTGCATACTATATTTCCAAGATTAGTAAAGATGTGGTCTAATAAATGTCCACCTGTATGAGTAGGACTGTCCACTATTTGTTCCAGGTGCACCAATCTCAGGGTCTCCACCAGGCATTGTGATGATCTGGCATTGGCTTCATCTAAGTGGACATTAAGGTCGCCCAAGATGGTAAAATTGGGGGTGCTACTAATAAGGAGGGAGATCTTATCCAAAAGATTGTTGCAAAAATCATGGGAGTCTCCTGGGGGTCTATAAACCAGGATCCCAGAAAAGGTGCAGGTCGGAGAAAAGGAAATAGAGAAACCAATGCTTTCACAGTCCATAAGTGGACTCTCCGAGGTTCTACATCTGAGGTTGTTTTTATAAACAATCGCCACCCCTCCTCCTCTACCAGGCACACGGTCCTGTCTGGCAATGGAGTAATTCGGTGGTAGCGCTTGCACTAAATATGGGTCTGAGTCATCAGTCAGCCATGTTTCTGTTAGGAATAGAACATCCACGTCACGTTCCTCCAGGAGCAAGTTTATTTCAATGGCATGCTTTGGAAGGGAGCGACAATTAATCAGGGCGAGAGAAAAACTATCTGAGTTGCAGCTCCTAAGGTTGGGGGAATTACAGTGGGGGCATGGGACCGTTACCTCCTCAAGGAAAATATCCCCAGGACAGCTCTCCCGAGCCCTTCCTCTAAGTGATCTGAGGAAATCTCCGCTGTACCTTATACTGGAACGAAGGATAGGATCCATGGGAAAAGGTCCTAGCCCAATCCTAGCCCGGACGGGCACAGACGGGCTCTCCTTAGGCGCTCCTTTGGCGCGGGAAGGCGCGTCCACAAACGCGTACGCTAGCGCGTAGGGTGACTGTATCAATTTATGCGCTTCAGCGCCGCGTGAACTCGCCCTACCTCGCAACCACTAGCGCGGCAAGCTGTTCCTCACCTAAGATGGCCGCTAAGTTGGATCGGCCCCTGTGGGTCCCGTGAATCCAATACCCAACTCGGCTAAGTGGGAGCTGAGGGTCCCTGAGCAAGCGAGGCGCAAGGTGGATAATGCTAGAGCCTCCGGACTGGGTATGAGTGTCAGGTGCAATTTAAAAGTCAAGTTGTGCAAATTTTAAAACACGTCAATATAATTCTTAAAAAACAGCTATTAACAGGCTAGCTCCCGGCTTCCGCCTCAGGAGCGCTAAATCCTAGGTCTTACCCGGGCGTTCAACTCTGCTCAATTTATGCGCTTCAGCGCCGCGTGAACTCGCCCTACCTCGCAACCACTAGCGCGGCAAGCTGTTCCTCACCTAAGATGGCCGCTAAGTTGGATCGGCCCCTGTGGGTCCCGTGAATCCAATACCCAACTCGGCTAAGTGGGAGCTGAGGGTCCCTGAGCAAGCGAGGCGCAAGGTGGATAATGCTAGAGCCTCCGGACTGGGTATGAGTGTCAGGTGCAATTTAAAAGTCAAGTTGTGCAAATTTTAAAACACGTCAATATAATTCTTAAAAAACAGCTATTAACAGGCTAGCTCCCGGCTTCCGCCTCAGGAGCGCTAAATCCTAGGTCTTGCCAATAGTCCTGGCTTGTTGTAGGTGTAATGTTACTTGTTGTATTATATATGTGGTGGCAATAACAGGAGCAGCAAAATACAAGTCGGGCAGCACATTACGCTGGGCACATATTTTTAGCATAAATGTTTTCAGCCACATCCTTAATTATATCGGCCACGTCCCTTTGAGAGCCCCCCAGTTTTTTCATCCTACTTAAAGCCCTGCCATATGTATCAAGCAAATTCGCATTCGCAAAGGCCGAACTTCGCAGAACTTCGGCCTTTGCGAATGCGAATTTGCTAAATGGTATGTATTAAGCCAAATCTGGTGCAAAATAAGGATTCGCAAAATTTGTGATTCCTTATTTTGCAATTGCATTTCAGGAATCGCAAATTTAGAGATTCCTTTAATGCAATGTATGAAGCCAAAAAAATGTGCAAAATGTCCTTAAGGAATTGCAAATTACCACCAACTTCTAGTTGGTGGTAAGTTGCGAATTCCTTGAAAAATGCACATTTATGCATTTTTCAAAGTGCCATGTGACGCACATACATGGCCTGTATGTGCGCCACATGTGCACCCATGCATATTTCAGGGGTGGAACAGGGTGTCCTTTGGACACCCCTGTACCCTTGAAATTATTCTCAATTTGCGATTAGCAAATTGCGAATCGCAATTGAGAATAACTTCCAATGCATTCCTATGGGCCTCCTGGCCCATCGAATTGAATGGGAAAGTATTCCTTAATTGCGATTCGCAATTTGCTAATTGCAATTAAGGAATTTTAGGAAATCGCAAAAAAATGCGATTTTGTACATACATACCTATTTGCGATTCTCAAACAGCGATTTCTTAAAAATCGCTATTTGAGAATCGCAAATGGGTATCTTGATACATATGGCCCCTTATCTTTTCCAACCTTTGACAAAGCCAATAGTCCTGGCTTGTTGTAGGTGTAATGTTACTTGTTGTATTATATATGTGGTGGCAATAACAGGAGCAGCAAAATACAAGTCGGGCAGCACATTACGCTGGGCACATATTTTTAGCATAAATGTTTTCAGCCACATCCTTAATTATATCGGCCACGTCCCTTTGAGAGCCCCCCAGTTTTTTCATCCTACTTAAAGCCCTGCCCCAATTGTGCTGTGAATGATGGAAGGTCAAGAAAAGTTGGTCGTATGGGTGTCAAGGGGATCATACTGTCAGTGCCACTGTAGCGTCACAACGAGAGATTCCCCAGCACACTGGCCCTTTACGAGGAGATACAAAGCCATACTGATCTGCGCTTCTTAACGATTTCAATCAGATCTGCAGCCATTGCAGTCTCAGACAAACAAAGTCAGCATAGAGGGAATTGAGACAAATAGTTTTTCTCAGTCTCTTTTCATTTTACTGGGTTGCCTTCCTGAGGAACAGTGCAAAACATTTCAGTGAAAAAAAATGAATTAACCCTATACACAGAAAAGGCATTTCTTTCAGGCCTTCTCACATAACATGACACAATAATTGTATTGTATTGTAATTGCATTTATATGGTGCTTACTACCCCCAACGAGGCGTCAAAGCGCTCTTTCAGGGAAAGCTCCTCTGTAATTACTAACTCCAATCTCAGACGGCGGGCGCATTGTCATTCGAAAGAGAGTCATCAGCCTTAATCGAAATGACAATGGGCCTGCCCTCAGCCTGTGCGAGCTGAAAGCTGAAAGAAAAAAGTTATAGTTTTTTATTAAGTAGAACTAGTCTTGCTGTCCCGGAATGCGTTTTTGAAAGTAAGAAGTAGGGGAACGGATTGGAATAATTTCTAGAAGTAGGGGCATGCCGTGCCCTTCCGTCCCCGCCCACTTCTACCACTGCCTGAGTTGGTTGGTTTGGCAAACGAATTCTGATTCCTGCCAACACTGTTTCCTGAGCAAGGCTCCGGGCTACAAACAGGATAGACCTGATCCACGTTTTCCAAGCACTCATTCGGTTACAACATATTCAGTAGGTAGATTATGTCAAAATTGGCTGAAACACTCTACACTTACGTCAGTTAAACACCATTTATCTTCATTAACTGAAGATGTTGATGTAACAGATTTTGTTAAAGGGCCTGCAGGTGCTAGATCCAAACGATTTCTGTATGCTATTTACAATGAAGATTTGAAGCTGTCCCAAATTGAAGCAGTTTCACGTCTAAGGGCAATAGACCAAGCACATATCGAAAAGGTGCTTGCTGTAGTTGACAATAGCATTAACACACTTTACTCCTGCATTTACACACTAGACAATATTGTCTCATCTGTTGTGGATACTGTTCATGATGAAGTCTCTGTATTATACCATGGTCAAAATCAATTGCGTTCCATCATGCAGTTTGCTTGGACATTACAAACACTTAAGTTCCTTGGGACTGCATGAAGACATCATCTTTGCTTTTACCTTTTAACCTGACAGATAAACAACAGTTTATGTCCATGAAGGATGCAACTTACAGTATGTTACATATTGAAAAGTTATAACATTTACCTATTTCAGTAGCTGAAACCGATTCGGGTTTCTGGCTTATCCATGGAGTGATAACCTTACCATTATCCCTGTTTAAATTTAGTTCATGTATGAAACATTATGCACTAGGACGATATGAACCCTTGGGTGGTGCATATCTCCACGAAATGTGGTCTTTGCCTTTCACATACAGATGCCTCCGGGATGGCAAAGAAGTGTACTTGACTGGGGACTCACGTGATTCCTCACCAGATCACTCCCTTGTGTGTAAGAATATATAATTGCACGGCACTTGTAATCTACAGGCACCACATTTAGCTTGTATTTTAAAGGGTAATCCAGTCCCTGCTATCACACCTACATTCACACTGCTTGCTAACGGTAGCTATTTGCTTTCAAATAATGAAGCTTGCTACGGCATGCTGGCAGGCATCCCTTACATTGTAACCGTCTCACAATGTGTAGTTTGCTGTAAAAATGTGCTATTTCCGCCCCCACATGGGAGGCTCGACATCTCAATTTGGCCTTCCATTCTGACCTTGAAAGCAGAGTTCAATAAATTAAGCACAATAAGAGCTCTATTGTCCCAAAAAGAAGTTGCACTCACATCTTCCTGTGAAACATTTGTCCTTCACGTAGCCAACACCTGCACAGAGGTGCAGGTGCTTTTAAATACTGATCTCCCACTTCATTTCGGTGCTTTGATACATACAATTTTCAATGCCTCTAGTACAACTGGCTTGGCCCATTTTTTAAACTTGTGGGCTCCGGCATTGGGACTTCATTCCAAACTATGGGGCTGATTAGGATGGCGATGAATCTGCATCCTCCGGGCCAGCGGAAGCCACCGCCGGCCTAGAGGATGCGGATTCACCGCCGTGGACATTGGAAACACCCACCGCCACATTAGGATGGCGGTGGGATCAGCGACGAACGGCAAGTCCGTCCACCGCTGATCCGCGGTGTATGCACGCAAATATGGTGGTGGTGTCTGCAAGACACCACCAGCCATATTAGAATGCAGGCGGAAACATGCTTTTCCACTTCGGCTTTTCCGCCGTGGAAAAGCATGTGGTCTTTTGTGTTTGGGGGCCTGTTGCAGGCCCCCAGGGTGTTGGGGGGTGGGGGTGCACCTGCTTTGGCATGCACAAGGTGGTAGGCACCACGTGGTGCCTGCCAAGTTGTGCATGTCAAAGTTAAACATGTATATTTTTCATTGCGCCGGGTGCCGCTCAAAGCAGCACCCGCCGCAATGTAAAATATATGGGATGTGGCCGCCAGGGTGGCGGTCACATCCTAATTGCTATGGAGGGACCGCCGCCGCCCCTGCGGTCGGTCCCTCCACCTCGGGGGTCCGTCCGCCATCCTAATCGACCACCTAATTTGATATGGTACCGCATTTTTTCATTCTCTTTTTCAGGATCTTCGGCGGCTTCCCATTAATATTTGCTTGGCTGATGGGGTGCTGCTGTTATACTGCCTGGTACGGAATGGCTGCTCTATCTGTGGCACAATACAGCCGAGCCTGGCTGATACAACTGCGTAGTCGAATGCTTCAATGCTACGGTACTCTACACCTAGCCACTCTAAGTGTGGCTTATTAATTGTCTTTCCGATTTGCATATTTCACTTGCATGCAACCTGTATTCCACTGCCTGGAATGTTCTTTCGAATTGGCACTGGATTTATGTCTCACTAACACGGTGTCTCCTGACCCGGATTACGGATTGCTAATTAGTGCTCTAGTGGCGCTTGAGCTGGAGTGTTTGGGTGTTGGGATTATGGCCTGTGCTGCGGCACTTGGAGTGTTAGCTGAATGGGACGTCTGTGCTGCTGGCCATGATTTACTGCAACAAAGTTACTTTGAAGAACACTCAAGTAGTCCTCTGATGGTGCTAGAGGCTTCCTTCATTGGGGAGTATGTATGTTCATTCACTTTGCTTGATTGGATGGCCTCTCTCTTTTCTGAAAGCAACAATGACTTCCTTTTGGAGGCTGTTGCAACTTATTGCTCATATACGCCGATGGATTAACTTGGCAGCATTCCATCATTAGTCAAGAACGTTAACTGAGATTTTTTTTGTTGGCTTGCGCCTCCATTTTGTTTCTCTTTTCTTTTTTCCTTTTTTTCTCCCATATGATTTACCCATTTGACATGGATGACCTTATTTCTTGCTCACTCGAACTTGAACTCTGTGTTTTGTTAATTCCTTTGTCCGTTGGCCCAATCAAGGGGAGGGTTTAGTGAGGATACGAGATCAACTGCAGACATTGCTATGCTAGCATAAGTGAGGTACATGCCATTTTGCTGCTTTTTCCACTTATGCACACAACACTATATGGCTCTCGTAAATAACCTTTGTGTGCTCTTTCACATGAGAACGGTCTGTTTTTCACAATTCTAGACGCGCTCTGAGCCCTCAGTCTGAACAGCGCGTTCTAGGTCGAATAACAATGTATGCTATTAATTCTTGTTGATCAGTCCCACGCACATTAGACATAACAGAAAATGCAGCTGCTCACACCCAGATTTGGATGCTTTTAATATTACATTGCATGCATGAGGAGGCACTTGGAGATAACCTTTCCAACCTCGAGGAACTGTTCTTGTCCAGGGATATGATTCATTCCATCTGATCTTGGAGGTATTGGGTCCACCGTCAAAGCCTAGAAGTCTTCTTCTATTATTAATTAAAACTAGCTCCTAACACGGGGAGGGTGGTAACTGCACTATAATCCTGTTTCCACTGTTATTTATAATATGATTTCCCCATTTTTGTTTTATGGAATTGTAACAATGCTGATTGTATTATTCTTATACATCTGTTTGTCAGTATTGGCGAACGTACTGCATCTTAGATCAGGCTAGTTAATATAAACATTTTAAACTATACCGTGTCTCTGCTTACTCACGTTGTGGACTGGTATGAGAGCTAGAACTAAAGAGAGTTCTTCATTCCCACTATTCCTGAAAGTTTACTAAGTCGCATGTTCTAGGTTGCCTAATCATTGGTAGCTTCGCTGTAGTACGGAGAACGAATGAGACACTAATGCTTGTTGGATCGGGGTTCTGGGCACTGAGGTGGGTTTTTGGTACACCACAATACACTGAGGTCCTGGTTTCCTGCGCATAGTTCTGTGCATGAGCAGAATCCCTGCAACACCTTGACACATCAAGTCACCTGTGATAAAGAAATGACATAGCTGCTTAACTGTAATAACTTATTACGGTTGAGTTCTGACATCTGCCTGCTGCCAGAGTCAGCATCCAGGTGAAAGGCAGGAAGGTGAGCAGTCAAAATATCAAAAATAAAATATCGACCTACATTAATATCGAGGTGACAATATCGAAGGGAGAGAGTATCGATGTTAAGAATATCGATGGACAGAATATCGATCCTAAGGTAAGTTATATCGATTTTTTTAATATCGATGTAAGTAATAACGAAGTTAGTAATATCGATATCAAATACATAGATGTTACTAATATCGATGTTAATGATATCGATGTTACTAATATCGATATTTATATTATTGTAATGCATTTTATTATGTATTTAATGTGTATGTGTTATATGTTTTTTGTTAAGTGTTCTACTTGTTTTAAAATATATGTATACAACTTTAATATGTTAATGATTTTTAAAGTTTTTTAGTACCGTTGCGGGTTGTGGGTTTATAGGGGAATAGGGTGGGAAGTAATTTCATTGTAATTAAGTAATAATTTATTTTAATTAATTGGTATTGATAATTATATTATTACTAATTAATTAATAATTTGGTAAGTCATTTTTAATATTTGGTAATTAATTATTTATAAATTGATTCATTGATAATTATGTTAAGTGTATTATTTTATTATTGTAGTGTGTTGTGCATTTATAGGGGAATAGTTTTGGAAGTAATTGAAATCTAAGTAATTATTACATTTATTGTTGGGTATTGATAATTAATTTATTGGACTTTAATTATTGAAAGGTAATTATTTTAAAATATAATTTTTTGGTTATGAAAATGAATTTATTGTTGTTTTAGCATTAATTGGTAATTAAATATTATTAAATATTATGTATTGATAAATGTAATGAATGTATTAGTAAGTAATTATTAATTAGTAATTAATGTTTATTAATTATTATTTGTGGTATAAAAAATCATTTAATTGTTCAATATTTGTGCACTGGTAATTAATTTTTAATAATGAATATGTTTTTGTTATTAAAATATTTTATTGTTCAATATATATCATTTGGCAATTAATATTAATTATTATTTATTTGAATTTATTATTAATTTATTGTTGATTAATTATTTATTGGTAATTATGTTTTTAATTATTATTTTGGGGTATTTATAAATAGTTTAGAGTTATTTAAGAATTAATTCATTAATTATTTTTTTAAATTATTTTGTTTATGTTATTTTTAACTTCTACGCTATCCAACACTTTCCCTACTGTTGCACTCTCTGGAGTTGGAATAGTAAAATTTACCCCTACGCTATCCTGCACTTTCCCTACTGTTGCACTCACTGGAGTGGGAATAGTAATTTTTATCCCTACGCTATCCAACGCTTTTCCCTACTGTTACTCTAACTGGAGAGGGAATAGTAATTTTTACTCTCCCGCTATCCAACGCTTTCCCTACTGTTGCACTCTCTGGAGTGTGTATAGTAATTTTTACCCCTACGCTATCCAACATTTTCCCTACAGTTCCACTCTCTGAAGTAGTAATAGTAATTTTTACCCCTACGCTATCCAACATTTTTCCTACTGTTCCACTCTCTGGAGTGGGACTAGTAATTTATACCCTGTAGCGTGGGGGTGTGAACAGGCGGGAGACTTTCTATCGGGGGTTTTTGAACAGGCTGGAAACTCTGTTTGCGTAAAAAGGGTTTTATTCGGATAAAGGTTTTTCGAGTCCTGAATGTCAATCTCTCCCTTGCAAAGTCTGCCCGTCGGCGTCCGTTCTGGCCGAGGATGTCTTGGTCTTCCTCTTTCCACTCCAACCCGGGGATGATATTGTCTTCTTCTAGAGCCAGCACGCCGGTGGATGTGTCTTCTACTGCTTCGACTCAGCACCAAAAAGAGATAAACCAACAGAGGGATGCCGTCAGTTTTACTACCTGGTAACAGGTTGCACCACGGGGACCGAGTGACTGTGAGGGAACTCCAGTGCTATACAAGTATATACAGTCCTCTGTGCTCTAGGGGTGAGTGAGGAGCGAAGGGGAGGGAAAGGAGGGTTATAGGTTGCAGGACGCGGGAAAGGAAAAGGCAGGAATATATACAATTTTATACACGGGCTCCCTTACTCCCAACCCAGGCTGCCCAACGCCGCCGTACCTGTGACAGCCACACTCCTCCCTCGGGAGTGTGGCACGGCGGTTCACCGGGTAGTTGGCATCCTGGCGCTCCACAGTTTTCCGCTCTCTCTCCTCCGTCCTCTCCACGTCCTTTCCACCGCTCGCAGTCTTCTTCGCTCCTACTCCCGTATTCCGTCCTCCGCTCCGCTTCCTCCTGAGTGTCGACACACCCCGAATAGAGGGCTTCCGGGCATTTGTCCAGTCCGGGTCCTCTGACGTCATGTGGGGGCGTGGTTACATCTCCGCTGAAGGCCCAGTTAAAGACGCCCTCCTTCATTTCATCTCCTGGGTCAGTAAGTAGTGGACGGCTGTCTCAATCAGTCTGAGGGGAAGGAGGTGAGGCATAGTCAGCAATCCACCAATCGACAGGGGTTACCGCTCCCACCCCGTTACATTCCCCCCCCCCCCACCGGATTCTCCCGATCGGGGAGAACAGGAGTTCTGGACAGGTAGTCCGCGTTACCATTTTCCGACCCCTTTCTATGAACAACAGTAAAAGCAAAAGGCTGCAGAAAGAAGAACCATCG
Source organism: Lissotriton vulgaris (assembly GCF_964263255.1). Taxonomy (NCBI): domain Eukaryota; kingdom Metazoa; phylum Chordata; class Amphibia; order Caudata; family Salamandridae; genus Lissotriton; species Lissotriton vulgaris. The sequence continues at coordinate 709,242 of NW_028248207.1, read as the reverse complement.
TAGGACTCTTGAATTCTGGGACTTGTTCCTCTGCATACATTGGAGGGGTGCATGGTCTGTGTACAACATGAATGGCCGACCCTCCAAATAGTATCTAAGTTTATCTACAGACCAGCGGATCGCCAGGCACTCCTTTTCCACTGTAGGGTATCTTTGCTCTCTAGGATGTAGCTTCCTACTGATGTACAGCAGCGGGTGTTCTAACCCGTCCTCCCCCTCTTGTGATAACACCGCCCCAATCCCCGTGTCAGAGGCGTCAGTGGCTAGGGAGAATGGTTTTCTAAAGTCTGGGGGAATCAACACTGGACTAGAGGTGATGGCTTCCTTTAGGATCTCAAACGCCCTTCTAGCTTCTTCTGGGGGGGGTTTGGTGAGGGTGTTTTTGACTTTTTTTTTAGGAGGTCCGTCAAAGGCGTTGCTACTTTTGCGAAGTTCACAATGAACCTCCTATAATAGCCGATGAGGCCCAAAAACACCCTTAGTTCCCTTTTTGTGGAGGGAAAGGGGGTCTCGGTTATCGCCCTGACCTTCTCCTCCTGTGGGGCTATCACGCCCTCACCCAACATAAAACCCAGGTATTTTACTTTGGGAAAGGCGGCTCTTGTTTTTTTTTAATTGACATGTAGTCCTGCTTGCTGTAGTGCGTTTAGGACTCTGGCTGTGTGGTCTAGGTGTTCCTTCCATGTCGTACTAAAAATGACAATGTCGTCTAAGTAGACTGAACTGTACTTTGTGTGGGGGGCCAACACCTCATTCATCATCCTCTGGAAGGTTGGCGGGGGCCCGTGAAGGCCGAAACGCAGGACGTTAAACTCGAACAGGCCATCATCGGCGGCGAAGGCCATCTTATGCCTATCCTTTTCCCTCAATGGCACCTGCCAGTAGCCCTTGGTCAGGTCTAACGTGGTGATGTATCGGGCCCCGCCTATCCTTTCTATGAGTTTGTCCACTCTGGGTATAGGGAAAGCATCGAAGGTGGATATTGCATTCAGGGACCTGAAGTCCATACAAAACCTGGTGGACCCGTCTGGTTTAGGGACCATTACAATAGGCGAGGACCAGTTACTCCAGGACGGCCTTATGACCCCAAGTTCAAGCATGTCCCTTACTTCATTTTTTACGTCTGCTCTTCTAGCTGCGGGTATTCTGTAGGCCCTCTGTTTTATCACCTTTCCCTCCTTGGTATCAATGCAGTGTTCTGCCATGTGGGCGCGGCTGGGGTGTCAGAAAACAGATCGGAAAAGGGACGTAATGTGTGTAGTAGCTCTCTCTGTTCAACCTCGGATAACTCTGGGTTAATTGGGAGGAGCTCTAGTGTCGAGCTCCCATCCTGGGCTGGCAACACCAAGTGGGTTGTTTTTGGAAGAGGACCCATCCATTTTTTTAACATATTTATGTGAAATGTCTGTTGTCGAGTGGGAGATATCTGCACCCTATAGGTCGTTCTGCCTATCGTTTCTACGATGTTATATGGTCCCATCCATTCGATCCTGAACTTCTGTGTTGAAGAAGGAAGGAACACTAAGGCCCAATCGCCTTTCTCCATAGTCCTCCACTTCTTCCCCTTGTCAAAATACTGTTTTTGTTTTTGTTGGGTTCTCTCTAGGTTAGAATAGGCCAGATCTCTTAGTTTACCTAACCTGGATTTTAACTGCTGTGTATATTCCTATAACGATCTTTAGTCCGATGCCTCCTCCCGCTCCCAGGCGATTTCAAGGACGGACCGTGGCTGACGACCATAAAGAAGTTCAAAGGGGGAGTATCCTAAACTACTCTGCACCTGAGCTCGTAGGACATACAGGGCTAGAGGCAGAAGCCTGTCTCACTCCTTGTTTTCTGCAGACAGCATTTTTTTAGAGTGTCTTTTAGCGTCCTGTTGTACCTCCCTACCAGCCCATCTGTTTGTAGGTGGTAGGCTGAGGTGCGTATATGTCGGAGGTCTAGGGTCTTACACACCTCCTTCATCAACTTCGAGACAAAGGGTGTCCCCTGATCCGTTAGGATTTCTCGGGGGAACCCAACCCGTGAGAATAGTTCTATCAACTTTTCTGCCACATTCTTTGTAGTCGGGGAACTGAGTGCAAAGGCCTCGGGAAACCGGGTGTTATAATCCACCACTACTAATGCATAAGTATGACCCCTTGTGGTACGTGGAAGGGGTCCGATTAGGTCCATTCCTACCCTTTCGAAGAGGTGCCCTATTATAGGTAATGGTTGGAGGGGAACCAATGGTGGTCTGTTCATATTTTTCTTTTGACATACCTCGCATTGCTTGCAGTATGTTTCTGCTTCTTTGTATAAACCGGGCCAAAAGAAAAGTTTTACAAAGTTGTGTGTTGTCTTCTCTGCCCCCCGAATGTCCTGCTGTTAAATGGGTATGAGCGTAGAAGAGCATTCGTTCCCTGAAGACTTTTGGCACTACCAGCTGAGGAGAATCTCCTGCTTTCCCTTCCCTATACAATAGATCGTTGTCTATCCTAAAAACGTGGATATACAGTGTCAGGGTTGTCCTGTGCTATGTGAGCCGCTTCCCACGCATTAAGAAGGGTAGGGTCGGGGCGTGGCTAGCAGCCGATCATGGCGGCAGCATAAGGGACGAGCTCCGCAGCTCCGCAGCTGAAGCGGCCTCTTCGTCTATCCGACACACAATCCGTCACAATTTTCAAGCCCTATAGGAGGGTACCAGAGCCCAGGACTGGGCGGTGTAAGCAGCGAGAAGCGGCGTTCAAATCCGACGTCTGGAGACCGAGTTACGTCGCGGCTGCGATCTGGCCTACTTCGACCTCCTGAGCCGGGGTCTTCCCTGGCCGAGTGGCCCGGCAGGAAGTGTGGTTGATCCGGGGGATCAGGACCGGAAGTGCCGCACAGGACGGCCGACCACGCGACCTTCGCGTAGCCAGTTTGGGCGCTACCTACAGATCAAAGAAGTGTGACAGACTATAGCACTATCTCCGGTGCCCCAGCCCTACTTGCAGTTGGATCGGTGGCCATAAGCGTGGGGGATCCTACGAAGGTGGAGGGCAGCCATTTTCTAGGCCGGAGAAGTCACCGCGCACTTAGTAACTACTGGCACTCCTCGCCCTACGGTACACCTTACCAGGGCCTGAGCACAGCACACGAACACATCTGGTTCGAGAGAGTAGGCACGCCACTCCTGACAACCTGGAGCGGAGAGGCACGAAAAGCACGAAACCTAAAAGTATGGCGGGGAAAGGTCCCAAGGGCGGCGCCACACAAACCCGCATTGAACGATATACCTCCGACAAACCAACTGCCTCCCCAGTGACGAGGAAAGATACGGGGGGCAAAACTGCAGATACCCCGGGAGGAAAGAAGGCGACGTTGGATGATGTGATGCATGCTTTGGCTCAACTACAGACGGCAGTGGGTTCGATCTCCACGGATGTCACTTTGCTTAGAGCCGATCTACACAAAATGTCGGAGAAGGTTAAAGACATGGAGGTGGCTACAAAATCCCTAGTGGAGGATGTCTCCGAACTTCAACAGGCAATGGGGAAGATGGCGCAGGACAATAAAATGCTGCGTGAGAAGCTTGATGAGCAAGAAGGGCGTTCTAGGCGGAACAACATCCGTATTATTGGGGTACCGGAGTCGGAAGGAATAAGAGCCATGGACTTGTTTGTGGGGAGCTTAATCACGGATGAACTTAAACCAAAGGGCTTGTCCACCTTTTTCTCCGTGGAAAGGGCCCACCGCGTGCCGGGAGGCCAGCCGAAACCAGGGGCGACTCTGCGGCCCATAGTAGCCCGCTTGTTCAATTTCCGCGACCGGGACGCCATATTGCAGGCGACCAGTGTGAGAAGTTGGCCCGATATGCAGCGTTCGCTATTCTAGCGACCGCTATGTATCGTTCCAACGACCCTTATGGTGTTTGGTTGTAAGTCAACCTATAGACCAGCTATCCTAGTAGCGTGGATACGAGCAGTCTAAGGCTAAAGACTCGAGAGGGCGTGTTAAGCCAGCTGTTATACCATCACATACCCCTTGAACACCAAGTGAAAGGACACCACAAAAGTGTTATGAAAATAAACAGTATATTTATTAAGAATCACAACAGCCCTGTACTCTTTATGAGGACAGGGTACTAAGCACAAACCAAATCTCTTAGGAAAATACTTCAAGTGCACAATTAAAGCAAGTGTCCGAGGACACGGAAAGTTTAAGGTCTCGGGCGGACCCGATAAGGCAAGTCGGAAGCGAGGGACTCGGGACCCTAGAGTAAAGAGGCTATGCAGGCACCGAAATGCTGAGTTACCTAGCCACGAGGGCTGCGGCTGCACAAGTCTTACAGGCGTTGGGGTCTTCGCTGACGAGCCAGGAGCCGGAAGAAAAGGAGTTGCTGGCCGGCGACCAGTGATGAATAGTTCGTAGAGATCCAAGCCTGGATCAGAGATTGATGATACCTGAAAGCAGAGGGGACCAAGTTCGTACTACTAGCCAGTAGTCAGAGGGTACCAGGAAGGCACCGGTTGGCCGTCACCTCGACCAGGTGAGTGGGCGACGCTAGGCTCTGCAGTCTCACGGACCAGGAGGCGTTGTCGGCGACCACGGTGGAGGTGCGAGCTGTCCCACGAAGGATGATGCTGTCGGCGTCGCTGGGCCCAGGATGGGGCAACAAGCCTTGGCAGATCTCAGGGCCACGTGGTGGGCCTAAGATGGCGTCTTGAGTGGACCAGGAGGGCCCGGGGTGCTTCTCGCAAAGATGGAAGCAAGGGCCAGTCTGGAGCAACCAGACCAGCAGTGTTGATTGTCGGATGTCGTCACAGAAGGGCACAAGCCAGCGGCTAGTGACCAGACAACGTGCTGAGCAGCGAGCAGAAGGGCCCCACGCAGATCGTGGAGATGCTGGGAGACTGCACTTCGGTGCTGAAGCGGCTCAGGGTCGGGGCTTCTCGGACCCCAGAGCACTCACCAGAGAATTGCTTCGATGGTCGTGCTGGTTAAGAGCGTGCAGGTTCTGATGATGGCCGGTCCCTCGAGGTCTCGTCGCACCCACAGATCACAGCTGAGCTGATGACGTGGGTAGAGGTCAGAGGTGCCAGGGAAGCCGGTTCTCGTCGAGCTGGGCCGTCGGATCCTTGAGGAAGGACTTGCAGCAAACCGCAGAGTTCTTAGATGGTGCCCGCTGATGCAGGGTGACTACTCCTTAGTCACAAGGGAGAAATCTTGAGAAGAGTCTTGAGTGTCCTTTCGTAGAAAGTAGTTCTTGATTCAAAGATGATCTAATTTGGAAGGGTCCCCGCTCCGGTCTTTATCCTAAAGAAAGGGGTGGGTACATGACTAGGTCCTGCCCTAAGGGTGGGACCAGGAAGGGGGGTAGTTACACCCCTCTCCCCTGCCGGACTTTCCCCAGGCCAGGGCTGGCGCCCCTGGAACTGGTTCTGACCGGCAGATGCGTAGTGAGCACCGGGGTGCCACTCCGCAGTCACCTTCTCGCAAAAGCCCTACCTACCCAGAATACACAAACCCTGTCTGGGACGGTGCGAACACCGCCCTCGACAGGAAACCCTTTGTCCAAGCTCTCCTCGCTGGAAGGACTCCCAGCAGCAGGAGGTCAGACTCGTGTCTGTGGTGGCAGCATCCATTTTGTGGAGCTGAGGCTTTAGTTAACTTTAACCGGGGTTCACAGTCACGTACATGTCGTGTCCCTGTAGAAGGGTGGAATGCTAACCTCGTCGCCAGAGTTGGTGAGAGGGCAGCATCCCGATTCGTATGACACCTTACTCGACATGTCTTGATAACGCGACACCGAAGTTACCGATGTGGTACGCGTTATCATGGCACAGCCATTGGGTCTTGATTCCGCAAGCTGCAACCGGGCTCGGCTCGGGCCAGAGCCTAGTTCACACGAGCCCACGCACTCTGCCTTCAGGATTGTCAAGGCCTGCCATAGGAGTGACTGATAGGAACTCGGGTGTCCATTGTATGGTTAGATATAGGGCTACTATATCCAAAGCAAAGGGTGATTACACGACTTCGCCCCAGCTGTCATGCAGCCAGTTGTGTCAAATTTTAGGAGGCCAGCCAGGGGTGGCATAATACATGATGCAGCCCCTGGCGGCCCTGGGTACACCTATGCCCTGAGTTACAGGGTCTGATAAGGTGGCCCAGTACCAATTGGTAAATGCACCTAGGGTACATGTCGTAATTTAGAAAGAGAACAGCCAGGCTGTGGGTCTGATTAGCAGGCCCACAGCCAGAGAAAGTCGTAAACCAGTGAAACAAAAGCAAAAAACCCTGGGTGATCATAGGATTGCAGACCCTACTCTCCTACATGACCCCCCCCCCAAACGTCGGAACAATAAGCTAACCTTGACCAGGTGAGTCTTCTTGTTCTAAGTGGAAATATCTGGAGAGCCCATCGGCATTGCCATGATCAGTACCAGGTCTATGTTCCACTGTAAAGTCCATCCCCTGTAGGGAAATGGACCACCTTAGCAGTTTGGGGTTTTCACCCTTCATCTGATTTAGCCACAAGAGGGGCTTATGGTCGGTCTGAATCTTGAAGTGAGTGCCAAACAAGTATGGCCTCAGCTTCTTCAGGGCCCAAACCACAGCAAAGGCCTCCCTCTCAATAGCTGACCAATTCTTCTCTCTAGGGGTCAGCCTTCTGCTTATAAAAGCAATGGGCTGGTCTTGACCATCAAAATTCAGTTGAGAAAGAACAGCTCCCACACCCAACTCAGGAGCATCTGTTTGGACAATGAATGGTTTGGAGTAGTCCGGACTCTTGAGGATAGGCGCCGTGCACATGGCCTGCTTTAGGTCATCGAATGCTTTTTGACAGCTCGCTGTCCACTGAACCTTTTTTGGCATTTTCTTGCTTGTCAGTTCGTTTAATGGTGTCACGATGGAACCATAGTTCCTGACAAACTTCCGGTAGTATCCAGTCAGGCCCAAGAAAGCTCGAACCTGAGTCTGGGTGGTTGGAGGAGCCCAGTCCCTGATTGACTGTATCTTGCTCTCCAGTGGCTGAACCTGGCCTCCACCTACAAGGTGGCCCAGGTATACAACCTGTGTCTGCCCTATCTGGCACTTGGTGGCCTTGATAGTGAGGCCTGCCGCTTGCAGAGCCTCTAACACTTTCCGCAGGTGGACCAGGTGATCCTCCCAGGTGGAGCTAAAGACAGCGATATCGTCCAGATACGCCGCACAGAAGTCATCCAGCCCAGTAAGGACTTGATTCACCAACCTTTGGAAGGTGGCAGGTGCATTTTTCAGACCAAAGGGCATCACCACGAACTGATAATGCCCACCAGGGGTTGAAAATGCGGTCTTAGGCTTGGCGTCCTCAGCTAACCTGATTTGCCAATACCCAGCTGTCAGGTCAAACGTACTTAAGTAGTTGGCCGAAGCCAATCTATCGATAAGCTCGTCTGCCCTTGGTATTGGGTGGGCGTCAGTCTTAGTGACTGCATTGAGACCCCTGTAGTCTACGCAGAACCTCATCTCTTTCTTACCGCCCTGGGTGTGAGGTTTCGGCACTAGAACTACGGGACTAGCCCAAGGGCTGTCCGAGGGTTCAATGACTCCCAGCTCCAACATTTTCTGCACTTCACTCTTGATGCAGTCTCTAACGTGATCAGGCTGCCGGTAGATTTTACTCTTAACGGGCAAGATGTCACCAGTGTCGACCTCATGGGTGCACCAATTGGTCTGACTGGGTGTTAGAGAAAACATATGTCTGAACGACTGAAGAACCTGTTTACAGTCGCTCTGTAGATGTTCGGAGAGGCTGCCACAAAAGACAACACCATCTACCGATCCATCGTCAGGATTCTGAGTGAGCAGGTCGGGGAGAGGGTCACTCTCCTCTTCCTGTCCCTCATCTAGGGCCATGAGCAAACTCATGTCCTTCCTGTCGACATATGCCTTGAGCCTGTTGACATGAAGCACCCTGTGGGGGCTCCGGGGAGTTCCCAGGTCGACCAGGTAGGTGACCTCTCCCTTTTTCTCCAGGATTGTGTGGGGCCCGGACCATTTGTCCTTGAGTGCTGCTGGGGCCACTGGCTCCAACACCCACACCTTCTGTCCGGGCTGGTAAACAGTCAAGACAGCCTTTTGGTCGTGCCAAGCTTTTTGGAGTTCTTGGCTGGCCTTAAGGTTTTCAGATGCCTTCTCCATGTATTCAGCCATCCGCGAGCGGAGGCCAAGCACATAGTCCACTATGTTGGCTGCAGGCTTTTTGAGAGGTCTCTCCCATCCTTCCTTCACCAAACACAGGGGTCCTCTTACAGGATGTCCGTACAAAAGTTCAAAAGGGCTGTAGCCAACCCCCTTCTGTGGGACTTCTCTGTAGGCGAACAAGAGGCAGGGGATCAGGACGTCCCATCTACGCCGAAGCTTTTCCGGTAGTCCATGAATCATCCCTTTCAGGGTCCTGTTGAATCTCTCAACAAGCCCATTGCATTGTGGATGATAGGGTGTAGTGAACTTGTAGTTGACACCACATTCCTTCCACATAGCAGTCAAGTAGCTCGACATAAAGTTTGCACCTCTGTCGGAGACGACCTCCTTAGGGAAGCCCACTCTGGAGAATACTCCAACTAGGGCTCTTGCCACAACAGGTGCTGTAGTGGTCCTAAGGGGAATAGCTTCAGGATACCTGGTGGCATGATCCACTACCACCAGTATAAACTTGTGCCCTGATGCTGTTGGTGGTTCCATGGGACCGACGATGTCGATCCCCACCCGTTCAAAGGGCACCCCCACCACAGGCATTGGTATAAGGGGGGCCTTTGTCGTGCCACCTGACTTACCACTGGCTTGGCAAGTGACACAGGAGCGGCAAAACTCCTTGGTATCTTCGTTCATATGAGGCCAGTGAAAGTGCGAGACAAGCCTGTCCCACGTTTTCGTCTGGCCTAAGTGACCTGCTAAGGGAATCTCGTGGGCCAAGGTAAGTAGGAAACCTCGCTGAGACAAGGGTACAACCAGCCTCCTGGTCATGCCAGGCTTGGGGTCTCTTGACTCAGTGTACAGGAGTCCATCTTCCCAGTATACCTTGTGGGTACCTGTGGCGTTCCCAGCAGCCTCAGCAGCAGCCTGCTGTCTGAGGGGTTCAAGAGAAGGGCAGTCTAACTGGTCCTTCCCCAGGTCTTCCCTTGAGGGTCCCCCTGAACCCAAGAATTCAACTTGATCAAGTTCGAACTCCCTAGGCTCAGTTTCCCTCAATTCTTGTAGGTCAGCCTCCTCTGAGACTTGATCCACGACCTGGGGCAAGGGGGAAGGCGCAGCCTTAACCCTACTGCTCTTTTTCTTGGGAGGTGTCTGGTCCGTTGTTCCAGGATCCAGCACCTGTTCAGTGGGGCATTTCCTGACCTGTGACCTGGTCACAGCGAACACATGTGCTGGCAAACCTAACATTTCCATGTGAGTCCGGTGCTCCACTTCTGACCATTGTGATGACTCCAAATCATTGCCCAACAAACAATCCACTGGGAGGTCTGGACTAACTACAACCTTCTTTTGGCCAGTTACCCCTCCCCAGGAGAAAGCTACAATTGCCATACTGTGATTGGTAGTGACATTGCTTGCATTGGTCACCAGGAATTCTGTACCTGGCATGATCTGTCCAGGGTCCACAAAGTTAGGCGTCACCATGGTGACGCTGGCACAAGTGTCCCTATAGGCCTGAGCCATCTTTCCATTTATGAAAGGCGTCTGTCTGTATTTGCCCAAAGTATTGGGACTTATGTCAGGGGACACGTCCACGTCCCCTGTACTGACAAGGACAGCCTGAGTGAGTGTACCAACTAAGTTGTCATGCCCCTCAGAACCCAGGGTTAACCCTACTAAACCCTTGGGAGGCGCACTACCACTGCTGACTGTACTAGGGGGCACAGGTGCCTTAGGGGCTGCAGTGGCAGGAGTCTGCCCTCCTCCTTTCTTGGTGCACTCACTAAACCAGTGAGATTTACTTTTACAGTACTGGCACCATCTTTTGGATTGGCCTTCTTTCTTCTTTTGGGGAGCCTGACCCCCACCCTCTTTGGGTTGTTGGGGACCTGTCGAAGACTTCTGGTCATTTTGTTCCCCCTTAGAATCTTTACCCTTCTGGTCTGCTTTCTTCTGACCACCTTGATTCTGGCCCTGGTTCTGTTTAACTCTCGTACGAACCCATCTGTCTGCCTTCTTTCCCAATTCTTGGGGAGAGGTCAGATCCGAGTCGACAAGATGCTGATGCAACAACTGGTTCTGACAATTGTTTAAAATTTGTTCTCTCATCATCAAATTATACAATCCTTTGTAATCAGTAACCTTACTGCCCAGCAACCAGCCCTCAAAAGCCTTAGTGGCACAATCGACAAAGTCAGACCAATCTTGAGACTGCGCTTTCTGGGTATCCCTGAACAGCACCCTGTACTGCTCAGTGGTGAGGCCAAACCCTTCAACGAGTGTATTCTTCAAGACGTGGTAATTATTGGCATCCTCTACCCTTGTGGTGAGGAGCTTGTCTCTTCCTTTACCTTCAAAGGAGAGCCACAAGATAGCTGCCCACTGACTCTGGGGAACACCTTGCACAGTGCAGGCCCTCTCCAAAGCAGTAATCCATTTGTGGATGTCGTCCCCTTGTTTAAAGGGGGGCACTATCTTACCAAGGTGTTTCGTATCAAAACTCCTTTCCCTATTACTAGGTACAATGCTGCCACCAGTGGGGACTACCCCACTTAACTGTTGCTCTCTAGCAAAGGCAAGCCTTTCTTTGGCCAGGGCAAGTTCTTCCCTTTCGATCCTCAGATTAGCTGCCCTTTCCTTAGCTTCGTACACTCTCCGCTGAGGGGACGTCATCCCTCTTTGCGAAGAGTTGTGAGAGCCATTGGTTTGAAGGGATCTGCCAGAGTCTCTCGACAGAGATCGGGCTCGTCCATTCCCAATGTTAAGCGGACCTGACAGTAGCGCTGGGGGTCCCCCAGTACCACTATCATGTTTGCTTAAGTTGGACCTGCTTAGTCTAACGACTTCTACCTGTCCCTTATCTGCCTCATCCCCAGAGGGATCCTCATCCTCATCATCCTCCACATCTTCGTTCTCAGTTGCGAGGTGGATGAGGTCAGGATCGTCTCTGGTTCCCTCGAGGGGAGGCATGTCTCCTTCTGGATTAGAAGAGCTAAGACGGGTCTCAGCTTTTCTGGCATCATAAGTCTCCAAGAGACCAATCAGAAAGGACGTGGTGGGGTTAGACCCCTGCTTGATCTTCCGGGAGTGACACACCTGTCTTAACTCCTTGAAGCTCAGCACAGTATATCTTGAAGGGATGACCTGTGGAGGGTCAACTGACACAAGGGGAGACTCAGAGTTTCCTCCTTTGTCCGACATACTGTTTCTAGTGTGGTGTAAGTGATGCACCTACCTACACTATGTGTTTACCTACTGATCCCTTGCTAAGAGTTGCAGCCAAGGTGTGCTAAGCCTTGAGGAGCTACAACAGCTGGTTCAGTAGAACTCAGAGTATTCTAAGCTTTAGTTATATGTACTACCAGTACTTATGTGATCTTTCAACAAGATATTCTTAGGATACGTGTGGTAAAACAACAGCAAGCTCAAATCCCAACCGCTGCTCACCAATGTGAGAAGTTGGCCCGATATGCAGCGTTCGCTATTCTAGCGACCGCTATGTATCGTTCCAACGACCCTTATGGTGTTTGGTTGTAAGTCAACCTATAGACCAGCTATCCTAGTAGCGTGGATACGAGCAGTCTAAGGCTAAAGACTCGAGAGGGCGTGTTAAGCCAGCTGTTATACCATCACATACCCCTTGAACACCAAGTGAAAGGACACCACACAAGTGTTATGAAAATAAACAGTATATTTATTAAGAATCACAACAGCCCTGTACTCTTTATGAGGACAGGGTACTAAGCACAAACCAAATCTCTTAGGAAAATACTTCAAGTGCACAATTAAAACAAGTGTCCGAGGACACGGAAAGTTTAAGGTCTCGGGCGGACCCGATAAGGCAAGTCGGAAGCGAGGGACTCGGGACCCTAGAGTAAAGAGGCTATGCAGGCACCGAAATGCCGAGTTACTTAGCCACAAGTGCGGCTGCACAAGTCTTACAGGCGTCGGGGTCTTCGCTGACGAGCCAGGAGCCGGAAGAAAAGGAGTTGCTGGCCGGCGACCAGTGATGAATAGTTCGTAGAGATCCAAGCCTGGATCAGAGATTGATGATACCTGAAAGCAGAGGGGACCAAGTTCGTACTACTAGCCAGTAGTCAGAGGGTACCAGGAAGGCACCGGTTGGCCGTCACCTCGACCAGGTGAGTGGGCGACGCTAGGCTCTGCAGTCTCACGGACCAGGAGGCGTTGTCGGCGACCACGGTGGAGGTGCGAGCTGTCCCACGAAGGATGATGCTGTCGGCGTCGCTGGGCCCAGGATGGGGCAACAAGCCTTGGCAGATCTCAGGGCCACGTGGTGGGCCTAAGATGGCGTCTTGAGTGGACCAGGAGGGCCCGGGGTGCTTCTCGCAAAGATGGAAGCAAGGGCCAGTCTGGAGCAACCAGACCAGCAGTGTTGATTGTCGGATGTCGTCACAGAAGGGCACAAGCCAGCGGCTAGTGACCAGACAACGTGCTGAGCAGCGAGCAGAAGGGCCCCACGCAGATCGTGGAGATGCTGGGAGACTGCACTTCGGTGCTGAAGCGGCTCAGGGTCGGGGCTTCTCGGACCCCAGAGCACTCACCAGAGAATTGCTTCGATGGTCGTGCTGGTTAAGAGCGTGCAGGTTCTGATGATGGCTGGTCCCTCGAGGTCTCGTCGCACCCACAGATCACAGCTGAGCTGATGACGTGGGTAGAGGTCAGAGGTGCCAGGGAAGCCGGTTCTCGTCGAGCTGGGCCGTCGGATCCTTGAGGAAGGACTTGCAGCAAACCGCAGAGTTCTTAGATGGTGCCCGCTGATGCAGGGTGACTACTCCTTAGTCACAAGGGAGAAATCTTGAGAAGAGTCTTGAGTGTCCTTTCGTAGAAAGTAGTTCTTGATTCAAAGGTGATCTAATTTGGAAGGGTCCCGCTCCGGTCTTTATCCTAAAGAAAGGGGTGGGTACATGACTAGGTCCTGCCCTAAGGGTGGGACCAGGAAGGGGGGTAGTTACACCCCTCTCCCCTGCCGGACTTTCCCCAGGCCAGGGCTGGCGCCCCTGGAACTGGTTCTGACCGGCAGATGCGTAGTGAGCACCGGGGTGCCACTCAGCAGTCACCTTCTCGCAAAAGCCCTACCTACCCAGAATACACAAACCCTGTCTGGGACGGTGCAAACACCGCCCTCGACAGGAAACCCTTTGTCCAAGCTCTCCTCGCTGGAAGGACTCCCAGCAGCAGGAGGTCAGACTCGTGTCTGTGGTGGCAGCATCCATTTTGTGGAGCTGAGGCTTTAGTTAACTTTAACCGGGGTTCACAGTCACGTACATGTCGTGTCCCTCTAGAAGGGTGGAATGCTAACCTCGTCGCCAGAGTTGGTGAGAGGGCAGCATCCCGATTCGTATGACACCTTACTCGACATGTCTTGATAACGCGACACCGAAGTTACCGATGTGGTACGCGTTATCATGGCACAGCCATTGGGTCTTGATTCCGCAAGCTGCAACCGGGCTCGGCTCGGGCCAGAGCCTAGTTCACACGAGCCCACGCACTCTGCCTTCAGGATTGTCAAGGCCTGCCATAGGAGTGACTGATAGGAACTCGGGTGTCCATTGTATGGTTAGATATAGGGCTACTATATCCAAAGCAAAGGGTGATTACACGACTTCGCCCCAGCTGTCATGCAGCCAGTTGTGTCAAATTTTAGGAGGCCAGCCAGGGGTGGCATAATACATGCTGCAGCCCCTGGCGGCCCTGGGTACACCTATGCCCTGAGTTACAGGGTCTGATAAGGTGGCCCAGTACCAATTGGTAAATGCACCTAGGGTACATGTCGTAATTTAGAAAGAGAACAGCCAGGCTGTGGGTCTGATTAGCAGGCCCACAGCCAGAGAAAGTCGTAAACCAGTGAAACAAAAGCAAAAAAACCCTGGGTGATCATAGGATTGCAGAGCCTACTCTCCTACAACCAGGACATCTCCTCCTATTAAATTTCAGAACTCCACCATTGCCTTCTTCCCCGACTATACGGCGGATGTCGCACGTAGGCGAAGAACCTTCTTCGAGGTTAAAAAGGAGCTGAGGACACGAGAACTACCGTACTCCATGCTCTTCCCTGCGAGACATAGGGTAGTAGCGGACAACAAAACTTGGTTCTTCGACAACCCAGAGGCAGTGCAGGACTGGCTGGAGGGATGGAGACCGGGACAACACCCGCGGCGAACCAACCGACCCAAGAAGGGCCGAAATACGGGACAACATCCGGACTCCCAGGCTTCGGGAGGGGACCCAGAGAGCAGCGAATCCTTGGGAGCAGATGGCGGCCAAGAGGTCAATGAGGACCAGTAATCTCCGGACTTTTGTGCTTTATTAGACATGTAATGCTGTACACGCACTTCCCGCCATTGGACACTGGGTGATGGACCTCCGAGGGTGTGAATGAGAGACTGCCGGCAGCGGAGAGTCCCTCACCTCAACGCGCAAGTACACTGTTTTGGGGATGGGATATGCACTCTGCTCAGTTGGGGGGGCGGGCAGTTTGGAGTCCGTGTAGCAGGGGGGCAGGGAGGGGGGTGGGTAGGGGTTCAGGACTGTTTACAATTCAGGACCACTTGGTCCTGCGAGTTTTTGTTTTGCACACACACATGTTTCGTAGTATGTTTCAGTATTTTGGAAGCATCATATGTCGTGGGGAAAGCCAGTTGACGAAAAACGTACACCATCTCACTCATGGCAGGAAGGCCTCACGACTGCCCACCAGTCGCACCTATGGCTAGGATAGATAACCACACCACGCCGGCCCCGTTGCACGTCATGTCGTGGAACGTTAGGGGCCTAGGAGACAAGATCAAGAGGGGTCTGGTCTTGCAGGGCATTAAGAGACAGGGACCCGCCCTAGTTCTTCTGCAGGAGACACACTTGTTGGGGGCGGCCACACGGGCTCTGGATAGGAGGGGATACCGTATGATAGTACACGCGGAGTTTACCTCAGGGTCACGTGGCACAGGTATTTTGCTAAGAAAATCCTCCCAATACATAGTGAAATCCACAATAGTAGATGATCAAGGCCGCTTCGCGGCAGTGCATGGCCAGTGGGAGGGTAAACTGTTAAATGTGGTCTCCGTATATATTCCGCCGGCATTACAATCAGTAGCTCTACCGGACCTCGGCAAATTCCTGCTGGATCTCCCTGAAGGGGATTTGCTTATAGGTGGGGACTTCAATATGACACTCACGGATACCCTCGACCGATTCCCCGCACGAACACATACAGATGGCCCCAGCAGGTTACAGACCTTTTTGGACACACAGGGTTTAGTGGATGTATGGCGTACACTGCACCCAGATCAGCAACAATACTCCTATTACTCAGCAACCCACAATAGTCTTTCAAGGATAGATTACTTTTTCACACTGGGTAACGGTCTCCTTAACATCGGCGAGGCAAAGATACAGCCGAGAGGCGTCTCGGACCACTCACTGGTCACCCTAACCGTCACTTCCGCAGGTACTAAATGCAAGAGGGTATATCCGATTTTTCCAGGGTATCTTAAAGCCCCGCAGATAAGTTAAGATCTGAAGAAAGTGACCCGGCTTTACTTTGAGGAGAACCAGTCCTCGGTGTACTCCCCCTCCATACTGTGGGAAGCCTACAAAACTGTGTTCAGAGGTCAGGCTATCGCAACAATAACGAACCACAAGAAAGCACACAGGAAGGAAGCATTGGACTTGGAGTTGGGCCTTGAGAGGGCCAACAATGCCCATATGGCAGACCCATCGGAGGGCACACTTCACGACCTACTGCTACACCAGTGCCGCCTCAACGACCACTTGAGACGTGTGACGTTGGCGGATATCGCTGCGACTAAACACAGGGTCTATGATATAGGGGACAAAGCTAGCAAACCCCTGGCGTGGCTGGACAAGAAACAAGGGGGGGGTAGGAATATATTACAAATTACGGACTCCTGTGGCATTGTCCACACCCAACCGGGTGAAATAGTAGAAGTCCTGGCTGACCACTTTCATGACGTATACACTCCAACGATAGTGGTGACTGAAGATGAGGCCCGGAACGCCCTCGAATATGTGCCTCTGCCAAAACTGACGGACGAGGCAGCGAAGGATATCGATGCCCCCTTGACTATGGAAGAAATTCAATTGGCCATTAACTCCCTTCATTCGGGTAAGGCTCTGGGCCGCAATGGGGTGCCCATTGAGTGGTTTAAAATTATGTCTGAATCTCTCAGTACGCCCCTTCTTCAGATGTATGAGGAGTGTAGGTTGAAGGGAACGTTGCCACCGGATCAACGGATGGCGACTATCGTCGCTATCCCGAAACCGGGTAAACCGCCCAGCAACTGTAAATCGTATAGGCCTATTTCCCTCCTGAACCCGGAGGCCAAAATAATAGCTAAAGTGCTGGCAAACAGACTTATGCCGTGCTTAAGTCAACTGATTCACCCGGATCAATCCGGTTTCATGCCGCATCGAAGCACTGCCCTAAACCTTCGCAGAGTACACGGAGTAGTGGCGAGACTCTCCATGTTGCAAGAACCGGCAGCGATCCTATCACTAGACGCCAAGATGGCGTTCGACTTGGTGGAGTGGAACTACCTCTTCACGGTGCTCACACGTATGCGTTTTGGCCCAGTATTTATTTCCTGGATACGGATGCTTTATAAAGATCCCATGGCCAGGGTAGTAGCTAACGGCCACATTTCTCGAGCCATACGTTTAGGACGTGGCACACGACAGGGATGCCCACTCTCGCCCCTCCTCTTTGCTCTGGTTCTGGAACCGCTGGCAGTCACTGTCCGTACTACGCAGCTCCTGAAGGGGATCCAATGGGACCCACAGTGGGAAGACAGAGTGTCCCTCTACGCGGACGATATGTTAATATACCTTACTGACCTAGAACACAGCCTCCCCAACCTCCTAGCACTTTGTAATTCACATGGGTGAGTGTCAGGTTATACCATCAATTGGGCGAAATCGATACTTTTTGAGCTTAGGGGACCACTCCCGCCACTGCCAGATTCCTGTCCGTTGGAGATAGCACCCTCTTCCTTTAAATATCTGGGAATCCACATCACTCGTGATGAGGCGGAGTTCGCGCGGCTCAACTTGCAGCCTCCCTTGCTCTGTAACGATGTGCGACACTGGAGAGGACTCCCACTGACATTGCTGGGCAGGGCAGCATTATTTAAAATGATGGCCCTGCCGCGCTTTTTATACGTTCTTGAGAACGCCCCACGCTTGATACCGGACAGCTTCCTACAAAGAATAACGGCTCAGATCACGAGTCTGCTCTGGGGAAACCGGCCGGCTCGGATTTCACACACAAAGCTGAATAGGAGCTGGTACGATGGAGGCATTGCACTGCCCAATATGCAATTGTATTATTGGGCGGCCCAACTCAAGATTCTTAATCAGTGGGTGCACGCCCCACAGGACGATCCAGCATTTAAAGCAGACAGGACACAACTGGGTACGCATAGTTTGCTGGCACCACTATATCATCGAGGCACTGTGGCAAAACTCGTAGGGCCTACTAAACACACCGTTCAACTGTGGTACAAGGCACAAGCAAAGTTACATTGGGATGGGACCATCACAAAACTTACACCTTTATGGGACACCAAGGCACTGGGTCATCTGCGACGCACTAAGGGCTTTACCCAATGGGACAAAATCGGGATATCAACTGTGGGAGACATGTGGACTAGAGAGGGAGTGGTTTCGTTTGCAACCCTTCAGGAACAGTATGAATTGGGGGATAACGAGCTGTACAGATACATACAGATCAGACATGCCCTACAGGCAGCAATCCCACCAGATACGTCCCCACCGGAATCCTCCCCGCTGGAGGACCGTCTGCTCACAGACTTCATACAGGAAGGTGCAACCTCACTAACATATCGCAAATTAATCAATAATTTACCTGACCCACTAGAGAAGCTAAAAGACAAGTGGATGACTGATGTCGGAGATCTAGACGAGTCCGACTGGAACGCAGCCATGGCGTCTCCGCGTGAGGCGGGTATATCGTCCAAATTCCGTTTGGTGCAGTTAAAAATTTTACATAGGATTTATTACACCCGAACGACACTACACAAACTGCAAAGAGCGGACCACCCATATTGTCTCAGGGGCTGCGGGGCAGAGGGCACGTTTATACACACGCTGTGGGAGTGCCCATGTGTTATTAGTTATTGGCAGCGGGTTCTACGTACCATTGCACAGACTCTCCACACCTCACTCACACTGGACCCGCGGGTATGTTTATTGAATGTGTGGGGGCCTACAGATCTTACCTTCTATGAAAGGGTGTGGACCACGATAGGGCTTGTCACAGCTAAACGAGATATCGCACAGAAATGGGGATCAGCAGACCTCCCCACACTGGCACAGTGGATCAGAAACATGGACATGCTTATGTTGACAGAAAGAGCAGTCTACAAATTAAGAGATAACCCCCGTAAATGGAATGGGGTCTGGCAACCATGGAATTCCTATAGGGGGGATATTTGTGAGCCGTTGGCGGAGGAGGATCTTGAAGATACTGAGGATGAAGAAGAACACTGAATGGGGGCCGAGGCCAATGGTGGGCTATATGCATGGAGGGAATGGGGCTGGTCATGGACAGGGGGAGATGCAGGCGGGTTGGGGTCCTGGGAGATTTGCGCAGCTGGCCCCTCCACGTCCTTTCCACCGCTCGCCCTCTTCTTCGCTCCTACTCCCGTCTTCCGTCCTCCGCTCCGCTTCCTCCTGGGTGTCGACACACCCCGAATAGAGGGCTTCTGGGCATTTGTCCAGTCCGGGTCCTTTGACATCATGTGAGGGCATGGTTACATCTCCGCTGAAGGCCCAGTTAAAGGCGCCCTCCTTCATTTCGTCTCCGGGGTCAGTAAGTAGTGGACGGCTGTCCCAATCAGTCTGAGGGGAAGGAGGTGAGGCATAGTCAGCGATCCACCAATAGACAGGGGTTACCGCTCCCACCCCGTTACATTCCCCCTCCCCCCGGATTCTCCCAATCTGGGAGAACAGGAGTTCTGGACAGGTAGTCCGCGTTACCATTTTCCGACCCCTTTCTATGAACAACAGTAAAAGCAAAAGGCTGCAGAAAGAGGAACCATCGTAGGACTCTTGAATTCTGGGACTTGTTCCTCTGCATCCATTGGAGGGGTGCATGGTCTGTATACAACATGAATGGCTGACCCTCCAAATAGTATCTTAGTTTATCTACAGACCAGCGGATCGCCAGGCACTCCTTTTCCACTGTAGGGTATCTTCGCTCTGTAGGATGTAGCTTCCTACTGATGTACAGCAGCGGGTGTTCTAACCCGTCCTCCCCCTCTTGTGATAACACCGCCCCAATCCCCGTGTCAGAGGCGTCAGTGGCTAGGGAGAATGGTTTTCTAAAGTCTGGGGGAATCAACACTGGACTTGAGGTGATGGCTTCCTTTAGGATCTCAAACGCCCTTCTAGCTTCTTCTGGGGGGGGTTTGATGAAGGTGTTTTTGACGTTCTTTTTGAGGAGGTCCGTCAAAGGCGTTGCTACATTTGCGAAGTTCACAATGAACCTCCTATAATAGCCGATGAGGCCCAAAAACGCCCTTAGATCCCTTTTTGTGGAGGGGAAGGGGGTCTTAGTTATCGCCCTGACCTTCTCCTCCTGTGGGGCTATCACACCCTCACCCAACATAAAACCCAGGTTTTTTACTTTGGGAAAGGCGGCTCTTGATTTTTTTTAATTGACATGTAGTCCTGCTTGCTGTAGTGCGTTTAGGACTCTGGCTATGTGGTCTAGGTGTTCCTTCCATGTCGTACTAAAGATGACAATGTAGTCTAAGTAGACTGAACTGTACTTTGTGTGGGGGGCCAACACCTCATTCATCATCCTCTGGAAGGTTGCTGGGGCCCCGTGAATGCCAAAAGGCAGGACGTTAAACTCGAACAGGCCATCATCGGTGGCAAAGGCCATCTTATGCCTATCCTTTTCCCTCAATGGCATCTGCCAGTAGCCCTTGGTCAGGTCTAACGTGGTGATGTTTCGGGCCCCGCCTATCCTTTCTATGAGTTCGTCCACTCTGGGTATAGGGAAAGCATCGAAGGTGGATATTGCATTCAGGACCTGAAGTCCATACAAAACCTGGTGGACCCGTCTGGTTTAGGGACCATTACAATAGGCGAGGACCAGTTACTCCTGGACGGCCTTATGACCCCGAGTTCAAGCATGTCCCTTACTTCCTTTTTTACGTCTGCTCTTCTAGCTACGGGTATTCTGTAGGCCCTCTGTTTTATCACCTTTCCCTCCTGGGTATCAATGCAGTGTTCTGCCATGTGGGTGCGGTGTCAGAAAACAGATCGGAAAAGGGACGTAATGTGTGTAGTAGCTCTCTCTGTTCAACCTCGGATAACTCCGGGTTAATTGGGAGGAGCTCTAGTGTCGAGCTCCCATCCCGGATTGGCAACACCAAGTGGGTTGTTCTTGGAAGAGGACCCATCCATTTTTTTAACATATTTATTTGAAATGTCTGTTGTCCAGTGGGAGATATCTGCACCCTATAGGTCGTTCTGCCTATCGTTTCTACGATGTTATATGGTCCCATCCACTCGCTCCTGAACTTCTGTGTTGAAGAAGGAAGGAGCACTAAGGCCCAATCGCCTTTCTCCATAGTCCTCCACTTCTTCCCCTTGTCATAATACTGTTTTTGTTTTTGTTGGGTTCTCTCTAGGTTAGAATAGGCCAGATCTCTTAGTTTACCTAACCTGGATTTTAACTGCTGTGTATATTCCAATACCGATCTTTGGTCCGATGCCTCCTCCCGCTCCCAGGCTTACTTGGTGATTTCAAGGAGGGACCGTGGCTGACGACCATAAAGAAGTTCAAAGGGGGAGTATCCTAAACTACTCTGCACCTGAGCTCGTAGGACATACAGGGCTAGAGGCAGAAGCCTGTCTCACTCCTTGTTTTCTGCAGACAGCATTTTTTTAGAGTGGCTTTTAGCATCCTGTTGTACCTCTCTACCAGCTCATCTGTTTGTGGGTGGTAGGCTGAGGTGCGTATATGTCGGAGGTCTAGGGTCTTACACACCTCCTTCATCAACTTCGAGACAAAGGGTGTCCCCTGATCCGTTAGGATTTCTCGGGGGAACCCCACCCGTGAGAATAGTTCTATCAACTTTTCTGCCACATTCTTTGTAGTCGGGGA
Organism: Lissotriton vulgaris; assembly: GCF_964263255.1. Taxonomy (NCBI): domain Eukaryota; kingdom Metazoa; phylum Chordata; class Amphibia; order Caudata; family Salamandridae; genus Lissotriton; species Lissotriton vulgaris. The sequence goes on along the minus strand of NW_028248207.1, from coordinate 687,926 downwards.
ACTGAGTGCAAAGGCCTCGAGAAACCGGGTGTTATAATCCACCACTACTAATGCATAAGTATGACCCCTTGTGGTACGCGAAAGGGGTCCGATTATGTCCATTCCTACCCTTTCGAAGGGGTTCCCTATTATAGGTAATGGTTGGAGGGGAACCGATGGTGGTCTGTTCATATTTTTCTTTTGACATACCTCGCATTGCTTGCAGTATGTTTCTGCTTCTTTGTATATACCGGGCCAAAAGAAAAGTTTTACAACGTTGTGTGTTGTCTTCTCTGTCCCCGAATGTCCTGCTGTTAAATGGGTATGAGCGTAGAAGAGGATTAGTTCCCTGAAGACTTTTGGCACTACCAGCTGAGGAGAATCTCCTGCTTTCCCTTCCCTATACAATAGATCGTTGTCTATACTAAAACGTGGATATGCAGTGTCAGGGTTGTCCTGTGCTCTGTGAGCCGCTTCCCACGCATTAAGAAGGGTAGGGTCATTGGCCTGAGCAAACCTAAAGCTACAGTCTAATACCCATGGTTCTGTTGTCAAATAGTTACCCAGTGGTTGATTTTCTCTCTGTTCTTTTATCTCTCTCCGGAACAGTGACAAAAAGTCAGGATTATCTACCCCTATAATAAGGTCCTCTGGTAGTGATTCCACTACCCCCACCCTTACTGAACAGGGATTTCTGCCTAAAGGATGGAGGGTGAGGTGGGCCACCGGGTATGGTTTTACGTCCCCATGCACGCATCTAATGTGTACCAAGACATTGGGACCCAGTTGGGATGGATGTACAAGCCTTTTCTGGATCACTGACTGTCTACAGCCTGAGTCTAAGAGCGCCTTTACACATCTCTTGTTAACAATAACCCTTACATAGAGAAAAGGCCACATTCATAGGTGTAGAGCACTGCCTTGGGGATGTATCCGACCTCCATGGGTTCTTCAACACTTCTTTTCCGTGAGCAGAGTTGCGCTATGTGTCCCCACTCCCCACACTCGAAGCACTGGGGGCCCTTCATTGGCGGCGTTATCTCCATTTTGAGGGGTCGTGTCTTCATGGGTTCGGATACTGGTTTGTTCCTTTTTTCCTGCCTTGCTGCAGGGGCCGGTTTGAGTCCCTTGTCCGTTTCCCATGGGAATGTACGTGGCTGAGCCCTTGCATAGTTGGACGCCATCTCAATGGCCTGAGCAGCGGTGAGACCGGAGTGTTGCCTCAGCCCCGTTGGATGCCATAAGGTAGGGCCTCCATGAACTGCTCCAGGTAGATACTTGACATGATGTCCTCCTTACTGCGGTTCTCTGGTTTCAACCATTTATCGGCAACCATTTTTAGACGCAGAAACAACGTCTTCGGGTTTTCCCCAGCTGTCCCTTTCTCTTTTCTGAACCGCAACCTGTAAGCTTCGGCGTCTAGTCCCAAGTGGTCCAGGATTACCTCTTTTATGTCAGGGTATGATGTGGTTCCCGCGTGGTTTGCGACTTGATACGCCGCTTGGGCTTCCCCGGACAACAGCGGGGCTAAAAAGAAAGGTCACTTGTCTTCAGGCCAACCACAGGCACGGGCTGCCCTTTCGAAGTTGGTGTGGTGAGAAATGCATCAGGGTCCTCTCCCGGCACATACTTTTGTAGAGCAACCCCAGCAGGATGTGGTGCGAAGTTCCTCCTTTCCACTGGTAATGGGCCGCTGGGGCTCTGTACCACTTTTTGCAGACCTTCAATTTTGGCTGTGATGGTATTCCTGAAAAGGATCCTATCGGCACCTGCAGTCGATATCTGCTGGCTGATAGCCCACTCCAGCTTCTGTTGACCCTCTTCAGGTGTTGAATAACCTGATCCATCTGGGATGTCTGGATGGAGGGGGCGGATCCCACTTCTGACACCAATTGTAGCGTAGGGGTGTGAACAGGCGGGAGACTTTCTATCGGGGGTTTATGAACAGGCTGGAGACTCTGCTTGCGTAAAGAGGGTTTTATTAGGATAAAGGTTTTACGAGTCCTGAATGTCAACCTCTACCTTGCAAAGTCTGCCCAGTCCGTGGTGGCGTCCGTTCTGGCCGAGGTTCTTGGCCTTCCTCTTTCCACTCCAACCCGGGGATGATATTGTCTTCTTCTAGAGCCAGCACGCCGGTGGATGTGTCTTCTACTGCTTCGGCTCAGCCCCGAAAAGAGATAAACCAACAGAGGGATGCTGTCAGTTTTACTACCTGGTAACAGGTTGCACCACGGGAACTGAGTGACTGTGAGGGAACTCCAGTGCTATACAAGTATATACAGTGCTCTGTGCGCTAGGGGTGAGTGAGGAACGAAGGGGGGGGGAAAGGAGGGTTATAGGTTGTGGGACACGGGAAAGGAAATGGCAGGAACATATACAATTTTATACACGGGCTCCTTTACTCCCGACCCAGGCTGCCCAACGCTGCCGTACCTGTGACAGCCACACTCCTCCCTCTGGAGTGTGGCACGGGGGTTCACCGGGTCGTTGGCCTCCTGGCGCTCCACAGTTTTCCGCTCTCTGTCCTCTCCACGTCCTTTCCACCGCTCGCCGTCTTCTTCGCTCCTACTCCCGTCTGCCGTCCTCCGCTCCATTTCTTCCTGGGTGTTGACACACCCCGAATTGAGGGCTTCCGGGCATTTGTCCAGTCCGGGTCCTCTGACGTCATGTGGGGGCGTGGTTACATCTCCGCTGAAGGCCCAGTTAAAGGCGCCCTACTTAATTTCGTCTCCGGGGTCAGTAAGTAGCGGACGGCTGTCCCAATCAGTCTGAGGGGAAGGAGGTGAGGCATAGTCAGCGATCCACCAATCGACAGGGGTTACCGCTCCCACCCCGTTACATACCCCTACGCTATCCAACACTTTCCTTACTGTTGCATGGCCTGGAGTGGGATTATAAATTTTTACCCCTATGCTATTCAGTGTTTTCCCTACTGTTGCACTCTCTGGAGTGGGAATAGTAATTTATACCCCTACGCTATCCAACACTTTCCCTAATGTTGCACTCCCTGGAGTGGGAATAGTCATTTTTAACCCTACACTATCCAACGCTTTCTCTACTGTTGCACTCTCTGGAGTGGGAATAGTAATTTTAAGCCCTACGCTATCCAATATTTTCCTTACTGTTGTTTTTTTTGGAGTTGGAATAGTAGTTTTATTCCCTCTGCTATTTAATATTTTTGGTATTATTTAGTTAATGTAGAATATAATGAATTTTAAAAATATTAAAAGTAATTTTTTTTAAAATGTGTTATACATAATTATTTAATTTTTATTCATGTTATTGTTTTATGTGTATAGATGTATCTGTAATTAATATGTTTTAATAATTTATAAGTTATTAAAATAATTATTAAAACTGATTTAAAAAGTATATATATATATGTATTTTTTACATTAATGTTTTATTAAATTATATATATTACTTATTAATTTTAAACATTATATATTTTTTGAGCTATGTTTCTTTTATTTATAAGTAGTATTTAGCTTATTTTACATCTTTTTTTAAACTAAAAAAACGCTATTTTTAATAACGATATTTTTGACATCGATATTTTTTTCCTATATTTTTGTACTTACCATTTTGTAGATAGAATATCGATATTCTTGACATCAATATTCTTGCTCCGATATTTTTGTTGGTCGATTTTTTGACCTTAGATATTTTGTCAGTGATCCAGGCAGGACACGGGGGATAATTCAAGATGCAGTTTAAAATAATGATAACGAAACATGGCTTTTCTTTTTCATGCTCTGTTTTTCTATCTGAACAGTGATCAAATAGAAAGGAGATATTTATTGCAACATGTTTATTTTTTGCATGTGCATGCTAACTCTTTCATATGAAAGAGCAACACTTCAAGCTTTGAATTAGTTTGCGGGGAAAGGTGATGGTGTGACCATCTACTATAATGAATAAAGTACCCCCTGCCGTACATTATAAGGCTATTGCAAGTAACCTTAGAGTTCCATGTCCTTATAAAGGAACTTGGCCTTCAGCCTTGCTGCACTATATGATCACGCAACCCCTTTGATGACTTGAAATATCCTTGTAATGTACGACAGGGGTTTCAAATATCCCATATATATCAGTCTATTGTTGCATTTAATAAACACTCCATAGCGGTTAGATTGTGTGTCCTTGATATGTAAACATGAAAATCTCAGTTCCTTAAGAAGCTGCGTTTTTATGCAGATTAGCGATATTGATCGTTTTATTAACCAATGGCCTTAGTCAGCTAAGGCATCATCGATAGGTAAAAGGAATTACTTTTGTGTAGCACCCTTTATCCTGCTTGCTTTTTTGCCCATACTTTAAATGCTGTTGCAACACACAGTTGTGCATTCTGTCTAAAATGTGAACAGTCAGTGGAGTGGAGGATTAAAGATACATGAGATGGGCATGGGAGGAATGAGGCTCATAAGAAGTTGGGGGAAGGGTGGACCATGAATAAGGGAGAATCGGACAGAAGAACCAAACACCATGACAATGTTGGTGGCCAAGTTTAAACCCCAAAAATTGTTAGGAAGAACAGAGGGGAAATTTACCATTAGTGACGAACAGTTCTGGTCACACTTAGGGCCTCATTAGGATGGCTGACGGACTTTGCCCGCCCGCCATCCTTGCGGTAGTAGAGAGCGCCCGCCATAAGGGCGGGGGTCCTGTCGGCAGCATTAGGATGCGCCCGCCACAGTGGCGGGCGCATCCCGCATTCCTACCATTGTGGCGGGCGGTGCACTTAGCACCGCCCGCCACAATGGCAGGAAAGCATGCTGTGCACTTCCATGCACAGATTGGCAGGCACCGCGCGGTGCCTGCCATGCTGTGCATGGAACTGCTAGGGGGTACCATAGGTACCCCCATGTGCACCCCCACCCCCCGGAGTCCCTGGGGGCCCGCAACGGGTCCTCACAGGGATTCTCCGCAAGCCTTTCCGTGGCGGCAATGAAGGCATCCACAATTGCCCATCATAATATGGCTGGAGGTGTCTGATAGACACCGCCACCATATTATTCCTGTTCCGCCCCGGCCGCAAGGCGACCGGGGCAGAAAAGCGACGGACGGTCTTTCGTCCGCCGATGTCCCCCCGCCATACTAATATGGCAGGGGGAAAACAAATGCGGATGTCGGGCGGATTGCCCCCGCAAGGCTGGTGGTAGCCACCGCCAACCTGGCGGGGGCAATCCGCCCGACATCATAATGGACCCCTTAGATATTCATGAGAAGAAGGCCTTCTCAGACTGAGAATCCACATCCCTGAATGACTTGCTAAGATAGTGCTGGCATATGGTTTTGAATCTCTTTTAAGCGGACTGAGCTAAACTTATTGGTAGTAGGTGAAGTTGGGGGAGTTAGAGGAACACCTTAGCATTAAGGCTGTCGACACACTGGCCTGTTGAATTTTAAAGCCGAAAGCACAGTGGGAGATTGATAGTGACATCAGCCCTTGAACTACATCACAAAATGGGGCGTGAGGATATATTGTCAGCACCTCTCAAGTACGATACCCAGTTCAACCAGTGAGGAAAGGAGGCTTTGTTCGTGCTTTTCCAGTTGTTAAGTATGATTTTAACCCCAGCCGTCAGCAGCAGGTCCAGTAGGGCTCTATCGTTTTCGTTGAGAGTGACGGCTTTGGCAAAACCTAGTACAAGCGACGAGAATTCTCTTGGTAGAGTAATATGGAGGACTTCCTTCACGAAACCAAAGATCTTGTCCCAATACGAGATAACACAGGGGCATTTGAAGACTAGGTGCTCCAGATCTCCACCCACCCCTGAGCAGTTCCAACACGTGTCATCGTCCTTGATTTTATGAAGAAACAACCTCCTGGGAGTCCAGAATGCTTTATGTAGAAGCCAGAACTTGGTTTGAGACAGTGTAGGGCATATTTTGTGGCGGGTGGTGGATTCCCATGTTCTGGCCCAAATCGTGTCCGAGTTCGGTACGGAGGAGAATGAGTCCCAGTATTGTTGGATGGGTGCATTTAGGGAGGACGCTTGCGGACGCATTAATTTATACAAGCTAGAGACTTGGTGTCCTTGTTTGTTAAGGGAGGGGAATAAGTCTAGGAGTGAAGGAGTGGCATCTTTCAGATTAGCCTTTGCTAGAGCTACTTTAATGTGTAGGAAGTTATAAAATTCAATATTATTGAGGAGGAACTTAACCTGAATTTCTTTAAAGGTTAGGGGTAGGGCGTTTCCGACGAGTTGGTGGGGGAATATGACGCCCTTGTCTATCCAGGCTTGGTAATTGAGAGGTTTCCCTTTGTATGTGATGGTTGTGTTGTGCCATAAAGACTCCCACTGTGAATTTCGGAATTGATGTGGTAAATATTTACTGACTTTTAAGAGAGCCATTTTCGTGTTTTTGAAGATTAGACCTGGACCTAGGGTGGGGCTGGGTTTGACAGTGAGTAGGGCGCTTGGGCTGAGCCCCTTCAGAAACGCTTTTTCTACAGACAGCCAAACTGGGCTATAGTCCGGTTGGGAGGATATCCAGTAAGATCCCTGTTTTGCTAAGAATGCTATTTGGTATGTTTTAAAATCCACCAGATTAACTCCTCCCAGTTTCTTATCCAATCGAAGTTTTTTTAAACTAATTCTCGCTTTTTTGCCCTGCCATAGAAAAGCCGAGATGTGTTTATCTACTTTAGCATGGAATTCTTTGGAGAGGACGAGTGGGAGCATCGTGATGAGGTAGTTAACCAAGGGTGATATCATCATTTTTATAGTTTCGATACGGCCCCACCAGGTGATGAAACGGGGTGACCAGCCGTCCAGCAGATTTTTGATTTTGTTCAGGATTTTGTTTTCGTTATGTTTAAGGGTACTCAATAACTCATCCGTGAATTCGATTCCCAAATATTTAATCACTCCTGTTTGCCAAAGAAGGCCGGAGTCGCCCAACACCTCTTTCAAAGTGTGGACATTTAGAGGTTTTACTTCGGATTTATCCCTATTTAATTTGTATCCGGAGAGGGAGGAGTATCTGTCTATCGAGGTCATTAGGGCAGCAATGGAGGTAGTAGGGTTTTCGGTCGCAATCAAGATATCGTCTGCATATGCAGCTAACTTGACTCGCGTGTCCCCAAAGGAGATACCCGCGATGTCTCTATTAGATTTTATGTCTGTAATGAGGGGCTCAAGGGCCAAGAGAAAGAGTGCTGTGAGAGAGGGCAGCCCTGTCTTGTACCCTGGTAGAGACGGAACGGTTCAGAGAGGGTGCCGTTTATAGCAATCCTGGCCGAAGGCGCCGAATAGAGGGCCATCACCATCCTGGTATAGGTATCGCCCAGGTTGAAGGCGTACATACACTGGCGCAGAAAGGACATTGAAACCTTGTCAAATGCCTTTTCCGCGTCCAAGGTTATTGCTACCATTGGCGCAGAGGAGGATTTTGCCTTTTCTAGGATGTGGCATAGTAGTCTAGTGTTGTCGTTGGACGTCCTGTTCTTTAGGAAGCCAACCTGCGAGGGGCTAATTACTTTGTGGAGAATGGAGTTTAGTCTGCTTGCCAAGATTTTAGCATAAATCTTGCAGTCCAGATTTATCAACGATATGGGACGGTAATTTTTAGCGAGTAGTGGGTCCTTCCCCTCTTTTGGCAGTACTATTATTGTGGCTTCGCTCATTGAAGGAGATACACCGCCATTGATTGCAGTGGAGTTAAAGAGTTTTAGGAGTGGGGGGCTAATTTGGTCCGCAAAGGCCTTAAAAAAGGGTGCGGTGAAGCCGTCTGGGCCGGGGGATTTATTGTTCTTCAGTGTGTTAATCGCTGTTTTGATTTCCGAACCAGAGATTGGGGAGGCCAGATGGGATTTGTCAGATTCCGAAATTTTCGGGAGGTGGAGTGAAGAGAGGTAATTTGCGCAGGCAGTTTCATCTAGGACCTTGTCATTTTTGTAAAGGTCTTCATAGAATTTTTTAAAAGTGTCAAGGATGATAGATTGTTTGGTGTGTGTGACGTTGCCTGAGTCTTTAATGGACGATATGGTAGTCAGTTTCTGTTTGTGTTTGAGATAGGAGGCCAACAGTTTCCCTGCTTTGTTGCCCTCGCACAGTTTCAGGGCCTTGAATCGGTTAACCCATACCCCCGCCCGTTTGCTGGTGATGGTGTTATATTCATATTTTTTCTTGGTCAAAGTATCAAAGACGGTAGAGTCAAGCGGGTTGGCTTTGTGTTGGGTTTCGAGTGAGGTAATCTGCTGCTCTAGATCTACTAGCTCTTTATTGAGTGTCTTGTTTACTCTTGCCCTAATTGTGATGATGGTCCCGCGGATTGTGGCCTTCAGAGCATCCCACAGGGTGGTAGGTGTAGTGTCGGGGGTGTCATTTAAAGAGAGATAATCCTCTATGGCCTCCGATATTAATAGTTTGTTTGCGGGATCTGTAAGTGTCTCGTCATTGAATCGCCATCTCCTAGGTGGTAAGATCGATCTGGAACCAGCCAGTTTGGTTCTGATACATGCGTGATCAGAGACTAGTTTGGGGGCTATCTCTGTCTCCTCTATAAGGTGAGTGAAGGGACTTGAAACTAATATGAAGTCGATACGTGAATAGGAATTGTGAGGTGCAGAATAAAACGTGTAATCTCTACCGTCTGGATTTTGTAGGCGCCACGAGTCTTTCAGGTGATATCTGTCACATATGCGAAGGAGGGCGTCATGTGAGCGGGAATGGTGGAAGGCACATTTGGATTGCCTATCGAGGATCGGGTCCAGGGGGAGATTAAAGTCACCTCCCACTATCAACAGATCATCCGTAGGGATAGGTTCTAGGGACTGTGAGACCTGTGAGGATACCTGTTTAGACATGTGGAGACCTGTAGCCGCAAGTTAATGACTAGCATCATTAAAGCATGACAAATCCATTAACTCTATAGTCTAGAAATCCAAAACATTGAAACTGTCCTGTGTTGGTGAGCACATAGGAGCATTTTCTGAACAATAAAGAACAATATTCTTACATCAAAGTAACCTCCTTCTATCTGGGCACAAGCCAACTTGCAAAAACGTAGCCTATAAAATGACGATGCAACGAACGTGATAAGAACACGTAATAATAATAATGATGCATGGGGCACAAGGCCTACTCACATTACAGATGAGGATACCTGTGGAGACATGTGGAGACCTGAAACCGCGAGATAATGATTAGCACCAATAAAGCACGACAATGACACTTTACATTTGCGCTCGAGACTGAGAATGAGCCTGATTGCATGTGAAAACATATGACATCAAGTTTTCCTCTTGTTCGAGAGGCCTAACGCTAGGTCCATTTCTTGTTCCTGCCGATCTTCCAGAAGAGCTGCAAGGGCTTTGGGGTCTGTGAAATATCTCGGATAGCCGTTGGCGATGATCCTGAATTTCGCTGGTCCAGCAAAAGAAAAAGGAATGCTTTTGGATCTTAGCCTGTCTCTGAGCTCCAGGAACCCTTTGCGGATTGATACCGTGTCTCTAGAGTAGTCTTGTGTGAAGATGATTTTATGGCCTTCCCATGTGATGGCGTGGTTTCTTCTCGCGAATTGGAGGATCATCTCTACGTGTTGGAATCTAAGTGGTTTGCAGATCAGCGGTCTAGGGCCATTGGAGTTCTTTGCAGTGAAGGTGGGGATCCTGTGTGCCCTATCCAGTTCAAGGCCGTGTGGGAAGGACAATTTGGTTATCATGGGGATCCATGATTCGAGGAAAGCCACGCAGGAATCCGCATCTTTTTCGGAATTCTCCGGCACACCAAAGATCTTGATGTTGCCTCTTCTATTCCTGTCCTCCAACTCTGCATTGTGGCGCTTCATCTCTTCCGTGATCTTTTCTAGATTTTTGATTTTGGCGACTGATTGTCTCGATATGTCCTCCAGGTCGCTTATTCGTTGCTCAGCTGCGCCCAAGCCAATATTAATCACATTTATATCCGCTCTGATTGCAGTGAGCTCCAGTTGCATCGAGTCGGTGTTGGATTTGGTAGATTTGGAAAGTTCATGTAGATCTGCCATCTTCTTTAGGATCATTTCTATATTGGCTGCCATGTCGGTCTTACTTTTGATGGGTGAGTCCAACAGACTTCCAGGTTTTACTTTTTTTGGGTTATTCCTGTCCTCTATATTTGCCATTGTTACCTGGTTTGAGTTCCCCCTCGTTGGAAGCCTGCTCGAACTTAATCGCTGTAGAAAGGCACTGCTTATTGACGAGGCCGGGCTCATACGTGCTGAGAGATGGCAGTGGAATCACCGATGCTGATCCCTGATCACGTTAGTGAGGGGCCAGCCAGACCATGTATACTGTAGGAAGACGCTGCTGGCTGTCGTGACTGGCACCCACGCAAAAGGAGGCCGTATGACCCTGGGTAATGGCAGCTCTTGTAGAACGTGGAAGTAGAACTCCACCTAGGATGTTAGTGCTGCCTGTGGCTATGTGGTTGGACAGGAACCCCACGTGGTTTTAAAGAAATGGGCTTAGGCACCGGCCACCAACGAGAGAAGTGGCGAAGCAGGTAGGGCTGCACATACCTTCATTTGGCAGTAGATTAGGACATCAGATGGCTGAAGAAGGCCGCAGATTGGCTTGTGGAGGGCTTTGAAGCACATCGAGGTCTGTAGGCATCTGTAAGCTCGTTCTTTAAGTGGATCTTTAAGTGGATCACTATCACTATCAGCGCCACCGACAATTAGCACCTTAGCACACAATGGTGCAGACTTGTGGTAGACCTGTAGCAGTGAGTTACTCCCCACATGGGCTTAAACATATAGGCACAGGTACAGGCATAGGCATAGGAGCTCACCATGGGTCGGTGTGTCTTCTCGTGAAGCTCGCTGGTGGCGCCGCCGCCATTTTAGGGTCAGGCGCGAGGAGCTGAAAGACACTATCACCGCCGATCACTCGCTCACCCCCTTCCGACATACAACCGCTGGCTGGGGTCTAACCTGGGCTGTGTGACCTGTAATGCCGGCGGGAGGTCGTAGAATCCAGTGAGAGCCCCTCCGGCACACTCGAGGGTCAGGCGCCGTAGTAGAGACAGGGCGCCGCCATTTTGAGCAGAGTCCGGACGAGGGACGCGTGGTCGACCAAAAGGCCCGCAAAGTCACTAAAAAGCGAACATGGCACGAAATCAGGGCATTGAAGTGTGCTGCTAGGGTCCAGTCACCGGATCCTGGGTTTTGAAAATGAAGAATGAAATGAAAATAAATTTATTGAGCGCGATTGCTGCCCGGGGGCGTCCAAGCGCTGAGTTGTGCTGAGGCGGAGTGACCAGGAGCGGAAGAATTAAGACACGAAGGATTTAGCAAACAGTAGTGTCTTCAAGTTTTTCCGGAATGAAAGCAGATTTGAATTAGATCGGAGTGAGAGGGGAAGGGCGTTCCAGAGTTTGGCAGTGTTTAGAGAGAACAGCCTGCCACCCGACCTGGCTCTCTTCACTCTGGGAACAACAGCAAGGAAGGCTTCCATCGACCTAAGATTCCTGTTTGGGTGATAGGGGATGACAAGGTCGTTGTTAATGGGTGGGCCTGTTTTCCAAAAGGCGTGATGTGCCATGCATAACGCCTTGAATGCTACTCTCTGCCTCACTGGCAGCCAGTGGAGACTCTTCAGAGCAGGTCTGGCTGACTGGGATCGTGGAATCTGTAGCAGGGTGCGTGCTGCACAGTTTTGCACGATCTGTAATTTCCGGAGGGTCATTTCGGGAGCCCCAACATACAGGGCATTGTTTGAGTCCAGACGAGACTGAATGAGGCCTTGTACCGCCACCTTTCTAGCTTCTAACGGTAGAAGTGGAAGGATCTTTCTAAGAATTCTTAGTAGGCCAAAGCATGTGGCGGACAACTTCGTGGCCTGGGTGGTAAACGTTTGTTTGTTATCCAGCCACACTCCTAGGCTCTTAACACTTTCCTTGGGGGTGGGGGGGGGACCCAGAGTACAGGGCCATAGAGAGGTGAAAGGTACTGGGGGGGTTGGGCCTAGGAGCATTAGCTCCGTCTTGTCCCCATTCAGTTTTAGGGAGGAGGAGGTCATCCATCCCTTGACATCCTCTAAGCATTTTAGCAGATCTGCCGGGCATTGCCTGTTGTTACTAGCGGCCAATGAGACCACTAGTTGAGTGTCGTCGGCGTATGACACAATTTTAATGCCATACGGTTCGACGACACCCGCCAGCGGCCTCATGTATACGTTGAACAGCACAGGGCTCAGGGAAGAGCCCTGTGGTACTCCGCAGCTGAGGGTTTTCCTAGAGGACATTGTCTCGCCATCAAATATCCGAAAGGATCTCTCAGACAGGAAAGACTCAAACCACCTTAGTGCGTCGCCAGATACTCCGATGTCATGGAGACGGTTCAGCAAGGTGTTATGGCTGACCGTATCGAATGCGGCACTTAGATCAAGGAGGATCACTGCCACTGATCCCCCCTGATCCAGTACCCTTCGAGATTCTTCTGTGACTGCTAGCAAGGCGGTTTCAGTACCGTGCTTCGGTCTGAAGCCTGTCTGCGATGTGTGTAGCAGAGAATGGTTCTCTAGGAACTGAACGAGTTGGACGTTTATAAACTTCTCCAGAACCTTGCTGACCCAAGGGAGAAGTGAGATGGGGCGGTAGCTAGCATTATCATCGGGATCTAGGCTAGGTTTTTTTAGCAGCGCCCGCACCATGGCTTGCTTCCATGTCGTGGGGACTACGCATGCAGAGATGGACGAGTTGAGAAGTTCCAGCATTATTGGCAAGGTGGTTTTAGATGCCTGCAGCAGGACATCTGGGGGGGCAGGGTCACATGGGGAGCCTGATTTAACTTGGCGTGCCACCTTGTCTAAGGTGTTGAGATCCAAAAGAGGGAAGTGCTCGAGGGAGGGCTGCTCGGGATGAAGGTGCGATCTAGGAAGAGGTGAGGCAGTCGCGTCCCGGTTTGTGGCTACTGATGGGAATGTAGAGTAGATTTTTACAACTTTATCATGGAAAAAGTTTGCAAGCTCATTACATTGGTCCTGGGTTTTATTAGGCGGGGTTGCCGTATTGGGGCTGGTGCATAGCTTTATTATACTAAAGATTTCCTTCGGCTTAGATTTAGCTTCAAGAATTTTATCTGAGTAGTAGGTTGCCTGGGCGAGCCTGATTCCTTTTTTGTAAGCTCTAATCGCCTCTTTGTAGGCGGCCTTTTTGTCCGGAAGGAAATCTAGTCGCCAGGCTCTCTCTTGTTGCCTGCAACGGCGTTTTAGTTTCCTCAGGGAGTCGGAGAACCAGGGTGCAGATTTGTGTATTTTCTTTGAGGAAGATCTGCGAAGAGGGAGGATCGGATCCAATGAATTTGTAATCCAGTCTACAAAATTACTATTTGCCACATTAGGGTCTGGGCAGGGTAGTGGACGAGTAGCGTCCAGATTGTGTACCCAGGCATCCAAAGGGAGCTTTTTCCAATTTCTTCTAGTAGTGGCTTGGGGTGGTAACTGGGTGACTTTTTGTGTGGTCCAAGTAAACGGGACCAGAAAGTGGTCCGACCATGGGATGGGGATAGGTAAGTCGGCCGTCAGACCCGGGCAGTTGCTGAATATGGGGTCCAGCAAATTGCCCTTTTCGTGAGTTGGAGCTAACACCAGCTGGGACATTTGAAGAGCTCCAAGGTCCTCTATTACTTCTTTAGCGAATTGGTCTGAGGGGGAGTTAAAGTGGAAATTAAGGACCGTGTGGTTGGCCGAAGCCATAATTCTTTCTGCTATAATCTCTGGAAGAGATCTGTGGAACATTGATCGCCAGACCTCCCCCTCTCCCTTCCGATCTGTCTAACCGGACAATATGATACCCTGTAGGTAGAGCTGATACTACGTCTGGCTTGGAGTGCGCCGTGAGCCACGTCTCCGTCAGGAAAAGTACGTCTGGTTTTTGTTCCTCTAGCAGCATAGCAATCTGCGTGCTATGTTTGGGTAGGGAGCGGCAATTTAGGACAAGCCTGCGGTATGTTTGTGCTAAAATAGACGTAGAGGGGTGGCGGAAGGAATATTTACAGAATAGGCATTGAGTAGGAAGCTCTGTAGGGGCGTAGATATGGGTACAGTGAGCACCGACTCCACTGCCTATGCTACGAAGGGCCGCCGAGGAATAAGTCCTGACCAGAAGAGTGTGGGGATCAGGGTTTATGGCCCCTGGCCCCGTCTGGTCGCGGACGGGCGCAGACGGGCTTGCCTTAGGCGCGCCTTCGGCGCGCAATCGTCGCGCCCGCTGCGCTTCCGACCGAGACACATGATATATAGTCGGTCGTCAGGGCGTTGGAGGGGGCGTGGCCAGCAGAGGGGGCGTGTCTCGTGACGCGCCTCGCCCTCGTGAGTTGGCGAGCAAATTCAAGGGTGTCGTTGCAGCGAGAGTCCGCTGTTCAGGGCTTGGCTTGGTATTCGCCGCTGGAAGCGATGTAGGCACCGAGCTCGCTCTCCCTTCTCCGCAGAGCACTCGGTTCAGGCGGCCATACCTCCTGCCGTCCAAGTGAATTCTGCTCCGATTTCGAGCAAGGCAGCAACAACTGTATTTTAAGGTAAGGGCTAACCAGGTGGCTCCCCCCGCCTCCGCTCACAGGCAGTCACAGATATGAGGTGATTAGAACCTCGCTGTTGTTGTTTTTTCAGATCTCGAGTCATTTCGAGCGCAATTTCCTAGGTTGCGGATCCCGATGTAATTTCCATCGTGAAGAATCACCCCGAACGCGTGGCAATAATTAGTCCACCAATTTACAATTACGAGGTAATGGACTAATTTTCTTGTTGCAAACTGCCTACCCTGCCCACCACCTGGCTAAACTATAACTGCCCCCCTTTTTCCATTTAGACGTCCGTCCTTCATTCACTGAATCTCACCTTCTGCCGTCTTTTTGGAGTAACTTACTCTGGAAGGTTAGCTTGCTGCTCGCTATTATACTATCACAGTAGGCACTAAGTGAGTCCTGCGATTTAGTCACAAGCATGACTTGCATGCACAACCAACGCCCACACCATGTGCCGGATCGATATCGACACAATAGCTATAGTCACGATATCGTTGTGAGTCACCTCGGGCAATCGACCAGTTCGGCGCCTAAACCTGCGTGCACTTGATTAGGAGAAATTGTAACAGCATGTATGTGACGGCTATAAGAATGCGTGCACAATCTACCGCCTAGCACCCTGGCATGCCACAGTCACGATACCGTTGGCAGTTGACGCTCACGATACCGATGACAGTCACCTCACCTCGAGCAATCGATCGTTTCGGCCTCTAAAACCTACGTGCACTTGATTAGAAGGAATTGAAACATCACAAATGTGACGGCTATGAGAATGTGTGCACAATCTACCACGCAGCACCTTGGCATGCCATGGAAGGTTGAAAATGTATATTCCTGTATATAATGACCTGAAATAGTGTTGTATCTAAACAAGAACCTTCTTTTTCTTCTTATTTTTCCCGCTTTGAACAGGCTCTGACAAAAGTACAAACAGGCATTCTATTATTAAGTCCTGATGATGATCCCAGTTCACTAGGAGCCAGGGATCGAAACGTCGTCGACATTTTAACAATTCTGTAATCTCTTCCAATTTTGTCAATAATGTTACAGTAATTATTGTCTGAACTTGCTTTACAAATTGTATTAATGCTGCAAGGGACAGTTGGCTCCCACTTTGCTTTTTTGCCTGGTATTCTTTTTATTTTTTCTTGCTTTCCTATTTTCTCTCACTCCTGAACCCTGTTCTAGTGTGCTCTGGATAGGTACAGGCTTGTACCCTATCAGCTTCTGAATTGGACCCCTCTGGTGGTCTTTACCTATTTTGATGTATATACTTTGATTAAAAAGATTCAGGCCCGGCTGGGTACTGAATAAACCTTTTGATATAGTACTGATTCGAGTCTATATACCATTGTATTGTTTTGAATTTGCTAATCCTTAAGGACCGTTGTTCTCCTTAATAATTGATCGCCCATGGTCCCTAGGTACTTATTGGGTTCCCTTGTTTTGCTGAAAAGACTTGAGCGCAAACGCTGGTTTGCAAGGGCTCTCTATTTGTCCAAACCCCCAGTGGGTCTGGGTCCCCTAGTACTCAAATCCCCTTCACAATTCCCAATCATCCTTGAATTCCTCAAAACCCTTCTATCCCCCTCCTCTTTTTCTAAAGCATTGCACTATGTCAGCCCATGCTCCACTCTACACAGATGAATATTTAAAACAACTTTGCTCTGGCCCATCTCTTCTATCAGAAAACTCAGAAGTCCCTAGTCAGGAGAATACTACAATTCCCGAACAACTAGAAAGACTAAGAAAAAAACAGGTCCGTCTGCAACTGATGATATTGATGCTAACGGATTATTAAAAAGCCGATGTAATTCCCTTGGGGTTACAAGTCCGTAATATACCAGGGATCTTTACGGATAATCCCAAATACACAACTAGTTTCAGCTATATAGGAACAACTTGTTCACGTCATTGGCTGGCACTAGGTATCGATACTGCGGTTGAGACGTTAAAATCCCTTGAGGTTGAGATCTCTAATATCCTAAAACAAATTCAAGACTCTGGCACAACTGAGGATAGCAAGAAACTTCTTGAACAGGTTGATAAAACCATCGCGGAGTATCAGAGAATAGAACAAAACAAAAAATCAAATAAAATCAAAAAGGACATAAAATCATATAATATAGAAGTAACATATCCTTATTTACAAAAGGATTTTTACACAAATAGAGTGTATTCTAATTCCCAACAGTATAGACCCTGGGGCAGGTATAACAGACGCCGTAATTTAGTGGGCTTCTCAGATACCTCGGCTGAATCGTCCGATAATTCTGACGCCGGTGAGGGAAGCAGCACTTCTAGACGGGGTGGTGCACATCAGAACACAGGCACGAACGCTTTTTTACAGAGAGGCCAACAAGGTACACCCCAAAGAGGCAAGGTCAAGAAAACCCAAAGATGGGTCAACCCACCAGGGGAGCGACGGACGAGGAACAACTACTATCAGTGGTAACCCCTCCCTCCGCACATATAGAAACTATCCCAATTTTTAACATCTCTAAACACTCTTTAGAGGTTGATGAAGTCTCCCTACTCAAAAAAGGACTTACCTTTGTGCCCACAATCCCCCCCAACTTTTTGGAACTCCAAACGGAACTAATGAGGTTTTTTAGACGAGTTCGGCTTAAGGCATTTTTTCAATTACATCCGAGCCAGGAGAGTAATACTCTAACTCCTTTCCGCCCACCTTCTACCTTTTTGCCCTCTTCAGGTATGATTCCCCCAGAGATAATTACCTTCGAGAAAATGGTATTAAAAGACCTTTCCATCCTGCAAAACAAACGCAGTTTTACTCCTTACAACATCACATTGAAGGAGAAACAGGCCATTAATACACTAAAAATGAATCATTCCTTGATCATTAAAAGTGCCGATAAAGGGAGCGGCATCGTTCTCCAAGATCTTGATTCCTACACCACGGAAATACAGAGACAGCTAGACAATAGGGAACATTACCAAAGGTTAGCGTCCAACCCTACAAAAGAAATCCAAGAGATGATAAATAAAATCACCACAGATGCGGTTATGGAGGGCTTCCTAACCAAGAAAGAATTTAATGATTTAAATATCAAAAGCCCAAGAACACCAGTGATATACACCCTCCCAAAAATTCATAAGAGTTTAACTTCACCACCTGGACCACCTATTGTTTCAGCTTGTGGATCTATCCTCGAGCCACTAGGAGCCTTTATTGACTTTTTTATAAAGGAATTTGTCCCCTCTACCTCGTGTTACGTGAGAGACTCTATGTCTATGATTTCACTGATTGAAAATCTCCCTTTTGATCCAGTAACAGAGACTCTATGCACCATGGATGTGGAGTCCCTTTATACGAATATCCCTCAGGTGACTGCCCTTAAGGTTATTCAGAAGATCCTGGACACACGCCCAGGTCCACATGAAATACCAACTTCTTTCATTATACAACTCCTTGAAATCTGTCTGACCAAGAACTTTTTTACATTCAATGGTCAATTTTACCAGCAGATAAAAGGCACGAGCATGGGAGCAATTTTTGCTCCAAATTTAGCTATATTGTTTATGAATGAGATCGAGAATGAGGTGATATTGTCCCCGTCTAACCCCTTTCATTCAGGAATCAGCATGTGGCGTAGATACATTGATGACATCTTCATGATTTGGAAGTGTGAAGTCAATGATCTACGCCACTTCCTGCACTGGATGGATAATAACTGCTGTGGCCTGCATTTTACTTTGACATCCAGCAAATCCTCTATTGATTTTTTGGATCTCACTATTTTTCACCAGGCTGGAGTTCTACTTACCCGTCTATTTAGAAAACCTACAGAGCGCAATACATTGCTTGATTATTCCAGTAATCATCCAAGAGCTCTACGTGACTCATTACCTTTTTCCCAGTTCTTAAGAATCAGGAGAAATTGTTCCTGCAGGCAGGACTACTTCAAAGAAAGTGCCATTCTAGCAGATAAACTCAGAAATAGGGGCTACCCTAGGAGAATTGTGAAAAACACACTCAAGAGAGCATGGTACAGACCTAGGGAAACCTTGCTTACACCTACCCCAAAGACACCACAAGATAGACTTGCATGTGTCACGACTTTTTCCCCAGTGTCTAATAAAATGAGGAAAATGGTACTTCACCACTGGCCTATCATCAATGCAGGCGCACTGGAAATTGAACGTCCTTTATTCGCTTTTAAAAAAAGTAGAAATCTGAAGGACCATTTAGTCCGGGCAGCACTACCAAGTCCCAATCAATCTTCAACACTTGAAGCTATATGGGGTCTACCCCCCCGTTGTCGGACATGTGAAATGTGGCAATTGCAGTGTGTGTGACATGACCATTGAAGGAAAGACAAGAGTATTTAACAACATTACCTTTACAAGTTCTTCCCTTTCTAACTGTAACACCTGTAATGTTATATATATGGTTCTATGTCCTTGTAATAAAATGTATGTAGGCCAAACATTACAGAAGATAAAAACAAGGATCTGCCAACACAAGAGTCGGATTCGTTGCCAAACTCCTAATGCCCCACTGGTGGAACATTTTACCAATGCTAAACATAAGGAGGATGAGTTGCGTTGGACTATCTTAAAGACATTAAAGCTTCCACCGAGAGGAGGAAGCATGAGCCAACTTCTCAACAAAGAGGAACTGAAATGTATTATACTTCTGGATACGATACAGAATGGGTTGAATCGCACTGAAGATTGGGCTGGACTTCCTTAAACGCACGTGAGGGCTTTTTCAAAGACTGTTTCAACACAGACCAAAAGCCTTCTTACAGCAATCGCTAATCATGACAACTGAGGACTGATTTTCTAATATTGTATATATGCTGGTCCAAAATTGTTTTAAAGATGTTTTCAAATAATGTATACATGCTGGCCGGAATTTGGTCTAAGTAATTCCAAATTAGTGCACTTCTTTATAGCTTGTATAGGTTTCCATACTGTCAAAAGCACTAAATGCAGGCACTGAGTCTACTGCTCTCAATTCACAATTCACATAAATAACACCTCTCTAAGATGGCCGCCATTAGGACACATATCCTCACTCCCCTTTCCCTGCGCACATATAAGCACCATGACGACCGGTAATCACTTCCGGACTTCCGCATAATCGGCACGGTGCCATTGAGCACGCCAAGTGAATTCTGCTCCGATTTCGAGCAAGGCAGCAACGACTGTATTTTAAGGTAAGGGCTAACCAGGTGGCTCCCCCGCCTCCGCTCACAGGCAGTCACAGATATGAGGTGATTAGAACCTCACTGTTGTTGTTTTTTCAGATCTCGAGTCATTTCGAGCGCAATTTCCTAGGTTGCGGATCCCGATGTAATTTCCATCGTGAAGAATCACCCCGAACGCGTGGCAATAATTAGTCCACCAATTTACAATTACGAGGTAATGGACTAATTTTCTTGTTGCACACTGCCTACCCTGCCCACCACCTGGCTAAACTATAACTGCCCCCCTTTTTCCTTTTAGACGTCCGTCCTTCATTCACTGAATCTCACCTTCGGCCAGTTGTCCTGATCTCAGTGTTCTTGTTGGTTTATGCCAGCAGAATAGAGACTTCAAGTGCCTAGGACCTGAGTCGTGGAGGGCCTTGAAAACCATGCATACTGCCTTGAAAGTGATTCTTTTACGAATGGGTAGCCAATGTAGCTTAACCAGTTCCTGAGATACCGAAGCAAATTTGGGAGTGTCAGTGATTAGGCGAGCGGCTACGTTTTGCAGGAGTTGGAGTTTATTAAGTACGCTCTGCTGGGCGTTTAACATCAGGCTGTTGCAATAATCTAGGCGTGAGAGCACTAGACCAGTGACTATAGTTTTCCTGTGTTTCTTTTCCAGATAAGGTAGAATTTTTCTGATGGTCTTGAGTATAAAATGAAGGGAGGAGGAGAGGGCGCTCACCTGGGATTTGAAGTTCAGGGTGGTGTCCACCAGTATACCAAGATTTTTCACTTTGTCCACTGGTTCTGGGAGAGGTCCCATTTCGTCTGGCCACCATCTTGGGCACCAGAAGTTGTCCCTGTTACCAAAGAGCAGAACCTCGGTCTTCGATGCCAAGTCTGCTTTTTAATCTTGAACTACCTATGTACAGCGAGCGATGCATGCAGCTATTATTAGCCCGGGACGGGAAACTGATGACACATTTACTATCACCGGCCTCGAGTCTACCCTTACCATCCACATCCGATCCATTAAATAGAAAGTGTTTGTGTGGGGGGGCGGCAGCCAGACATGCCTGTGTCCTCCCGCCGCCCTGTGCACCGTGGCCGCCCTGCCTGTAGCACCCTCCTCCCGCAAGCATCGCGAGAGCGAGCGCTGCTTCACCGCATACTGGTGGGTAGGTGCTCTAGTTGTTTGTTTGAACTCTATGGCTGGCATTTGGCTACACAGTCGAAAACACGTACAGCGTCTTCCCGCCCATGCCCTTTTTTTGGGATGAGCGAGCGCCCCCAAAGCACGTAGGTCCGAATGTTTACGTTTCACGCGCGAGGCCTGGAGCTCGTCCAGCTGCTTTTAGCATGTCCCCTCATCCCATAGCTTGGACAGTTATCCGACGTCGGGAATTTAAAACAAGAGACCCGGTGAGTGGGGGGTGGGGCTGGCTGTGTGTGCACGCGTGTGTGTATGCAGTGTGTGTGTATGGGGGTGTGTGTGCGCGCGTGTGTGTACCTGCCTGTGTCTCCTATGTGCCAAACCGCACTTTATTTATCAATGTTATCAGCTTTAACTCAAAGCTTCATGATCACATTCACGGTAAAAGCAGTTTCCAAAACTATGCAAGTAACATACCGCCACCCAGCATAGCACGTAATGAGACACTTGTGCACATTTATTTTAATGGATTCACACAAACTGTAACAATTTCATGCTTTCAACATCACGGTAAAAAAAGCAGAATGACAGCGCCCACCTAAAAGCAGTTTCCAAATGTTACCGGCCAGCTAAAAGCAATTTGCAAAATGTTATCAGGTACCCCCGGTGAGTAGGGTTGGGAGGGTGTGTGTATGAAGCTAATGCTGCAATTCGAAAAGCTCTAGGGGGCAAAAGCGATCTAATGGTGCACTCTAAACGTGCATTGTAAGAAAATAAAGCTTGCTAAATGAAAGCGTGTCTATCTGCATGTAGGCGAGAGTCACATGCCACAGTGAAAACGAAACTAAAAGCGCCAGGGAAATGCTACTTGCTGCTGAGGCGAAAAAAAAGTCCATTCAGCGCACAACTCAGCGCTCGTACTTGTGCGCGTGTCAGTTTGAAATCGCCTCCAAGCGATGCGCGCGGCCAGGAGTGTCTGTCTCCTGGGAAGCACACCCGCCGACAATAGGTTCTCGGCGAGAACGCGCTTCCGCGCGCTTAGCCGAGACCTAAAAAGGAGCAAAAAAGACTCCATACGTTGAATTGTTTATAGGGGATGAAGAAATAATTTTGACATAAGTGTGATGATTAAATGTACTTTTAAGCTGTAAATAGGTCCCTCATTCATTTAAACGGAAGCACCCCATTGGAGGCGGAAGGATACACTTAGCAGCCACTAGCATGGTACAGGAGCAACATAAGTCCTCTTGGCGGAGTCAAAACGCAGACTCTATATATTTTAAGCAATTTGTAACACAAGGTATTTTGGCAGCAGGGCTGTCAAGCCAGATCTAAAAAGATACAGCGCAGTGACGTGAGTGCAGAAAATTCTTGCATAATTCATTCTCCCAAAGTGCCTTTAGCTTACTTTATGACACCTTGATGTGAACTTAATGTTGACGCGTAGTGACAGGAGCAGGGTGGCCTTCCATCTGTGGAAAACCTTATATAAAATAATATAGGGGCTCTACCAATATAGAAAGGCATGGAAGGCAATGCCAGCACTTACCAGTACAATGAATCTAAATCATACTGGACAATAGTAGTTGGGAACAAAATACCTTCCACTTGCTACCACTTCAGCCTGCCTTTTACCTCGTTCTTAAGCAGTTTTCCATAACTGTAATTTAGTATGTATGCAGTAAGAATTTTACTTCACCATCGTTTTTCTGGTGTGTTGTATTCTGCCCAGATTTTATCTTCGTCTCTGTTAATGTAGCGTGGTGGTGTTATACTTATAGAGTTTCATTCAAGAGGATAGGTGGACGGACTGACGATTATGTGTGCTAGTATGCCACTGATAGAGAGTGTAAATTGTAAAAGTATATAGGCAGGGGACCAACGTTTTTTTCATTGAACTGCTGGCACTGCCAAATGCTTGGTTTACTGAATACAAAGTCTGCCTAGTCTGGATTCCACAACATGTCCCTTTCTATCTTTTTTTACCTCAGGGTTAAAGTTTCTCTTCTTGCTTTTTCTTTATAGGACTGTCTTCCTGTCTTTCACTTCCTCATCTATCCTTTTTCTACCTGCCTCTCGCTTGCTCTGGTTCAATGTCTGGTGAAGTAAAAAAAGTAATGGTCCACAAAAATGATGGTTGGTGACCACCACCTGGAACAAATTAAGCAGCATTTTTCTTTTTTTGACTTTTGGCTTTAAGAAATGATTACATTTATGCTTCAACTGCTCAAGAGGCACACATTGTAAGATAATTTCATATAGTTCGGTACTGATTAAAAGTGAATTTAATCTGCCACACCAAAATCTATTGCCAACATCAGACACCGTTGAAGTTCATGTAGATTCTTGCCTTATTGGGGGATTCTCAATACAAATATTACAGACATGGTGGAAGCACACGTTTTGGACAATTTCTGTTCTCATTTTTACCTCTTCTTTCTCTGGGTCAAAATCTAATAATAAAAGATAAGTCCTTGTTGCCACAAATTATGCACTACTACCAACGGTGGTCGTGATGAAGAATTACTTTCATATGTCACTTAAGATTTTTTTAACAGAAGACTTACATAAAAACTGAAAGTTGTGGAGCATTGATTTCTGCGTAACTTCAGGTTGCTAATCCAGCAATAATTCCTTTTTCACAGCAGGCGGCTGACCACAATGATTCATGGAGTGCTGGTATGTATCTATGTATGTAGACGTGTGTGAGAAGTTAGCCTGGCATATGATGTCCACTATTCTAGTGGGCACCTTGCACCAGTCTAAACGACCCATATTGATGGTGGTTGTAAAGTCAACCTTATAGACAAGCTATCCTAGTGGTAGCATGGACCAGCAGTCTTAGGCTAAGACTTCACAGAGCATGTGAAGCAAGCTGTTTTACCAATTATAATCCCATGAATGGATGTATGACGTTACAACGCATGCTTTTACCACGCATGCCTTTACAATGCGGTTTTTACAACGCATACCTTTACAATGCATAGTGCTTTGGGGCGCTGGATAGTGAATAGTTTAATTTACTATTCCAACTCCAGTCCCCGTGGATAGTAGGGAAGGTGTTGGATAGTAAATTAAACCTATTCCCTATCCTAGAGCGCCCCCCAGCGCAATGCGTTGTAATAGTTTGCGTTGTAAAAGTTGCGTCGTAAAGGCACTGCGTGGTAAAAGTTGCGTTGTAAAGGATGTTTCCCCCCGTGAATACCAAATGAAAGGACACCACACAAGGTATATATCAAATATATATATTGTATTGTATTGTATTGTAATTGCATTTATATAGCGCTTACTACCCCTGACGAGGCGTCAAAGCGCTTTTTCGGCGGGTAGCACGCTACTCCGGGACCCACAGAGGATTAGTGTTGAATTAGTATAGTGAAACATGCAAGTACATTGTAAGTGGTGGATAGGTTAGTCAGTTTTTTGGATTTGGAATGATAGCAGAAGGATACAGTAGGACAAAGGTTAGTATTTATTTATCGATCGCTTGTTGACGCATGCTATTCAGGGAGCCTATAAAGCATTGGTGGTGAATTAATATGGTGAAATATGAGGTAATTTCAGTGGTGGATATTAGTCTTTTACTTAGAGTGAGAAGGATAGCGGATGGATAAAAGTGGAAGAAAGGTTTGCATTCATATAGCACTTGTTACCCGTGATGGGTGTTGAAGCGCTTTTTTGGCGAGTAGCACGCCACTCCGGAACCCATAAATCTAAACACAACCCCTCTGCAATCTTTATGAGGTCAGAGGTAAAAGTACATCACAAGTTACTCAATTAGCATACGATAAGTTGCACAAATACAGTTACGCCCTAGGGGCCTCACAAACCATATACTAAAGAAGTGGTATAAGAACAACGTGAGAGTTAGACAGCAGGCCTAGGGCCTGTAGAATCGCTGGGGCTACACTAAACAACCAAGGGTTAGGAAGTAGGAGGCCCACGGGAGACGTGCGCAGTGTCTAAACAAAGTCGCGAGTTACCATTGACTTATAATGGGAAACAAAGAAGTTACAAAGTTACTGTTTAAGGACACTTCCGGATGGACTACGGTAAAACCCCTTTAGACTAGGACACTTCGAGAGTCAAAACCCACAGGAGCACCAGATAACTCGTGTTACCACACCCAGGGAAACCAGGTGCATAGGTGACTTTTGGTGTCGGGTTTCGTCGTCGTTTTCTATGGAGAGCTGCAAAGAAGTGCTGCAGGCGACCAGAGGAAAAGTGTCCGGGTGGATCCAAGGGTGGATCGAAGATGTGAAGAACCTGAAAGCAGAGGGGACAGAGTCTGGGTCACTAGCCAATGACCAGGAAGGAACCAGGCGATGTTGCGATGATCTCAGGTGAAGAGGTGAAGCTTGTCTCTGCAGCCACGAGGACCAGGAGGCATCAATGACAACAACCAGGAACTGGATTCGAGCTGTCCTACAAAGGATCTAGTTGACTTCGGTGTTAGCATCCGGACTGGACCCAACAAGCCTTGGCAAACGCAATCCATGCAGGAAGTGAAGATGGGCTTCGGGACCAGCAAGGTCTGAGGAGCGTCTCCTTTGCAGGGAAGCTGGAGCAAGCCTGAAGCAACCAGGAAAGCAGTTTGGTTTGAAAAGTTTGTCTTCAGGAGGCGTACTAGCCAACGGGCTAGCAACCGGGAAGATGCGCCAAGCTGAAATGCAAGAGTGGGACCCACGTGGCACTTGTGGAGTGTGGAGGGTTGAGCTTCAGTGCAAATGGTGCTTGGGTCTGGGGCTTCTCGTACCCCAATGTACAACTTTGAGTTACCTCAGGAGTCGATGCAGTTAGCAAAATGCAGGATGTCCAGGGTGTCTGGTCCCACGTCTCTTGTGTCCGCCACGGGTCTCAGCTTTGCTGTGGATGTGGTTCGGAGTCAAAGAAGCCTGGAAATCTAGTTCCTGTGTCACTGAGTCTTCAGGTTCCGGCAGGAGCGTCGACAAAGCAGACCGGCAAGTTACTGATGGTGCCTGTTTGCACAGGGTGGTCACTCCTTGACCACAAGGGAGATGTCTTCAGTCTTCTAGTCAAAATAGAACGTCGAAGGTCCAAGAGTTATGTATCAAAGTTTCGTTCCAGGATAATCTAAAGTCTTGGGGACACAGCTCCTATGCTTATACTAAGAAAAGGGGCTAGATTACCTGCTAGGTCCCTCCTATGGGTGGACCTGGGAAGGGGGTGGTTACACCCCTTTCCCTTTGTCCAGTTTCGCGGCAAAGCGGGGCCGGAGTGCCCCAGCAACTGGTTTGAAATGGGCTATGCATGGAGCACCTTGTGTGCCCCAGGTAGTGTCTCCCTGTCCCAATACACAGTCCTGTCCTGCTGGCACCTCCCTGGACAGGAAACCTATTGTCCAGGCCTCCCCTGCCGGAGTTTCGTTCAGCAGCAGGAGGTCAGACTTGTGTCTGTGGCAACAGTATCCATTTTGTGATGCTGGGGCTCTGTTTAACTTTAACCGGGTAAAGCAGTGACATACATGTCTTTTCCCTCTAGAAGGGTGGAATGCTACCCCCGCCGCTCGCAGCTGTCTTCACTGGGATACGGAATCGGACTTTTGCCTCTTGCTGTCAGCGAGTTCCAGCTTTGCTGAAGGGGAAATCATTTTGCAGATCTACCGCTGGTCGGACACAGGGGCCGGGACTGCGAGAACCAGGGCTCCTTGCGCACGACCAACTCAGCGCACCTGGTGGCTCTTCCCGCCCCTGCTCCTCCCTGTTTCATCGGCTTTAAACAGCTTGCGGCCCCCGCTTCGCGGGAGCCGCTCGCAGCTGTCTTCACTGGGATACGGAATCGGACTTTTGCCTCTTGCTGTCAGCGAGTTCCAGCTTTGCTGAAGGGGAAATCATTTTGAAGATCTACTGCTGGTCGGACACAGGGGCCGGGACTGGGAGAACCAGGGCTCCTTGCGCACGACCAACTCAGCGCACCTGGTGGCTCTTCCCGCCCCTGCTCCTCCCTGTTTCATCGGCTTTAAACAGCTCGCGGCCCCCGCTTCGCGGGAGCCGCTCGCAGCTGTCTTCACTGGGATACGGAATCGGACTTTTGCCTCTTGCTGTCAGCGAGTTCCAGCTTTGCTGAAGGGGAAATCATTTTTCAGATCTACCGCTGGTCGGACACAGGGGCCGGGACTGCGAGAACCAGGGCTCCTTGCGCACGACCAACTCAGCGCACCTGGTGGCTCTTCCCGCCCCTGCTCCTCCCTGTTTCATCGGCTTTAAACAGCTCGCGGCCCCCGCTTCGCGGGAGCCGCTCGCAGCTGTCTTCACTGGGATACGGAATCAGACTTTTGCCTCTTGCTGTCAGCGAGTTACAGCTTTGCTGAAGGGGAAATCATTTTGCAGATCTACAGCTGATCGGACACAGGGTCCGGGACTGCGAGAACCAGGGCTCCTTGCGCACGACCAAGTCAGCGCACCTGGTGGCTCTTCCCCCCCCTACTCCTCCTATTTAGCAACGCCCATTAAGGCATGGCGGGACGCTACCCCCGCTGCCAGAATTGGTGGGGGGGGGGGGGGGTAGTATTCCAAAGTGTTTGACACCTTACACGACATGTTTTGATAAAGCCAAACCAAAGTTAGTATTAACCGCGAGGATTATAATGCACTTAAGAGTATATGGTATGGCTATATCATAGAACAGCTATAAGGAGATGGATACGAAAGCTGCAGAGGGGCTCAGCTCATGCTAGGGCAGCCTCTCACATAAACCAAGCACTCTGCCTCCAGGATTGTCGAGGCCTACCGTAGGAGTGACTTATAGGTGCATATGTGTCTATATATATGGGTAGATATAGGTATACTATATCTAAGTAAGGGGTGATTACACCACCTTACCCAAGCTGAGTGATCAGCCTGTGGTGTCAGTTTGGATGGCCAGTCAGGGGTGGCATAATACATGCTGCAGCCCCTGGTAGGCCTTGTATGCACCTATGCCCTGGGTACCTATGGTATACTATACAGGGGCTCACAAAGGTGACCCAATACCCAATCAGGTGTGTACCTAAAGTACATGGAGTTCATTTTATAGGGAGAGCAGATAGCCTGGGGCCCTGAATAGCAGGATCCCAGGCTAACTAAGTCGAAAACCAGCAAAACACTAGGCAAAAAGTTGGGGTAACCATATAGTCAGATATCCACCTTCCTACAACGTGCATAGCATGAACCTAGCTTCAAAGCAATGAGCGCTGTACAGTAAACAAGCAGGAAGAAGGGAGGTGGCTTAGGAAAAGCCACGCAAGAGGGGAGGCAGGACGGGGAAGGTGATCTTAGGGTACAGTCTGGCTCATTGTGGGGGTCCCAGCACAATCACTAAGGGCTGGATTTGATGATCCAGAGGATACCCATAAAATTGTATAACTTCGGCTCTGGTCAATAGCAAGGGACTGGGCACAATGACTTATGGAGTCTGAATATATTTGCTTAGAGTAGTTCCCCCACCACATTGGTACAATAGTCCTGAGCATCTTAGATGTATACAGCTATGTGATTCTGCATTTTCAAAATGATGATCCAGTGGGTTCTGGTACCCAATGGTAGTGGACTTGTGTCTCACAGTGGTGTCTTGATATGATGACCCATAGAGTCCTCATCTAATTGCATGTGATGGGTCCTGCGCCTGAGTTGCCAGATGGACAAGATGATCCAGTGTGTCCTACTGCACTCATAACATAAGGTTCATGCACTCCAGCAGAGGATGGACATGATGATCCAATCTAGCACAATACACTAGCAATACTACAGCAGACGTTGGATTTGACAGCCAGTGCTCTCACTTGCAGCCCCCCAATGAAGAGCCCATCTTTCTCTTCCAGATCCAAACACAGGCTCATATGTATAGCGGCTTCTTATTCGGAACCAGAATTGATTTTCTATGTTTTACCAACGTCGTTCCAGAGATACATGGATAGGATCCTGGCGGTGAGAGGTGGGTTCCGTTGCCCCTACATGGGGCACATAAAGGTGGTTGTCTCTTACAATCCCCAGTGGTAATGTAAGCCTGTGAATCATTAATACACTCTCTTACCTTATCACGACCTCATCCGGACATCTCAGTGTCAATGAGGCATTGGTGTCCTCAGGCAGGCTCACTATCAGTGAGTCATCGTCTTATCACACTCATCATGCGCGCCCGTGTAATGGTGTGAGATCACCTGGGAATGAAAAGGCTACTTGTGACACAGCACCTCCCAGTGAAGAGTCCACTTTTTGGACTCTGGAAGTCCTTAGATTGGCTTCAGCGCTGCACAGAAATCTGCTGGGTTCAAAAGTAAACTGGAGTGGCTTATGTGTCAGTGACTAGATATCTCCTGGGGTGATTATCACGCTATACAAATACTGATTGATTGATGTACAACATGCGGGTGACAAAGCAAACATAGGTCGATAAAATGAGTATCAGCTAGTTTATTAAAAAAACTTTATTAAAGCGTAGAGCAGCCCTGAGATGATGTCATAGGCTTGGAGACACCCCAGTCAAAGTGCAGGTGACACATGCTGTGAGTTTGTAAGGTGTTTTCACTGAATTCTGACAAATTGTGACAGAATCATAGTTTAGTCGTTTAGCAGTAATTCCAGGAAATATATTTGTATCCGCTTTTGACTGCACTCATCTGTAGTTAAAACCCCTTCCTTTGACAATTATTTGGCGCTGTTCAATTTTGGAATTTCTATGATGACAATGTTTCCTACTGAAATGCAAACATAATTCAGTTTTCCTTTATTGACGTATTGCCCAAAGAAAATTGGGGCCAGGTTTACTTACATTTTGTGTCGTGGTTGCACCAGATTTTTGGCACAGCACAATGCAAAATGCTAGGAGATATTTACAAAGCCATGCAATGGGCGATTTGCACCACCTTGCGTGGCTTTGTAAAGAAATGTAAAGCAATTGCGCGGCTCACGCTGCATTGCATTAAATTTCATTCTGGGAGGCATTCCATGAGTGAAGTATGGACGCTCTCGTGCACCCATCCATGGATTTCACTCAATCCCAGAGTAACAAAGGTTTGTAAACCTAGGATTGCGTGAAATCGTTACGCCTTTCAGAGGATGGCGTAACAAGGAGAATTATTTTTATTCTCCGTGTTATTTCATCTTCTATGTGTGTTGCAGAATGCCGCACACATAGAAAGAGGAAAATGCCTTGCTGGATTGTCTTTGTGAAGGAAGGTATCCCTGCACAATTGTGCGTGGTGCTGGGGAGCATTCGTTGGCGCTAGGCTTCCTGAATTACTCTAGTGCTATGCGAGCGCAGAAGTGCGCATTTCTGCTGTTTCCCTTTCATGCAACGCAAGTTGCCTTGCTGTGCTTCGTTGCGTGAAAGTTTAGTAAATCTGGCCCTGGATACGCATAAACTATTTAACCTCGATCTCGAGTGCCCCATAGCATCAGTTGCAATGTTAATCCTAAAAATGTATCATAACATGTAGATTTGGTGCTTTTTACACCAAAATCAGCAAATCACAGCATCAAACTTTATTGGACCACTTGTAATTGCAACAAGCACTCAAGCAAGTATTTGTTCAGGGGTTGGCATTTAAATAGGCACTCATAATCGAGGCCCTGGAGTGGAATATAATAGCAGAATAACATAAAAAAAAAAATTAACGACATGCAATAACATTTCATAATGCAGGAAAATCCACCAACACTGCCCAGTACCTTATCCAGTCTTCACTCTGCCCTTCAGTAACCAGCCTTGTCCACTCTGGTATGCTTGTCTCTGGGTGGGTTTGCTCTTGTTCCTCCAGGGGTCTTACAGATCATGAGAAAAGCCCCCTCAGTGCATCCAGGATAGGGTGACCAAATTTTGAGAACCAAATACCGGACATCTCAGAAATCAAAGTAGGACTAAAGCCTTTAGTCTTACTCCTATATCTGGCCTGTCCCGGTTTTTGCATAGCATCGTAAATATACATATATTATATATATATATATATATATATATATATATATATATATATATATATATATATAAGCCAGAAAACAAGAGGAATGGTCTCCGAAACGCGTATGGCTTTATTGGTGTAACTTTGCACTGTCATGGCTTGTTTTAAGTTTGCTGCTGCTAGCTGGAATAAACAAGGCGCAACCTAACATTGGTTGTGGCATCTTCTCTTGGAGCAAGTTCAATTGGAATATTTAGTGGCCTGCTCAGGTCACGAATATACCCCACTGCTAATCAAGCGGGTCTGTGTGTTTCAGCACGGGATATATACACAGAGGATTGTGGATTATATATATATTACCTACTGGCGATAGCCAGTAGGTATATATAGTTAGGACCTAGCTACCATAGGAAATCCGCAACATTCTATTGGGAATAACTTTGGCGCCGGTTGAGGAATTTGCGTGTAATTTTCAAAAATTTTGGCCAGCTCCGCTCCACTCCTTCCCTGAAAGTTTCTGGGGGATTCGTGAAGTGGGGGCTGAGAAAAAAGGGGGGTCCCAAAACGTGTTTTCCCCATGCAATTTTCCATAGGACGTTCTGACAAGGCTACAGCCCGAACCGCTGAACGGAATTACGCCAAACTTTTTCAAAATTGTAGGGACTGGTACGCAGATGTGCCTTTGCTATATTTGGTGAAATTTGCTCCGGTGTTTTTTTTAAAATTAACTTCAAAAACACATATATATCTATAGGCGCGCTCCAAGTGCTCACCGGTACACGTACCGGGGAGCGCACCCGGCGCGCTACGGGAGTGCGCGAGCGGAAAACTGATTGGCTCTCGGATGTCTGTCAACATTCTAAACAGTCCGGAGAGTCCGCCATCTTGTGTCTCGGTAGAATCGAGACACAAGAGGTGAAAATAAAAAGGGGGAAATTATTAAAAGGGGGCAGGGTAGATACCCCCTGACCCCCTAGGTTTTCTGAGGGGGGCCTAGAAGGACCCGAAGGGCAAAAAAACATTTTTTTTTTAATTTTCACGGGATAAGCGCTGGGTGCGTTCCCATGAGCGCTACCCGGTACGCGTACCCTGAGCGTACCACGGGAAAAAACAGAAAAAAAAATATTTATGGGCCTGGGGGGTCCTTGTGGGACCCCCTGAGCACGCCTAGGGGGTCAGGGGGCTTCTACCCTGCCCCCTTTGCTTGTTTTGCACCTTTGTTTTACTGCTTTCTTGTGCCTTGGTTCTACCGAGGCACAAGATGGCTGCCAACACTTCCTGGTTTGGAGTGTTGACAGACAGTGGCAGCCATTCAGCATGCCTTTCACAGGAAAGCAGCATGCTCATTGGCTGTCAATACTTCTAACCAGGAAGTGTTTGCATTCATCTTGTGCTAGGTAGACCGAGGCACAAAAGAAGCAGAAAAACAAACGTGTAGAATGCAAAAAGGGGGCAGGGTAGAAAGAACCTGACCCCCTAGGGCTGCTCAGGTGGTCCCACAAGGATATTAACATATTTAAACGTTATCCGCTAATAGAATTAGCATTTAAAAAACCTTAAGAATTCACTGAAAAAACCATAGGTTTCAGGCCTTATATAGTTAGGAATTAGCATTAAAAAAAACTTGCAAATTCACCGAAAAAACCATAGGTTTCAGGCCTTATATAGTTAGGAATTAACATATAAAAAACCTTTGAAATTCACTGAAAAAACCATAGGTTTCAGGCCTTATATAGTTAGGAATTAACATTTAAAAAACCATTGAAATTGCTCCTATATAGTTAGTTGTACTAACTATATTTCGCGCACCCGCAATCCGCTGTTGAGGATGTGACATATTAGATCATTCATGACATGGTCAGTGATCCTCACGCACCCCAGCAGGCGACACAGGAAACAGAAAAGGTCAGTCTTTCCCCTGTCACCTTCACGCAGTGAAATACTGCTTCCTTTCTCCCCAAACAGCGCATGCACACGTGCGCATTTTTCACCATTCGGGGGGGCTACACGCTGTATTTTTCGATACACAGTCCATTTACTCACAAGATTAGCGTGTTGCTCCTGACCGAAAGGGGGTCCCGGAAAGTGGTGCTTGCTCACCGTTGTTTATTAGGTCCAATCCCACTCCCTAAAGAATGGGTCCGAGTCCACTCCTATGACAGGGGATGATGTTTTATTGCCAATTTAAAAGCGCAGACAAAGGAGTTAGTATTGTCCTTGAAAGTCACATCAGAGGGGATTACTGTGCCCAGAAACCGCTGGACAGGGCAGACGCGTTTCAGCCTTTCTGCTTTCTTCAGTGCCCGTTTTCTCCCCAGCAGCGATGACACACCTGAGGGCCTGTTTAAATCTTAGTTCGTCCTCTCCCATTGGAGTACTGCACTGGCCCTTCCTCCTCGGCTGCTGAGTGCGCTGTTCCTGTTTCGGAATCCATGCCGGGTTTTGTGTTTCCACATAGCGGGGGCAATATACAGTGATTTGTCCACTCGAACACCCAGTGCCATCCCAGGCTTGCTGTCCACGATCCTCACGCACCCCAGCAGGCGACACAGGAAACAGAAAAGGTCAGTCTTTCCCCTGTCACCTTCACGCAGTGAAATACTGCTTCCTTTCTCCCCAAACGGCGCATGCACACATGCGCATTTTTCACCATTCGGGGGGGCTACAAGCTGTATTTTTCGATACACAGTCCATTTACTCACAAGATTAGCGTGTTGCTCCTGACCGAAAGGGGGTCCCGGAAAGTGGTGCTTGCTCACCGTTGTTTATTAGGTCCAATCCCACTCCCGAAAGAATGGGTCCGAGTCCACTCGTATGACAGGGGATGATGTTTTATTGCCAATTTAAAAGCGCAGACAAAGGAGTTAGTATTGTCCTTGAAAGTCACATCAGAGGGGATTACTGTGCCCAGAAACCGCTGGACAGGGCAGACGCAATTCAGCCTTTCTGCTTTCTTCAGTGCCCGTTTTCTCCCCAGCAGCGATGACACACCTGAGGGCCTGTTTAAATCTTAGTTCGTCCTCTCCCATTGGAGTACTGCACTGGCCCTTCCTCCTCGGCTGCTGAGTGCGCTGTTCCTGTTTCGGAATCCATGCTGGGTTTTGTGTTTCCACATAGCGGGGGCAATATACAGTGATTTGCCCACTCGAACACCCAGTGCCATCCCAGGCTTGCTGTCCACGATCCTCACGCACCCCAGCAGGCGACACAGGAAACAGAAAAGGTCAGTCTTTCCCCTGTCACCTTCACACAGTGAAATACTGCTTCCTTTCTCCCCAAACGGCGGATGTACACATGCGCATTTTTCACCATTCGGGGGGGCTACACGCTGTATTTTTCGATACACAGTCCATTTGTTCACAAGATTAGCGTGTTGCTCCTGACCGAAAAGGGGTCCCGGAAAGTGGTGCTTGCTCACCGTTGTTTATTAGGTCCAATCCCACTCCCGAAAGAATGGGTCCAAGTCCACTCGTATGACAGGGGATGATGTTTTATTGCCAATTTAAAAGCGCAGACAAAGGAGTTAGTATTGTCCTTGAGAGTCACATCAGAGGGGATTACTGTGCCCAGAAACCGCTGGACAGGGCAGACGCGTTTCAGCCTTTCTGCTTTCTTCAGTGCCCGTTTTCTCCCCAGCAGCGATGACACACCTGAGGGCCTGTTTAAATCTTAGTTCGTCCTCTCCCATTGGAGTACTGCACTGGCCCTTCCTCCTCGGCTGCTGAGTGCGCTGTTCCTGTTTCGGAATCCATGGCGGGTTTTGTGTTTCCATGTAGCGGGGGCAATATACAGTGATTTGCCCACTCGAACACCCAGTGGCATCCCAGGCTTGCTGGCCACGATCCTCACGCACCCCAGCAGGCGACACAGGAAACAGAAAAGGTCAGTCTTTCCCCTGTCACCTTCACGCAGTGAAATACTGCTTCCTTTCTCCCCAAACGGCGCATGCACACATGCGCATTTTTCACCATTCGGGGGGGCTACAAGCTGTATTTTTCGATACACAGTCCATTTACTCACAAGATTAGCGCGTTGCTCCTGACCGAAAGGGGGTCCCGGAAAGTGGTGCTTGCTCACCGTTGTTTATTAGGTCCAATCCCACTCCCGAAAGAATGGGTCCGAGTCCACTCGTATGACAGGGGATGATGTTTTATTGCCAATTTAAAAGCGCAGACAAAGGAGTTAGTATTGTCCTTGAAAGTCACATCAGAGGGGATTACTGTGCCCAGAAACCGCTGGACAGGGCAGACGCGTTTCAGCCTTTCTGCTTTCTTCAGTGCCCGTTTTCTCCCCAGCAGCGATGACACACCTGAGGGCCTGTTTAAATCTTAGTTCGTCCTCTCCCATTGGAGTACTGCACTGGCCCTTCCTCCTCGGCTGCTGAGTGCGCTGTTCCTGTTTCGGAATCCATGCCGGGTTTTGTGTTTCCACATAGCGGGGGCAATATACAGTGATTTGTCCACTCGAACACCCAGTGCCATCCCAGGCTTGCTGTCCACGATCCTCACGCACCCCAGCAGGTGACACAGGAAACAGAAAAGGTCAGTCTTTCCCCAGTCACCTTCACACAGTGAAATACTGCTTCCTTTCTCCCCAAACGGCGGATGCACACGTGCGCATTTTTCACCATTCGGGGGGGCTACACGCTGTATTTTTCGATACACAGTCCATTTGCTCACAAGATTAGCGTGTTGCTCCTGACCGAAAAGGGGTCCCGGAAAGTGGTGCTTGCTCACCGTTGTTTATTAGGTCCAATCCCACTCCCGAAAGAATGGGTCCGAGTCCACTCGTATGACAGGGGATGATGTTTTATTGCCAATTTAAAAGCGCAGAAAAAGGAGTTAGTATTGTCCTTGAGAGTCACATCAGAGGGGATTACTGTGCCCAGAAACCGCTGGACAGGGCAGACGCGTTTCAGCCTTTCTGCTTTCTTCAGTGCCCGTTTTCTCCCCAGCAGCGATGACACACCTGAGGGCCTGTTTAAATCTTAGTTCGTCCTCTCCCATTGGAGTACTGCACTGGCCCTTCCTCCTCGGCTGCTGAGTGCGCTGTTCCTGTTTCGGAATCCATGGCGGGTTTTGTGTTTTCATGTAGCGGGGGCAATATACAGTGATTTGCCCACTCGAACACCCAGTGGCACCCCAGGCTTGCTGGCCACGATCCTCACGCACCCCAGCAGGCGACACAGGAAACAGAAAAGGTCAGTCTTTCCCCTGTCACCTTCACGCAGTGAAATACTGCTTCCTTTCTCCCCAAACGGTGGATGCACACGTGCGCATTTTTCACCATTCGGGGGGGCTACACGCTGTATTTTTCGATACACAGTCCATTTGCTCACAAGATTAGTGTGTTGCTCCTGACCGAAAGGGGGTCCCGGAAAGTGGTGCTTGCTCACCGTTGTTCATTAGGTCCAATCCCACTCCCGAAAGAATGGGTCCGAGTCCACTCGTATGACAGGGGATGATGTTTTATTGCCAATTTAAAAGCGCAGACAAAGGAGTTTGTATTGTCCTTGAAAGTCACATCAGAGGGGATTACTGTGCCCAGAAACCGCTGGGCAGGGCAGACCCGGCAATAAAACATCATCCCCTGTCATACGAGTGGACTCGGACCCATTCTTTCGGGAGTGGGATTGGACCTAATATATATATATATATATATATATATATATGTTCAAGATTCTACGGATTTCATTCGCAAAACAGAACAGTTGGTATGGGGTCCAGACTTTTTGCTTATGACCCTTGATGTGTCATCGTTATATACCTCAATTTCCCACCGAGATGGTCTCAAGGCAATCGAACATTTCCTAAACAAACGTCCCATATATTATGGGGTGCACAACAGGATGCTGTTATCTATGGTTCAAATGTGTTTGGAGCAGAATTTCTTTTTGTTTAACAATCAAATATACCAACAAATTAGAGGTGTCGCCATGGGGGCCTGTTTCTCCCCCAGCTACGCATGTTTGCACATGGGGCTGTGGGAGGAACAGGTCCTGGTGGGGGATCTGCGACTAACCATGGAACGGCATGTGGTCACCTATTTACGTTATATAGATGACTTATTTTTTGTTTGGAAAGGGACGGAGGAGGCAGCAATTCAATTTGTTGAGAGGCTTAATGTCAATGGTTTGAACTAATGTTTTACATCATGCATTCATGCTAAAAATGTTAATTTTCTGGCTATGGAAATCTACATTGCTGAGAACCGCATACAAACGAGATTATATAGAAAGCCCACAGCGGGCAACACCATCCTGCATGCGGCTAGTCACCATCCTAGCCACCTGATACGCAGCATTCCCTATGGGGAAATGTTGCGTATCAGGCGCATCTGCAGCAGTGATGAGGAATGCGAGTTAGCTCAGGAGGCAAGCAAAAGCAGATTCCTTGCCAGGGGATATTCTAGATCCTTAGTTGAGTCTGCACAGAAAAGAACTCAACTGATATCCCGTGAAACTGCTCAGGTCCCTAGAAATAGAGAGGCAGAAATACCCCCGGCTGGGGATGTTATCAGACCACGCATGATTGCTACATATAGCCGCCAGCACTTAGCCATAAGAAAGATATTCAACCAAAACTGGAACCTCATATTGGGGGATCCGGTCATTGCAACAAAATATTGAAAAAGCCACTCCTCACGTTCAGGAAATCTAAATCTATGGCCAATGCTTTGGTCAAAAATACCTTGGAACCCCAAATGTCAACTACGTGGAAGGCCTTAGGAAGTGGATTCAAGAAGTGCATACAGTGCAAGGCGTGTAAATATGGGGTCAACAAGAACAATTATGTTGTCCCATTCTCACGAACACCCAAAAACATCACTAAACGCCTCACATGCAAGACAGACTATGCGGTCTATGTGCTGGAGTGCACTTGTGGACTCAGGTATGTGGGTAGCACCTGCCTACCGGTCCACAAGCGTGTGCTCCAGCACATTAGAGCTATCTCTAACAAAGACCAAGCCTACCCTGTGGCTAGGCATTTCGAACAGGAGCATAATTCTAATCCGGTGCATCTATCTTATTTTGTCATTGATGCAGTATGGCCAATGAAGAGAGGAGGAAATCTTGAGGCAAAATTACGTCTCCTCGAGACGAGATACATCTTAGAGTTAGACAGCAAGCAACCGCAGGGGCTTAATGCGACAGAGGATCTGTACACTTGTTTGTAGGAGATTGGGACACGTGTATATTCATTCCTTGACAGCATATAACACAAGATGGATTCTATGCTTATAAATGTAATACAACTGTGCTGCCTAAGGGGTATTTGGTTTTTAATTTAATGAGCAATGTTGATATAACACCTAAATCACCGTCGTCTTCTCATAATCTGACTAAAGAGCTTTTTCAAGTAAGGGGAGGCAACCCCATGGCGCAAGTCCATGGGATTGGGAAAAAAATATGTTTTTAAAACATAACCTGTTTTCTTTATATGAATTTTTAATTTTAGTTTCAGCACTTAGCACTAGCACTTTAGAAAACCATTTAAACTTTTCACTTCTTTTGTTGCCGATGATATGATTATGCAATAAGTACTTGTATGCAATTTTTCAAGGGTTGTTGCCCACTGGGGCTTGATTTTTTCTGCAATGTGCGTTGTACATTTGGGAAGTGATATGAGCAATGTGAATAGTAACATTTTGTGATCTAATAGGATAAGCCATTGGATCACGTTCACTCGCTGATTAACCTGTATTTATACAGTGATTAATAATAGTGGTTTTTTAAATGTGTAAATAAATATTTATATATTTTATTAATTAAGCCACTTGTACATATAACATTGTATTTTTGTAAAATGTATACAAATGTTAGCACATGGAAACGCAGTATTTCTTTCATGTTGTTTGAACCTATTTGAAAAATTGCGCGCGCACTGTCACTTTAAAAGATCGGCATTGGCTCTCAGCAACTCGCCATGTGATCAAGCTTTGTAAAGGCGAAACGCATAATGGCGGCGGCAGGCTTGCTGGCAAGAATAAATCACCTCGATTAAGCACTAATTACTGGGTCTGTTCTTTCGTCATTTCTGGATTGTTGTTCTGAGGCGGCTGCTTCAGTTGATGGCGAATTTGCGTGTATATATATATATATATATATATATATATATATATATATATATATATATATATATATATATATATATATATATATATATATATATATATATATATATATATATATATATACACACCAATCTCTCTCCCAAGCCTTGGAAAAGAGTGTGACCATGCTCCGGGGGACTGGAAAAGCTGCTTTATTTGAATAAAGTTGCGCACGCATTGAAAGGAAATTGCTGAAACGCTTGGCAGACGCGTTTCGTCCTTATATATATACACACACACACGCATACATACATACACACACGCGCACATATACAGGCATCCAAAAACCGGGACATTAATTCAAAATGAAGAAATGTGTCTGGACACCGGGACAGTCCATCGAAAACTTGGACTGTCTGGGGAAAACCGGGACATCTAGTAGTAGTCACCCTACTCCAGGAGGCGCAGAGGTTACTTATGCCGATGCCTTGGTGCCAGTGTCTATTGATGCCAGGTTCCCCATATCTCTCATTATTGTACCATGTGCCCTCCGGGTACAAGGTCCAAGTTGCAGGCCCATAAGGTAGGCCCCAGCAGCCTCTTCGGTGCAGGTCCAAGTCCCAGGCCTATAAGGTAGGCCCCAGCAGCCTCTTCGGTGCAGGAGTAGTATCAGTCCTTCAGAGGACCTCTAGCTCGTGAGGTTCCCCCCCATTCAACCCAAGTCCGATGAACATCTGTGAGATATGGTAGACTCAGTGGCCCCTCCTCATATTCTGCAGGGGGAGCCCATCACTTTGCGTTATGCTACTGCCAGCGATTTGCTGCTCTCCCTGTACTCTGACAAGGATGTGTGGCTCTAGTCTTCATTCCATCTGATGCTTTTTTCTTTCACCACCTTACACTTTCAGTCTCTTTATCACATTCTTTCAGGTTCTTTTTAATCTTCGTTTGTCACTGCGTTCCTATCTTTCTCTTCCACCTTCCTTCTCTCTTTTCTGCCTTTCTCTTTCTTGCTTTGGGTTAACTGGAGCTTGACAGCAAGAGCAGGGCCTCACTCAGGAACCCTCAAGTCTCTGTGTTCCCCTTAAAGGTCACTCGCAACAAGGGAAGTGACTGCAGAATTTCCTAGAACTAATTCCTTCACCTCACTCGACCCAGTAACTTCCCTTCCCTTCACCAGCCCACCCTCAACTAATTTACTATCCTTCTTTTTTTTTGTTCCATCCCCTGCAAGCAATTGTTTCAGTTATTGTAGGAGGGAGAAAAGTAATAGGGAAGATGCATGCGAAGGCGTTGTGGTGAGGGGAGGGATGGGAATGCAGCCTTCAGCTTCTGTTGGCTTCTGTCAGTCCATGGCACTACTAGCACTGTTTACCCTTATATCTAGCTCGCCGTCACTAGTTTACCTTGTCTTTAACCTCACCTTCCCAATTACCCTTCTAACTCTGTTCTCAACTTCTCATCCATTGGGACAAGATATGGTTCAGAGTGTAGTGTGCAGCATGTTTCAAACAACTAGCATGTCCCTGGGACATGCACAGCGAATGGTGGTAGCAGTATACTGTTTTTGAATCCTTAACATGGGCCTTATTTTCCTTTTTCCAGAACTGAGAACGCATGTGTCATGTCCAGATACTATGCTGACATCCATGTGTGTGTGTGTATTGAGTCCATATTGTGCCTAAGGTGTCTGCTAGCAGGACTCAATGTTAGTTATGAGTGGTATGAGCCATTGGGACCCATTTTGGATTTACCCTCAGTTTTAATGTCCTAAGTGCAACATGTATGTCCAGTGACTAAATTAATGATGGACTGGATACTGCCCTGAGTAATTACCAGTAGCTTGGGTTAATTCAAGCATTCCACCCATCACTTTTTTGTATACTTCCGTGCAACGCTCTGAGTATGACGGGTATGCCCAGACATAGGTCGTGTACTCACTGTAGCAATGTAAACAAGCTACACCTCACTGAAAAGCCTCTACCAGGGTAATACCAGTCCTGCGTTGCTTGTGTTGTGGGCCAGGGAGGACCTGGCTTAGCAGTTCAGGCTGGGCTGTTCCTATTGAATTAGAGTCAATACTGATTAGCATGTGGCTGTGTTCAACCTTTGGTGGCATGGTGACCAAAATAACAATAGACTGGGATGGGACCCAAGTAGATGTCAGTGTCTGACATTTATTCAAGCACTCCACCCATCACTTATTCGTATACTTAAGTACAACACCCTAAGTGCAAAGGCTATGCCCTGACAGGGGTTCCATACTCCAAGTTCCACAGGAGCCAATCTACACCTGACTGCACATCCCCAATCAGGACGAAACCTGTCTTGAGTTACCTGTGTTCCAGTTTAGGAGGACTTGGCCTGGCAGTTCGGGCTGGACTGTTCCTATTGGAGAAAGGTCAAGACTGATTTGCACCAGGCAGGGTCCAAAGTGAAGTGGCATGGTGTGCAAAATAACGATGGACATGGATATGGCCCTGAGTAATTACCAGTGACTGAGACTAGTTCAAGCATTCCACCCTTCACTTTTTTGTGTACTGATGGTTACCAGAACTATGTAATTCTGTGGCAGCGTTGTTTTCCGCATAATTGTGGATTTTATACATTTGCTACATAATGCATCATCTGTTGCATAATTTGAAGATTTTAACAGCAATGTTTGATTCTGGCTCATATCGATACAAATGTACTAATAATGCAGGAAAACGTGTTACTGTGCAGTGGAAGAACTTTCACAAACATTGACTGGTCACCTCACAGTTGCTTATTGATCTGTCTAGAGGTTAAACAGTTATTACTGAGGTGAACGCTTTACACAAATACTATTAACATGAGTAACAAGCATTTACAATGCAATAGGTCTCGCATTCGCGAGACTTTGAGCTATTGGCATTGTAAATGAAAAGGTCTTTTATTGATATATTTACAAAACCTGCAAGCGGTGCATAAACATTGCTTGCAGATTCTGTAAACACATAAATAAAAGATATGGTGATTTATAATGTCAATAGCACAAAGTCTCACAAATGCGAGACCTTAAGCAATCACAGCATCCGAGCTTTAGGGCTTTCAACATCCTAAGCTAAAGCACGTGTGCTGCGACTGGTTTAAATGCAAACAAATAGAATAAAAGTGTGCTTTGTTATATTTGTTTACTTTTTAAGCAATTGCAGCGCCCGCACTTTAGCTTAAGAAGTTGAAAGCTAAAGAGCTGCAAGGTGGGGTTCATTCATAGAGAAACCTATGATGGAGAAACAGGAAGGACAATGAGGAACTGAGATCCCACATTCACATACACAGTGACATGGGGTGACAAACAGAGCGGGACATAGAAGCTCCAGACACACAGGGAAAGTTCTTACCTACTGAGGACATCCCGAGCAGAGCGTGCGTGCGCATTAAGAAAGCAAAACTGCTTAAGGCTTGAGACAACGTCAGTTGCCTGGGGCATGGAGCTCGCAGCCAAAAGTGTCTGGGGCTCCCGTGAGCTGAGAGAGCCCCGTGTGTTGGAGAAGCGAGGCGGGAGCCCACCCCGCAGAGGTAAGTCCGGCTGGAGCCCACACCACCTTCGTGAAGGCCGCAAGGTGTGGCCGGAGCAGGATTTCAGGCGGGGCTCCTGTGAGCAAGATGGAGCCCCGCGTGTTGCTGCGCCAGTGACCGGGTCAAGAAGCGAGTCCCCCCTGTTATTGACTAGTCGACTAGACCAGCCTGGGAGCAGCGCAGAGTCCCCACAAGAGCCGGTGAGTGGGGTTGAGCGGGAGGCATGCTGGGCGCCGCACCTGATTAGGACATGTGCACGCGTATGGTGTGACCAGGAGTTGTGATAAAGCCGCGAGCAGTACGAGTGCACATCTCCAGTCTATTAAGTTTCAGCACAGACAGTCGATGTGCACGAGTATGGCTTGCGGAATTATTACAACTCCTGCTCACACCATACGCGTGCACATCTCCTGTGCAGGACTTGCCTACGTGTGCACCTGTCCTGTTCCCCTTTGCAATGCAAGTCAGCAACAATAGATCTCGCCTAGGCGAGCAGCGCATGGCGCTGCATCGCTAGGCGAGATCTAAAAATTTAAAATAATGAATTAATACTATCACAAAATGTGCCGCATTACACCACATAATTTGCCTTTTCTTGATGCTTAATATAGTTAACCATGCCAAATAATTTGGTCCTCCGCTGAATAATAATTCCAGTGGCCTGTGCACAATTTTTTTTTAACATGGCACAAGATGAAGGTGTTGATACAGCCTCCCTAGAAAGTGCAAGTGTATTGCCTGCGTTTCTGAGTTAGCAGGTGTAGCCCCAGTGGGGGATTGGACATTGAGCTGCCCTCAGAAACTGGAAACTGTAAATAAATGGGACATAAACTTTTCCACTTGGTTCCAGTTACTAGCTGTTCCAATGACCAAGGACAGGGGTGCTACGCAGAGCACTCAAAGAACTGCAGTGACTTGGGGCTGGTATTCACTTAGCGCCAGTCTCTCATAGACGATCATAGCCGAAGGGGACATAACCTTAAATTGCATATTTTGCAACAAAGATTCTCCTGAGCGCCTGCTTCTTAATGAAGATGGAAAACCTGTGCTGACTGCTTTTTCTGTGCCCAAGGATTGCATCTCAGCAGCCAGACAAGAGGTAACGGATTCCCTATTACATTGGAGTCATGTATCCTTCGCTGAACTCATCAACGGCCAGCACACAGAGAAGGAGGTGGGGTCACTGAGTCTTGATATGGTGATTGCGTGGACGACTGTGCTTGGACGGTCCAAGTGCGCACCAACAATCAAATTATGCAAGCTTCTGAGAAACATTGACTGTGAACTGGCTAATCAGAACTTCTTGGTGGGATTTTCAGTAATACTTGATACTCACATATTAGAACTGCCACTAACCTACGAGTCGCTGACTGCAGGAAAGCTGCTCCACTTTACCCATAGTAAGCCTCGACGTCTGCCTAATTGTTTTGTTTTGTTGCATAATGATCCACTTAGAACAGTGGTTCCCAAACTTTTTCGACCCGCGGCTCCCTTGACCTACTGGCGGTTGGCTG
Organism: Lissotriton vulgaris; assembly: GCF_964263255.1. Classification (NCBI taxonomy): domain Eukaryota; kingdom Metazoa; phylum Chordata; class Amphibia; order Caudata; family Salamandridae; genus Lissotriton; species Lissotriton vulgaris. The sequence continues at coordinate 644,114 of NW_028248207.1, read as the reverse complement.
TGGCTCGCCATTATGTTAATATTTTTTGGGGGGTTGTGGTTCTCCACTGGGCTGTAATGCACAGCCTGGGTGGAGATCTTGCACAGGCTCACCGTCCCCGTCTGAGAACAAACCAAGGCCCACAGACCACTCACTATGTTGCTGTCTTGGTGATGGCAGAGTCGTGATTGGCTTTGGGGAGCCTAGGTGCTTCCTGCTTCCAGGAGCGAGGAAGAGCAGAGGACAAAGAGAAGTGTGCGGTGTGAACAGGTAAGCGAGCTTTATTTTTATTTTTCATCCTCCGGCAACCCCGTTCCACAGCAGCTGCCACTGACAGTAGGTGTCAGGATCCTCCAAAAGCGCCTACCCTACCTTTGAACTACATCTCCCAGAATCCTTAGAAGGGGCGTGGTTCTATAAAGGCAGGGAGGACCATCCCCCCCTTGTTCGTGATTTTGTACTTGCAGGGTTTGTTTGGTGATTTCCGTGGTTGATAGCAGCGGCTCGTTTGCTCTGGAATCCGAGCAGGGAGAAGCCTGATTTTGGCATTTATCTCTGTGAAGACGGCGAGAGGAAATAAAACGAAACCGCGCTTTGAAGTTGAACTCGGGATTCCGAGTAGCGCGTTGTGAAGCGCATTGCAATCATCGGACCTCCGAGGGGAGTTAGCAGCCAAAGTACTTTCGTGGCGATAAGGAAAGGAGAGCCATCCAAGAAGGAGACCATTTGCAAGTGCTGTGAGTAACATATGCTCAGCGTGACTTTAACGCGTAGCGTATGTGGAGAAACTTTGTACTTAAATTTAGTCTGCCAGTGTAAAGAACTCAGAGAAGATTACAGGCGCGGCGGCGCCCTGTAACAACGCCTTATTGTTGAAGTAAAGAGAGAGCGGGGTGTTTTTGGGGCTCTATTGTTCTGAGCACAACCGCTACGAAGAAAGGCACTAGTGTCTAGCACGTCAAGTGCCAAAGCGGAAGGTAGTGGGTTTTCTACACCTTGCCGTGTTTGGAGTTGTTGGTAAAGGAGCAGGCTTAGAGCGGGAGACGGTAGTAGGAAGCTACGTCTTGCCGTGTCTACAATTGGAGTATATTGGTGCTTTTAACCTGGAACGTTTTCACTGCCAAACACTTGACTTTTGTTTTTGATTCAAGGGTGGAGTTCACTCTAAGTAACACTTTATATTTTGGGCACGGAACATTTACTAGGCAGGGGACTCGCTGTTCGGTTTAGTCATATTCACAACACGGGGAGGAGGAGGAAGACAAGGCATTCTGAAAAGGTGACCTTTTTAGTCTACTTAGTGAGATTGAAATGAGAGTAGGTGTTTCCTTGTGATCAGTGGTAACCTGTACAATTGTGTTCTTGTCTTTCAGCCATCCCTTCCCTGCTGTCCCTTTCCGTCCCCTCCTTGTTTTGTTCCTTTGTTTTCCCTCGCCCTATCCCTCGAACACACTGTGTTTTCAGTAACCGTGTTGGTGAGGTCGGGAGGTGGAGTTATATGTACAACGACCGGATCCTGCAGCGTGGAGTCTGACAGTAGGTGTCCAGGTTTTCCCTTCCTCGCCAAAAAGGTGCTACATAGCAGTAGCAAAACAGATTTTCCTCTCTCACAAAAAGCATCTACAGTGCATGGTTCACTTCACTGCAGAAAAGATCATCTTGCACAGCAACAGCAGTGCAAGCATCCACTGATTACAAAAAATGTCCAGCTCAAGCATCTGTGTCATGAAGGTTACATACATATGTATGAGGCAGGTTCTTAGAGTACTGAGACGAGTATGTGTGTGGAAGAGTGAGTGAACGTGTGAGTGCTGCAGCTACTTTCATCTGGTGTCTTTCACACGTCCTTCTTTCTGCCCTTCACACTTCTCCTTCCTTACGCATTCCTTCTTTCCTCTCTCCCCCGTACTTCCCTTCCTTTTGCCCTCTCTTCACCATACCTTTCTTACTTCCACCCTCTTTCTATTCTTGTCGATTTCCTCTTTCCACCATGCCTTCTTTCCCCTTTTCCTTCTTTCCTCTATCGACCATCCCTTCCTTCTACCCTTCTTTATTTCCTCTCTCCACCAGATTTCCTTCCATTCTTGCCTTTTTCCTTCCACCCTTTATTTTTCCCTTCCTTTCTTTTTTACAATTCCTTGCTTGTCTTCTTTTCCTCTCCCGAACCCACCTACTCATTCTACATGCCTCTCTCCCTTTGTCCCTACTGCTCCATATTCATCATTTTGCTGGTACTGCACTTGGCATCTATTGGCCTCCCACCTTGAGTGCTAACATGTTCTGTATTCCTGTGTAGTGTTTCTATGAGCTTTTATCAGCAGCTATGCAGGCGGTGGTGGGCCATAAAAACTAGTCAACATTTTGGGGTGATTCAGATTAGCAGCACATCAGGCCCAGTGGCAACCGCAACTTTAGTTTATAGACTAGTGGAGTTCACAATACCACAGGGATGCATGCAAGTCAAGCCTGTGGGTGTCTCACTACAGAGGTAGCAGTTCATTTATGGAGGTTACGAAATAGGTATATTGACTAAGGTACGGCCCTCGTCTGGACCCCTCGTCTAGAATGCCAGTACCACATTTTTTTTTTAACGTAAGACTTTTATTAACATCTGCTCAATATACACTGCATTTTGCCTACAACCCTGAGGCCGGCTGCCATGCATTTCGGTAATTCGTCAAATTAAATACACAGCTATTCAGCCGACAACCTTCGGTCCGGCAGCAATTTAGAGACAATACAGCAGAAAGCGTAACATTTATACTTGAAAGAATCAGAGTTCGTCTCACTTTTATGTTTTATAAACCATAATCAAACATGTGACTCAATAGGTTCGATAAGCAATATACATGTTAGTGACCATGTTGCCAGTCTCCCTCATCAGCAAATCAACCCAAGCACTCATCGTATCCCCCTCAATCCCCGGGGTCCCTTAATAGAACTGGCTTATTGGCCTGTCGTTCCCCCGCTACACCACAGTATCAGTACGGGTAGCCATCCACTGAGCTACTTAGTCCACGTCTTCCTCATCCTCTGAGCTATCAATGTCTTCCTCTGGTAAAGGTTCACACAGGTCTCCCCGGTAGCTATTCCAGGGCATCCAGATCTGATTCCACTTGCGAGGATTAGCTCTCATTTTATACACTGCTCGCTCAATCATCAAAAGCATATCCATTTTTCTGCACCACTGCGCCAAGGTCAGTGTCTCTGCCGCCCCCCATTTCTGCGCTATATCTCGCTTGGCAACCATAATGCTCACAACGGCCCACTGTTGTCCCTGGCGTGTCAGGTAAGCCAGTACCAAATTTAACAGTTACATTTGCCTAGGTACCTCAGCCCCGATCTATAGTCACGCCATCAGTCAATAGTACTGAGCCCCAACTATTCTGGTGATAGAGATGCACACAAATGCACATTTTGCAATGTATCTTTGGCAGGATGGAGTTTTTGCCATACATTTAAAGAGACATCCCCTACTCATTGTGTGGAAGGGAAAAGAAGGAGAGTCCAGTGCCTCACATGATCATATCAGAACAACAACTCTCTCTCTCCCTCTCCCGCCTTCTCCCTCTTTTCCCTTCTCCTGTATCCCCTTCTTGTCTTGTCTCATTACTGTATTTCCTTCATCTCACTCGTTCTTCCATTCTTCTTCTTTCATCTTCATTTATATTTTCACTCTTTTTATCATCCTCGCTTCACAATTTTTTTCTGGCACCCCCTCTTTCAACTTCTACAGTGTATCCATACTATTTTACACCAACTTTCAAATTCTCTCATTTTCCTCTTTTTTACCCTCTTTTTTTTTTTTTACCTCAAACACATCTTCTCTTACATACTCCTATTTCTTACTGTTATTATCCTCTTCATTTTCTAGGGTGAGTGTAAGGATGTTTGCCATACTTTAACAAGGTACCATCGCCTCAAGTAATGGTGAAATACTAGATATTTGCATTGCTACCATGATATCACCTGAAGGAGGACCTCTAGGCACTCACCTATTATCCCCTGCGCCCAAAAAACTGTCCCTCCACTCTTCTCTTTCTTACACATCATCCTTTCTTTTCCCACACCTCCTCTCCAACAACATTGATTCACCCCCTTCTTACATAGGTTGCCACACTCTCACCTTCCTCACCCTCCTCATCCCTTTCTGGGTCTGGAATATTCTCCAATTTCCCTTATATCTATTTTTTTCTGACACACCCCATCTTTCTCCATTTTCTGACACCCCTGGTCTTCCTTCCTCCACTTCACGGCATACGCATGACTGACTCTCTTCCTCACAATCCTCACCTTCAGATATTTCTCAAAACTTTCTTACAATGTATTTTCCACATCTACTTTTATTTGATTTCACCCCTTCTAAGGTTCTCCTATAACCACATGTTCTCTTATCAACTTGCTGTCTGTCTCACACACACTCTTACAATGACTTTCTCATACCAGCCCCCACTAAAACTTCGCCTACACACACCCTCTCTTAAATCCAACTTTCCGTCAATAATCCTTATCATACACCTCTTCCTCCTGACTCTCTGAGGCCATAACCTCCCTCAAACTCAATCTTCTCGTTTTTATGCATCCTCTACTTCTTTTTCGCATCTCCTATTTCTCTTATGAATTATCATTCCCTCGATTTATCAGACACACATTGTTTCTTATGCTGTCTATCACTACGGCATGTTTTAAATGATAAATTTACAAAGTTACACAGGAGAAAGTTCTGTGCTCCACAATTATGTAAAACTGACCTAGTGGACTTGCTGTTGATGTCTGTTGAGCAAACCAAGCACATGGCTGAAAATGACTATTTACTTGTAAAAAAAAGATGCAAAAAAAGATTCATGGTATATTGTAATTGGTAGACGTGTGTATTCTTCAATGTTTAGGTATTAAAGAGTTTAACTTATGCAGTTGGGGTCATATGGGGCAGTGTTATCTGCAGCAGCCTGGCCGCCTTCTAAGTAATTAATTACCCCCCAGTCAGGCAAATACCTTCCAACCTCTTCATAAACATTTTCAAAGGACGTGCAGCACCCAGTACCAACCTTGTTTTTGCACCTTCTTGAATTATTGAGCGTTACCAATGTGATTGAAGGCTTTGTCATGATAAAACGTGGGTAACTGCCAAAGGCAGTGGTCAAAGCAAGCAAGGGAGGGAAACATTACACATTCCCTTTAAAAAGAAGGATCTCACGGGGTGGTGACATCACTTCCTGTGATGTCACGTGACACCACTGCGCTTTACTTATGCTAATTAGTCCCCACACTTTTTTGTTTTTTAAGACTTGTGCCCTGCTTTCTGGAAACCCCAAATTTCCCTTTAAAACTTTCCCCAAATTCTCACGGTTTTCCATAATTCCTAATAATAAGCACATGCAGTATGCAAAGAGAAGTCACATTCACCTTCTTTTAGGCACTGCATGGTGAGGTGATTCAACGTGGTCGAAAGGTGACATTAACAGCCTCTACTTTGCTAATTCATTCAACATGCCAAGACCCTCATATAACGGTAAGGCAAAAAAGAGCGTAGGTTCCACTGGTGCAGCAGGTGCCGTGACGCTGGGGCCCAGAGGCCTGAGAGAGGGGGGGGGGGGCACTGAACCCTGAATATTGCTGTATCCTATCATTCAAACAGCAGCAGCCAGTGGGCACATTTACTTCCTTGCAGTTTGTCCCGCGGCAACCTGGCTACTCTACTGCCAGCGTAGTACCTCCCTGTTGTAATCCCTTGACTTTCTGTGCCCTGTAAAGTGGCTCAAAGGCTTTGGCATTAGATTGCTTTGGGGTGTGTACCGCTTCCTACATTCACAAGCTTTCCGGTTTGTTCGCGCCAATGTGTGTTGCCTCCGCGCTGGCGGGCCGGCAGTTCGCCTGGGACTACGGGCTCTGGGTTCTTTCGTCATGTTTGGTTTTTGATCCAGTTGGCACGCATGCGGGCATTTTGTCTGAGCTGATTGCGAGCATCTGCTGGCGCGCGCAGGAGGGTTGCGTGCCCTGCCCTAAGCCGCACAGCGCGAGCTCGGCACTGTTTATTCCGTGGTTTCCGCGCGACAGACAAGACACAGGTGAGACACCGGAGCCGCTGATAATCTTGCTGCACAGTAGGATTTACAGTGCACCTTTGGGTGTGTTTACCTCTGCCCTATCGCGTGCATGCTAAAGTCTATGAAATATATAATAAATAGATTTCTGTGTGAGATCATAGTTGACAGGAATCAATAGGAACCGAGTTCCACTACTTTATTTTTAACTGTTAAGTAGTTCCACTGCTTTTAAACCGCATTTTGAGTTCACTTTCGGTGCTGTGCTTTTGTAGGTTTAAACATTCTACTTTTTAAATATTCAACCTGATGATCTGCTTGAAGCTGAGCATTTCACTTTTTGTTCAGCTTGAAGATGGGAAAGAATGTACATGCAGTGTGGCTGCCCATTATGACTCCAGAACAGAAGGATCCAGGCCGGATTTTCAACATATCCACAGAAGAAACATTTACATATTACTACTACTTTAAATGGATCTCATTCACATAGTCAGTGGTTGTTCTGAAACTCTGGCATGGATCTGACTGTACCACGCCTACTGGATAGGCCAGATGACCTTGGGCGCACTTTTTGTTCACTCATGTGGGGAAACCTTGCCTTGTTGAATGTAAAAAGTTATTGAGGTTCCGCTGCTGTGATTTTCACCCTCCACTCTATGGTCAGTTCTTGTAATGGGTCCCTTGAATTTCTGTGCTTGGTTCTAATTACTTATTACTGCAGTGGGCACAGTCATTATTTGTCAGGGACCTGAACAGCCACAACACAATAGAAGGAACATGCTTGAGGATTATCATAGGAAAATATTTCTTAACATGTGAACATTATGCTGTAGTAGAAGTATCCATCATAGAGCCACACATGTAGGATTAATGTCAGATTTTCAGGACATTGATAAATGATAAATTAACATGCAAAGTATACAAATGGAAATCATTAATGTAGTCAGTGATAATGCAAAATGCTGGTATACATATGAATGACCCTTGCCCTGGATCTTCATTGGCCACCCCTACCCTATGGACTAGGTCCATCCAGAGTTGGCAATTATAGCTAATTTTTGTGAGTTCATAAACATCCCTGGCTTTTAAGATTTAAGGAGATAGTGGGAACAGCTGCCAGTGATTCCTTTAGTCATGTTTCCGGTCTCCAAGTTGTAGCCAGCCCTTCCTTCCTAGGAACAGATTGTGGAATTATGCAAATTGTTGCTTTTTATCTCTATGCTTGGGACCGCCGAATAATGGCTAATGCGACCATAGACCGAATATTTAATTCAGTGCATCTTGATGTTGAATTCTAAAAGATATATGGAGTTTACCGTACCTGTTATCACCAGACATACCAAATTATCTCCAGACATACCAAATTATGTTTGTGTAAATTAATTTTACGTTCGCTCTTTATTTAGACGTACCTTACTAGTACATCTACTATTAAATGTTTATCTTATTTTATTATTTATATCGTTGCACTTCATAAGCTTCTTTATTTTGCAATGCCCCTTAACACAACTATTATTATCTTTCAGCCATACCAACTAGGTACCTAAACAATTTTATAAACCAGGTGTGCAATATTGTCAGTTTTTTTTCCAAAAGTTCACAAGCTTGCTGAAGTTAGGGTCGTTTTATTTTATTTTTAATATAGACTAAAAAGATCCAGCAAACAGATTTCTGTGTTGGAAGTTTTTCCTTTAGGTGAGATTATATTTTCATCAGTGATGTCTTCAATGATACTAATGAACATGTCATGGCTGATGTAATATGTGGGGACATAAGCAGTGCATGACAGGGCAAAAGTTATATTTAGATCGCTGTATCATGACTGGGGAATTTCAGTGGTTTTACAGGTTTGAAATGTTACGTCATATCTGACATTGTTACCTAAGTATAACAGTTGTGTAATCTTTGTTTTTTCAGTATATATATATGTATATATATATATATATATATATATATATATATATATATATATATATATATATATATATATATATATATTCATATATATATATATATATTCATATATATATATATATATATATATATACCTATTGAAAAAACATGTATATATGTGTGTGTTTGTGAGTGTATGTGCATATGCATGAATTTATGTAGATATATTTAATTTAAAAACTTTTATTTAATTGATAATAATACAGGGCAGGAAAGGTGACTAGTAAACTTTACATAGCATCTGATGCAAAAACAAACACTATAATCAAAATAATATTAATTAGGTAACTGTAGCTTTAAAAAAATACATTTTACTCTGCCTAAGTACGCTCGCCCTTCCTTCAGGTCGATGATTTCATTTACTCCTATTTCCAGGATCATAGCTTGGTCTGTAAGATTGTGTGGGTTTGAGCTTCAGACTTTCAACGATCATGCTGGCATATAATGTTAAAATCCATTATACGACAAGCTGGACGCATGAAAGATGCTAAATGGGCAGTGGGGAGACGAATGCTGATTGCTAGGGGTACTAAGTGAGTAAAGATGCAACATTTGTAAAATAACCAACATTTTTAAGACTTTCAAAACAAAGAGGGAGAGAGATGGTGTGTGTGTCTGTGTGTGCGTGCGTGTGTGTGTGTAAAACGTGCTGGTGAAATCCAACAGACACCTCATCATACTCGACTGAATGCACCTGTGCCCGGCTATTAACCAGAAGATACATTTATTACAACCCCCCCCCCCCCCCCCCCCCCGAAGCTACAGCCCTGCCTGTTTCATCACCACAGGGACATGGCTTGGGCCAAGGTGATGTTACATGAGAGGAACGACTGGAGTGAGCAGTGGCAGTAAAGAAAAGGCAAAGTAAGATGTGAGACATTCATTGAATTGTAAGCAACACGCCAAATTAAAGAAAATTAGCTCTACCAGGCCTCGCTGTATGAAAAGGGCTTTCAATAAATTATGTGACATAACCATAGGTTAAGTAATAACAAGAGGACAGGACAAATACTCTTAATTTGGAATGGGAACATTTAGGTCAACAGGGGTGGTCTGTTTATATAGGAGGTCTTAGTGGTTGCTGTAATAACATTGACCAAATTACCACAATTTAGAAAAACAGCTGGGCTCGTATTATGAATGCACCCTCATGTTCAGAGCTGAGCACTACTCAGGACCAGTGCATAGTGGTTGGTGGTCTCTGTTTTCCGCTGTGCTGTCTGCAGTTCATGCACTAACTCAGAGTCATTCCTAGTTAAATGTATAAGCAAATGTGGAGACTTTTGGCTGATTCAAATCTGATCAAAATGTTTGACAGATTTGTGACAGAAACTTAGTCAGGCAACAAAATTAGAAAAAATACATTGCAGTAAACTATGCTTCCCTTTCCTTCAAGTCCTCGTGTATTCTCCTGCCTCTTGAGTTTTTAATCAATGTCTACAAGAAAAAGTGTCAAACAGAGAAGGAGCCGGAGAATGGGGAAGAAGGAGGTAGATACAAATGGAGTTGGAGAGTAATCAGGGGCTGCCAAAGAGGCAATACAATATCAGTATCGGTGGACAAATGTAATCGAAACAATCACAGATAGTGGAGGCAACATTTTCGATAGTGCACTTTATCGTAGTTATGCCATTTTGAAGCACTGCACATAGTACATTTTCCTACACTTTAACTCAACAGGACTGTAGTCTGGAATATCGAGGATGGAATGTAGAGAGTCCACAATATCATAACCAAAGTATAGAAACCCAAAATATTGAGGAGATAGGTGCCTATAGGTAATTATAGATTTACTATTCTTTACTCCACACCTCCCTATTTTTACTGGAAAAAACAAAGGTTATAGTGACGTTATTGTTAAAAACCTTTAAAAATTACTTAAAAGAACAAAGCTTAAAGGGACGTTACAGTTAGGTTAAAATGTCAGTTAAAACATACCATTTTAAATTAACAAAATAAAAGAAATTCACCAGGTATAGTTATCACAAGTAACTATATCTCGTCATCAATGATGTAATTATAGATGTTGCATTGATGTTATCAGTGGTGTCATAGAACATGTCATGAGTGATGTAATAGGTTAGGCAATTAGCAATGCATGGTGAGGGTGCAAGTTATAGTTACTTTAGGGCAGTGGTTCCCAAACGTTTGACTCCTGGGGACCCCCACTGAATCACTACTGGAAGCCGGGGACCCCCAAGCAATTTGTACAATTTAAATTTCTTTTAAAAAATGCCTTTTTAAGCAGAGGCAATTTTAAGAGGGAGACAGCCTGAATTGGGTCTATTGGCATGAACATGTATGCATACAGCAGTGTATTATTTAGTGGTCCCCAAGGGCTTGTGGAAAGTGAGCAATCAGACAGCAGCACGAAAATCCTACTGCTGATCCTGGCTGCATCTATTTTTACCTGCCAAGTAACGGTAACCTATACACATGTGCCTTTCAACGTTTTATTGCTTTTATTGTATTACCTGTATTTTCATTGTTGTGTCTGTGACTTCTGTTGTCTGTCTTCCCCCGCTGCCTGTACGTGGTCCGTGCCCCTTTTTCTTCCCTCTGTTCCCCTCGCTGTCCCTGTGCTCTCTCTGCCCGGTCTTTCCTTCTGTACCCCTTGCTGCCCCATGTCTCTGCCCGGTTTTCCCTTCTGTTCATCTCGCTGCCCCAGTGCCTCTCTGCCCATGCTGCCTTCTGTTCTTAGTTGCCCCTATATTTCTGTATTCTGTATTTTACCTCTGTGCCATTCGTTTTTTTATGCCCGTCTGCCCTCTATGCCACTCGCTTTTCCCTCGTTTTTGTGCCCCTTTTGCCTTCTGTTCCACTCGTTTTTCCCTCGTTTTTTTGCCTTTCTGCCCGCTGTTCCACTCATTTTTTGTGCCTTTCTGCCATCTGTTCCACTCGTTTTCCCCTTGTTTTTTGTGCCTTTCTGCCCTCTGTTCCACTCGTTTTCCCTTGCTTTTTGTGCCCTTCTGCCCTATGTTCCACTCGTTTTTTGTGCCTTTGTGCCCTCTGTTCCACTTCGTTTTCCGCTCGTTTTTTGTGCCCTTCTGCCCTCTGTTCCACTCATTTTTCCCTCGTTTTTGTGCCTTTCTGCCCTCTATTCCACTCGTTTTTTGTGCCTTTCTGCCCTCTGTTCCACTCGTTTTTCCCTCGTTTTTTGTGACTTTCTGCCCTCTGTTCAACTCGTTTTCCCCTCATTTTTTGTGCCCTTCTGCCCTATGTGGCAATCATTTTTTGTGCCTTTCTGCCCTCTGTTCCACTCGTTTTTTGTGCCTTTCTGCCCTCTGTTCCACTCGTTTTTCCCTTGTTTTTTGTGCCCTTGTGCCCTATGTTCTACTCGTTTTTTGTGCCTTTTTGCACTCTGTTCCACTTCGTTTTCCCCTCGTTCTGTGTGCTCTTCTGCCCTCTGTTCCACTCGTTTTTTGTGCCTTTCTGACCTCTGTTCCACTCGTTTTTCCCTCGTTTTTTGTGGCTTTCTGTCCTCTGTTTCACTCGTTTTTTGTGCCTTTCTGCCCTCTGTTCAACTCGTTTCCCCTCATTTTTTGTGCCCTTCTGCCCTATGTGGCAATCGTTTTTTGTGCCTTTCTGCCCTCTGTTCCACTCGTTTTTTGTGCCTTTCTGCCCTCTGTTCCACTCGTTTTTCCCTTGTTTTTTGTGCCCTTGTGCCCTATGTTCTACTCGTTTTTTGTGCCTTTTTGCACTCTGTTCCACTTCGTTTTCCCCTCGTTTTGTGTGCCCTTCTGCCCTCTATTCCCCTCTTTTTTTGTGCCTTTCTGACCTCTGTTCCACTCGTTTTCCCCTTGTTTTTTGTGTCCTTCTGCCCTCTGTTCCACTTGTTCTGTTCATCTCGCTGCCCCAGTGCCTCTCTGCCCATGCTGCCTTCTGTTCTTAGTTGCCCCTATATTTCTGTATTCTGTATTTTACCTCTGTGCCATTCGTTTTTTTATGCCCGTCTGCCCTCTATGCCACTCGCTTTTCCCTCGTTTTTGTGCCCCTTTTGCCTTCTGTTCCACTCGTTTTTCCCTCGTTTTTTTTGCCTTTCTGCCCGCTGTTCCACTCATTTTTTGTGCCTTTCTGCCATCTGTTCCACTCGTTTTCCCCTTGTTTTTTGTGCCTTTCTGCCCTCTGTTCCACTCGTTTTCCCTTGTTTTTTGTGCCCTTCTGCCCTATGTTCCACTCGTTTTTTGTGCCTTTGTGCCATCTGTTCCACTTCGTTTTCCTCTCGTTTTTTGTGCCCTTCTGCCCTCTGTTCCACTCATTTTTCCCTCGTTTTTTGTGCCTTTCTGCCCTCTATTCCACTCGTTTTTTGTGCCTTTCTGCCCTCTGTTCCACTCGTTTTTCCCTCGTTTTTTGTGACTTTCTGCCCTCTGTTCAACTCGTTTTCCCCTCATTTTTTGTGCCCTTCTGCCCTATGTGGCAATCGTTTTTTGTGCCTTTCTGCCCTCTGTTCCACTCGTTTTTTGTGCCTTTCTGCCCTCTGTTCCACTCGTTTTTCCCTTGTTTTTTGTGCCCTTGTGCCCTATGTTCTACTCGTTTTTTGTGCCTTTTTGCACTCTGTTTCACTTCGTTTTCCCCTCGTTCTGTGTGCTCTTCTGCCCTCTGTTCCACTAGTTTTTTGTGCCTTTCTGACCTCTGTTCCACTCGTTTTTCCCTCGTTTTTTGTGACTTTCTGTCCTCTGTTTCACTCGTTTTTTGTGCCTTTCTGCCCTCTGTTCAACTCGTTTTCCCCTCATTTTTTGTGCCCTTCTGCCCTATGTGGCAATCGTTTTTTGTGCCTTTCTGCCCTCTGTTCCACTCGTTTTTCCCTTGTTTTTTGTGCCCTTGTGCCCTATGTTCTACTCGTTTTTTGTGCCTTTTTGCACTCTGTTCCACTTCGTTTTCCCCTCGTTTTGTGTGCCCTTCTGCCCTCTGTTCCACTCGTTTTTTGTGCCTTTCTGACCTCTGTTCCACTCGTTTTCCCCTTGTTTTTTGTGTCCTTCTGCCCTCTGTTCCACTTGTTTTTTTTTTACCCTTCTGCCCTCTGTGTCACAGCTCTTATGTGCTGTGAGGACGCATGGGCGTTTAATTTTTCACTACGACAGGCACTCGAGTCCTGCGGACCTCCTGGGAATGTCTCACGGACGCCTGGGGGTCCGCGGACCACAGGTTGGGAAACGCTGCTTTAGGGCATGAGGGTTTGCTCGGGAGCTGGCAGGGGCTATGGGGGCTGGGATCCCTGGGATCCTACTGTAACTCGGAATAGAGGGCTGAACTAAAAGCTGCCACCCCAGGCCCAAGCCTATCCAGGAGGTTTATAAAAAAAAGGCGGGAGAGTACTTTTAATTGATGCTACGGTTCCGCTGCATCAATTAAAAAGAAAAATACCAGTTATGACCAACTAGTCAAAAATGTTGTTTTTGAACTTATTGTCGATCCAAAGTCACTGCAAAATTTCCCTAATAACGATATGTTATTATCATTTTACTTTTCCTCTTGAGCTGTGGGGCAACGCTTCTTTGCCTTAGCGAGACCCGCGTGTCTCTGTGCTCCAGTTATGCTCAGGGCAACGACATACTCATCCTTAAGGAACTTCCTTGCCATGCACGCCACGAGGTATACGATACAGATGGGAGATATGTATTGTTGCCAGCACCTTGCACACACATCCAGTCATTCTTGCCTCTGCCTATGACACTAACATGGACTGTCTGGAATTTTATGCAGAGGTCTGGCGATTAATTGCTTCCGTGGGTCCTGGTGCCATTCTTTGGGGCGGGGACCTCATTGTCAATCTTTTTTTTTTTTTTGAAAACCTTTATTATATCGTTCAACACAAAATACAAAAGTAGCCCTGCATCGACAGGGGCCGGTCACCACATGTATACAGAACGTATCAGGAAGGCCAATAACACAGCTCTTCAGCCGACAACCCATGGGTCCGGCAGCGGTAAAGGATAGACGATGTATTGAAAACATTTCGAGATCAAGGATATGCCTAAGGTTTCATTTTATATTTAAACCCCCCCCCCAAAAAAAAAAACAAGATAAAGAAGATACAGGATATCCGGAGCTACACACTGGAGGTATAAAAATGCGGGTAGGCGTTAAAAGGTAGTCATGGATCAAGATAGACCAACAGTAAAAATGCAAGCGCCAGGATGTTCACTAAGGGAGAAGAACAAAGCTACCTATCTATCATCATCGCCACCCACCCCAAACCCGGCCCACTCGTATGCTTCAGGATGAGACCGAAAGTATCGCTACCGGACCCTAGGAGAAAAAAGAAAAGGGGCCATAGAACACAACAAAGGCAAAATAACAAATCCCCCCGCACCCCCCACCCTGCACCCCTGCAATGGCTACGGCCTACCCCACTAGCAGCGTGCCTGTCGCCCAGAGGAATACCCTAAAGAGAGAGAAAGAGAAGAAAAAAGGGGCCATAGAACAAAACAAAGGCAAAATAACAAACCCCCCGCCACCCTGCACCCCTGCAATGGCTACGGCCTAACCCAGGGAGTTACAATATTTTGTTTCAATTGTCCTGATGATGGTCTCACTGAGTTGCCCATAGAGACCGAAACGTCGACTTCTGCTTTGTCCGAAAGAAAATATTTCCACTTCTTGTTTTTGGATAAGCTTGCCACAGGCTATACAGAGAGTTTGATTAATTTTCTAACACTTGTCCTGTATCCCTCTGTTGTACATTTTGGTCTATTGTATTTTTCCCTGCTAATTTAAACTTTGATAAAATCTATTTTTTGCATATACACATGTCTATTTGTTTTTATGTCAACAATTGTCTTAATGTGAAGTACTGTCATGTCTAGGTAGTCTGAGTCACTTGATTTATTGAAATTAATTTAGTCCAGGATAATTCAGTTACCTATATCTAATTCATCTAAATAACCTAAGCCAATCTTGAAAACAAACTCCTTTGGAGGCCTTTTACCCATTTGATCTAACCCACTAGCAGCGTGCCTGTCGCCCAGAAACGTCCCTAAAAGAGAGAAAGAAGCGGAGGAGGAGAAACAAAAAACACACTCCCGGACTCCCTTACCCTCCACCAGATGCGACCACCCGGAAACAAGTGCAAAATAAATGTAGCGAGATGCACAGTCAATCCGGGTAAGTACGAAACATACCACCCGACTCCCGCATTTCACAGGTCACAATCCCAGCAGCAGATTAAATTATTTTCCCGTACCCTAAAAAGTCCCACAAGTTAACCCTGGCCAGTACGAACGTCCACTGGAGCACTTATAACCCCGGCCACAGCAACAACGAGAGAGGTAAAGTTTTCATGAAAGTTCAAGTCAGTATGAGCAAGCCAAATAAAGGATAAAAGTTCACGATCTCCGCAGAGCAAGCGAGAAAAAGCGTGGAAGGATGATAAAACTCTCCAATCGTCACAGGTGATCTTGTTAAGGCAGTCAAGGTTGTCCATAGTGATATTCGGCGAGATAGGGTTCAAGCAAGGGATGCTGACAATGTCCACGGGCGCACGATCTGTCTCATAGGAATTAGCAGCACAAAAGGGATCCGGCGTCTGCACAGGGACCTCGAAGTTGGATACACGATGTTTCGTTGGTGGCACCGCTGGCTGCGATGATGGCAAAAAGCCTCTGTCCGGTCTCCGGCAAAGATCATCCATTGTTACCGACAGTGCCTGGTAGTTGACGATGATCTGTGAGTGGAGCGCTCTAATGGCCGCCATTACGGCGTGTAGCGGTGGTGTATCTTTCGTCCCCTCCATCTCCTCTCGTAAGCAACAGATCAGGATGCAGACCTCGGAGGCCGGCTACTCCGGGGAAGCAGGCAAATCTGGAGCGGACACCAACCACGGGCGCTCTCACCTCACGATTTTGCACCTTCGCCATTGATCAGGGCTCCCGTCCGCACCCCCCGACAAGCTTACTATGTCTCCGGGCGTCGGATACAGGGCCGCAGCAAACGATGTGTCACGCCGTGGCGTGTGTGTTGCAGGCAGGATACGAAATCGCCGTTTAAAACAGGTAGATGGGGCGTGGCCAAGATGGCGGGCTGAGTGGTCGTGCTTGAAGTGAGCTCCTCCGACCCGAGGCCCTTGCCCTGCAGTGCACACGCTGATCCTCCCCCCGCAACGCTGTGCTTCGCGGAGCGGTGTGGGGAGCCACGGAGTAGCAGCTGCGGGGATTCCCGGCCTTCAGGGTGCCTGTCTGGTCCCGGATTCGGCGGTGCTGTGGGGAGCGGGAGAGGCCTGAGGCATTGCCCGGAGAGGAGGCGGACTCTAACCGAGGTCGGTCCTCGGCCCCGGTGATCATCTCGGAGCACCCGCATCGACCCCCTGGTCCCGGACGTCTACGGCCGGCACCGCAGCACATCGCGGTGGTCTGAGCAGCCGACGCCGGGAACCGGGTGGCAGAAGCATCGAGGCCGGCTCCGGACACCACGCGAGGCCGCGGCTTGGGCCTAAGCTCTGGGGCCCGGCCGCACTGCCGGACACCGGGAGTGGCGCTGAAGAGAGTGGCGGAGCGGAGGATTTTGCCCCCGGACCAGATTCCTTGCCCGGCGCTGCTCAGGGGGCTCGTCCGGCGGTGGCAGTGGCTGGTGGACGGAGGCATCGGACCTGGGGCTCCGCGCTAAGCAAGGCCGTGGCTTTGGCCTACTCCCCGGACCCCATCTACGCCGCATTGCGGCGGTCTTCTCACCTCGCCAGCGGGGGCCATTGGGGGTGTTGCAGCCCTTCTGAGTCGGCGGAGGCTTATGTGGAGCGTTGGTGAGCTGGGTGGCGCCAGCAGGGGAAGCTACCCACGCGAGGCTGCGGCTGCGGCCTGAACCACTTGGAGCTGCGGGAGAGCGGCGACCGGATCCTGGAACTGCTGGTCGACGGCGGGTCTGACCGTCGGTGGGGCCTTGGTGCCAGTCCTTCCTTCGAGACGACTCTAGCATTGGTGACGCCTGGTGACACCCGGCCTTGGAGCGCCCGGAGCGCATCCCCTTGCATTGCCTGGGTGCAGAAGCAGTAGCTGGTCCGGCAGTATCGCGCACACCCCGCATTGCTGCTAGGGGACTGGCATGGACCCAGATTGAGGGGAATCTCCCCGGAGCGCTTGGGTCAGTGAGCGCGTGCCTGCAGTGGCAGTGGTGGGAGAGTAGGAGGCAGCGCCGCGTTGGACGACCCAGAGACCCTGGTGGGCAGCTAGTCCCCGGACGGGACGGCCCGCTGGTCACTTCACGGATTTTGTCTGTCGGCGGAGGGGTCTGCCCCATAGACCGTTGGTGGAGCAGCGTTGGTGGACCGCGCCTGGGGCTGACCCGGCAGGCCGGCTGGAGGGGCGCCTCGACAGGCACCATGACGCAGAACAGAGGGTCCAGGAAAGGAGACCGCACATTGCCGGAGATGCTGAATAGGAGCACGTTGAGGCAGGACAGAGGTCAGCCGTCCCCTACCCACCCAGGTGGTTCCCAGGAAGCGGGTGGAGGGGAGCCTCCAGTCACAAGATCCTTCCTCGAGTCCTTGTTTAGTTCCTTGCGGGAAGATTTTCAGACGCTCAAGCAGGAGGTGGCAGGTGAGGTCCGCGAGATCCGGAGAGAGGTGGACGAACTGGGGAACAGAGTGACCACAGTGGAGGAAGCTGGCCATGCCAGGGATGAGGAAATCACACAACTGCAACAGGAGGTCATACGGCTCCGGGACCAACATCTGGACCTACAGTCGCACACAAAGGACCTTGAAAATCGCTCCAGGAGGAATAACATTCGTGTCCGGGGAGTTCCTTCCCGGGAGGAGGGGGAAGACGTGGCAGCGTATCTGGGGGACCTGTTCAGAGAGGTGTTGGGGGAATCGGCCGATTTTCCTATCCGGATCGATCGAGCGCACAGGGTGGGCCTGCAAAGCCGGGCTTCGGCGCCTCCCCCTGACATCTTGGCCTTCTTGCCGGACTATCCCCTGAAGGAGCGCATATTGCGGGAGGCACGGAGGAGGCCTTCCTTGGAATTCCGGGGTCACCGTGTGGCACTTTACCAGGACCTGGCAGCGTCCACCCTGCAGAAACGCAAAGCTTTCAAGATTGCAACTGACTTTCTTCGGGAGCATGGCACTCCGTACTCTTGGGGTCACCCATTCCGGCTTATTTTTAGGTGGAATGGAACTTTACACCAGCTGCGTTCCCTTCAGGATACCTGTGGAGTGCTGGGAATCACTGCTACTGAGGATGGGACACACACACCTCGCCGGAGCCGGGTCACAACGGATGGATGGCAGACGATCCCTGGTCGCCGGTCCTCTGTTTCCTCGACGCGGCCGGACTCCCCTGCGGTCAATGCTGCTTTGGACACCGCAGCAAGAGATGGGGCCGATGCTACTATGCCAAGTGAGGTAGCACTGACAGCTTGAGTGAACTCCGGGGGGAGATCGACATCGCTATCATTGGAATGCAGGTTTGAGGGGCTGGGGGGGAGGAGGGAACGGAGGAGTGCGAAATGGCTGGACGTCCATTTCTTTGACTTTCCGCAGGCTTGTCCGTCAAGGACCGGACTGGGACAATGGTTTTTCAGGGGTTTCCAGGGGTTCGTGGGTGTGGAGTTGGGGTTGTTGAGCCGGTCTCAGTTGTGGGTGGGGACCGCAGTCGAGGGAGTTGCTGGGGGTGGGAGGGGACTGTTAAGGGGGTTCAGGGGGAATGGGGGTTGAGTGAGCGGGGGGGATCCGGGAGTTGGGAGTGGGGAGGGGAGATCGTCCAGTGCACGCGGGGGTTCCTAGTCCTTCAGGCGATGTATGTGTTTCTTTGCTTGCTTACACACGGCTGTGGTATGCGCAGTTCTACCATTCTTTGTGTTTTGCTTGAGAGTTGGTGCGGGGAGCAGAGGGGAGTCAGTTATGCATTGCGGTCCGTGCTTTTCCAGATCTTAGGAGTGCTTCTTGGTTTGTTCAGCCTTGTTTGCTTGTTGTGTCACTGCATTTTGTCCAGGGCTCTGTTGTTCCTTGCACCAGGTGGCGCCCTTGCCCTCCTCGCCTTACTGACATGGGGCATCGAAGCTTTCTGCTACACCTTCACTCATGCCCACTGCCACCTGTAAGGTTGTGACCCTGAATGTTCGGGGTTTGAATTATCCAGTTAAGAGGCGAGCCGTCCTTTCGCTCCTCGAAAACACCCAAGCTGACATCTGTCTCCTCCAGGAAACGCACTTGTTGCCGCAGGACACACATAGGCTCCGATCTCATAGGTTCCCTTCACAGTTCTTCTCCTCTTGCACCACTAAGACGGCTGGGGTGGCGATACTGGTGGCCCGGCACTTTAGAGGGGAAATCCTCCATAAATTCACCGAACAGAAGGGTAGGCTGCTGGCGTATCGGTTCAGGATAGGGGGTCTTCTGTTTACGATTGGGTCCCTGTATAGCCCTAATGAACGGCAGGACCGCTTCTTGCAGGCGGCGATCGAAGATGTCACCTCCTCCCAGGACAGGCATATCATACTAGGGGGGGACTTCAACGTTGTCTTTGACTCTGCGCTGGACAGATCGGCGCAACGCTCCCCACAGGTCGGGGAGCTCTCTAGTGACCGTAGAGCTCAGTTAAAGGAGGTGGACCTCCTTGATCTGTGGCGGCACTTGCACCCGGCGGATAGGGACTACTCGTACTATTCCCACGCCCACAAGACGTACGCAAGGTTAGACCACCTTTTAGTCACCTCGCCGGTGAGGGCGTTGGCCTCAGGGTCAGAGATGGGCGTGATCTCCCTTTCGGACCATGCCCCGGTTGAGGTCACATTGTGTGTCCTCCGGCGGCTCCACGTCCTCGGACGTGGCGCCTCCGTGACACGCTGCTGCACAGGGCGGAGGTCGTGACCCGCATTGAGAAGGCGATTCGGGAATTTCAATCCCATAATGATAATACGGACACTAGCCGTGCCACGCAGTGGGCAGCGCTGAAGGCTGTTCTTAGGGGGGAATTTATAGCGGTCTCCTCGGCTGACAATAAAGAACGGCAGGCCAAAAGAGATGAACTTACGGCTCGGGTTCGGGAACTTGAGCAGATCCACCGCAGGACGGGGGCTCCTAGAATTTGGCGGCAGCTCAAGGAAGCAAGGAAGCTTCTAGCGGCCCTGGACCTTGACCGGGCGGAATACGCAGTGTTGCGGCTGCGTCACACCTTCTACGCCGGGGGGGACCATTGTGGCAGATTGTTAGCGAATAGGCTCCGAGTGGCGAGACAGAACCAGCTGGTGAAAGAGATCTCTAGCCCGGCGGGGATACTGGAGACGGAGGACGCTCAAATAGCGGCGGTCTTTCGCGGCTTCTACAAGGATCTCTATACGGGGTATCCCCCGGACGAGATAGCAATGGACGCTTATTTGGACGCGGTTGCGCTGCCTTCTCTGGAGCCCTCGCAGGCGGATCATCTGGATAGGGACATCCGGATAGAAGAGGTGATTTCCGCTATTGCCAGGCTTAAACATGGCAAAGCGCCGGGTCCGGATGGCTACACTGCCCTTTATTATAAAACGTTTTGCACGACGTTAGCCCCCATCCTGACGCGCCTTTTCAATTCCTTTGCGGAGCCTGGCGCCATTCCGCCTGATCTGCTCCGGGCCACTATTTCGGTTATCCCTAAACCTGGTAAGGACCGGAAACAGTGTGGGTCGTATAGACCGATCTCCCTCCTAAATATTGATTTGAAATTGTACACGGGGATTTTGGCCGCTAGATTGGCTCCCCACCTGCCCGGTCTCGTTGATCCTGACCAGGCGGGTTTTGTCCCGGGAAGACAGACAGTGGACAACACGAAATGAATTGTCCATCTACTTGAGAAGGCCTCCCGGATCCCGGGGGAACGAATGATGCTGGCGGTGGACACGGAGAAGGCGTTTGACCGGGTCCACTGGCCTTACTTGGAGCGGGTGCTCGTGAAAGCGGGCATAGGCGGGAAATTCCGCTCCATGATTCTTAATTGTTATATTCGGCCGTCGGCAGTGGTCCGGGTTAACGGGCTCGCCTCCGAGACTTTTGATATTGTACGAGGCACCAGGCAGGGTTGCCCGCTTTCGCCCCTGCTTTTCGCTCCTTACATGGAGCCGTTTGTCCAGAGGGTGCGGGATAATCCGACGGTGTCCGGAATTCGGATGGGCGGGTTCACGCATGCTGTCAGCCTCTACGCTGACGATGTTATTCTGTCTATTGAGAGACCCCGGATGGCTCTACCGGCATGCATGGAGGAGCTGGCCTCCTTTGGCGCGGTATCGGGGTTCAGGATGAACATGGGGAAGTCGGTGGCGTTGGATGTCTCCCTCACGCCGGCTACTAGAACCTGTCTGCAACAGAGGTTTCCCATGCTCTGGTCGTCGGGAACGGCGCCTTATCTGGGGATTCTGATTGCTCCAACCTTGCCGGCTATGGTGTCAGCCAATTACCAGGCCCTGGGGGCCAAGATTAGGGAGGAATTGGGCAGGTGGAACTGTGGCACCCTTTCCTGGTTGGGCAGGATAACTGCTATTAAAATGACGGTCTTACCCCAGGTACTGTACCTTTTTCGAGCTCTACCGCTCCAGCCGCCCGCGGGGTGGATCTCGCAACTACAGGCAGACGTTTCCCGGTTTGTCTGGCAGGGTAAGAAGCCTAGAATGCGTAGAGCGTTGTCGCTGCTGGCCCCTGAGGCTGGTGGCCTGGGGATACCGGATTTCCGCAAATACTTTCAAGCTACGCAATTGCATTATTTTGTGGAGTGGAGTAGGTGGGAATCCGATAAGCATTGGCTCTTTCAGGATCAGGCGGTGGCAGGGAGACCCCTGCAGGAGATCCCTTTCCTGCGTCGCTCCCACCGGCCCAGGAATCTCTATGCATCCTTTGTCACTAGGGTACCCCTATGGGTGTGGGACGCTACCAGCGTTTCGCACGGCCTCACCTCGTTTCCGTCGCCACTCACCCCGCTGGTGGACAACCCAGACTTCACTCCGGGTATGGAGAGAGGTGCGTTCGCTAGATGGAAACAGGCCGGGTGTAGAGCCCTGTGTCATTTATATGGCCCTGAGGGGGTTATCCCCTTTACACAACTCCGCCAGGAGTTCTCACTCCCGGAGACGGAACGGCTCCGTTATATGCAGGCCCGCCACTGGGCCCTTCAGCCGCAGGTGAGGGAGATGGCTGACCGACTTTTTCTTCCCTACGAACAGTGGCTCCTGACGAGGACGTCGGACTCCAAACTGATCGCGGATTTATACAAGCTGCTGCAGCCACCGGCGACTCACCTTTATCACCCGGGGAGGGAGCGTTGGGAACGGGAGTTGGGGAGGACTTTGAGCCCTAAGGAATGGGAGCACATTTCCTATAGAGCGAGGCACTCGGCATACCACATAGGACTTACTGACACACTGACAAAGGTCTCTACATATTGGTATTATACACCTGAACGGGTCCACGAGTTCGATCATAGTAAAGATGACACATGTTGGCGGGGGTGTGGGCACCGGGGTACACTCACGCATATACTGTGGGACTGTCCGCTCTTAGGACCTTATTGGAAGGAAGTGCTGGATGAAATCGATTCATATTTCGAAATTGAGCTACCGCGCTTCCCAGCTTATACTCTGCTTGGGGTTCCGAATGGTCTGATGTATCCCCTTAGATCCCGCAGGGGCAGGCAGATAGCGATAGCTTTGGGCTCCGCAGTTCAGAACATCTTAGTACACTGGCACACGGCTACAATACCGTCTATCACCGGCTGGCTCCATAGGCTGTGGCACGTGTTGGGTATGGAGAAATTGTCTCTTACGGTGGCAGGCGATGTGGACCAGTTCCGTGAGCTTTGGCAGCCGTTCCACTCCCTGTTGCTGACTGAATTTAGGGAACTTACCTGCCCCAAGTATCTCCGCCTCTTGCGGCTTCAGGCCCCAGTGGAGTCTGCCCGATGATCTATTGCTGGACTCATCCTCCTTGTGAATGTGGCTCCGAAATGTATCTTGGTTAGGGACGGTGCACTGGACGTGGGGTGGGGGGGGGGGAGGGCAGTAGGCCCTGGGTTGTTGGGGGGGTTTGTTGGGAAGGGGGGTTGTATGTGAAATGTCATGCCACGTTGGGACTCCGCGCGACTTGGATTGCTGTGCAGGCGTGATCTAAGGGACTAATGTCTGCTAATGGCACTACTGAAAGCTGGCTTGTCCGTCCTGCTATGTCGCACTTCCTGATCT
Organism: Lissotriton vulgaris; assembly: GCF_964263255.1. Classification (NCBI taxonomy): domain Eukaryota; kingdom Metazoa; phylum Chordata; class Amphibia; order Caudata; family Salamandridae; genus Lissotriton; species Lissotriton vulgaris. The sequence continues at coordinate 621,000 of NW_028248207.1, read as the reverse complement.
GTATCTGTTCTAACGTGTTGTGCTGAATAAAATACTTTAAACATAAAACAGGTAGATTATGTCCCCGTTCGGGAGACCGGACAAAGCCCAATGTTCACAGCCGATGTTGTTCAATTCCAGCCCGGATGGGTTAGAAATCGAGGCCCCGGCTTCCACTCCAAGGTAGGCCAAAAATGAAACACGACGTATCTCCGTCATCCGGTGTGATAAAAAGTTCGGGATTGCGCCTTCAAAGTCAGTCACTCCTCATATATACGGGAGTCCGGTTGGAAAACAGGATAACTTGCACGATATACGAGCTGCTGGCGGAGGTCGGCGGAGCCGGGAGCTTATGCGGCCATCTTGCTTGCTAGCGTAGCTCCTTCTCCGTTCATTGTCATTCTTGATCACGCTGCAGGCTGCTCCAGCACCCTCAGAAGGCCCCACTCCAATGTCGCAGAACAGCTTCACATGCTCATGTGCAATACTTGGCTATTAGACATTTGGCAACTAAAACATGCTGACAGCAAGGAGGGCATTTGCATCACATTCACTGATGGCACGTGATCCAGAATCGACAACTGATTACTCACATGCAATATCCTCGCCTGGGCCAAGAAGGTCACTCATTTGCCTCGCACCCTATCCGACCATGCCGCTGTTCTACTGGAAGTACCCCACCCCCGCTAGCCACTTCTAAAGCTTTTACTTGGCGGTTAGCCCCCAATGCCCTCCGCAACTGTCTTTAGAGACAAATTGCGGACGGCGATCATTGATTACTATGCCCACAACTAGGGATAAGTAGCCTCCCCATACACACTGGGGTAAGCCTTTAAAGTAGTAATTCGCAGCACCTGCTTTGCAAAACAATCAGGGATACTCATGGCAATACACATGCAATTAGCCACACTGGAAAGGGAGATCTGCACTTTTGAACTTGAGTTCTTCACGTGCATGATATGCACACTCTTTCCTCCCTCAGAGAGAAACTATCAGCTTATGAAGAGGTAGCTCATTGGAAAACCCACTACCGCCACGAGAAGAAGCAGCAAGGCATTACAGCGAGGGCGATCACTCCAGCAAGATGCTGGCTATCCTGCTCCGTTAGCCATAGGCCAATGTCTATGTTGTGGAGCTTGTTGATAACCAGCAAGTAAGTCATACACAACCTGATGGCTTACTTCAGACCCTGACATTGTTCTACCCTCAGCTGTACCATGTCTCTATCAAACATGACTCTACAGCTCTGAAGGCCTATCTTGACATGAATCAGCTGTTATGACTCGACCGTGCCCCCCGTCTGTATCTTGATGCCCCCCTTCACTGTAGAAGAGATAACCCAGATGATACAGAGCCTCTCTGGAGACCAAGCAGCAGGTTTGGATAGATTCACCATGTCATTCTATAAGGAATATGCTACACTCTTAGCCCTCATCTTGTGGTGGTGTATGAGGGCTATCTAACACCAGGCCACCAGGCCACCAGGCCAATTACTGCAGTCGATATGGGAACCAGTCATTGTTACAATAATGAAACCTGATAAACCCACCAACGATTGTGATTCGTACTGACCACTTTCAAAGATAAACTTTTATAAAAAGATATTTTCTAAACTACTAGCCAATCGGATCCTCCCTTTATTACCTGACATTGTCCGACCGGACCAGGCAGGCAGGCAGGCAGGCAGGATTCTTACCAGGCCGCACAATCATTCACAATTTCTAAACAAAGATTGCCTTCATCCACGCCATGGATCCCCAATTGGAAGCAGGCACTGGATTGCTAGACACAACTAAAGCATTTGATTCCCTAGAGTGACCATATTTGTGTAGTCTACTCCCCTGATTGGCCTCCTCTATGCTTCTCCAATGGCATTCTCCTGCCCCTTTCTCAGTTACTCGAGGAACCAGGCAGGGTTGTCCACCAGCAGTGGCTGCTGCCAATCTGACTTGCGGGGCAGCGTGAGGATATATATTTTTTTAAATGTTATGTTACATGGACTTATACCGCTCATGGCTGCCCCAGCAACAGGACGACCCAGCGCTTGCAGAGCGGAAGACAAGAAAAAGTGCAGTTAAATGGATGTGAAAATCCAGGTTTTCATCAGCCTCCTAAATTTCCAGTGATTGCAGGTATTGCGAGCAGTCAGAGGAATGGAGTTCCACAATGCGGCAGCCTGAGCTCTGAAGGAGCGGCCCCCAGCTCTGCAGCAGCGAACTCGTGGAGTGCACAGCAAATAGTGGTCAGCAGAGCGAAGTGCGCGCCTAGGAACATAGACTGTGCAAAGCTCCTGCAAGATTTGGGGACCCTGACCGTGTAGAATCTTGTGAGTGGTACATAAGGTTTTAAATAGAATTCTTTGCCTTATGGGTAGCCAATGGAGACGGTGTCGAAGACTAGGAGACCAAAGCATGTACCAGCCACCTTCTTTGCATGAGGTTCGAAGGTGAGGGCAGTATCAATCAGAACCCCAAGATTCTTAACAGTGTTTTTAGGTTGGGGGGGGAAGCCTAAGGCCGTGGGCCACCACTGGAAGTCCCATTTATGGGGGTCATGGCCTACCAGGAGCAACTCTGTTTTAGCAGAGTTAAGCTGCAGGTAGTTGTTAGTCATCCACACATAGATAGCGAGGACATCCGCCCGGAACTTAAATTGGTCAGTAATCGGGCTGTTAGTGAAGGTAAACACCAGCTGCGTATCGTCCGCGTAGGATATCATTTTGATGTTACGTTCTTTGGCTAACAAAGCCAAAGGGCGGACGCATACATTGAACAGCGTAGGACTCAATGCAGAGCCCTGGGGGACTCTGCACTTTAGAGGGTAGATACTGTATAGATACCTTTCGCTGCAGGCCCACAATCTTCTGCTCCCGGGCTGGTTTGCGACTCGCTGCTCCAGGCACTACAGTCCCCAGGAGCACAAGCTCCCAGCCTCCCCACGCAACCCCAGTACTTATCTCATGCAATTACTCTCAGCATGAGAGAAGCACTAGGACTGGGCGGAGCAGGTCATTTTTATTCTCCAGCAGGGCCTGAGAGCCTGTGTCCCTGAGCCCTACTGATATCTCTGTGGAACAGCCTGGAGATCTCAAAGTGCACATGTCGACTTGGCCCATCTTGGACGGACGGCCAAACGAACATGCGCACTTTAAGTGCCTACCACCACCACCCCTGTTGCTGACACTGATAGAAGGCCCGCCCCACCAATGACTTGTGGACTGGAAGTGGAAAGTAATGACAATAAAATAGTTTTCCGCCACAGCGGAGGAGCTGCCCCTGTTGCCCACTATCCCCTATTCTATAATAGCAATGGAGCCCATGACTTCTCGTCTGCGAAAACATCACGCCCATAGGGGTCTCCACTTCACAGCCAGGTAGATACTAGTGTCTATATACGCAGACATCCCGCTCTATGTACAAGAATCACAAACAAACCTCTCCCCATTAATCAAGAGGGTTTTAGATTTGGCGGATAGTTTGGCATTAGCATCAACTGGCCAAAATCCCCACTGTTCCCTCTCACTTCAAATACACAACTATTTGATTCTGAATACTCCCTACAGCAAGCCACTGAACCAGTCCGATAAAAATTTGGCTCAGCAGTGATACCAATGAACTGTGTAGGGTGAACAATGGCAGGAGCCTATCCCGAACTGGTCTCGACTACCACTCTCCATGGCGGGGAGGCTCACCATTGCTAAAATGGTTATCCTACCTAAGCTGTTCCATATATCAATCTACCAATTCCACACTCCGCACAATTTCTGAATTGATTCCACCAACATTTAATCTCTCTGGTCTAGGCAGGCCAGCAGCCTAGTATTGCGTGGAAGATGCCTCCACTATCCTTTTAACAGGGAGGCCTAAATGCGCCTGACATGCACCTATATGTGTTCTGCGCACAAGCCTAATACATATACGTTTGACTATATCTCACACTGTTCCAGCCACACACAGTGTTGGAGGTGGACCAGACAGCTCCCTGCCCCCTCACCACTGTGCTATATCAACCTTACAAGACCTCGCGCATGGGGATCGACACAGTGGCGTGTGTCCAATGGGTGTAAGACGGCCTGCGGTGAGGCGCCAAGCTATCATGTCTATATGTTCCCACTATGCCACTCGTACGCAACCCCATGATCCCTCCACTGATGGATTGGGACCATTACCCAAATGGTCAGTTTCTAACCCCACTTGAAGCCGGCGTGCGCCCCAACCCCACTGCACTTGATGCCCTCCTCTATCACCAACTCCTAGATACATGCCAAACGCAGCCTGAAATATTCCCCTCACGACCCCCTACTCTGCATGCATGGACTACCTTATAACAAATCCCTCCCTCCGCAAGTTGGTCACTAGTCTGTACGCAACAATGCAAGTAAAGGCACCACAGCCTGCACGGCATGAGAACTTGACACAAACTCTCCCATCTCTGAGGTGCAATGGACATACTGGAGCGGCCAATTTGCTGTCCTGTCGCCCACTTACAGACTTTGGCTTATCCACTTTAAGTTCCTACATCTACAATATTGTACACCTGTGCAGCTGCATTACATGGGCCAAGTCGAGGAGGCAGGCTGCCCTGCAGTCCACGTTTCACCACCATGCTTGGAACTGCCCACATGTAGCTAGCTACTCAACTGATGTTCACAGAGAACTGACCTAGATTACTGGTCACTTGCCACCGCAGACCCCATTCGTATAACTCTTGGGCTCCGTCAGAGATGTCCCCCTTGGACTTCGCTGCCTCACTGCTATACTCCTACTCCTGGATAAAAGACGGGTGGCCATCCACTGGGGCAGATGGCCTGGACATAAAGAGGTGGACTGGATGCATAATGCTGCATACTGCCAGAAGCAGCTCTCCAACTACTGGGAGCTCATGCCGATACCGTCCTGTCCAAAAGACATCAGGTGGTCCCTGCCAACCTTATCTGCTGTATGAGAAAACATGATTCGATGTGTAATGCTTGTAAACTGTCCCCCTCCCACCCACTCCCTGTGGACCTTACCTTTATGGAATCACAACAGTTGAAAGCCTGTTTTGTTATCAACTGTTGTGATGTCATGGCAAGGAGGTATGACTTTATGAAATAGACTGTAGAGGCTCTATACCAGAGCCATACATACCACTAATATTGGTAGCTTGGGGTGATTTTGAATGATTATAAGTAGCTCTTAATGAAGAAAAGGTTGGAGAAACCTCGCCTAATGATGGAATACATTTGGCTCCGACCCGCCACAGTCTTGCTGAAAGGCAAGAAGTGGCTCAATCCGGCAAAGTAAGTCCAGTCAGCTCACAGCTGTTCCTCCGCCCAGTTCACAGATGCGCATGGGGCAGCAGAACAGCAAATAGCTGTTTTAGGGGCCAACTTGCTATCCCCTGTTACTTATTTAGAACATATATTAGTGATTAAGCCCCTTTTCTAATAGAAAGTGTTTTTCAGGTTGCCTGTTACTTTATTCACCTTTAACCAACTTGCATACATTTCCCCCTTAAATATATAGCCACCTAAATTTGATCATCAACTTGTGGAGTTAAAAAAACTCTGCAAGATCCCATGGAGTTCAACAAGCGGGCGGAATTCAGCATGCTGTGCTGTTCTAACTGAGGTTTGGCACCGGGAGCGTGTTCCGATTTTCTACTCGATTTTTTTAACAGATTTTTTTAACGCGAACGGTTGCGACCTTCTGCCTGCGTTGAGAAATTATCGCCAGGTGGCCTTCTAGCAACCGGAAATCATGATAGGGGACGTAAATTCTCACTTGTGCTCACCAATTTATCGCTGCCGATCCACATGCAAGAAAAAAATCTGCCAAGTGGTGGTTGGCAGAGTTTTGCCGAAACTTCGCATTAAAAGCAAGCATAATGCAGAGTAGGCAAAACTCCACAAACTCTGCCTGTGGAGCGAGATCCCCCACTCTTAGTAATGGTGCTCATTTCAATGACCTTGGAAAAATGAAAGGCAGAGTGGAGCCACCAAACCCCTGGGTGCATTAGGACACATAACCACCAGATCAGATCATGTATGCAATGTCTATCGACTAGAGTTCAGATGTTTGGGCCCCGAAAAGTAGTTTCTTTCAGGGGCATGGTGTATTTTGTACAAGGCCAGAGATCAAGAATGTTGTATTAACTTTAGGGAAATTGAGGGCTTGCAAAGAGAGCTTTTATGGGACGGTAGACCTCGAATTGCTTTGCACAAACTAACTCTGAACTGGTACGATGGGGCTTCAGCCTCCCGGATATCAGGAAGTATTATTGGGCCTCCCAGCTTGCGGCTATAAACCATGGCACGTTCGGTCGTGCAGACGACCCGGGCTACGCCATGGATAAGTGGCTCCTTCTGGGCGGTAACTATAACAGAGCACTTTACTCTAGACCCAATCATTTCTTGTTAACAGGCCCCACGAAGCACTCAGTGCAAATCTGGCACAATGCCACCAGCTCTCTGGGTTGGAGACAGAAGTTAAAACTAGCTTTGGGACACTCAGAGGCTGGGTGACCTCAGGAAAACAAAGGGCTTCGACAGATGGGATCTTATAGGAATTTCAGTAATTAAAGATATGTGGGGGAAGGGAGGGGTCAAGTCCTTCAAGGAGTTTCAAACTGAATACGAAATGGCGGACTCTGAATACTTCCGTTATACGCAGGTCCGACACTCGCTCCTGTCCTCGCTACCCAAGGGAACTGATCCCCTGGAGGCCTCCCCGTTGGAAGACAGAGTTTTAGATGGTCTTCTTCCCGAAAAGACGATCTCACTAATATAAAAAAACTAATTAACCATATGACAGACCCTCTTTAGACACTGAGGGACAAATGGGTGCAGGATGGGATAGAATTGGATGATGAGGACTGGCAGTCGGCAGTATCCTCCCCCAGGGTTGTAACTATTCCAGCCCGTTTAAGACTGGTTCAATTAAAAATCCTCCATAGAATTTACATGACGGGGCCCCGATTAGTGAGCATGGGGTGGACCGACTCAGGAGAATGTAAAAGGCGTTGTGGCCTCTCTGGCACTTTTATGCACACTGTCTGGGAGTGTTCATATATCGGCTCCAAATCCATGAGATAATCAGCAAGGTGTTGAGTATCACACTCCGTCCAGAGGCAAGGAGATGCCTTCTAAACATAGGGGAGCCCACTGACTTGAACGCCGCACAGAAACAATGGGCCACCTTGGGGTTCATGTTGGCCAAAAGAAATATAGCTCAATTATGGGGGGCAGCGGATCCACCCACCCTAGAGGCCTGGGAAGGTAATCTCGATTGGTGTATGTTCAGAGAGAAGACAGTGTATCTGGCAAGGGGGTGCCCCAGGAAGTGGTCACATGTTTGGGGCCTATGGAATAATTACAGAGGCGACATTTGTACCCCGCATCGCAGCATTGAACAGGATGAGCCGGTCTCCCCGTAATGTCCATTTCTAGTGTAATTTGTGTGTGCCCTTCCTTCCATAGGTATTGTGATGTCAAATGTGTCAGATCCTCTATACTGTGTAATTTATTTATTAATTAATTAATTTATTTATTTATTTCAACTTATATAGCGCATTATCACCCAGGGGTCTTATTGCCAATGTTTGTCAATAAAAAGAGTTATAAAAAATTTAAAAAAAGAATGTTGTATTATACAACTAACAGGAATATAGTGGAAAGGTTATAGCTATAGCCTTGCCCTGTTTACAACACCCACATGACTTGTCACAGGCTAGGACATGCTGAAATGATGCAAAGGTGTATTGCATGCGGGGCATTGTTGCTGATATTATCCTCTGCACCTTATAAGATGACGTGGCATAAGTTGATACTAAGTGGATAGTATTAACATGTGCTCTACAGACAAAGTTTGTTGCAGGCTTTGCCCTATGCATACTGTGTACATGTATTCTACTGAGTGGTCTTAGCTGCAGACCATTTGCAGTGTGCAGTACAAACAGTACATGTCCATAACCATTTAAAGTCATGTATTTTACAGATATCCGACCATGTGTCTGTATGTAGGTCCACTGCATTGCAAAAATGACATTTAACATGAAAGACTTTTTGCCTCAGCCCACCAAACTTAAGGGCAGATTTATCAACACTTTGCACAAGTGCAAACTCACATAAACTCATAAAACTTGCAAAATTCACTCACAATAATTGATGCAAACTGGTCCAAAGTGTTGATAACCTATTTTCTTTCCAGCACAAAACTGTGTTTAAATGTAATGCAAATAGCGTTTTCCACTGCTTTTTAGGTTGAGCCTAGCATGCGCTGCTCTGCAAGGCTTCTTGTGTTTACTCCGTGTGAGTCTGACTCCTCCCACACATAGAATTAGCTTTTGCATTAACATTCCGTCCATAATTTGTTTGCTGTAACACTTTTCGCCCTAAGTGGGATGGGTAAGCCCAGACGTGGGTCCCTTGCTAACTGTGCCACTGGATTCAAGCTAGCATGGCTGAAGAAGGGTGACATACCCTGAAACTGGTCCCAGGATGCTTGTTTCCGGTCTAGGTATGACCTGGCCTGGCAGTTCGGTCTGGACTGTTCCCATGAGGCACAGGGTCAAGACTGACTTGCATATGGCTGGGTCCAAACTGGGGTGACGTACTGGGCAAAAGAACAATAGATTTAACCCAGAGCTTTTGAATGGGGGAGAATGTTTGCATTGTCAGCATTCCGTCCATCATTTGTTTGCTGTAACACTTTTCAATAACGAAAGCACGCAAATGGCTAAAGCGGGTGCATATCCCACCTTTTTTTAATGTTCACTCCCATGGCGTTTTGCTCTTGGGAGCGAGCAGCGGCACGCAGGGTGGCAGCTGCATTCCTCGTCCTGGATCAGATTACTAATTAAACACAATGCGCCGTGCTTTCTTTTCCCAAATGCTTGTTGTATTTCCTCTTCGTGGATCAGGTTACTAATTAAACACAAAGCGCTGTGCTTTTTTGCAAATGTGTGTTGTATTTGTTGTGAAAACACACACATATACCGAACACACCATTTCTGACGGGTGTGTTCGGATTTTCTCCTTTGGCTACTACCAAGCTGTGTTCATCTGTCCACAAATGTGTTTTTGGTTTTTTTTTTTCTCTTCCTATTGACAGCGAGTGCTGCATAAAACACACTGTAAATGTGATTAATCTAGACCAGTAGTCCCTCAGCAGAGTCAGGGAATGTTATAACTGGCCGGTAACTGGTTTTCCAAAGCAAATCGAGCTTGTCAACCCGTTCCCCCTTCCCCCAATGGCCTTATGGTACTGTCCACTCACTGACCGCACACTTATGTGAGTCACGAGGACAGTTCATTTAGCATCATTTGGGCTTTGCCGTCTCTTAAAAGCCCGTTTGCTTTCAGTATTTCTGTACACGCTGCACATTAGTAACATCTTTAACATGTGAGATGATCAGAGCCTGTCAGATACAGAGTCTAATAAACCCGTCTGAGACACAGAGCGGCGCAGCCCCGCCGGTGCGCAGAGTACCCTGGGTCAGTACTGCAAACTGTTGTTAGCCAGGAGCTCAGCCGGCACCAGCACAGCATAAACACTGCTCTCTCGCATCTCTTAAGAGAGTGGACACACGTGCTGCAAACAGATGATATTCAGGGCACTTCCCAGTGATTGGCCTGGTGCGGTATTGTGAATGGTCCACGGCTAGAAAACATTGTCTCCTCTGTCTTTGGCCAGCAGTATTCCGTTTTAAAGTTCCCATTTTCAGCAACAACATGCTTTTGCAAAATGCCCAATACTGTGCATTGCAGGACCTTACCAAACATAAGATTGTCTTAAAAGCAATATGTTAAAACAGACACAACTCACATGGGTGCTAGAAATGTGATAGGGTGGATATTCATTTTTTTTAAACTACACAATTAAAACAGTACTTTGCTTCAGCCAAACGTTGCGTACATTGCTTTTTGCACCATCTCAGTCCCTCAGCCTTCTAAAGTTGATATATTGAAAACACCACACATTTTACTAAAACACTAAGGTCTTTGTATCATTTTAATCCACATTTACAAGCTCTCCAATCGTTGGGTACATCAACGCTCTCTTTTCTTCTTAGGCACCGGTTGGGTCACATAGCTTAAAAACAAGCCAGTAATAATAATAATAATAATAATAATAAAGGAGCTTATAGAGCGCCTGGTAACGCCGTCCCGGCGCTCTGGCTAAGAACTTGTAAGGTCCCAAAGGCGAAACCTATTGGCTATGCCAATGCTTGTTGTTACTTGCTCTACTTTATGCAAAGGGAGCTTCCCATTGGTAGTAAATGGGCGTTTCCATTCGCCCACCTATGTTTTTTGATGCAATGCTCTGTCTACTAAGATAAGGACTTTATGCCAAAAAATAACGCATATTTAAATCATGAACTAACAAGGGAAAATGCTTTTTTTCTCTTAACGTTTCTCACATTGCATGTATGATGCACTGTACGGCACACATCCAGTTTGAGAAAAGATTTAAACTTAGTCTAAGCATAGTATTTTGTACTGGAAACAAAAACATGCTGGAGATCATGCACACACTTTTGCACTATTTTGCAAAGGTTTGTTTGTGGTGCTAGGAAGGCTTTTTGCGCGCTCTAGAGCGGGAGAAGAGAGCAGTACCATGATTTTTTTATTAGTAGATAAGGCTCTGTTACACTCTCTCCCCCAGCGCAAAGCAGTGCAGGACATCTGATTGATGCACTGCTTAGCATTGTTTTTTATTAAATGTGCCCCTTACTTTCGGAGGCTTTACACAAAATCTCTCAAGTTTCCTTTCGGCAGGTCCTGTTTATAATTGCAAAGATGCCAACAGCAACTCCTTGGCAGAGTAAAGACAAATCATTTTAACTAGCAGGCAAAGGATTGTGAAAACGTGCTCATGGGCCTAGGCACAGAAACCACAATTAAATCCTCCTGAAATGAAGGACAAGCAAACTAAACACAGTCTCCCAGGGTTCAGATTAGGACGCGATCATAACACATTCTTCCTCATTTCAAAAACATTCTATTGAAGTTAGGTAGTTTACTGTTTAAAGAAACGGGAAGAGAAGACAAGGGAAAGGTAAAGGGAGAGACAGAGTGAGTTTGTGTGTCTCTCAATCAAGGGTTACCAAGAAAACTCCCAGAATACATTGGGCTGTTAGTTGATAACCCAGGATTGGAACATAGAGTCACCCAGAACACTCACATTTCCCAGGTCTTCATGTGAGTAGCTTATCAGGTTCATTATTTGTGTTTTTTTATGGTACTTGTGGTAGTATTTATTTTATTATGCGATCACTAGGACTACAAATCAAAGAATGCAAAATAAAAATCTGGACTGGAATGGTTACTCAGGCATGGAAAAAAACGGTGTTACACAGGCCTGTCCTTCCCTGCCGCAAAAAGGGCAAGCTTTCTCATTTCGAAAGGTGCCCACTCAGCCCCTCTACATCACAAGGGTGTGCGTTGTTGTGGTTTTAAAATAATTACCAGCTTCGGGAATCTTTTGTTGTCTTCCTCTGGCTGAAGGTAAAAAGAAACATGCATTGGCAAAGCCAATAAATCTTAGCTGTACAAGGCCGAGCTATTGGATTTGCCAATGTTTTTTGCTAGTGTGTTGGGGTAATCGAGCATAGAAAAAAGCAGGGGGGGGCAAGAAAATAGAATTACTCCCATAGAGTGCTGGATTCTAAATATAGAAGACGTACCTGATATCCGCAAAGGAGGATGTAACTCATCCAATCAGAACCTTGAATCAAGAGTTAACAACTCTGACAGATAACGTCATTCAGTCATGAGCAAGGGACTGATCCAAAGACAACTTTATATATGGTATTTATGGGAGACAATAGGTCTGCCTACTAACAACTAAAGTAGTCTGCAGCTGAGTCCTAAAAATACTCCTTTGTGTTCTATCCAGCAAGCTGCAAAAATCTAAGCAAATGGAAAACAATTTTCGAAGGAGGATAATGAAATGAGAATGCATTCATATTGCAAATACCAACTGCTTATTTAGGATAAAAAAAATATGCTTGGTAAAATTGAAGCAATTGAACTTCTGGGAACTCCTAAATCACTGAATAAACACTAAATGCCATGTTTCTAAATAACAGGTTTCAAAATTAAATGTCAATCCAACAAGAAATGCTTTTCAAAGAAAGAACAACATTTATTTAAATTGTATAAACGAAACTTGTTGCCAACTCTGCATCTACACCGACTATAATACTTCAATACTTGCATTTCCATTTTACCAATCAATGCATTCAGTCAGTTGCAGTCTTTGGTTTCTTCAATTGGATCAACACACTGATAGCCATATTTTGCAAAACGAAGGCCCAGGACTGGATACATGTAATGCAGGGTACCTCGAGTGAGTTTGCAGCTTTATTTGTAGCAGTTGTTAGTCCTAGAGAAACAGGGGTTATGTACGACAGTGCAGCTAGGCAGCAGGCACTGAATCGCCACTCCAAAACTTTAAGTTCTTAAAGGAAGAGAAATAAACAGTTTCTTGAAGACTTGGGAAAGTAAAAGCAAAATATTATTTTAGTTGCCACTTGTTTATGTAGGAGCTGTCATCTGTATTTATGCCTGTGGATAACTATGCAGGACATACCTAGCCAGAGGCAATGGAGCACCCAGATGTTTCGGGATCTGGTTTTCAATGGCATTAATAAATTGTGGTTTTCTGATGCGACACTTCTGAACTTCCTAACCGGTGTGGGTACATTCAAATAGCCCAACAAGGCTATCAACAAGTTTGGTTCAATGTGTACATCTATAATTTGGCTGAGCTCTGCAAAGATCAACTCCCGATAGGTTGGTATGTTATGTTATGTTAATTGTTTTGTAAGCGCAACAGCTGTCCCAGAAAAGAGGCGTCCCGGCGCTGCTAGATCCAAAGGTACTAACACAACTAAAGGCTAGCCGACCATGGACATATCTAGAAGACATAAATGAAGTTTGCCCCGAGTACCAGTACTTCATCTCTCCTGGTACTCGGGTGGAGAGGCGTGTTTTCGGTTTCCTGCTTGGCACCAACCGTAGTTCTGGATTATGAGCGGACTTGCCCTGTTTCTTTCATTTATTTAAAATATAAAATATACATGGATACTTGACTAAGAAATGGAGGAGATGTTGTTAATTCTATAACACTTTGATGGAACATTTTTAAAAGATTAATATTCGGATTGATGATTGAAATAGATGGAACTAACAGGTTGTTGTTGTAAGAGTGGATTATCCGAAAGGAATTCTCCACTTTTGTTGTGCTCTGAAGAAGTCCATTTGTATATGGACAAAACACATTGGCTAGTTTTGCTGTGTACATATGAAGCAACTTTAAGAAAATGATTATAAAGAGAAAAATTTTAACGATTTCTGAACTCTGTGAAAACATTTATTAATTTTTGCAATTGTTGCAAATATGGTGCCCCTCTGGTTTTCATATTTATCAATTCTCCCTAGGTTAGGGCGGCACATTAGGCAGAGGGTGCTTACAGGAAGTACACACATTGGAAAATATATTTTGAACCACAGACAGATGTCTTGGGAGATAACTGTTTAGGTGCGGCAATCTTATTGGTCCATTGCCATTTGTCTTTTTAATTTTGACACCAGTGCAGATTTATTAAGTTGGCTGCAAGGCTTTCCTTCCAGCATCACTCTGAGGTGAGCAGGGTATACCATACTGTATTCTATTTGTGCAGCACTTGCAACTTCCTTTTGATGGAAAGGAAACCTCTCCTAGTGTCCTGCAATGTGAAGTCAGGAAACAGCGACCTTTCTTTGGCAGAAAAATGCAAAGACGTTTGTTCTTATGCCTTCTGCAGAGCCGTGTCTCAAACTTTATGGTTTAAAAGTCTAGCAATTATCCAACGTGGCCTGGTCCCTGGGACTGGCCTGAGTACCATAAGAGATGTGGTCACTCCACATTGAACATTTCTGACAAGATGTTTTGCCCTAGTAAGACAATGAGCAATTTCTCTATGAACTATTCCATAGTTTCTGTGCTTGCTATTTTGGTTATTCCTATTATTCTGATGTTGTTGCACTGTGAACATGCTTCTAGATCTCCGTTTTTAGATTGTATAGCAGCAATTGTAGTTTCCATTTTGACTGAGCTTCTCTTCCTTTTACATTCTCGTCTTCGAATTTCTGACACCTCCTCGCTACCATGTCTAGGCGCGTTGCATGTTTATCTAGCCGTTCCGTCATTCTTTCCTTTCTATAGGTCAGACTGTCTATTTTTCCATCTACTTTGTAGGATGTTCTTCATTTCTTGTAGGATAGTCCTAATATTGTCTGTTTCATTATTCATTTGTGACATTAATGCAGTTCTGATCCACTGATCTCCTGGCTTCGCGGGGATTTCCTGAGGTCAAATGAAATTTAGGCTGTACTTTGTCCACTTTATCCATCTGTGCTGTTATGCCGCTACTCTTTGCGTTCTGTGTTGATGACACAAGATTCTTATCACCTTGGTTATAGCTAAGCTGCAAATTTGTAACACTAGTGCGATTTTAGGTAGTGGAACTGTGTAGTTTCCCTAACTAGGCCAAATTACTAGTGTATTGCTGTAGAGTATGCTGCTGCTATGTTTTCTGAGTTATGTCAGGGTTTCTTTATTGCCAGGAGCAGCAGATCTGATGGCATGCCCATCACTATCAGTGGGTCCAGGAGTCACAGGTTATACAGTCACTATGAGGGCACACAGCAGTACGATCCAGTATTGATACATGCTGTATATGTAGTTTGTCCGCAGTAGCATTTGAGTTTGCAATGTTCATGAGTCGTGCTCTTTGGCGTGCAATTTGTTTGAGGTTTGGCCTCCCATTATGTATTCACTGCATCCACAAGATTTATCCACATGTGGGCCGCCATGGCACCCCCCACTGCTTATCATGTTGCCTCCTGGATTTATCAGTCAATTCATTCTAATATGTGCCTTTGCTAGGCAGTGCTATCTACACTTACGTGTTCTATGTCTATGCTGGAACCCTGGGATTATTATAAAGAACAGTGGTCCCTATAACAAATATATTGTAAGCAATGATCATACACTTAATAGATTGTATGTCTTCTGTCCATCCGGACAGGAATTTATTTTTTTGATCAAAAGAGTAATTTTTGGTTTTTAAAAATGTCAAGCTGGCACAGCCGTGACCTTCAACATAAACAGGACAACAACAAAAAGAAAAAATGGAAAAAGCACAAAATATGTCTGTACACTTGTGTTTCAGTAGGACAGACGTTAAATGTTAAACCGCACCATTGCAATTATCAATGTTACATACACAATTTGCATATGGGGTTATGTGTCGACGTTTCGATGCCTTTCTTAGAATATGGGCATCATCATCAGGACATTGGATGACATTATTGTTGTCTTAATCATTGTAAACGCAATTATTGGCCTTTCCATCACATTTATATTATATACATATTTACATTGGGAGGAAAAGGGAAAAAAACAAAGAAAAATGACGTAAATAACAGGCATATAACATAGGTCATCTATGGTTATACTTCGAGTGAAATCAAGTGCATTTTTTCAAGACGGGGTGGCTTGGCTGTGAAAAGTGGGAGATGGCATGCACAATAAAAATTTCGTGGCACGGAGAAGCAGCAGCTGCAGCCACGTCCTGTCCTCAGTCACCTTTTATGGCTTGAGTCTAGATCCACCCGCCACGTTCTCAACCCTCACAAATCTGGAAGCACGTAGCTTGCTTGTGATTTGGTTTACCACTAGCACCTCAGTCTCTGCCCTCCTCAAGTGATTCAATACAGCTCCTCTCCATATCTGCCACTATAGGTCCTTGGGCACTATGTTGTGTATTCTGCACCATTTCCACTCTTCTGAGTAAAACAGCAATCACAGATGCTCCTGGACCCAAACAAGCAGTGATATTAATTCATGGGAATTCTCTACTTTGGTTCCAAAGCAGGCTGACACACCTCTAAACCATGAATCTTGTTTAATTTAATTGACTATCTCCAGTCCAGACACGCTCCACCCTGGGGTGCCTTTTATGATGGCTTTTTAGATGATTCAACATTTTCTGCAAATGGTGGGGATTGATAAGGGAAGCCAGTAGAGTTCTAGTAGGGTGATGGTCATTTTGTCAAATTTCTTCATGCTCATGATGAGGTGTGCTGTGGCATGTAGATTATCTTTTGGAGGAGCAGTGTTATGTCTGGGTAGATATACAAAACGATAAGAGGGAGGTAGAGGAGATAGAGGGACTCGTTCTCCAAAACGTAGTACTGTAAACCTTTATCCCATTGAGTTTCCTTTTTCCCCACTTTTTAACCATACCGAATAGAGGTGCGAAAAAATAGCATTTTTACCTCATATCCAGGTATTCTAATTTCCTCCTAGAACCCCCCAACACCCTCCTATTTTTTCATCTGGATTAGTCTAAACACTATCAGTGTTTCCACATACTCGTAGGTCGCACAACACCCTGTTCCACAGTGGAACGGGAAGAATCCAATGATGAAGCATGCCACCAAGGGGAAACCCTGGTGGGTGAGGGCTATTTAAATAACTTGTCCTTCCTCCCAGAACATCTGTAGGGTAAGAAAGAAGTTTCTAAGGACAGAGGGACACTCTTTGGTTTTAAGTGTCTGGGTAGATGCCTTGGGTGAGGGAGGCGCTGACGAAAGCAAAAACTGACCGACAGGAAAACTGAGTTTCAACAGAAGACGCCGTTATCTTCTGTTGAAGTCTCTTATGGAGCCAACTAAGTGTGATGAATGAATCAACTGTTATTTGTCATATTTTGCTTGCTGTTACAGCCATGTGGATTTGCAGTGCTCTGAACAGCAAGCGATCTTATGTCCACAATCTTGGTGCTTATTTCATTGCTTGTAGAAGGATGAAATGTGTTGTTGGCTTCACCAAGATCGAATCAATGATCTGTAGGTTAAGCACAGCTTCTGAAATTGAGAGCTTCTGAAATTGAGGCAATATTGAATAATATATATGGAGATGTATAGAGTCTAATATGCTGTTTGCTACCCGTGTTGAATGTGGGGAGGTGCCATGACGTATGAACGGCAAGGTCTTGAGGGAGTCATGGTGCCCCTCCAACACCAATGGCAATAAATAGCATATTATGCTATGCATATCTCAAATATGGTTTCTGCCACGGTTTTTTCATTTGCACTTCTTTTAACAAAATGTATATAACCAAAACCAGGATGCAAATGGTAAATGTGTGTAGTAAGGGAAAATCACATTGAAGAGCCCTCCTGACAATTAAGAACGTTTTTTACGTTTGTAAACCAGCTTTGCAATAAGCAGTTTATTTCTCATGCTAATGTTACTGTAGTAATACATTTGAATTTGAACTTTGCACTGTAGTAATAAACATGTGACTACGTGTCTGTTAGTACAGTTGATATAAATAACGTTATTGGGCCACATTTATTTTCACTCCCAGGGCATAACCTAAGTTATGGAACTGGATTACACAAGGGTTATTTTGATTTTTGACAGAAGGCAGTCAGATTCCAGGGGCTTGGGTCCAGAACACCTGAGCGTAAAGCTGTTCAGAGCTCTTCATATTAGTGTTGTGAGCGTCCCATCAAATTCGCACCCTGTTCTAGTCTGAGGATGTGTTTGGGACAATCGGTGCGAGGACAATAGTTTTCCCTTTTGCGTGTTTCTACACACGTCTAACTGCTGCTTCTCAAATTCTTGTGGTAAATTGCACCTTCTGCAGTTTTCTAACTAGTGTTAATGTTAGCCCACTAGCAGAGGGGTTCTGCCATTTGCATCGGAAAGGATATGTCTGCCATCTCACCCTCTGGGCTGCTTAACCCGTGATTGCCTACAAGACAATAAGCAGAGGACCAGGAACTACATTTTATTTTGCATTTCACAACTCTGCGCTTTGGTGCTAGGACACATGGTACCATCATCTGTTTGTTGTTCCAACTAATGGAATGTTGCATTGTGGTGCTTGTAGTTTTGCTTTTAACAGTTCCATCATGGACTTAAAACCCCAGCATTCAATGTGCTGTTGGCAAAAATGCCACAATTGGCCACTTGTCAGCTGTGTTTTCATATTTTACAAAGTTGACTACTCTATTTAAAGTTGGGGGTGGGATGGGGGAGTGGGTAAAGGTCCTCCTGCCCCACTCCTTGAGGAGACCTTGCAACATCCTATTGGAAAGGCTGTTGGCACGTGCAGCATGTTTCACATGACGAGTCACTGTAATCGTGGCCTGCTGTATGACACAAGTCATGCCCACTCTGCCAAGTCACACTCGCAGCTGACTAGGTGCAGGAAGGCATAGGCCGTGAGACTGCGAAGCATGCGCCCAACACCAGCAGCACTAATAGGGCAGTGATAGTAAGGTGGCAACAGCTGGGTCATATATATTTATGAGCAGGCCGGTGTTTGTTGCATCCTGTCTGGAAAAGCAGCACCATGGGGACTGTGGAGTACAGCTCTTAGCTCATCCCAGATCTTCTGTCCTACTGCAAGTGTCACTGACTGCCGCTTTACTCTGTTAAAAACGTTCACATAAAAGGTTTATTTTGGATTGTTTCCCTTTAGCACCACAGATTATATCACTGCACTGAGTGGCCTTTACTAGAATTAGCGAACTGCAACCTTGCTGCTGTGACAGTTTTAATAATAAAGAAACAATTCAGTTGTCTTGCTTCTCCTAAATCAGCCTTTATTTTTATAGATGGAGCAAGATTGTGGTATTTTAAACCACACACAAGAGACATGTTTGTACAGTGTGTATCTTGAACTGAATTATTAAAAGGTTCTCCCAGATGTAATGATCATCGAAACAGAGGCACTGGGAAGAAAAGTAATCACCTATGATCACGCTGTTTTATCAACCTTGAAAGCCGGGATTGAAGCCAGGTTTCCTGAATAGATTGTGCGACTCTGATTCTGAATAAGTATCACATTGTTTTCCCCTTCTGCCCTGATGGGAATTTTGTTAGTACCCCTAGCAGCAAGGCAGTGTCTTGTGGCACCTTTGCAAGGCCTTTACTGTTCTTACAGATGAAGCAGCAACATTACTGTCAATTAAACAATATGTGAGAGATTTTTGTGCCGTGCATATCCTGAACTGATTTTTTCAGTTGCTCTCAAATGTGATGATCTTGGAAAAGGAGGCAGAGGGAAGAAAAGCAATTGTCCAGGATTACACATTTTGGTCAAGCTGTGAAGCTGTGATTGAAACCAGAGTCTCTGGGTCAGGGCCCCTCAACTAGATTTGCTCTTGGTGCAACAAAGACTTCTAACTGGTCTGGACATGCTACGCAGTGCATTCAAAATACCCTTTGTATTTTTAGTGCTCGCCCCTTTTCTATTTCGCAGAAATAGAAAACAGGGGTGAGTCCTTATGTCGCTGATCCAGTTCTTTCCCCAAAGGCTCTCTTCAGGCAGCTGATTGGCTCTCTTCAAGGAGGATTTCCAACAGTTCACGTGAATCCCGATCACGTGACCTGCTCTCATGCCCGAACCTTCAAAGCCTCAGCCATTTGCTTCCCAACCAGCGCTGCAGGCCGTGACTCACATCAAAGGCAGCCCAGCCCAGCTTCTCCCAGCAGGCAGCCCACCCCTTCCCTCTCTTGACTTTCAGTGACTTCACACTTCCTGCCCCTGTCCCTTCAAGGCAGCCCGGCCCAGCTTCTCCCAGCAGGCAGCCCACTCTCCTCCCTCTCTTGACTTTCAGTGACTTCACACTTCGTGCCCCTGTCCCTTCAAGGCAGCCCAGCCCATCTTCTCCCAGCAGGAAGCCCACCCCCCTCCCTCTCCATATGGTCGCTCGAGTTCCAAGCTTCCCCAGTGTGCGCTCGTTCACTTCACTTTTTCACGGCCGCTGGCCGTGACTCCTTTACCACTGATTTACCAGTTGTAATGCTTTCTGTGTGCTGCTGTGAAGGCATTCTGCTTCAATTTTAAACATTAGGCCAGACACTTTTTCACGGCCACAGGCCGTGACTCCTTTATAATGTTGTAAATACAAAACACTGACTATGCTGAACAATGTACCATTTAAAAATAGCTATTCATTATTTTCTTACTGCGAACTGGGTGTCTATAGATTAATCTTATTTCACCTGTAAACTTTGTGAGCAAATCAGAAAATGGCCTTTTCTTTTGAGGAAAATAAATGCTTATTTTTAAAGCGCTACAATGTATCCAGGGTTTCTCAGCGCTCGATCGAAATGTTTATAATTACATATTTTTAAGCCTGTGCCGTCTCTCCCTACCCCTTAACCCTTCACCCTGCCCCCACCTCCTTCTGTCTCCCAGTCCCTTGCTGTCATCCAGTTCCTTGTTTCATCTTTGTTTGCCCTCTTCTTTCTCTTTCGTTCTCCCTCCAAGTCCATCTGTGAGCTATCTTTATCTTTATCTTTCTGTCCCTCCATCTTTCACCATGTTCTTTTCCCCCTGTCGCCCTTTTTTCGCTCTCTACCTTCTTCCTCGCTCTCTCGCTTCCTTCTTCCTCTCATTGTTCCTCACGCTGGAAAGAACGTGAAACACAGTGCAAGAAAGTGTGTTGTGCATATGTAGCGGCGTAAAGCTTTCGAGACTAAGCTGCTCATGTGGCATTATACCAACACTTTTATTAAGCTCACTGAGTCGATAATACTGATGTTTGTTGGTAAAGCGAGTCGGATATTGTGCAGCGCGTGCACCGTGCGACACGGGTGTGCAGAGCAGATTGCCTCTTAGAACACGCTGAAGTTGTGCAAAGCACCCTGCTGCAGATAAAATAACACACCAAACCAGCTGGAGATTGACCATCTATTAAACCCAGAGCACTTCAGTTCCGTCCCTCCTCCCCCCTAATTACATCCCTGTCACTCGAGCCCTGAAGCTTTTTACTGAGCCTGCAGAACCACGTCCTTTGCTCTTTTTTTCCAAAGCATTGTTCTAGCCTCCAGCCTCCCATCCCCAAATCGAGGGGCTTTTGTCCATGATCAGAGATTTATCCTAGTGTAGGGGCACATCATAAGGGCTGTCACAGGGGCACACATTTTCGAGTAGTGAAGTGTGGACAGTTGATCCTTCATGAATACTCATTACAACTAGACTTATTCGGCAGGGGGGACACTAAATTATGCATCAAGGTTGTCTAAATTATGAGGCAAGAAAAGACAAATTATGTGGTACAATGTGCAACATTTTTAATACTTTTAATTCATTATTTTGTCATTTTACACATGGTAATGCTCTCTGATGAATGATTTGAGCACCCGTTATGTTACACAAGGACACTTTCATTGTGTGGTAGGCGCAGGGAGATAAAGTGATTTGATCAGAATCACAGGATGCTGAGCCCACGCCGAGGCTCCAACTCGGTTCCCCAGCAGCATTTGGCACATCAAAGGCTTCGCTGCCCCGCCCCCCGCCGTCACTTATTCACGGCCGCAGGCCTGCCCTCCTCTTGCTGTCTGTAGTTCCTTTCACCCCCGCCGTCGTCCTGCTGTCCGTGGTAACTCTCACTCATTGCTTCTGTTGCATATGTTTAAACTTGCTGTTATATCGGCCCTTGTGTAGCACAAGCAACGTATTACAAATGATATAGGTGTCACATTTCCACAAGTTAACACTATTAGCATTGTAAATGACAAAGTTATTAATTTCCAAAATTTCAAAACAAAAACATAAATAATAAATTTGTCATTTACAATACTAATCCCTCAAACTTTACTAATGCAAGCCATATTGCATTGCAAATGCTTGTTATAAGATGGGGCAATGGCACTGGAAACACCCCACTTCATAGAACAGGTAGACCTTGGGCAGAAAGAGTACAAGCTTCCCAACTTCCGAGGACAGGTCCAGCTAGGATAGCGTAAACACAAGCCTTTTCCATCACAGGACAGCAGTGCAGGCTTTACTTGTTCACAGAACCAGGACAATATGGCAGTAGGAAAGTAAGCTTCTCCCTCTCACAGAAGGCAATACATGAAGTCTTCAATTTTCTACAGAACAGTTCCAGCTGGGTAGTCTAGTACTAACTTTCATTGCTCACCGAATATGTAAAGATAAGGCATGAGTGATATATGTACCGACACAGTGGTGGCTGCTCCAATTATAGGGTGGTGAGGCAATGCGAACACGGGGGCGGGAGTGAGGGGAAAAGAATGTTAAAAAAATACACTCACCTGCTCCTGTTGCCACCGCTTCAGATCTCCTCTCACAACGCCGGTAACGCTGCACAGGCACCCAAGGGGCAATCACAGCGCTGCTCTCATGCTGGCAATACCAGCATAAGAGCAGCGCTGTGATAGGCTGTGATAGTCAGCCGACTAGATGCTCGCTCAGGCCCAGGGAGCCTGGGGCTTTTACTCGAATCTGTTGCAACACAGCTGGGTTGGTGAAACATGAGTGCGCATGTAGGTTTGGCCAGCCTAGGACAGCCAGTCAAGCATACATGTACATTTACAAGTGCCCGACACTCCTCCCTAAAGTGTGATGCTCTGCAGGATAGCCCCGCCCTAACCTCAGATGACAGTAATTAAATATTAAATGGTAATTTGTTATTTTATTATTTATAAAGTTTTAAATGGATCACTGACAAAATATCGACCTACAAAATATCGACCTACAGGAATATTGATGCAGAAATATCGAAGGCAAGCATATCAACATCATATCTACAACATGGTAAGTACAAAAATATTGAAAACAAAATATAGATGTTAAAAATATCGATGTTAAAAATATCGTTTTTTTTCTGTGAAAATATAAATGTAAAATAAAGTAAATAACACTAATAAATAAAATCAACATAGTTAAAAATATCTAATAATGTTTTAAATTAATAAATAATACATATATAATAATAATACATTAATTAAACATATACAGAAAATATATAATATATATGTACTTAACAATAAGTTGTAATCATTATTTTAATAATTTATAAATTAATAAAAAATATTAGAAATTACAAATATATGTACAAACATAAAACAAAAACATAAATAAAAAGTAAAGAATTATGTTTAATAAATAAAAAAAATATATATACTTTTAATATTTTTAAAATTAATTATATAAAACGTTGAATAGCGTGGGGTAAAAATTACTATTCCAACTCCAAAAAGTGCAACAGTAGGGAAAGCGTTGGATAGGGTAGGGGTAAAAATTACTATTCCCACTCCAGAGAGTGCAACAGTAGGGAAAGCGTAATGGTAAAAATTACTATTCCAACTCCAGAGAGTGCAACAGTAGAGAAAACGTTGGATAGCGTAGGGGTAAAAATTACTATTCCAACTCCAAACAGTGCAACAGTAGGGAAAGCGTTGGATAGTGTAAGGGTAAAAATTACTTTTCCAACTCCAGAGAGTGCAACCGTAGGGAAAGCGTTGGATAGCGTAGGGGTAAAAATCACTATTCCCACTCCAGATAATGCGACAGTAAGGAAAGCGTTGGATAGCGTAGGGGTAAAAATTACTATTCCCACTCAAGAGAGTGCAACAGTAGGGAAAGCGTTGGATAGCGTAGGGGTAAAAATTACTATTCCCACTCCAGAGAGTGCAACAGTAGGGAAAGCGTTGGATAGCGTAGGGGTAAAAATTACTATTCCCACTCAAGAGAGTTCAACAGTAGGGAAAACGTTGGATAGCGTAGGGGTAAAAATTTCTATTCCCACTCCAGAGAGTGCAACAGTAGGGAAAGCGTTGGATAGCATAGGGGTAAAAATTACTATTCCCACTCCAGAGAATGCAACAGTAGGGAAAGCGTTGGGTAGCGTAGGGGTAATTTATTTATTTATTTATTTTTGAAACTTGTAAAGCACAACAAATGCCCTTGGGTGTCTTGGCGCTATGAACTGAGCAGGATCAAGAGCTAGCTGAAGGATAGATGGCCATAATACACTTCAGCTTACAGGAGAGCAACCGCTTATTGGTTAAACAGCCATGTTTTTATCAACTTGCGGAAATGCAGTAATGTCTCTCATGAGCAGATCTGTGGGGGCAGAGCGTTCCACAGTCTGGCCGCTGTAACTACGAAACGCCGATCTCTCCAAGATACTGTCTTTACTCTTGGGACCTGTAATTGATAAGCAGTCATTGAGCGGAGTTGCCTATTGGGACAGTAGAATGATAAATGATCTTTCAGAAACTGAGGGCCCAGTTGATGTGCAGCTTTGAATGCAATACATAGAGCTTTAAATTTTACCCGGTTCCTGACCGTTAACCAATGGTAATTCCTAATGACATGGGTTATGGGTTTAAATTTGGGTGTCCCTGATAACAGTCTGGCAGCAGCATTCTGGACCGTTTGCAGTTTATTAATCACCCTACATTGTGCATTGGCAAAGAGCCCATTACAGTAATCCAAAGAGGACATCACCAAAGTACTGACCAACGTTTTTCCTGCAGTTTCTGGAAGAAAGGGAATAAATTTCTTAATCAATTTGAGTTATAAAAAGCAGTTGAGACTACTTGGTTAGTGTGAGATAAAAAATTCAAACTGTCATCAAATATGACTCCCAAATTCCTAGCCTTGGATACCGGGCTGGGTAAGGTACCCAATGGTGAAGGCCACCATGAACTGGACCATTGCGGGGAAAGCTTTCCGGAAATGATAACCTCTGTTTTTTCGGAGTTCAGTTTCAAGCAATTGCTGGCCATCCAATTGCTGTTGGCCAACATTCCTTCTTGAAAACAATCTGCCACCTTCTCTCCATCATCAGATACTGCCAACACCAACTGAGTGTCGTCCGCATAAGATATAAGGCTCATCCCATACGCTTTGATAACTCTTGCTAAGTCAGACACATAGATATTAAAGAGTGTCGGACTGAGGGATGAGCCTTGCGGCACTCTACACGGTAGCGTCAGTTGTGTAGAGAGAAAGGGGCCTAGTGTCACCGCCTGAGTCCTGTTTGTAAAAATTACTATTCCCACTCCAGAGAGTGCAACAGTAGGGAAAGCATTGGATAGTGTAGAAGTTAAATATAACATACTTATAAATATTTGTTGTAAATAAAATAATTAAAATTTTAATTTTTAAATAACTACATCATTTGCAAATCCCCATTAATAATTACTAAAAACATAATTACAATTAAATAATTAATTAACAATAAATTAACAATAAATACCAATAAATATTAAATAATAAATATAAATAACCAAATAATATTGAACACTAAAATATTTTTCAAAACAAAAAACATAGTAATAATTAAAAATTGATTAACAATTAAAAAATGGTAAACAGTAAATTTATTTTTGAATAAAAAGTTTTTTTATAAAAAATTAATTACCAATTAATAACATAAATTTCCAATTAATAAAAATGAATTAACAATAAAAAATATTATTTACCAATTTAAAAAAATCAATTGTCAATTAAAAAATGTAATTACCAATTACAAACCTTAATTACAAATTAAAAAAATCAATTGCCAATTAAAAAATGTAATTACCAATTACAAACCTTAATTACCAATTAATAAAATTAATTACCAACTAAAATAATTAATTACCAATTAATAATTAATTAGAAATAAAATAATTATCAATACGAATCAAAAATAAATAATTACTATATTACAATTACATTACTTCCCACCCTATTCCCGTATAAACCCACAACCCGCTCCAGTACTAAAACATAAAATTAAATTAAAAATAAAATTTTTAATATATAAAAAATAGTACACATATAATTTAAAACAAATAAAATACTTAACAAAAACATATAACACATACATATAAAATACATAATAAAATACATAACAACAAACAAATATCGAAATTAGTAACATCGATATAATTGATATCGATATTACTAACTTCGATATTACTTACATCGATATAAAAAAAATTGATATTACTTACCTTAGGGTCGATATTCTGTCCAACGATATTCTTGACCTCGATATTCTTCACCTTCGATATTTACAACTCGATATTACTGTAGGTCGATAATAGGGAATCGATATTTTGACTGTGCACCGTTTTAAATAGTTTTATTATCATTTTATTTTTCAGTCGGGCAAGGCTCCTCCGCCAAGTAGGAGGAGCCGCCCCTGTACAGACAGGTCTCTGGAGTGGGTGCTTAAGTCACTGAGGTGAATGTGCAGGTGGATGAGTGAGTGAATATGCGAGCTGTGACACCGTTCTTGCTTAGGTGATATTCCAAGTCTGCATCGTGAAAGTCCTGCTGCTGTCAGTTGGACACTTACTGTTTGTGTTAATTGTTTCATGTTTCATGTGTTGAGAATTGGCCATTACCTAATAGGTCATTGTTATTTGGAGCAGCCTCACCACATCACAACCAACTAGTCTCTGGGCAGACAGGTGCCAACCTCTACGAAAAGGTTTGAGTTTACCCACACCAGGCGCTGTGCCACCCTAGGATCGGTGCTGCGCCTGTCCAACTTGTTGAGGGCAACCAGTGAACCCACATACATCTTTGATGGAGTTCAGATGAAAATGAACAGTGAATAGACTTTATTGATCATTTCTGAAGCATTTATTGTGCTTCCAAGCATATTCTGCCTCATGATAATTAAGTCTGTGTGACAAAGTGCTGCTAATCCGTTCAGCATCGAGAGCCGTGTATACTAAACCTTTCACCAACTGCATGTTCAGGATGGGGAACAGCCATGACAACGCGGGGATTACCCCGCAATGCCATTACAACGCAGGGATTACAACAAAAGTTGTTACATCGACTTTCGCTGGAGGGCGCTGTTGGATAGGGAATAGTTTGATTTTCTATCCAACACCTTCCCTACTGTCAACGTGGGCTGGAGTTGGAATAGAAAATTAAACTATTCCACTATCCAGCGCCCTCCAGCGAAAGTCGTCGTAATCCCCGCGTTGTAATGGCATGCGGGGTAAAAGCCCGCGTTGTAATGCCATACAACCGTTATTTCACTGGCAGTGGTGCCTGCTGCTTTTAAAATGACACCGAGCATGAGAGATGGCTTCCCTATGACGTGCGTGCCGAGTGAACGCGCGCGCGTGCTCAATTAGCACACATTTTCAACGAGGGTGAGAACAGATGGCCCTGTCTGTGACTGTCCAAGTTTGACTCCACTGTCATTGCCGTTCAAATCCTCTTTTCGTAAAAATCCTCTGCATGTGATTTTGTTTTATTTTAAGCACTAAACGATCCAAGCCGCCGCCGCCAGATGTTAAGAAATGTCTGTCTGAGGTACACACGGTTTTACTTTATTTATTATTCCTGCTTATATTTCTTATTCCTGCTTATATTTCATATTCCTCATATTTCATATTCCTGCTTATATTTCATATTGTATTCTTGATATTTAATGTTTTTTGTGTAAGTGATTATTAACCATTGCTTGTTACAAATGTCATAAAGAATTGGAATACAGAAAAAAAATCATGTACAAAGTTCATTTTCTCCCTGTGAAATGTAGACAAGGTCGAATGGCTCCATAAACCCGAAATCTTTCTCGAGCGTGTTTCACTGTGCGCTGCTGTGTCTGGGAATGCTCTGGAATGACGCAGGGGTTTTGTGAAGGGTTAGATAACCTTCGACCTTGAAGGCTAAAGTCGTAGAGCAGCGTGTGCAAGTGACTCACCTCGTGCGACTTGCCTGGCAACCTATGAGAAATAAGTAGGGAAGCTTCTGTCCTGCTTCCAAGGGTAGGTCAACCGACGACCATTGTACACGTTGGCAGCCTCCCGAAAGAGGCCATGAATAGTATTAAGTGAAATCTGAACTCTGGTCAACCGAGCAGTGAAGTTTAAGCTTTATCACAAGAGGCAGTTAGTGTTATATTTTTTCAGCTGTGGCTAAACTGAGAACACTGCCTTCCGGTGTTATCAATCTAGCACCTTTGTTGAGCACTTCATGCAACGCAAAAGAAAAGGCCTATGGTACAGTCAGGTTTACCTTTGGTGCTTTAAAAACACCCAAATGCACTCACTCAAAATGAACGCCTCCATTTTGTACACACAACTGTTCATAATCATACCTAGGGCTCACGCTTGTATGGTATTTATTTTGTAACCTTTCCGTTTGTATTTATCCATATTAATGTTTTTTGCCATCTTATCGGTATTTGCACATATATATATATATTGTTTTGAATAACTGAAGTTGTAAAATCATACATGTCCACATTAATGTAACTGATAAACTCATACTTTGTTGTATTTAGCAAATTAAATAGCCAAATAGAACCTAAAAATACACCGGGGTAACTAGTAGCATCATACTACAAATTTATGTTGACAAATGCCATTATTTAATGGAATTTCATCCTGTTCTTTATCTCTCCACGCTATCTGCTCTGCTGTTGGCATGAAATTCATGAAAGACAGCACGGAGAGTCACTTAAAAGAAGCTAAAAAACTCTGCAATAAAAACATATTTAAAAAAAAAAATTAAAAGAAGCCAAATAATCATTTTTTTCTGCTTTTAAAAATAAATGCAGTCAGAAAATACAATGTTTTTTGTCTATATTTATCTGCAAAAATCAGTAAAAATGGAAAACTGGGAGCCTTAATCATAACTGTCAAGTTTTTAGGTTGCGTATGTGTGACATCTCCATGGTTTAAGGGTACATGTGTGACATCTGAACGCTTTTTTTGTGAAAATGTACAGTGATTTGCAATTAGATACATATGAGAAATCACCTTTTCTTAAGGACTTTAATGGTCTAGAAACAACCTTAGAAAAGTTGCTCTACTGTACAAGTGCTTGTGCTAGGTTTCTAACATTTTCCTGTCTAAACATAATACTTGGCACCTTGCAGTTGTGGTACCTCAAATGTTCTTCCCACTGAGTACTTCTGGTCCCTATGTCAGAAGAATATTTTGTGCTCGGATCATGCATGCGAGTCTTATCCTGTCCAAAATAAGCATGCACATCTAAGACATTTATATTTATGGCTTATCCCCCACAGACTTTTAGTGGTTCAACGTTCTTGTGTTGTGAATACATGAGGATCCACACACTTCCAAAAGAAAGCCAGGGAAGTGACGGGCCGTGTTTTGCCTCGGGCAGTGGGCAGGCCTACTGCCTGTTTTAGAGTTGAGAGGCAGTTCAAAAACTCCCACCCATGGAAAAAGTGCCAAACCCAGAGGAAAAGCCACCAGTGGCACACCACCCTCATATTATACCTGGGAGAAGGAAATTATGAGCAGTGAACTAGAGCCCTTCTTCTCCAAATCAGCACCTCCAACTTGTGCCAGAGGATTCCCCCACATGGTCCAACGTCAAACCAGGCGCAGGCTGTTAAACCCAAGGGAACTTAGATAGCGCTCAGAAGTGACTGAGGTGATGTCTCATTGCTATATAAAAGTCGATGAAAATACATTAACAAAATTGTGCCCACCGATCATTCCGTTGTTACAGACCTGGAGACTACTGACACCCTCTCTCCCGCCTTTCTCCTTTCCATTCTTTACTTTGCAATACACTCCTCCCTATCTTCCTTTGTCATCTCGTACTCCCTACTTTCACTTCCCCCCTTCATCCATAAGTTCTCTCCGCCCTGTGTTTTGTTCTCTCCCTTTTTCTACTCACTCCATCTTACAGCTCACTACCATTTTATCCTTAAAATCCTGCACCTTCCCTACTGTTACTTCAGCAAGGGTATTGGGAGCAGTAAGCCGGGCATTCCACTCGTCGGAGACCTGCGGAAGTGCTAGGGAGTCGAGGAATGCCTGTTGGGCGTCTCCATTCAGGGATTCTCCAGTGTAAAGGCCCTCATAGAAGGAACCAAACACGGCAGCCTTCTCCTCATCCCTGTGGGTGACCTGGCCCGACGTATCAAGAATCCCTCCAATATATTCTTTTTCTCTTTTGTCCCTTAATTGTCGCGCTAAGTGTTTGCCTATTTTGTTGCCCTGCGTGTACGAAAGCTGTCGCAGTTTAAGGTGGGTGTGTTCCGGATGTATGTCGTTACAACGCATACTTTTACTCCGCGTACCATTACAACGCGGTATTTACAACGCATACCGCTACAACGCATAGCGCTTTGGGGTGCTGGATAGTGGTAAGTATAATTTACTATTCTAACTCCAGTCCCCGTGGACCCTAGGGAAGGTGTTGGATAGTAAATTAAACTTACCTCTTATCCTAGAGCGCCCCCCAGCGCAATGCGTTGTAACGGTATGCGTTGTAATGCCCGCGTTGTAGTGGTAGTGCGGAGTAAAAAATGCGTTGTAACAGGTGAATACCGTGTGTTCCCCTCTGTTGGAATAGATAGCCCGGAGTTTGCCTCTGAGAGCAGTAAGTTGATGTTGCTTTTGCTGTGTGGGGTTTGTCTTGTGGGAGAGCTGCACCGCAGCTAGTTCAGCCTCAAGCGCCTCACGCTCATGAGCGCGTTGCTTATTTAGGGTGGAGTTGAGGGCGATGCACTCGCCCCAAATCACCACCTTCAGAGCATCCCTGTTAGTAAACTCGGATGTGTCCACTGGGGGATTAGTCTCAAAGAAACTAGAAATAGCAGAGCGCAACTTGAGACATGACTCCTTGTCGCGTATGAGGGAGGGCAGGAAATACCATCTAGAGATAGTCGGCACAGGCCCTTGCCATCGCAGGCATATTGAGTAAAGGCTGTGGTCAGAAACAGAGAGGGGGGAAATTTAAGCCTCCTGGAGAGTGCCCCGCAGAGATTGGCTAATGAAAATGTAATCCAGGCGGGAGTACGTTCTGTGGACGTGAGAAAAAAATGTGAAGTCTCGTGTTTGCGGGGAAAAGTGCCCGCCAAGTATCCAAGAGTCCCAGGTCTTGAAAGTGTTGTTGTGTCTTCCCTGTGAAAGTCCCCGCATCTGATCTCTGTGTGTGTGCTGTCCAACCCTTTTTGCCATACAAGATTGAAGTCGCCCAGGAGAAGGAGAGGGCCTTCTACAAAATCTGCTATTTTCCCTAATAAGCTGGAAAGAAAGGGTGTTTGGCCAATGTTGGGAGCATAAAGTGCTACAAAAGTGCAGACCCTTCCCTTCAGAACTCCCTTTACCATGATCCAACGGCCTCCCTTATCCCCCTAGGCCCCGAGCGGCTGAAACGGAATCGCTGCGCAGAAGAGCAGGGCCCCCCCTCTGTGTTTTGTAGTAGCTGAGGACCGATAAATAAGTGGGAATAGTTTGTGCTTAAGGCGTGGTTCATCTGCCCGGGCTAAATGGGTTTCCTGCAATGCGACCACATCTAGGTGATGGTCTACGATGTACTTTCACACCTTGAGCCGCTACTGCCGAGAGTTGAGGCCCTTGACATTCCAGGTAGCTATTGAAATAGGAGCCATGGCCTTAAAAGAAACCTGTCAAGCTCACCAAGGCTGAAGGGGGGCCCAACTAACCAGGGCCCGGTCAGTACATGTAAGCGTACAACGGAACAAACATACATCCCAGTGCATAAAGAAATAAAAATCCCCAAAACGAGAAGCCGCCACCATGACCCCCCACCCATCCTCCCACCAACTCAACCCCGAACCCCAAACAAACAACATAACAGCTCCCCCGAGACTTCCCCCCCACAATCCAACAGTAAAAGAAGAATGTCTGACATAATATCGACAGACAGAATATCGACATGCAAAAATATCGGAGCAAAAATATCGACAGCAAAAATATCGGAATCCTATCTTCATTAAGGTAAGTACAAAAATATCGAAAAAATAATATCGAAGTACAAAAATATCGGATTTAAAAATATCGTTTTTTTAAATGTATTAATAATAATGTAAAAAGAATAATTAAATACATATAATTTTACAAGTATTCAATAAAAATATTTTAAAAAAAATTAAAACTAATACATATACATTTAAAATAAATAAAACACCTAAAAATTTAAAGTAATTTTAATTTTTTTCATCTAATTTATTTGATGTAATGTAATATTTTTTTGTTTTTACCCTGTACGCCTGTACCCCAAAAACCCAAAAATGACCCTGAACCCTAAAAATATCCCTGTACCCCAAAAACCCAAAACTGACCCTGAACCCTAAAAATACCCCTTTACCCAAATACTGAAAACTGACCCTGAACCCTAAAAATACCCCTTTACCCAAAAACTGAAAACTGACCCTGAACCCTAAAAATACCCCTTTACCCATGAACTGAAAACTGACCCATAACCCTAAAAATACCCCTTTACCCAAAAACTGAAAACTGACCCTGAACCCTAAAAATACCCCTTTACCCAAAAACTGAAAACTGACCCTAAACCCTAAAAATACCCCTTTACCCAAAAACTGAAAACTGACCCTGAACCCTAAAAATACCCCTTTACCCATGAACTGAAAACTGACCCAGAACCCTAAAAATACCCCTTTACCCAAAAACTGAAAACTGACCCAGAACCCTAAAAATACCCCTTTACCCAAAAACTGAAAACTGACCCTGAACCCTAAAAATACCCCTTTACCCAAAAACTGGAAACTGACCCTGAACCCTAAAAATACCCCTTTACCCATGAACTGAAAACTGACCCTGAACCCTAAAAATACCCCTGTACCCATGAACTGAAAACTGACCCTGAACCCTAAAAATACCCCTGTACCCAAAATTAATTAATATTATTTAATTACCAATTAATTATTAATTAACAATAACAATAAAGTAAATATATTAGCACATTTGCTGTAATTAATTTAATTTAATAATTAATAATATTTTGCACAATTAATTAATTAAGAATAACAATAAATTATATATTAAAAAATTACTATAATTAATGTAATTAAATAATTAATAATAATTAATTACCAACTAATTAATAATTATAAATATGTAAAAAATTATAATAATTAATTAACTAATTAATAGAAATTAATTACCAATTAATTATTAATTAAAATGTGTACAAACATATATCAATTAATTAATTATTATTAAATTACTTCCCACCCTATTCCCCTATAAACCCATAACCCGCTACAGAACATATTTATCAATTAATACATTAATTAAAAATAATTAAAAATTAATTCTCTATTAATTAATTAATAATTCCTACTAATTAATAATTAATTTAACATAATTAAATTACTTCCCACCCTATTCCCCTATAAACCCACAACCCGCTACAGTAGTAAAAGACAATATTTAATTAAATAACATTAAAAATAAATAATAAAACATAATAAATACAATATAATATACACTAAATTTATTTAAAAATTGATATTAGTAACATCAAAGTTATTAATTTCGATATTATTAACATCGATATTTACAACTTCGATATTACTGATATCATACCAATATCGATATTTAGACTGTCGATATTACTTACCTTCGATATTTTTGTATATCGATATTTAAACTTCGATATTTTTGTATATCGATATTTAAAAATCGATATTTTGTCTGTGTACCGTAAAAGAAGAGGTAGCATGTACCAGAACCCACAGTTTGCATCCTGCCCTAGTGTAGGGCAACGTCCAACCCTGGGAACGAGGAAGACAATCTCCCATCAGTCTTCCCCGGCACCACCTTGCAACTCAAACCTGGCCACTCATATTAGTGTCATGGAACTGGTTCGCTGTCAGTCACCAGCGCGACAGAGGAGATGGCTGCTTTGTACAAAAAAGCAGCAGCGGACCTTAAAGTGCCGCACCTAATACTCCAGTTCCAAAGTCAGTCAATGTTTAAGTATCTTTTTCTGTGCTGCCAACCCCGACACCAGCTGCTGTTTGGCGTCGCTGTGCTCTCCAGATCAGTTCAACAATTTTTTAATGTTCATGGGGGCGCACCAAATTAGTAGTCCAAAAGTAGTAAGTAGAAAAATGTTCTTTATTTATCTTTGTCCATTAAAAACACAAAACATCAATAGAGTATGCAACAAGTTCAGCCAACGCGTTTCACTCCCTACCCAGGAGTTTCTTCAGGGCACTGCAAATCTTTCAGGTGTATTATGTTCGGATACTTCCCCTATTTTCACGCTAGTTTTCTTTGTTGTTTTTCGGTCGTTTATTCACTCCTATGTAGTTCTATTCAATAGTCTTTAATTCATGCAGTTTCTGTCTTCCCTTATAGTTGTCACGTTTTCAAAGGCTTGATGGTTCTTGCCCTTAAGTCAGTTCAGGTGGTCCACTGTATGTCCATCCCTGGCCTTATTAATGCAAAGTTGTTGCAATACTGCAGTAGCAAACGTTCGGTTTCAGTGTCTCGGCTTGACTTAAGGGCAAGAACCATCAAGCCTTTGAAAACGTGACAACTATAAGGGAAGACAGAAACTGCATGAATTAAAGACTATTGAATAGAACTACATAGGAGTGAATAAACGACCGAAAAACAACAAAGAAAACTAGCGTGAAAATAGGGGAAGTATCCGAACATAATACACCTGAAAGATTTGCAGTGCCCTGAAGAAACTCCTGGGTAGGGAGTGAAACGCGTTGGCTGAACTTGTTGCATACTCTATTGATGTTTTGTGTTTTTAATGGACAAAGATAAATAAAGAACATTTTTCTACTTACTACTTTTGGACTACTAATTTGGTGCGCCCCCATGAACATTAAAAAATAGAGGAGATGGCTGCCTCTCTTTCCATGAGGCTCGCAGAAAGATCAGGCTTCCCCACCAGAGGCGACCTCCCCACTGTCTGCCATTCGTTGGATTTCCTGCTCTGTCGTCGCGGGGAATCGGTTGTACTCGCTGTAGGTGCATACTGCTCCAGGCCCAACGCCTCAAATGCCGCATCCAATGAGCGTAGCTGCAGGAGCTTCCCCTTAAATTTAAAGATGATGCGGAATGGACAACCCCAGGAGTAGGGTATGCCCTGCTCCCTCAGATACGAGGTGATTGGCCGGAGGGTGCAGCGCTTAATGAGGGTGGAGGCCGCTAGGTCCTGGTAGAGGGCGGGTTGATGCCCCCGGAACTGGATGGTGGTGAGGCCTCCCGCCTTATGCAGGATCTGCTCCTTTATCTGAAAATCATGTACACATACTAAGATGTCTGGTGGCGGAGCCTGCGCACTCCTTGGCAGGCCAACTCTTTGCACCCTGTCCAGTTGGAGGTCGAAGTCATCTCCCTCACCCAGAATCTGCCTGAACAGCGCTGTGACATATTCACGAAGACTCTCACCCTCACCCTTCCAAGGCACCGCCCGGATTCTGATGTTATTCCTTCTCGAGCAATTTTCCAAGTCTTCTGTATGCACCTGCAAGTCCAGATTTTGCTCCGTAAGTCGGATAACATCCTGTTGAAGTTGATGAAGCTCGTCAGCTGTGACCCCATCGTGTTCCTCTAGGGCAGAGGTCTTCAATCTGTGGGGCGCGACCCCCAGGAGGGGGCGTGGAGTCCTTGGAAGGGGGTCGCAGATTCTGTCAGAGCATGCAGTTCCTGGCGTTGGGCTGATTGAGGGTGCTCACGGCAGAGGCCGAGTTCACACCGAGGGGTGAAAAACATCAAAGCCTCATTAACAAGTAAAAGGTCTTTTAAAGACCTGTCAAGTACTCGGTGTTGCTGTGTGTGTGTACAATCCTGTCATCTACCACATACCAGGCTTACATGCCAGGAACTATCACAAGGAATCTGCTGCCCTTCGGGTCTGCAGGAAAGGTACATTAGGATTTTAAACACAATTGCTTCACAGAATAGCAGTTACTTTTCTGCATGATAGTATCAAGAGCAGAAAGGGTGTGACTAATGATTGATTATTTTGTGAAACAAAATCACAATTCACATGTGCTACCTATATTAGATATGCAGTAAAAGCACACATTGTAATTGTAGTCCTCATTTTGAAATTATATTAATGAAATAATTCACAATTTAGTCGCATCGGGCTTCGTTTCGTTCCGGAAAGGAAAGGTTGACAAATAGAAGTTTAGATTAATTAAAGATTGTTTCTCCATTTCTGCTGCTCCCAAAATGGAAAACACACCTCTCAGGAAATTGGAAATCATGGAAACTCATATTAGTTCATCTTTGGTCTATCGTAGCATGCGAACTCCCAGTGTTTAGGGTAGCTAATATTTGCAGTTAGTGGTAGTATGCGTTCGTCTAAAGCATCTTCTGGTGTCCTTTTAGGCAGCAAACGTTTTGAAGAAAAATAGGCTGACATATGGCTTATTCAGGACCATTCTGTTTTTCCTGCATTTCTTTTAAATGTATTCACGTCTTGAGGAAGATGATCACTGCTTTCGTTACAATTGTATACTGCTCATATAATAGGAATATTGTTATATGCTGCTTTTTATGAGCGGGCTTCACAGCGCAGCTGTCGCCAGACAAATGTGAGCATCTCTACAGAGGTTTTGGCTCCGCCCACATTTTGAGAGCCAGGAGTACAGTAGGTATTGGAATTCTTTCGCTTTTACAAGAGAGGCTCCCTGTAATGAGAATTCCTCGTTTACAGCTTTTCTTGCTTCTTTACTATCGATTGAGTAATGAATATGTTGTTGAAATAGATGGGTTTTAGATTTGTGAATCTCCAATTCTTCGTATTTTCTTTCCCAGACTTCTATTTTGCTGCTAATCACTTGTTTATACATCTATCTTGTTGTTATTTTATCTTGGACAGATCCTTTATGCAAGACCTCTAAAGGCTATTTTTTTCCGTGAGCCACAGTATAGGAGTTTGAAGATTGCCTTGTATATTTAATATTTGGAACTCTGGGCCTAAGAGCCTGTGATATCTAGTGCCTATACATTTCCTTTTTTTTTTTTTTTTTTTTACATTTAAATACTTTTTTATTCATCAAAAGGAGTAAAGGTTGGATGGTTGGATGAATGATGGATGGATGTGTGAAAAGATGGGTGGATGAATGATGGGTGAATGGATGGATGAAAGGGTGGATGGATGAAGGATGGATGTATGGATGGAAGGATGAAAGGGTGGATGGAGGAAGGATAGATGTATGGATGGAAGGATAATAGGGTGGACGGATGAAGGATGGATGAATAGATGAAAGGATGGATGGACGAAGGATGGATGTATGGATGGATAAACGGTTGCATGGATGAATGATGGGTGGATGGATGTGTGAAAAGGTGGGGGGATGAATGATGGTGTGGATGGATAGTCAAGTCAAGTCAAGTCAGTAAATTTGTATGGCGCGCTACATACCCAGACGGTCTCAAGGCGCTTCGAAAAAGGGAGGGGAATTATATGTCAAATATCCACGTTTTAAGTTGCTTTCTGAATGCTAGGTGGTTCTGAGTAAGGCGAAGATGAGTGGGAAGTGAGTTCCAGGTTTTAGCTGCCAGGTAGGAGATGGATCTACCTCCCATGGTGGTTTTGTTGATGCGAGGTACAGTGGCAAGGGCTTGGTTGGAGGATCGTAGCTGGCGGGAGGGGGTGTAGAAGGACAGTCGTGTGTTGAGGCATTCGGGTCCGATTTCGTAGAGTGCTTTGTGTGTGTGGGTTAGGAGCCGGAAAGTAATCCTCTTATTGACGGGGAGCCAGTGGAGGTTTTTCAGGTGGCCAGAGATGTGTTCTTTACGCGGTATGTCTAATATGAGCCTGGCTGAAGCGTTCTGGATGCGTTGGAGTTTTTTCTGGATTTTTGCGGTGGTACCGGCGTAGAGGGTGTTTCCGTAGTCCAGTCGGCTCGTGACCAGAGCGTGAGTGACTGTTTTTCTGGTTTCGGTGGGGATCCAGCGAAATGTTTTCTTGAGCATGCGAAGAATGTTGAAGCAAGATGAAGAAACGGCGTTGACTTGTCTGTTCATCGAGAGTGAGGAGTCCAGGATGACGCCCAGGTTGCGTGCGTGGTCCGTCGGGATAGGTGCTTTTCCAAGGGCCTCTGGCCACCAAGAGTCATCCCAGGCGGAGGGGGAGGTGCCTAGGATGAGGACTTCTGTTTTGTCTGAGTTCAGTTTCAGACGGCTGTGCTTCATCCATTCGGCTACTTCTTTCATTCCTTCATGCAGGTTGGTTTTGGCCGTGTTCAGGTCTTTGGTGAGTGATAGGATCAGTTGAGTGTCGTCGGCGTAGGAGATGATGTTGAGGTTGTGTTGGCGTGCGATGGCCGCGAGGGGGCTCATGTATACGTTGAACAGGGTGGGGCTGAGTGAGGACCCTTGGGGTACGCCGCAGATGACTTCAGTGGCCTCTGACTTGAATGGATGGATGAAAGGGTGGATGGGTGAAGGATGGATGTATGGATGGAAGGATGAAAGGGTGGATGGATGAAGGATGGATGTATGGATGGATAAAAGGTTGCATGGATGAATCATGGATGGATGTGTGAAAAGGTGGGGGGATGAATGATGGGTGGATGGGTGGATGGATGGATGAAAGGGTGGATGGATGGATGGATGGATGGATGAAAGGGTGGATGGATGAAGGATGGGTGTACGGATGGGAGGATGAAAGGGTGTATGGATGTATGGATGCATAAAAGGTTGCATGGATGAATCATGGATGGATGTGTGAAAAGGTGGGTGGATGGATGGGTAAAGGATGGATGTATGGATGGAAGGATGAAAGGGTGGATGGATGAAGGATGGATGTATGGCTGGAAGGATGAAAGGGTGGATGGATGGATGTGTGAAAGTGTGGGTGGATGAATAATGGATGGATGTGATGAGGTCTAACAGGCGCATTTATGGTTGTCAAAAGTTGATAATGAGGAGTACCAGTTTCTAGAAACGTTTGTCGAAAGGGGGTCCTTATGCCTAAAAAGGTTTTACAAGGGGGTCTCAGTGTCAAAAGGTTTGAAGACCTCTGCTCTAGGGTCACCACCCGCTCTCTGATAGAGTGGACATCCCGCCTCAGTTCGCGCAAGTCGGAGGAGAGCTGAGAGCGCACCTCCAGGATATCTTCTTTGATGACAGCAAAGAGCGTCAGCACGAACACCTTTGTAGCCAGCGCCTCCGCATCTCCCGGCTGTGCCGCATGGGACGCCGACGGCTGGGGGCTCTTACTCCCCAGTTTCGGCAGCGGGTCCTTGGGAACCTTATCTTTCTTACCCCTATTGGCGGCCATAATGGGGGCGCTCCGGGCCTGCCGCTCCAGCACAGACAAAGGACCAACAACCGTCTGCCGCCTCCTCTCTACCACCTCGCTCCTGGCCGCCCTGCGGACCGCGTCTCCAATTCACAACAATGCCGCTGTCAGGCGAGGGTTTCACAATGTCGCCACCGGTCACTAGGCTGCTACCAGGTGGGGGGCACCCATACACCACTCGTCGAGGCACCAGGCAACAGGAGGCCCCCCTCTGGGAATGCAATTAGGCCCTCGCCGTGTGCTTGCGGCCCCTTTCGCGCCTTGCCCGCTAGTCCTCGGGCTGAGCAATAGCACTCCACTCTCGACACCCTCAGGGCCCACGGGGAGGCGTCTCAGTTATTGTCTGGGGGTAGGCCCCCTCCAGGCTGAACCCGCCGGGGCCCACGCTCCTCCACAGTCTTCGGGCCCACGCCCGGGCCACCACTGTTGCCGGGGGGGGTGGGCGGGGGGGGCGGAATGCCCGCTAGGTTACACTAGCGGGCCGCTCCTCTGCTCCCCCCACTTCCCCAATGCTGTGACCATCCCTCAGGCCACTGGACCGGCCCTCGTTCAACTGGGGCCCTTGTCGAGACTGAGGGCTCCAAGAAGGGTCTCCTTACGAGCAGGGTTCTAGCGGGTGACACCCAGCACTGTTGTTGGCAGGCCCCCCTAGGCCACTGAGATTGTTAGGGTAAGTTCAGGCACCTCCCAGCACGGGCCCCAGACACAGTTCCAGGTGCTGTACTCTGGCGTCTAACCCCGGGGAAGAGGCGTAACTGTGGCCGTCTCAGTTAGCGGTCGTCCCCGGCAGCCCCCGCAGGTATCGCCACGTTGGAGGTGCAGCATGGGCCTTGCTTTAGGTGCCGTGGAAGACGGGTGAGTAAGGATCTCCTGTGGGCCCGCGGCGCCTCACGGCCGTCACTAGCTGCCAGGAGACCCAAGCACCGCAGGAGCGGTTACTGGGGGGGGCTGCGCTCGTCACTATCCAGCACCACAGGGGGGCCCGGGCCTCGCTCTGTCTGCCGAGCCGCGGACCAAACCTCAGCCCCAGGCCACAGCCCCACACCACCTCACCTCGTCAGGCCGCTGTTGCTGCTCAGGTTGCTCCACCGCGTATTGCATCGGGGGAGCACCCCGGTAGCAGCAGGTTCTCCGGCGGTCGATCTCAGCCCTGGGGCTGGCGCCCAGCACAACCCCGCGATCCCGTGGCTGCTGTGTCACCTCTCACGCGGTCGGCCCGCCGTCAGGCCCCGTCGCTGGTACAGGTTAATGGCCGTCTCCAATCACCCAAATAGTGGCACCGCTGGCTGCAGGACCACGTGTGGACCTCAGTGGGGACCCCACACAGCGCAGATGGGCTCAGGTAGGGTCGATAGACAAAGCTGTGTATGTGGCGGCGCCGGAGGGACTGGGATTCACGTCCTACTCCTTTCATTCATTTTTTTTAACAAGCTTTATTGAGTAAACTTGGCATTGTGACAATGTAAAAAACATCATAAAAAGGTCTTTTACTTTTTGATCCACTTTTTGATGCATGCAGAAACAGTACAGTGTATGAAACCAGTATAAAGTGGTACACATAATGTAGCTGGAGTTGAACTGTAATTTCCTGTACATGTAGATAACATTTTCCGAGTGCAACGCTGCAAAATATATGATCATCCATGTCATAAAGCATAAAGTTCCTCTAGAACTGAAGTAAACAATCCCAACTACACCCTCCCGCCCTAACCCTCCCATCCCATGCTCCTGGTCTATTGTATGGTAATGCCATCGATATCTAAGGGGGGTCTGAACTGTACGCACTGGGGGGGGGGGTCTATATGTCGCTAAAGTTACCAAGTGGGGGACAGAGGTTTAGGGGCTTCTAAACAAGTGGATGAGAAGCAGTCCATGAAATTATGTTGTCGGGGTACCTTGTAGGGGCAGGGGGTCAAGTAGTTCAAAACCGTGGAGCATAATATCCCAGTCCATTTAAATGGGTCTCTTCCGGAGTCCTTTCTCTTCCTCCCTCCTAAGGGCTACACTCTCAGCTTACCCCCACTGTATCATGTCATCGTGCCAGCTGGACAACGTTGGGCACCTGGGGGACTTCCATCTCATGGTAAGAGCTCTGACTCCTAGGACGAGGGCCAGATCTACAAATCTCAATTGTACCTTTAGTTTACTTGTGCATCTGCGAAGGCCAATGAGGCAGTCCAGAACATCATCAGCAATGGGAATGTGTGTGATCTCACTTAGATATCTACAGACACCATCCCAGTAGTCCCGGAGGCAGGCGCACAACCACAGTATGTGAAGGAAGTCAGCCTCGTCTCCCTTACAACAAGGGCAGCTATGGGGAGCCTCAGGGAACATACGGTGGATCCGTTGGGGTGTGAAATATGACCTGTGTAGAACCATGGTCTGTATAAATTTCAGCCTGGCGTTACAGGACACTCTCTTGGGGTGTTCAAGTAAATCCTTCCAGGCTTTGTCCGAAAGTTCAGTAGTGGAGTCCTCGGACCATTTTGTTCTAAGGGATACAAGTGTGGCCGCGGCATGTGTTCGAACACCCGTATATAAACATCTGACTAAGTGTCCCCCGTTCCCCATATAATGTAAGAAGTAGACCAGGGTATGCTGTGGAGGTTCAGAACGCAGCGGGCCCAGGTGTTTTTTAATGTAATGGGAGACGGCTGCATGCAATAGGTATAAATGTGAAAAGGATTCGAATTGATCTCCACTCATAACGTAAAGATGTAGGTTTTCCACTTGTCATTACATTTTATATGATTTAGTGTCCATGATGACTACAGGTCTTGCTCTTGTTGCGACCATTTTAGACTGTGCTACCCCTCTTTGGGTCTTGTAGCTACCCATCTTCGGGTCTTGTAGGCACTACATAAAACTGCAAATGAATAAACTTTCAGCTGCCTCCAGTCACATTTGGGTTTTATGAGGCACCAGTTAAAATCCTCAGGCCCTGATGTACAATATCTTTTTGTGCAGCACAGAGTTAAGAATGAATGGCGATAACCTAAGCAGAAACACATGAGGCCATTGCATGACAAGATAGAAGAACCCTAATTCACAGGGCAAAACATTTACAATAAGCAACATTTGCTTTAATCAAGCACAATGACATGTCAAAAAGGTATTATGGCCAGGTGGCCTGTGATAACCACATTGCCCAGAACCAGTTGCATACACTAGTCATAGCTGTGCCAGGGAGTGGAAGAGGTCTCTCAGCAATGTAGCTACTATTCCCAAGTGAAAGGATGAAGAAAGTACCCACACTGATGGTTCCAGTAAAATTGCAAGAACTCACCTGAACAACAGAGTAACAGGTACTTCAAATTTGAAGAAACAAACAAGCTGTGGAGCATACACTACAGGGAGCAGGATAGTGATAATTTTAACAAATATAGGGGCTGATTTAGAGCGAGGCAGAGAGGCTAGTCCAACGTGAAAGAGTACCTTCTCTGCCACACTCACAATCCGCCTGCCTGATTGAGAAATGGGCAGACCTCCAGTTACTCTGTCAGCATAAACCTTCCTCCAACTGCCCGAGGGAGTAGGGACTGTTGGAGGT
This sequence comes from Lissotriton vulgaris, assembly GCF_964263255.1. Taxonomy (NCBI): domain Eukaryota; kingdom Metazoa; phylum Chordata; class Amphibia; order Caudata; family Salamandridae; genus Lissotriton; species Lissotriton vulgaris. The sequence continues at coordinate 578,606 of NW_028248207.1, read as the reverse complement.
AAGCCATCTGACCGTTGCCCTGTTTAGATGTTTAGAATGGGCAGTCAGGTGGATTTTAATTACTGGTCATCACCATCAGATATATCCTGGTGGTGAAGGAAAGTAAAAAAAATAAATAAATAACACCCACACCATGGGAGAAAACTCCCATGGTGATGGAGCCATTAGTTTTATATTTTTCCAAAATAAACTCCTGCTTTGGATTTTTTTTTTTAATAATCAACTTTGGAAACATATGACAGCTGGCCATAGTGTTTGACAGAGCTGTCGTCACATTTTTCCTTCAGTGATAGGAACCGCCATGGAAGTAGTTTGTGCCAATGTGTAGAGATGTCTGCAGGGTCAACGGACATCCTTATATTAGGTACATTTAAGTAGAGGCAGAGTGACCGACATAAAATCATCTGCCACCTTGCCTGCCTTTACTCAGTCTCTCAAACCCTAACTCAGACCCATAGTCTGAGGATATCTGAGAGCACAAAGAGCTTCATGGACAGGAAGCAGGCAAGTGGTGCTGAGGGTACCTTCACACTTTGCATTCTAAAATACCTCCCATGAATGGTAATATGATACAGGTCAATTACCAAGGAAAACATGTAGAAAACGTACGAAAGGGAAGAGATCAGGATCATACCCAGGCAACATAAATTTCTGACAGTGGTAGAGATACATGTAGAGTTCATATGCTTTATTTAGGTGATGGAGGGACAGCCAGAATAGATCCATCTGCAGAAAGATATGGGGTCTCTCAGGTGCAACATAAGGTGAGTGTACAACCACCACCTGCCCTACTTGTTTCATATAGCCACTTTGAACCCTGGTCATTACAGACCGCGGTGGGCTGGAGGGAAACATTTACCATGGGATGTGCAGCAGCGGCCAGTCCCCTGCCAAAGTGGTAGGGGGGCAAGAGGAGCGAGTTGGAGGGAAGGGGGAGTTTGGTAGGGACAGAATTAAATAAATAAATAAACTTGCCTGATTGCCGCCGCCTCCGCCGTCCGCTCCATCGCGCTCTTCCTGCTTCTGGGACAGGCTCCCAGACTGCACTGTGGCCAATCATGTTGCTGCCTCAAAGAAGCATCAAGATTGGCCTGAGCGCTGGGAGGTTGCGCTCCCAGGCAGACTTAAAGCCTGTGCCTGCTTTCTCAAGCCCCAGCACCGTAGCTGGAGCTGGAGAAAGCTTCACTGTGCATGAGGGTTTGGCTGGCCTGAGACAGCCGACCAAACCCTGAAGCACAGTGAAGGCACTGCTCACCACAGTGTCATCCCCATAGACCCGCCCCAAGACTCGTCAGAGTCCTGGGGGCGGGTCCAGGGGGATTAAAATAAAACGATAATAAAACTGGGTTAAAACCCGTTTTATTATTGTTTTTTATGAAGGTGGTGGCAGGGGGGTGGTGCTCCTCCGCCCTAATGGACTGGCCCCCACTAGGGTGCCCTCCTGTACTACTGTATGGGTGGGACATTCAATAGAACCTAAGTAGGACATGGCATGCACTAGAGTTACACTGGGTTTGGTGTCCTTCATAAGCCCTTCCCTCCCTTTCTGAATGCCACAAAAATAGACATTTTCATTCACTATGCACATCACAAATCGTTAGTGAGATATGCTTGGCGTATTAACTGTTCAATTAAAATTCTTACCAGAGGCCAGAACTCTTCAACTCCTTGTAGTATGTGAGTGAGTGCATTATAAAACATACTGAAAAGTAGGCAAAATGATATCAATGAACAAGTTTTAATTTTAGGCCCACAGTTCCACTCTTGTTAGAGTACGCTGTTATTAGAACTGTACACCATGCACAATAGATGTCATGCAGCCAAGTGTTAATGTCATTATGTGTTGTCAATACCAGCACAGTATCAGACTGTTTTGCCAGTGCACCCACAGTCTGAGTAAGCCTAATGACATTCACACACTTGTTACTTTTTCCATTTCCAATTTCCTAAGCAGACACTTCTGTCTATAGTTTCACACAGCCAAATACACTCAATTTCTGGGGAATTAGGAGACATACATGTTCAGATTGCACTGGTTCAAGGTACCGTTTCACTCTCATTCATGGGCTTTTAGATTGAAAATGATTGCATTTTTTTTAACCATTTTTATTTATTGCAAGAGAAAAAATATTTACAATATTGAAATCACATTAATTATACATACATATATAAATAACTATACATATAATAGTCATTGTATATATAAAAGAAAAGAAAAGAGGAGAAGAGTAAAAGGAAATAGTAGATTACAGAGAGTACAAACAACAACAAAAAAGGAGAACAAGCGTGCCGATGTCGCAATAAGATCATACATTTAGTTAATAAATGATCCCCATATTTTTTCCCTTCGTTCTAATGCTTTTGGGCCTCTTAGTTTAGCCAATGAGAGCTCCATGGTGTAGATTTCATGAATTAAATACCACCAGTCCATAACAGTTGGGGGTTCTTTTGATATCCAGGTTCGCGCAATGGCCAGTCTCGCACAAGCAAAAATGATTGTTATTAAATCTTTAAAGTTACTAATGGTATCTTGTATATCGAGCAAAACTAGATGGGCGGATAGGACCGGGAAAGTTATTTGTTTTTTATTAAGAACGTCAGTTATTCCTGCCCAAAAAGGTGAGAGTTTCGGGCACTGGTAAAGCATATGTTCAATGGCAGCGGCTTCTTGATTGCATTTTGAACATTTAGTACGTTCATTGGGAGTATTGCCAAAAGTCCAGCCAGAAATTCTTTGTTGTGTATAGTATAGTTGGGAGATTGTCCTATAGAATTGTAGCCTTAAATTTGAGGAGTGGACCACTCGGTTTATTTGCTTGAGTGAACTCGTAATCTGGTTGGAGTTAATATTAATTCCCAGCCTGTTAGTCCATTTGTCCGCCATTTTCCCACAATCACCAACGTGGCCTTTATTCAGAAGAGTGTAACTTTTACTAATAAGAGATTTATTAAGATTCGAGTAAATACATTGTAAGATGTCTGATTGCTCAACACTCTCAATTTTGTTTTTATTAATCAAAAAATCCTGTATCTGCATATATTTAAAATACATAGTATCTTTAATTTTATATAATATTTTTAATGTATTAAAGCTTAGAAGACCTTCTGGGCCATAAAGATCTCCTAAAGAGTTAATACCATAATCTGGCCATTGAGCACAAGCACCATCGGAGAAGATGTTTGGCAACCCCGGATTCCCCCATATCGGTAGTTCAGCATTGAAAAAGGATATTTTATCAGTATCTATAATTTGATCCCAGATTCTTTTGATGGGTCTTAAATTTGACTCTCTTGTAGTAATTTGGGTCATGTACCCGAAATAAAAACTGGCTGCTTTGTGGCCCTAGCATGAATTGATGATAAAATAGGGGGGTTTCTTTAGACAAGAGGCTACATATACGTGAAATAAAAGAAGCAAAAAAGTAAATTTTTAACTCTGGGAAATTTAATCCTCCTTTTTCAATGGATAGTTTCAGTGCCATCATTGACCTGCGGGCTTTTTTATATCCCCATATATAGTTGCTACAGATGCTTTCTATCCTCTTAATATAGGATTTGTTCAGTTGTAACGGGATAGATCTAAACAAGTAGAGTATTTTCGGTACTATTTTCATTTTAATTGTATTGATGCGTTCGATCAAGCTGAGTGGTATTTTATGCCAGTTTTTAAGAGTGGATGTAATATCTTTAAGTAGGGGCTCATAGTTTAGTGAAATAATTTTATCGATGTTGGAGGTAAGTTTCACCCCTAGATAGGTGGCGTCGGGGCCTAAGCCTATTATCGGTTGTAATGGTTGATAATTCGCTATCACTTGGGTTTTGTTGACGTTTAACCGATAGCCCGAGATATCGCCAAAGTCCCTAGCTTCCTTGATTATGTTAGGTATAGCTTGTACCAAATCGGTGGTAAAAATGGCAATGTCATCAGCGAAAGCGGTGATTTTTAAGCTCTTGCCTTCATGTTCTATTGGGATAATGAGGTCTTGAGTTGTAAGAGCATTTAAGAATGGTTCTAAGGCTAAGGCAAATAGCAGGGGTGAAAGAGGACACCCCTGTCTAGTACCCCTTTTTATTAAGAAACTATCTGAGTTGTTTCCCAAATAGCTTGCTATAGCTGTTGGTGTTTCGTATAGGGATTGAATCCATCTCAAATATTGTCCCTGTATACAGAATGATCTTAATGTTGCCCAGAGGTACTCCCATCCCACTCGGTCAAATGCTTTCTCCGCGTCTAGCATGACCATTCCGAGTGGGGTAAGAGTAGCCGCCGCAACGTCGAAAGCAGTAACTGCAGTATTAACATGAGCAGTGGTGTCTCTCCCCACCACGAATCCATGTTGCTGGCAATTTACCAGTTCGGGCATTATAGGGGCTAACCGATTGGAAAGTATTTTGGCGAAGATTTTTGCGTCAGTGTTAATTAGTGAAATTGGTCGATATGATCCCTGCTCTTCCGGTGGTTTGTTCTTTTTCAAGAAAAAAATAATTTTTGCAGTGCGCCATGAGATAGGGGCGCTGCCTGTTTCACCTATAGAGTCTATCACCTGATGGAATAAAGGGAGTAGTTCTTGTTCACATATCTTGTAAATCTCCATAGGCAGACTGTCTTCACCTGCGGCCTTGCCTAAGGGGAGTGAATGTATAGCCTTTTTTATTTCTTCCGTTGTAATTTTAGTGTCAAGTAGTCTATTTTTTTCCGAGTCCACATTCTTTCAGGTCTGTGTATTTCTAAATAGGATTCTATTGTTTCTAACGTAGGTACATTCTCTGGAGTGTATAGGTGACAATAGTATTTGGCGAATTGATCCAAGATCTGTTCTGTTTTTTTATAGATTTTAGAATCTAATCCTTTTATTGTTTTTATGGTGGTTTTAGCCTTTTTATCGGCTACTTTATAAGCCAGAATTTTCCCAATCCTATCTCCCCCTTCATATTGTGTCAGCTTGTACTTATGAATTTTGGAGCTATATTTTAGATTGAAAATGATTGAAAAGATCAAATTAGGTGGTAAGCATGAGCGAATTTTGCGGATCTCGCGTTCGCGAATTTTGCGGATTTGCGGATTCGCAATCCGCAAAATCCGCGAATTCCCGCGAATTTGCGGATTTTTTTTTTTTTTGTGTTCGCCCGTGTTTCTGCCAGTTCGCGAGGGTTTTGTACACTTTCGCAAATTGCGAACTTACCTGTCGGGTCGCAAGTTTCGCGAACTCTTTGTTTCTACGTGTCCAGCCTGTTTGGGACACTCTTCTTCATCACTGCCACTCTCTGTCACCACTGCCACTCTCTGACTACTCATGCCACCCTCTGGCCCACCCATGCCACCCTCTGTTTCATCACCACACCCTCTGGTTGTCCAGTGTACATTATTTTCGGCAAAGCAAAGCACACCTTCCCTGCCTCAAGTGACCTGAATTAATTTGGGGCTGATTCATGTGTCACAGAATATTTTTTTAGCTGGCACCTGCTTCCTTAGTGCGCCCTGATTAGTGATCTTTTGCACTTGCTAAGTGCTTTCATTGTTGCAAAATTAGTTACAACACCTGCCCTGCCCCAACTGACAATAATGAATTAGGGGCTGATTAATGGATTTTAACTTCCAGCCTGGCTCCTGCTTGTCTCCCTTAGCTGTAATTCAGGACCTTTGTGGCATATGTGTAACTATTCTGAGGTTCAGAGCAGGGTCACATACTAGTTTCAACTGGCAACTGAACTCTGGAGGGGCCCCTCAGGAAGCACTCCAGGAAATGGCTACTAATGATGAGCCTGAACTTTTGAACCTGGTAAGTAGTTACTTTCAGTTTTGCTAAGATCGTATTTCTGCAATTTTGCACTTATTCGCGGGGCGCGAACTCACGCGAACAGTGCGAGCAGTGCGAGCAAAATCCGCTGCTCGCGGATTTGCGGATTTTGCGGGAAATTCGCAAATCTCGCGGATTGCGGATTTCCCGAAAATCCGCAAAATCCGCGAGCGGAACGGATTTTCCGCCCACGCCTATTAGGTGGTATTACCACTTTCCTTTATACCCGGTCATCTGTGTATTGGATTCTATATTCTGTTCACTTGCGGCTGATGCTTACCTTGCTGGGTGATGCTGGTGCATGTGCCCTGTAATAAAGATATAGTTGACTTTAACCACATATATGCTTTTTTACCACATTTTGGCAACAAGCTTTCTGAGCCCAATGCTGACTTTACATGAAGTTCTGGGTACACCAGAAACAATTTACTGAAGTGTAGAGATTTTCATGGCATTAACTGCTTTCATGAAGTCATATATGAGGGGCTTTGAGGCACCAAAGATGTGGTGAGGCGCTGATACTTCTTTTTCTCTTTAAAAAAAGAGGATCTTATCCATTTCAGTGTCCAAAAAGGTTGAAGGTAGTTGTAGGACCCGCACCCTGCTACACCCAGGTCTTCAAAATATCTGCCTCCAACGGTAAAGGGTGATTGGAGTACAGGCGCAGGTTGTGGACAATATGACCAAGGGATCTTGCTTTGAAAAAGAAATTGGTCCTATCATTGCACCATTTTCAGATGAGCACGTGAAGCATATGTTTTTTGCAAGGTCTCCTCATGCACTCTGGCTCGCACGTATAGATGTGAGAATGTGGCTATTGGTTTCCGCAAAGAGCTGGGGAAGAGCAAAGGTTTCTGTCATTATGTATTATTCTCTAACAGGTGGCATCACCCATTAAACATAAACTTAGGAGTGTTACCAAACATAAACTTAGGAGTGTTACCATGAGTGTAAGAAACGAGATTTCCGAGATGCTAAAGTAAATGTCTGACTCAGGTGTGAACAAACCTCCTAACTCTTCTGAGCAGATTCCTCTGATTATTTTGGTTAATAAAACGGGAGTTTTTTGTTAGATGTTATCTCCTTTGTGGTTTAAACCGCACAATTGCTCTTAGCCTGCCTCAGTACTGTCTCCAAGCTGCCTTTGTCCTTTTAAATATATACCCTCCAAAACTGACCACTGTACTCGAGGTATGATCAACAGAATGGGGCACACTATTCCTGAAGAGGCCTTCAAAACTGGACATGATATTCCAGTTGTGACTTTCAGAACTACAAGCAATGCTGCAGAGGAGAGTTCTAGTATTAAATATAATACTCCAGCCTAGAGAAGAGCAAATTATACTACAGACGTTTGGACTTGAACATCATTCTTCAGATGTCACAAGAAAGGGATACAGGGTTCCATATGCAGTTTCTAGGACTACATAAAACCACCCAGAGTATGCTTGGTGTACTGGATTCATTACTTCAGATGAGGTCCCCTTCAGAAGTGGACCCTAAATAATGCTAATAAGTGCCACATACAAATCATACTACTCAATTATCACACATATGATACATTCCTACAGAATTATGGAGGGCCCCTTGTGCTTCGCATTTAATAGAAACTTAAGAACTGCCATCCAATAGCTAAATTACCCCTCGGAATTGCCATCTACTCTGCCTCAACTTACCACAACCTAGTCTTAACTTTCATGTACTTACTTTTCTTCTTCATGGTAAACCATGTGGTTAAAAATAAATACCCAGATTAACTTGGTAACCCAATATGGCAGCACAATTCCCTATCTAGAAATGCATGTCTTCTGAGTTAAGTTCTAATATTTTATCCCTAACTACATCTCTCTACTTATTGTTCTCCCATATTGTTCTCCATCTCAAAATATAGTCTCCTTTTTGATTTAGTAAAATATGTGCATTGAGTATTGATTCACTCCTCTTAATGCCAATTTTTATTTTACAAATTAAATCCACTCTGATCAATCTTACAAAACATATCTCACAATATGAATGTGTAAAATATGTATATATTATAACATATTTGTATTTTCTAGTGATGCGTTTTTCATAGATTTTGTTGTTTCTACTAGTGTACAGTGCTCTAACCTGGATGTGTTACAGTCCTTGCTACAGAAATCCTCAAATGCATAAATAACTATAACCTAACAAACCAACGCTGTAATATTTAATCTCTTAGAAAGCGTTCAGTCACTTTTAAAACAGCAAAGGTCCTAGAGAAAAATAATGATCATGTCTGTAATGATGCTGTGACCTCCCAATGAAGACAGGACACGTTGTAGGTGGATTACGCTGTTTATTTTAATTAATATGCCCAGAGAACGCCGAGCCGACGATCTGCCAAGCTCCGGCACTCGCGCCTTCTCAGTGCGAATGCGCGTGCATCTGCAAGATGGCCGCAGGCACGTCGCGTTGTCACGCGACGTGCATAAACTGGAACGCTAACTCTACATATCTCCCATTTTTCCAAACAATGGAATAACATAAACTTACAGTCCGCTGCTCATATCAAAGTCTTGAAATCTGGATGGCGTCACCACTGCTCTCCCTCTGCGGGTCTGCCTTACCGGGGTAGCCGTGGCTTCTCTCTCGTGAGTCTCTGCGCCACCTCCCCTATTGTTCAGTGCGGGTGGGCCCTCCATTGATCTCCTTGTATTCACCTCCTTCTCCGTTCCAGGGCTACCTCTGTTGCTTTGCTCCTCGTCGACTTCTCCTCTTCCCATTTCCACCTCCAAATCGCATTGTTCATTTCCTGCATCGAGCTCCCCTGCTCTTTCCGGTCCCTGCTCACCATGGCTCAATTGTAGCACTTTATTGCACCTCGCCATGCGGTCCTGAAACCATACGTTCCCGTCACTCAATAAGGCAGCTCTGTCATACAACTCCTTGACTTGCAGGGGTTTACTGTATTTGCTTTCCCCCTTCCTTTGCATTATCGCCAACTTAACTCGCACCCATTCACCTTCTTCTAATCCAGTGTCTTTCACATTCCTTCGCATGTTGTAGTGTTTAGCGTAGACAGCCTGTGCTTTCTCCAAGTTCGCCTGAACCACTGCGGGGGACCATTTGCTTGTTATCGTTTTCTCCTTCCACACTCGGTTGTTCTTCGTGAAGGGGTCCCGACCCCTCAAGATTATGAAGGGGCTATATCCTGTTCCTGTGGGGGTGATTCTGTACGCCCATATCATGTGCCATATTTCTTTCTCCCAGTCCTTGTTGTTTGTTATCGCGGCTTGCACGGACCCCATCACCACCCGGTTGAAGCGTTCTACTAGTCCATTTCCTGCCGGGTGATAAATTGAGGTGTGCTTGGAGAGGATGCCATTTCTCTCCATGAATTTGGTCCATTTGTCTGAGGTAAACTGAGGGCCATTGTCGCTCAGGATGGATTTGGGTATGCCCTCTTTCACAAACGTGTCGCTCAAGAACTTTAGGATTGTCTCTGTGGCCATTATTTCTTCCACCTTCACTTCAGGCCATTTCGAGTACCTGTCAATGAGAACGCACACATACTTTTGGGTTCCTTGTCCGTCCAAGATCGGGCCCAAGATGTCGATGGATAATTCTTCCCAAGGGTTCTTTGGGGGGTCAAATCTTCCCAGCGCCGGTCGTAGTGGCTCGAGCGTTTTATCCACTCCTTGGCACTGTATGCATTCCCTGACATACTGTTCAGCTTGCAGGTCCATGCCTGGCCACCAGTATCCTTGCTTAGTCCGCAATTTCGTCTTTCCTATCCCCAAATGACCTTCATGGAGTATCGCCAATAGTTTTGGAACTATGCCCGCTGGGGGAATGACCGTGTCTCCCCTGTAAACGAACACTCCTTGATCGTCCATTGACAACTCTTCTCTGACTTCGTAGTACTCCCTTAGGTTCTCACTGAGGTGTTTCTTTTCTGGCCAGCCATTTACTATGCATTCCTTCACCTTCTGCATGGCCTGATCTTCTCTGTAGGCTTCATTCCACTCCTGGTTGCTGATGACCTTTTCCTGGTCATCCGTCAGGGCTACCATCTCTTCCCCGCCTGTTTGGTCCTCTTCTCCAGGTTCCATGGCTGCTGCCCTACTTAAATAGTCTGCCACTTTGTTCCGACTGCCCGGAATGTATTCAACATCATATCTAAATTCCAGCAGCTTCAACATCATTTTCGAAATCCTGGGGGTGGCACTGGCGTGCCCGCTGGAGGTTAGTACCTTCACCAATGGTTTATGATCCGTCTTCAGCTGAAACTGTGTGCCCCACAGAAATTATCGGAACCTTGTCATTGCCCACACTACGGCCAACATCTCTTTTTCAATGACACTGAACTTTCTTTCCGTGTCGCTCAGTGTGCGAGATGCAAAACTCAGTGTCTCCACCACTCCTTGTCCTCGGTCCTGCATTAACACGGCGCCCAATCCTTTGTCACTGGCGTCTGTTGTAAGCACGGTCTTTCCTTGGGGATCGTATCCTTGCAGGGGTATAGCTCCCACAAAGTCTTTCTTTATGCTTTCGAACTCCCCTTGTGCTTCCTCCGTCCAGCAGAACACTGACTTCTCTCTTGTTAGCTGTCTCATGTGGTGCGTCTTTGTTGTGAAATGCTGCACGAATTTGCTATAATATTCTGCCATTCCTAAAAAGGACCTGACATCTTCTTTGCTGGCTGGTGGTGGTGCATCGCAAATCACCTTTACATTCTCGGTCTTGGGTGTAATTCCTCGCACTCCAATTTCATGCCCTAGGTAGGTCACTAATTCCATACCCAGGCGGCACTTTTCCCACTCTGCCGTTAAGCCTTTTCCTTCCAGCACTCTCAGTACTTTGGTCAAATTTGCATCATGGTCCAACCTGTCTCGCCCCATCACTAGGATGTCATCCTGAAAGTACTGGATGCCGTCCATATTCTTGAATAGTTGGTGCATCAATTTCTGAAACACCGCAGCCGCCGATGCCAGTCCGAACGGCATGCGACGGAACTGATAGCACCTGAAGGGGGTAATGAATGACGTCAACCTCCTGCTCTCCGGGTGCAATGCGATCTGATGATAAGCTGAGGTTAAATCAATGGTAGAGTACCACTTAATTCCTCTTGTTTTGGCCAACATCTCTTCGATCCTTGGTAGGGGGAACTTCTCCACCACAATGTTTTTATTCAGATCGCGCAGGTCCACGCATAGCCTGACCTTTCCGCTGGGTTTCATGGCCACTACCAATGGTGCCAACCATTCAGCGCACGTGATCGGTTCGATGATGCCTCTTCTCTCCAACTCTTGCAGTTCTTCCTGCACCGCCTCTCTCACCGCTAGAGGTACATTTCTCACTTTGTGAGATACTGGTACTGCCCCTGCCTTGAGTACGATTTTGTGTGCAAACTTCTCGAGTCTCCCCACCGTGCCTCCAAATACCTTGGGGTACTCTCTCTTCCACTTGTCCAAGTCTGGCCAGCCATCAGGTTCAGTGAGTAGTATCTGGACTTTACCTCCCGGGTCTAGTTTGATGCCCAGATCTCCCTGGTCCAACCATCCCAGCACCGATGGTCCTTTTTCAGATATGTACAGTTTGCAGCTGGCGCTTCGCCCTCTGAATTTGAACTTTAATGGCCTGAACCCTACCATGGGTATGCGATCTCCGTTGTACGTGACTGGCCTTATGTCCAGCCGCTCAAGTTCTGGGCCCAAATGTGGTTTAAAGGTTTCATTCCACACCGCCCTCTTGACTATTGTATAGGGCGATCCTGTGTCTGCCACTATACTAATTGGCACTCCGCCGATCGTCATGTCCAGCACCGGCTTGGTCGATCTTTTATTATCGATGCTTAACACTTGATCGTAGATGCAGAGTATGGTGTCATCCTCTTCCTGGTTATTCTCCTCCGGGTCCTCTTGTCCTTGGTCAATGTATTTAACCATACTCCTGGCTGACTTCCTGCGGCACACTTTCTCGTAGTGCCCTACGATCCCACAGTACATGCATTTGGCGCGAAACGCCGGACACTTCCTGTCGTAGGCTTCGTGTGCCCAACTTCCGCATTGATAGCAGGCCTTCTTATTGTTCCCCATCTGTTTCCCTGGTGGTCCTGGATTCCCTTGCCACCTGTTCGGTCCCTTCGGTATGGGCCCTTTGCCTCTGCTGTCCTTTCGGGGCTCATCTTCTTCTATCCTGTTCACCATTGGACTGGCCAATGTCTCTCTCTTTGCCGCTTCCGCGCATCGTCGCGCCAATTCCGCTTTCCTGACTATTACCATTACTTCCTTCAGCGTGGCGTCCCTGCTGGCCCACCAGCGACGGCTCGTGGAGGGAGTTACGGTGGGACAGGAGGGTGGGGAGGGGGAGGGGCAGGGTGGAGGTTGCTAAAAACCGGCATATGGATAATTGCAGGTAAGTAAACAATTTAATTAATAAAACGAATTTCGTAGTGCGCCTTGCATCGCAAAATGCAATGCAGTGCGAGCTACGAAATTCGTTTTATTAATTAAATTGTTTACTTACCTGCAATTATCCATATGCCGGTTTTTAGCAACCTCCACCCTGCCCCTCCCCCTCCCCACCCTCCTGCCCCACCGTAACTCCCTCCACGAGCCGTCGCTGTGGCCCACAGCTTGTCTTGCACAGCTGTACTCGTGGTGTGCATTACGATTTGATCCTTAATGAATTCGTCCTGGAATGTGTCGTATCTGCATGTGGACGCCAACTTCCTCAGTGCCGCCACGTACTCTTCCACTGACTCCCCCGGTTGTTGCTTCCTTGGTTGGAAGTTGTATCTATCAATTGAGACACAAACCCCGGGTCTGTAGTGTTCATTCAATTCTTCGATTGCGTGGGCATACACGTCGTCATCTGTACTCCCTCGTTGTTTGTGCACTAGGTTTTTGAAAATCCTGAGCCCCTCCGGGCCTAGATTATGCAGCAGTATCCGCTTCTTCCTCCTACTGGTAAATTTTTCCTCGTTTTCATCCTCAAGTACTTCAATGAAGTTGTCAATGTAGTCTCTCCAATCTTCCCACCTCATGAGGGGTTCCCCTGGCTTGGGTAGGAATTGTACGGGGGCCGTCGCAGACGATGCCTGTGCGCACATATTTTCGCGCCTTCCCGGGGGTTGGGGTCCAACTGTGGCTCCTGGGGCTGCCCGGTGCGCCGTTTTCCTCTTGTTTCTCGGTTTGCAGCTGGGGGCCTTCTGTCTCTGCCCCTTCGCTCTTCCCTGAGGTCGCCAGTGCTCCTACACGTGGTTGTGCCGTGCTGTGGGGTGCCTTTAGCAGTCTACACCTCTGTGTGCCCTTTCACTTCTTCCCCGGTGCTCAGTGTGGCTCTTCCGTGGGGCTATGGGCTCTGCCGCACTCTCTGCTGTCCCTCCGCCGCTATGCAGTTGTAATCCTACTTACAGGCTGTGCAATTGTTAGTTGTGGCTCCTGCCTTGGTTAGAGGCTTCTAGCTTGTTCCCAAAATTTGTCCGTTTTTTTTTTTCCTTTTGGTTGTTTGTCTTTATCCCGACCTCGTCGCCATTGTAATGAGGCTGTGACCTCCCAATGAAGACAGGACACGTTGTAGGTGGATTATGCTGTTTATTTTAATTAATATGCCCAGAGAGCGCCGAGCCGGTGATCTGCCAAGCTCCGGCACTCGCGCCTTCTCAGTGCGGATGCGCGCGCATCCGCAAGATGGCCGCAGGCACGACGCGTCATCACGCAACGTGCATAAACTGGAACGCTAACTCTACAATGTCCATTTGGGGTTCGTTAGGAGGAAGTTTGAGTGCACTATCCAGAGGAAATGTTTGATGGAATATGGATATTAGTATCACGATTGAATCAGTGGTGTAAGAAGCAAAAGCAAGTAATATTAATCATGATGTAAGGAAGATATCCCTATAATACAGTAAACCGGAGATGACATTAATAGCTAAGAATTTACAGTTTTAAAAATAAATCAACTCAAAACTAAAAGAAGTTATGATAAAAATATAAATAAATCTATATTGAACACTGTGTTAGTAAAAATCGTCATTCACATATTAGTCATGATGTTATAAGAATATTCTGAGGGCCCAATTACAAATCTGGTGGTATGAGGACCACCAGACTCATGGTGGCGCGGCTGGGGCGGCTCAGCCACTGCCGTACCGTCAGTCCGACCGCCCCATTGTGACTAGGGTGGTCGGACCACCATGGGATCGCCGTCACTGCCAGGGAACCGCCATTACCTGGAGGTAGCGCTGCGGTCCTGAGGCTGCAATATGCATGGCAGGACCGATGTGGTCCAGCCAAGCATACTACAAATTTTCTCTCTGCCGCCATGAAAACTGTGGGAGGAGTATCCCCTACGTAGAGTTTTGAAAGAACTTTCGGAGGGTGAACTTCTTGGCAAAAAAGGAAAAATTCAACCTTTTGTTTTAAAACCCCTCACTCACCAACCTAGTGGTGACTTGCTTCATCATCGGGGTCCACCCTGGTGACCTAGCGTCACCAGGATGTGCTTCGACACCTGTGTTACAGTGGAGCGGGTTGTGACTGTAAGTGCAAAAAAATGTGTTAAAAATTGTCCTGGTTTAACTTAAAACTTAATTTTATTTTAAAGTAACAGAACAATGTTAAAAAATCGGTGGCGAGATACTGGTAGGTGAGTTACGACCAATGTATCTCTATATGTGTTTGTGTATCTTGGTCAACATGTTTCTACCAATAGGGCAACTGCCCGGTATTCTTCAGGACCAAAAAACAGGTGGACGGGAGGTGTGGGCCCCCTAAAAGGCGCACCCTACCCTGATCCCCTGTATACCTACTGGAAGAATAGCCAGTGGTTGGTGAGCTCAATCAAGATAGTGAGAGCCGTCAGAAAAGGTTAAAAAGAAAAAGAGACCTGTGGAAAAAGTAAAAATAAACTGTTTTCAGTTAAGTTCTTAATTACTCTCCTGTTACGTCGTGAAGTGTCTCTGTGCTGTGACTTTTCATGCCAAAGGGAAATGCCCTCCGAGTGCTAAAGTATCGTGTTCAATACGTGTAGCTGGAAAGGGGGGTATTATCGGGACACACACACTTATCAATAGGTGCGTGTGTTTTTTCATGCAATATTATTTATCGCCTTCATATCTGCTTACAAGCATGCGTTTCTTTTCGAATACATGCATCCGTGTTTCATCATTCATGTCATCCATCTAATATCCATATTTGTGCGCAGTGAATATCATTGTACACCTCAGATAATTGTGGGTGATTAAGGCGCTTTATCGTATGTGCGTTAGCATTCGGTGGCGCCAATTGACAGACTGTAACATACAGGACATACACACATATAACATATAGGAGTACACACAAATTCCATGATTCGAAGTGGGGGCTTACTTGTTTCTAGCCTCTAAAGTGCTTCAACGGGCAGGGGGTAGGATCTTCAAACCGACATAACATAATCTGAAATGGCGCGAAAATTTTTTCTGGTGAGTAATACACATTTCTAGCGCGCACCGAGCGTTATGCCCGGCAGGCATCAATGCGTTCTCCGGTTTTGGGCTCCGGCTCTCTGGGTGGGAAAAGGGGCTTTTACTTACAGTTTGTGGAAGAAGGTAATGGCCATTAACCTACTGCTATCCTCCTCTGCTCGGCTAGTGTTGCCGTGTGGGAGTTCTATCATTAAATGTTGTTTTCCTTCCGGAATGGGCGTGGTTCCGTCCGCCGGAGGGGGAGGAGTTACTAGGCAGATTCGGAACGTAGTGACGGTTGCAACGTGTATGTTGTAAACAAACAGCGTGCCATGACTTATCGGCATTTTTGTAAAACAAAGTAGATTTACAAACGCCGGCTGGTGGTTTAACATCAGCATGTTGTTAAAGATTGTGGTAGGGGTGTGGGTGACAGAGGGAGTTTATCTTTGCCTGTCATGACAGGAGTAGCTTCCCGGTAGGTAGAAGCGGTAACGCACAAGGTTGTTTTGCACATTAAGAAGAGGATGTTATTTTGGGAACACACAATGCTAGTGGAGGATGATCTGTGTTATCAACGTAAATCAAATGCAGGCAATCCAAGGTAGGATCATGAGACAGGGGGATGGGTCGTGGTACACTGACCCAAAATATGGCAGATCATTTAAGTACATTAGCCCATGGGATATTATCATTGAGCCCTATCTTATGCGTGGAAAGTCTGTAAATCCACCTTTGTTCTTTCTCATAAAGGCGTGACTGTATGTTGGGGCCTGATTGAATTTGTTCAATCACAGTCCACCTCATATCATTGGGGGTGTGATGCATGGTAAGAAAATGATCTGTGAGTCTTGTGTTATTTTTCTTGCACCTGATTGTGCTGCGGTGTTCCGATATACGTTGCTTTACTTTGCGGGTGGTCATTCCAATATATGGTTTTTCACAGGAGCATTTGATCAAGTAAACAACGTTCTGACTGTTACAGTTCGTGTGTGATCTCTGTTCCCAAGTTTTCCCTTCCTCAAGGTTCAATGTTTTTGTGTTGGTAGTCAAATGGCAGACACTGCAATCCCCACATCTTGAATGTCCCGTTACTGGAGGGAGACCCCATATTTCCGTGATGGTTGGGTTGGAAGTGGTCAAGGTCTGCTTAGGTCTAGTGTTCACCAGAGTGTCTTTCAGACTGCGTGCCTTTTTATAGGAGAACAGAGGTTTTTCCCATTTGTAGTTGCCCGTGTGGAGTATGGACCAGTGTTTCTTTATGCTCTTGCTTACCTGGTTGGACATCGCATTATACGTCGTGACGCATGTTAGTGGAATGTCTCCATCGTTTTTAGTTGTGTCTTCCAGTAGGGCTTGTCGGGGTGGTTCCGTGCTCTCTTCTGGCATTTGTTTGTTATTTTTTGAGGGTAGCCACGGGAGGATAGTTTTTCCGTTAGGTCTTCCGCCTGGCTTTTGTAATCGGTCAATTTGCTGCAGTTTCTTCTGAGGCGGAGATACTGTCCATAGGGTAGGTTTTCCCTTAGGGGACGGGGGTGGAAGCTGTTGTATCTTAGTAAGTTGTTTTTTGCCGTAGGTTTGAAATGTGTCTTTGTTATCAGATTGTCATTTTCTCTTTGTATTTCAATATCCAAGAAGACCATCTTGTCCCTGTCTATGCAGTGAGTGAACCGTAGATTTTGATCACGGGTGTTCAGCCAAGTTATGAATTCCATTAAGGTCTCTTGTGTACCTTGCCATATGGAAAAGACGTCATCTATGTATCGCCGCCAAAATTTGATATGGCTGCCAAATGGATTGTCAGCTGCCAAGACGTATTTTAGTTCAAAGTCATACACATAGAGGCCCGCCACACTAGGGGCAAAAACACTGCCCATAGATGTACCCCCTACTTGCAGGTACAGTGTGCCCTCATATTCAAAGTAGTTCCTTTTGAGGGCCAGGGTGGCACATTGTATGATGAACTGTTTCGGTGTGTGGTAGTCCCAGGTTGTGTTATCTAGAATTTTTTCCAACACATTGATAGTAGCGTCTTGTGGGATATTCGTGTAAAGGCTTTCTATGTCAAAGCTAAGAAGGATATAGTCTTGTTCCATTTTGATGTTCTCCAAGATTTTTAGTAGACTTTTTGTGTCTCTCAAGTACGTAGATGTTCCCTGTACAATAGGTTTCAGAAAAAAGTCACTGAATCTTGACAACGGTTCAAGAAGTGAGCCGATGCCTGACACGATTGGTCTTCCGGGAGGGGGGATCTTTCCCTTGTGCATTTTTGGCACCACATAGAAATATGGAATTTTGCTTTCTGTTTTGCTCAAGTAGTCTGCTTCTTGTTTGGAGATATGGCCTTGGGCTTCAGCTGTTTCCACCATGTTCGTGATTTCAATCCTTAAATCTTCAGTTGGATCTATTGGTAATATTTGATAGTTTTTTGTGTCGCCTAATAGGCGTCTGCATTCTGCGTCATAGTCATTTTTGTTCATTACTACGAGTCCCCCGCCTTTGTCCGCCGGTTTTATGATTATGGTGTCATCATTTTTCAAGTCAGATATTGCTTTGTTCTCAGCTCTGCTGTTGTTGTGAAACTGGCCGGTAACTTCCAGAGCTTCTACATCATTGAATACTGCCTGTTCAAAGGTATTGATCTCTACCAGAACAGAGTGTGGTGGAGGTATGAAGGTCGACCGCAATCTGAGACCTGTTTCATTGGGGGTTTCTGTAGGGTCGTTTGTTGTGTTTTCATTAGTTGGGTTTTTCTCAAAAAAAGCTTTTAGTTTGAGTTTGCGAAAGAAGGAGGCTAGTTCACAATGTAATTTG
This sequence comes from Lissotriton vulgaris, assembly GCF_964263255.1. Taxonomy (NCBI): domain Eukaryota; kingdom Metazoa; phylum Chordata; class Amphibia; order Caudata; family Salamandridae; genus Lissotriton; species Lissotriton vulgaris. Next base: position 560,585 of record NW_028248207.1, on the reverse strand, counting down.
AACGTATCTAGGGATGCTGTGGGTACGAAGCCTAGTCCCTTGTTAAGCACATTCGATTCTGTAGTTGTTAGTGTGCGTGATGATAAGTTCGTAACTAGCTCCTCGCATTGCTGGGGCCGGCCTTGTTTGCTCCTGATTTGCTTCTGGTGATGCTGCCCGTGGTGTCCTCTTCTTCTCAGGCAGTATTCAATGATGTAGTAATGAACAAAAATGACTATGACGCAGAATGCAGACGCCTATTAGGCGACACAAAAAACTATCAAATATTACCAATAGATCCAACTGAAGATTTAAGGATTGAAATCACGAACATGGTGGAAACAGCTGAAGCCCAAGGCCATATCTCCAAACAAGAAGCAGACTACTTGAGCAAAACAGAAAGCAAAATTCCATATTTCTATGTGGTGCCAAAAATGCACAAGGGAAAGATCCCCCCTCCCGGAAGACCAATCGTGTCAGGCATCGGCTCACTTCTTGAACCGTTGTCAAGATTCAGTGACTTTTTTCTGAAACCTATTGTACAGGGAACATCTACGTACTTGAGAGACACAAAAAGTCTACTAAAAATCTTGGAGAACATCAAAATGGAACAAGACTATATCCTTCTTAGCTTTGACATAGAAAGCCTTTACACGAATATCCCACAAGACGCTACTATCAATGTGTTGGAAAAAATTCTAGATAACACAACCTGGGACTACCACACACCGAAACAGTTCATCATACAATGTGCCACCCTGGCCCTCAAAAGGAACTACTTTGAATATGAGGGCACACTGTACCTGCAAGTAGGGGGTACATCTATGGGCAGTGTTTTTGCCCCTAGTGTGGCGGGCCTCTATGTGTATGACTTTGAACTAAAATACGTCTTGGCAGCTGACAATCCATTTGGCAGCCATATCAAATTTTGGCGGCGATACATAGATGACGTCTTTTCCATATGGCAAGGTACACAAGAGACCTTAATGGAATTCATAACTTGGCTGAACACCCGTGATCAAAATCTACGGTTCACTCACTGCATAGACAGGGACAAGATGGTCTTCTTGGATATTGAAATACAAAGAGAAAATGACAATCTGATAACAAAGACACATTTCAAACCTACGGCAAAAAACAACTTACTAAGATACGACAGCTTCCACCCCCGTCCCCTAAGGGAAAACCTACCCTATGGACAGTATCTCCGCCTCAGAAGAAACTGCAGCAAATTGACCGATTACAAAAGCCAGGCGGAAGACCTAACGGAAAAACTATCCTCCCGTGGCTACCCTCAAAAAATAACAAACAAATGCCAGAAGAGAGCACGGAACCAACCCCGACAAGCCCTACTGGAAGACACAACTAAAAACGATGGAGACATTCCACTAACATGCGTCACGACGTATAATGCGATGTCCAACCAGGTGAGCAAGAGCATAAAGAAACACTGGTCCATACTCCACACGGGCAACTACAAATGGGAAAAACCTCTGTTCTCCTATAAAAAGGCACGCAGTCTGAAAGACACTCTGGTGAACACTAGACCTAAGCAGACCTTGACCACTTCCAACCCAACCATCACGGAAATATGGGGTCTCCCTCCAGTAACGGGACATTCAAGATGTGGGGATTGCAGTGTCTGCCATTTGACTACCAACACAAAAACATTGAACCTTGAGGAAGGGAAAACTTGGGAACAGAGATCACACACGAACTGTAACAGTCAGAACGTTGTTTACTTGATCAAATGCTCCTGTGAAAAACCATATATTGGAATGACCACCCGCAAAGTAAAGCAACGTATATCGGAACACCGCAGCACAATCAGGTGCAAGAAAAATAACACAAGACTCACAGATCATTTTCTTACCATGCATCACACCCCCAATGATATGAGGTGGACTGTGATTGAACAAATTCAATCAGGCCCCAACATACAGTCACGCCTTTATGAGAAAGAACAAAGGTGGATTTACAGACTTTCCACGCATAAGATAGGGCTCAATGATAATATCCCATGGGCTAATGTACTTAAATGATCTGCCATATTTTGGGTCAGTGTACCACGACCCATCCCCCTGTCTCATGATCCTACCTTGGATTGCCTGCATTTGATTTACGTTGATAACACAGATCATCCTCCACTAGCATTGTGTGTTCCCAAAATAACATCCTCTTCTTAATGTGCAAAACAACCTTGTGCATTACCGCTTCTACCTACCGGGAAGCTACTCCCGTCATGACAGGCAAAGATAAACTCCCTCTGTCACCCACACCCCTACCACAATCTTTAACAACATGCTGATGTTAAACCACCAGCCGGCGTTTGTAAATCTACTTTGTTTTACAAAAATGCCGATAAGTCATGGCACGCTGTTTGTTTACAACATACACGTTGCAACCGTCACTACGTTCCGAATCTGCCTAGTAACTCCTCCCCCTCCGGCGGACGGAACCACGCCCATTCCGGAAGGAAAACAACATTTAATGATAGAACTCCCACACGGCAACACTAGCCGAGCAGAGGAGGATAGCAGTAGGTTAATGGCCATTACCTTCTTCCACAAACTGTAAGTAAAAGCCCCTTTTCCCACCCAGAGAGCCGGAGCCCAAAACCGGAGAACGCATTGATGCCTGCCGGGCATAACGCTCGGTGCGCGCTAGAAATGTGTATTACTCACCAGAAAAAATTTTCGCGCCATTTCAGATTATGTTATGTCGGTTTGAAGATCCTACCCCCTGCCCGTTGAAGCACTTTAGAGGCTAGAAACAAGTAAGCCCCCACTTCGAATCATGGAATTTGTGTGTACTCCTATATGTTATATGTGTGTATGTCCTGTATGTTACAGTCTGTCAATTGGCGCCACCGAATGCTAACGCACATACGATAAAGCGCCTTAATCACCCACAATTATCTGAGGTGTACAATGATATTCACTGCGCACAAATATGGATATTAGATGGATGACATGAATGATGAAACACGGATGCATGTATTCGAAAAGAAACGCATGCTTGTAAGCAGATATGAAGGCGATAAATAATATTGCATGAAAAAACACACGCACCTATTGATAAGTGTGTGTCCCGATAATACCCCCCTTTCCAGCTACACGTATTGAACACGATACTTTAGCACTCGGAGGGCATTTCCCTTTGGCATGAAAAGTCACAGCACAGAGACACTTCACGACGTAACAGGAGAGTAATTAAGAACTTAACTGAAAACAGTTTATTTTTACTTTTTCCACAGGTCTCTTTTTCTTTTTAACCTTTTCTGACGGCTCTCACTATCTTGATTGAGCTCACCAACCACTGGCTATTCTTCCAGTAGGTATACAGGGGATCAGGGTAGGGTGCGCCTTTTAGGGGGCCCACACCTCCCGTCCACCTGTTTTTTGGTCCTGAAGAATACCGGGCAGTTGCCCTATTGGTAGAAACATGTTGACCAAGCTACACAAACACATATAGAGATACATTGGTCGTAACTCACCTACCAGTATCTCGCCACCGATTTTTTAACATTGTTCTGTTACTTTAAAATAAAATTAAGTTTTAAGTTAAACCAGGACAATTTTTAACACATTTTTTTGCACTTACAGTCACAACCCGCTCCACTGTAACACAGGTGTCGAAGCACATCCTGGTGACGCTAGGTCACCAGGGTGGACCCCGATGATGAAGCAAGTCACCACTAGGTTGGTGAGTGAGGGGTTTTAAAACAAAAGGTTGAATTTTTCCTTTTTTGCCAAGAAGTTCACCCTCCGAAAGTTCTTTCAAAACTCTACGTAGGGGATACTCCTCCCATTGTTTTCATAAATATTCCTGTCAGGGGAATAGGAGTTATCTCTTTTTTCACTTCTCAGTGAAAATATCCCTTGCTCTCTCTTTTGATCTCAAAAGCCATGAAAACTGTGGCAGAGAGGATACAAAGGAGCCCTAAAGGACCCCATGGTGGCTCACGGCATGTGGATGCACACTGGGGGGCACATCATATGCCCCCCTGTGTGTATGCACACCAGTCCATGCCGTGCAGGAACCTTGTCTGGCATTCCCATTGCGGTGCCTTTGAAAAAAGCACCACAGTGTTTGAAAGAGGAACCACCACATCTGCCAGTAAAGTCAGATGACAAACGACTGGTTACACTGTACTCATCTAAAGATTCGGCCTAGGCTTCCCCAAGTATTTGTAGGTTGATAAAGGAGATTACCGGAATATGATGCAGACTAGAGTTGCAGACTACTTGTCAAGGTTGTCCTTAGGGAGTAAACAGGGTTAAGATAAGAATGAGAAGATCATGCAGGTGAGAGAACAGCCACCTGTGACAGATAGTGGAGAAAGTCTCTGGCAGGTGACGAAATGTTGAAAGAGTAGAGAGGATGATAGTAGGTTTGCTATCCCAAGCATAAACTGGAAGATGGGGAGGAGGAAATTAGAGTGTAAGAGAAGGATTGAATGTGAGTGGAAATCAGATACTTAGGGGAAAAAGAATAAATTAATCCATTGAACTGGGAAAAATATTGTAAAACTTGCTCTTGGAAATAATTTAGGGAGGAGTATGACTAAGACAAAATCAGGTAGGTTAACTGGTGGCCAAAGATGGATTCTATAGTAGAGGACTTTGTGAAAGAATGCCATCAATGCGCTCCTAGTGCAAAATCTCAGATACCCAGTGAAGTTTCATTGTTGTCGGCTGAAGTGTCAGTGATTTTTTGGAGCAAATTGGGGATGAATATCATGGCCCCTTTTGACTTGTTACCAGCTACTGAATAGTTTATTTTGGTGCTGGTGGATCACCATTCTAAGTGGGTGTTGGTGAAAAATGCTGGGACTGTCACTACAGTCAATCACAGACCGATCACTGAATTCCTGAAGAAGTTTGTGAGCGAGGGCCTTCGCACACTATTATCACTGATAATAGGGTACATTCTGTTTTTGAATACCTGTGTGAACTTTTTAATAGTATGGCTGTGTAACACCTTAGAATACCATTGTATTCTCCATAAATCAATAGATTAATAGTGAATGAAGTGAATGATCATGCCTTATGTACTGTAAGAAATTGGGGTATTAATTGAGGGGGCAAGAACCCACATCAAATAATAACCACAACCCTTGTCAGGATGAACCCTTGAAGTCACTAAATTAACCTGAGCTCCTGGTAGCTGTAGCACAGAGCAGACAGGCTTAACTGAGAAGCAATGTGTAAAGTACTTAAGAAGTAATATGGTCAAAACACAACACAAGAAAAAAGCCCAACCAATTTTGAACAATAGAGAACATTTTATTAATAAAATGACACTAAACGACAAAAATCCAATATGTAAAACATGAGTTAAGAATTTTTAAAAATGGTGCCAAAACGCATCAATCACCAACTGTGGTCATCTGGTTGTGTTTGACCAGGACTAGGGTAGTTTTTAAGGCCAAACGTGATGGAGTGCAGGTCAAATACAAAGCCCAAGTTTGCCCTGGTTCAAAAAGTTACCTTCACACTTTTATAGAGCAAAAGGTCTTCAGGGGGGAAAGGCAGCAGGCTGTAGTCGAAGCTGGGAGCATCAATTACGAGAAGTCAAAGTCCGAGGTCTCCATGAAGCCACCAACAAATACAGATAACCTCTTAGCAGGAAAAGTCCAGGTTTTGTGCCCATTCAGCCCATGAAGTCAACAGGATGAGGCGGAGGCTTGGTCAGGTGAAGCTTTCTACATTAAGACTTTTCAAACTTTTCTAGACCTCAGACTTTTGCAGCAGGACAAGACCGCAGGCTGTGACTGAAGAGGGCCAAGGTCATTTGATGCCGGTCAAAGAGAGTCCTGCTGAATTGGATTTGCTGCTGCAGACAAGAACATAGCAGGACCGGCAGCTAGCTCAATCCCTGTGGTGATGCACCCATTGGGAGGTTGTTCCCAGTCATATGCCAGTTCTCAGTGCAACAAATTGGTAAAATATTTTTAGGTCCCAGGTTTGTGGAAACTCTAGGAGGAGCACCCTTTGACACCAGCTAAGGGTTCAGGACATTGGAGATAGCATTTGGGGTCAAGACTTACTCCAGCACACCCCAGGATCCAGGGTAGGACCAGTTGGAATTAGTCAGCTGGGAATGCAGGAAAAGGACTCATGATGCTTGTTCTTTCACTTTAGCTCAAATAGGAGGTCAGCCGTATGATCCTTGGAGTCCACTTCTTTGTCCTAAGTATATGAGGGAGAGCTAGTCTAGTCTTCAGGGCTGTTCTAAGGTCCCAGACAGCAGTCCCAGTCCTCTTATGTTCTTTCATATGTTCAGAAGTGATCATAGGAGGCTTCTGTGGGTGCCACATTTATACCTGTCAACACCCTGTAGGTGAGGTCACGTCCTGGACACTCCCTAACAATGGGGTAAAAGTTCACAGTGGTAACACTGCCCACTTTTGTAGCACTTCCTGTGTGCCCCACTACAAACAATCCCACAGTGCTCCTATCTGCCCAAAACCAACATTGCAGATTCTCTTTCCCCATGCAGAGCTCCTGTGCCCACCCTGAGGTGGGCACAGGAGCTCTGCACGGGGAGAGAGAATCCCCTACTCTGTGTTCACTCAGATCCAGTTCTGGGGACAGCTCCTCTCCCACTGGGCAAGGTGCCGACCTGATAGGGGGACAAAGGAAAGGGATAGGTCCAGGTTTTAGCTACATCTGTCTGTGACAGGGTAGGCCTCTTTGAAGTTAATTAGGTTCCTGGGCACAGCCCAGATGGTCAGCTTGCCAAAAAAAACTAACACCTCCCCGCACCTAATGCTTTAGTCGCACCTCTGGGAGCAAGTTCACACCTCATGAAAGGGCTATTCAGCTCCTGAGTGAAAGTTGGAAGCTCATACAAATGGGGTTCTAGAGGCTTTATGCTGGTTAACATACCTCTTTCTAAAAGTACCTGTCATAAAATATGTATTAACAGTGTATATAACAAGGACCCCCTGAATTAAAAATTCATTCAATTCCTAGGTCTCATACATAAAATATGTATTACAAATTCTAGTTTACCAATGAATTGGGCTTGTAATAACAAAAAAAATTAAAGTCCAAGTATGAACTCCGTGGCTGTTTCTGAAGTGAATATAGCAATATTAAATGTAATATTGTAATCCAATGCTTTCCAGGGGAACAGCTATCCATTCAACAGTAAAATTAGCCCTTTGGGCCTTTTCACTGTAAGAGCATGTTTAATATTACACTTTTACATGTCCTGCTCTTAAATACCATCTGCCCTGCCTCGTGGGCAATAGGGCCTATATAAGGGTGACTTATTAATGTTTAAAAGAAGGATTTAGACCTATCAAACAGGAATATTTTGACAGGTTGAATTTATAGTCAAAACCTACATAACTGCTAGCCATATGACAGGCCTGCAGTCATGCTTCCTCTGTCACTGCTGTGGCTGACATAATGGGTGCTGCAGCCACTGGTGACATTTAACTTAGATGCCCTGGGTACACTTTGGGTACCATACACTATGGACTTATAGGTAAGTTAAATATGCCTATTGGGGTATGCCAATTTCACGATGTTGACAGGGGGAGCCTAGGCCCTTCACCACTGGTTAGCAGGGGTAAAGTGCACATATTGCTACATCCAGTAAAACAGCCAACACAAAAAGTCTGGGGTTACACCATGTAAAAGATGGTCATATCCAAAATATATCAATGATGTTAAGTTTGCTCAATGAAAAATGCTCTGAGCTCCTCGCATTGCTCCAAATGCTCTTTCAGGCAAATTTCCTTTTGAGTTGTTTTAGAGGAAGGGTGTGGGGTTTAAAATGTTCTCTTCTAAGGCTGAAAGGTAAAGGAGAATAGGAGTTGAGTGAATAAATAAAAACAATTATAAAATATATAACAAAATTCTAAAACAAGGCATGATTATAAAAAGTGCATCTGGAAAAATAAATGTGCAGGAAGAAACCTGGGTTGGGTGGGAAAGGAAAATCGCAGTTCCCCATGTTCAAGGAAGACTGATGAAATGAAAAGGAATGTGGTAGTACTGAATAATGGGAAATATTTAGAGCATATCGAAAGTGTTTAATGCCTAAGACAAAACATTTGGGTGAAACAATCTGCATTAACGTGAATTTCACTTCAGCCTTGGGAATTGTCTTCTGCTGATATAAAAGGGGATGTGTAATAATGCATTCTTGTGAAGCAGGTAGGTTTATTAGAAGGTTATGCATCAGTTCTAAAGGGAATTTAGTCATGGATGTGGGGATTCCACGTTAGAGTGAATGCTTACATTTATGTCAGCTGGAAAGTATTTGCAGGTAGTGTGGAACTGTATTAATGGTGCACTGTTAATACCGTTAAAAAGCATTAGAGTTTGTCAAGGTGTGTGTGGTTCATCTTTCACTTGTGTAAGAGGTCATTATACTCTTAAGAGGACTATACTAATACAACACTAATCCTTTATGGGTCCCGGAGTAGCGTGCTACTCGCGAAAAAGCGCTTTGACGCCTCGTCAGGAGTAGTAAGCGCTATATAAATGCAATTACAATACAATACAATAGTACAGCGTCTTTTACAATAACCTCAGTGGGCAGGAGAGGAGCTTGGTAGAAGATTACTTGACTTGTGGCTTGGCAGACCTTTGAGACCAGCCCAGGGTGTCAACTAGCTTAGATTTCCAGAAGGACTCCTGGTGCTGTAAATATTGCTTAACATAGAGAAAGCACTACACTTAACTCCTCTGGTAGCGTTGATGCACCAATATCTTAAGCCATTAGTGTTGACCAGTTTCACTTTCAACTGGTGATGGAAGCTGTAGATGTTGCTCAGGCATCTGCCTTCTCACGATGCAGTATTAAAATTGAGGAAAATTCTAATTAAAAAACTCAAACCAAATATCATCGAATTTGCATAGCATGTGCATAGTTAAGTGTTGACTGACAACCTTCTGCTTCTAGTAGGCACACTTCACTACTCAAAGGATTTTGTACAGACTCATGGGGTTCTATGTTTATTACGTGTTTAAATTATACCAAATGATAAAAGCAAGGTACAGTAACATCATTGAAACTAGGATGAGAGGCCAACACAGTGTGCATGGCAACAACAGATGTACAAATGAACATTCTGCTGTCTCTTGGAAAAATGACTTTCTACATTACAGATTGTCACGGGAATATCAATCAATCAGGCAATCAATATTTAGCTTTATATGATTTTCATAAAATCATAAAATCTTACAATCAATTACGATATCATTACAATATGAATACAACAATATTAAACAAATTAGTTAAAACTATACAATACAATAATAACACTGTTTTATATATACAGCCTAACAACATTGCACAGAGTGGTGGGGCACCCTTTCATATTAGATTAATTCTAGTTGTCCAGTTTTTTCCTAAAATGAATCACAGACCAAAAATAACTAGAAACCTTGCAACAAATTGTTAAGAATGTTAATTGTTGCAAAAACAATAAGGCAGGGCGACATTGTTTAAAGTTGTGGTCACATAAAATGGACATGACAAAACATTTCCGAGATGTCTTATTATAAAATGTGCAAAAAAACAATACATGCAATGTGCTTTGGTCAGATAGATCACATGGACATTTAATTAAAATGACAGATCAGTCACTGGTTTTGGGAAATATTACTAATTGAAGGAAAATATAAAGTTTAAATTGTGTCAGTGCGAACCTGTGCCGATGGTTGGAAACAGACTTGAGATATGATTGCATACTATCAGTAACTAGCAGCATATGGTTTTCGATAACATTAGGTTTAACTAGTTCCATGGATAGCCTGCATTCTTCAAACAGAGTGAGATAGGCATTGTGTTTTAACTCCCTCCTGCGAGTGTAGTGCAACGTGCCTGGGTTCTTAAAATGTTCTATACAACCTAATTCCAAAAATGACTGTTTTATACATTTCTGCCAAGGAATTTACAGAGACAAAGACAACGTTAAACAATTGTTAAAAATCTTTCCATTTAAGACTGTGTCTTTGCAAGTTCAAATCTTATTCCACAATAGAATTGGTTGAATTCCAATCATATCAGCTACAAATGGGTCCGTCCCCAAGTTCCATATGACACACGAAAGAGGAACAGCTCTTAGGAACGAATGAAGGTTCCTCAAAAAGGCGTTCTCTATCAATTGGAGGGGCTAATGTTGCTATATCCCCATACTTCTGCACCGTACAGTGCCACAGACACACACTTGTCCTTATATATTGTAACCATTTCGTTCAAAGGTCTTTTGCCAAGTTTAGTGCCTAAATTTAGCAGTGCTGATGATGCTTTTATAAAGTGCAACTTTCTAGTGTCAACGGCCTGTTTCCAAGAACAAAGGGGCTGATTACGATGGCGGAAAGTCCGCCACCGCAGTGAGGACCGCCGGCCCGGCAGTGGCGGACTTCCCGCCATCACCCTGAATATTCCCACCGCGAAATTAGGATGGCAGTGGGAATGGGAAAGGTACCGAGGCATTCGGAAAGACCGTCCACCGTGGTCCCGCAAGGCGGCCTTTTCTGACCCCCCTGCGGGACCAGGTACAATGGGGCAATGGCAGCGGTGCCGTGCAGGCACCGCCGTGGGCATTAGGATCCCTGTCTTTTTTGGCGGCGATGCCGCCCCAAAAACACAGGCGGTGAATGCCTTTGGGGGCCCGTTGGGTGGGGGGGTGGGTACTGCATGTGGGGGGTACCTATGGTACCCCCCTGCATTTGCATGTACAAGGTGGCAGGCACTGCACGGTGCCTGTCACGTTGTACATACAAAAGAACTACATGTTATTTAACATTGTGGCGGGTGCTAACACCCGCCGCAATGTTAAAATACAGGATGCGCCCGCCAGTGTGGCGGGCGCATCTTAATTCGTATGGCGGGACCGCCGCACCTAAGACCCTTTTGCAGCTGCAAAGTCCACCCGCCATCGTAATTGGCCTGTATGTGCCTTGAATAGAATCCCCATGTACGAAAAGGGGAAGTAACATTTTGGTTAACATTATCGCAATTAAAATCACAGCACTTTGTAGTTTTCCCCCGCATTTCATATGAATGTTTTTCCCAGATTAATATTTAAACCCAAATCCTTTATATAATTGTAGGAGAGTAGGGTCTGCAATCCTATGATCACCCAGATTTTTTGCTTTTGTTTCACTGGTTTACGACTTTCTCTGGCTGTGGGCCTGCTAATCAGACCCACAGCCTGGCTGTTCTCTTTCTAAACTACGATATGTACCCTAGGTGCATTTACCAATTGGTACTGGGCCACCTTATCAGACCCCGTAACGCAGGGCATAGGTGTACCCAGGGCCGCCAGGGGCTGCAGCATGTATTATGCCACCCCTGGCTGGCCTCCTACATTTGACACAACTGGCTGCACGACAGCTGGGGCGAAGTCGTGTAATCACCCTTCGCTTTAGGTATAGTAGTTCTATATCTAACCATACAATGGACACCCGAGTCCCCATCAGTCACTCCTATGGCAGGCCTTAACAATCCTGAAGGCAGAGTGCGTGGGCTCGTGTGAGCTAGGTTCAGGCCCGAGCCGAGCCCGGTTGCAGCTTGCGGAATCAAGACCCAATGGCTGTTCCATGATAACGCGTACCACATCGGTAACTTCGGTGTCGCGTTATCAAGGCATGTCGAGTAAGGTGTCATACGAATCGGGGTGCTGCCCTCTCACCAATTCTGGCGATGAGGTTAGCATTCCACCCTTCTAGAGGGACACGACATGTACGTAACTGTGAACCCCGGTTAAAGTTAACTAAAGCCTCAGCTCCACAAAATGGATGCTGCCACCACAGACACGAGTCTGACCTCCTGCTGCTGGGAGTCCTTCCAGCGAGGAGCGCTCGGACAAAGGGTTTCCTGTCGAGGGCGGTGTTCGCACCGTCCCAGACAGGGTTTGTGTATTCTGGGTAGGTAGGGCTTTTGCGAGAAGGTGACTGCGGAGTGGCACCCCGGTGCTCACTACGCATCTGCCGGTTAGAACCAGTTCCAGGGGCGACAGCCCTGGCCTGGGGAAAGTCCGGCAGGGGAGAGGGGTGTAACTACCCCCCTTCCTGGTCCCACCCTTAGGGCAGGACCTAGTCATGTACCCACCCCTTTCTTTAGAATAAAAGCCGGAGCGGGGACCCTTCCAAATTAGATCATCTTTGAATCAAGAACTACTTTCTACGAAAGGACTTCGAGACTCTTCTCAAGATTTCTCCCTTGTGACTAAGGAGTAGTCACCCTGCATCAGCGGGCACCATCTAAGAACTCTGCGGTTTGCTGTAAGTCCTTCCTCAAGGAATCCGACGGCCCAGCTCGACGAGAACCGGCTTCCCTGGCACCTCTGACCTCTACCCACGTCATCAGCTCAGCTGTGATCTGTGGGTGCGACGAGACCTCGAGGGACCGGCCATCATCAGAACCTGCACGCTCTTAAACCAGCACGACCATCGAGGTAACTCTCTGGTGAGTGCTCTGGGGTCCGAGAAGCCCCGACCCTGAGCCGCTCCAGCACCGAAGTGCAGTCTCCCAGCATCTCCACGATCTGCGTGGGGCCCTTCTGCTCGCTGCTCAGCCCGTTGTCTGGTCACTAGCCGCTGGCTTGTGCCCTTCTGTGACGACATCCGACAATCAACACTGCTGGTCTGGTTGCTCCAGACTGGCCCTTGCTTCCATCTTTGCGAGAAGCACCCCGGACCCTCCTGGTCCACTCAAGACGCCATCTTAGGCCCACCACGTGGCCCTGAGATTTGCCAAGGCTTGTTGCCCCATCCTGGGCCCAGCGACGCCGACAGCATCATCCTTCGTGGGACAGCTCGCACCTCCACCGTGGTCGCCGACAACGCCTCCTGGTCCGTGAGACTGCAGAGCCTAGCGTCGCCCACTCACCTAGTCGAGGTGACGGCCAACCGGTGCCCTCCTGGTACCCTCTGACTACTGGCTAGTAGTACGAACTTGGTCCCCTCTGCTTTCAGGTGTCATCGATCTCTGATCCAGGCTTGGATCTCTACGAACTATTCATCACTGGTCGCCGGCCAGCAACTCCTTTTCTTCCGGCTCCTGGCTCGTCAGCGAAGACCCCGACGCCTGTAAGACTTGTGCAGCCGCAGCCCTCGTGGCTAGGTAACTCGGCATTTCGGTGCCTGCATAGCCTCTTTACTCTAGGGTCCTGAGTCCCTCGCTTCCGACTTGCCTTATCGGGTCCGCCCGAGACCTTAAACTTTCCGTGTCCTCGGACACTTGTTTTAATTGTGCACTTGAAGTATTTGCTAAAGAGATTTGGTTTGTGCTTAGTACCCTGTCCTCATAAAGAGTACAGGGCTGTTGTGATTCTTAATAAATATACTGTTTATTTTCATAACACTTGTGTGGGGTCCTTTCACTGGGTGTTCAAGGGGTACATGTGTGGTAAACAGCTGGCTTAACGCGCCCTCTCGAGTCTTTAGCCTTAGACTGCTCGTATCCACGCTACTAGGATAGCTGGTCTATAGGTTGACTTACAACCAAACACCATAAGGGTCGTTGGAACGATACATAGCGGTCGCTAGAATAGCGAACGTTGCATATCGGGCCAACTTCTCACAATAATTAACAAAACAAGCGAGTAACCGCTGTAAGCCCACGGGGGTCTCTGACATGAGCACAACGTCATCAGCATAGAGCAGGGCTGAGATCGGGAAATGTCAGATCTGGGGTAGGTCCGCACAAAGCTCTATCAGAACTGTACCCTGACTGTTAATGTACCCATTAAGCAGGAATAACCCCTCTTTCTATGCCGAATGCACTGTACATTCACCCCTGAGTCCATAGCGTACCCTGGCCCTGTTCCCCGTGTACATCTCTCTGAGAAAAGATATTAACTGCGGCTCTACCCTAGCTCTCACAATGTTTTCCACAACTTGTCATACAGAACACAATTGAATGCACTTGATAGATCAACAAATGGTAGATACAGTTGGCCCTTTTTCATTTGGATATACTTCCCAATTAGCAGATTAAAATTGAGTCCCTGTTCGATTGTCTCAAGGCCCCTGCAAAAGCCATACTGTAGATACGACAAAATGTTGTTATTTTCCATCCACTCTTCTAGTTTTTCCAGTATAATTCTAACTTTATTTTCACCAGAGAATCAAGTAGGGAAATGGGGCGATAGCAGGCCGGATTGGAACAGTCCCCCTTCTTATAAATGGGGATTATCAAAGACTCCGACCATGTATTCGGAATACCTTATCGGCAGCAGGCCCCTATTACTTTGGTCAGAATTGGTCCCCAAAATGGTATGATAACCTTAAAAAGATCAATGGGGATATTGTCCAATCCCAGTGCTTTGCCCCCTTACTATCCATGGGGGCCCTATTAACCTCATCCAAGGAAAAAGATAGTCTGCCACGATCATGTAGTACTTCCTTAGTAGTGGCCTTGTCTAGTCCCAGAGGTTCCAGGTTAAGAATAGAATAAATCTTTGAAAAGTGGGCCACCCCGTGAGTTTCATTACTCACAGCCTCCAAACTAGGCGCATATCATCCCTCAATATGGGGCCATTGATCATTCACAACGGCTAGGGCGCTCGGGCTTGGACCTGGGGATCTGGGTTCGAGTCTAGGTAACGACGCCAAAACCTCCTGTGATTCTGGGCAAATCACTTAATCTCCCCGTGCCTAAAATGAATGTGTTGATTCAGAAAAGGGGGGTGGTGATGAACAGAGTGTCTGAATTAAGCAGACCACTCTTACCCAGTCCAAAGATCAGGGCTTGAACCATCACCGTTTTTTAGCTCACTGCACCATCCCAGCTCAGAACTTGGCTATATGCAAATTAGTCTGACCCTGGCCCAGTGCATCATGGGAACAGGGCAGACCAAACTACCAAGCCAATTCTTAAACTGGGAAGGAAACAAGCTTCCGGGGACCGGTTTCTGGCATTTCAGCCGTCTTCGGCCCGGCTTGCTTGAATCCTGATGGTGCAATGAGCAAGGGACTCACATCTGAGTATACCCTTCCACGCTTATGGTGGACAAAAATGATTCAGAAAAGGGGGGTGGTGATGAACAGAGTGTCTGAATTAAGCAGACCACTCTTACCCAGTCCAAAGATCAGGGCTTGATCCATCACCGTTTTTTAGCTCACTGCACCATCCCAGCTCAGAACTTGGCTATATGCAAATTAGTCTGACCCTGGCCCAGTGCATCATGGGAACAGGGCAGACCAAACTACCAAGCCAATTCTTATACTGGGAAGGAAACAAGCTTCCGGGAACCGGTTTCTGGTATTTCAGCCGTCTTCGGCCCGGCTTGCTTGAATCCTGATGGTGCAATGAGCAAGGGACTCACATCTGAGTATACCCTTCCGCGCTTAAGGTGGACAAAATTGATTCAGAAAAGGGGGGTGGTGATGAACAGAGTGTCTGAATTAAGCAGACCACTCTTACCCAGTCCAAAGATCAGGGCTTGATCCATCACCGTTTTTTAGCTCACTGCACCATCCCAGCTCAGAACTTGGCTATATGCAAATTAGTCTGACCCTGGCCCAGTGCATCATGGGAACAGGGCAGACCAAACTACCAAGCCAATTCTTCTACTGGGAAGGAAACAAGCTTCCGGGGACCGGTTTCTGGCATTTCAGCCGTCTTCGGACCGGCTTGCTTGAATCCTGATGGTGCAATGAGCAAGGGACTCACATCTGAGTATACCCTTCCACGCTTATGGTGGACCAAAATGATTCTCCTTTCTGGTGAAGAATTGGCTTGGTAGTTTAGTCTGCCCTGTTCCCATGATGCACTGGGCCAGGGACAGACTGATTTGCATATAGCCAGGTTCTGAGCTGGGATGGTGCAGTGTGATAAATAACGGTGATGGATCAAGCCCTGATCTTTGGACTGGGTAAGAGTGGTCTGCTTAATTCAGACACTGTGTTCATCACCACCCCCTTTTCTGAATCGTAAAATGAATGTGTGTCCTCATGTAACGTAACTGGTGATATGGAAAGCGCTCTGATACCTGATTCGGTTCGGGTCTAGTTCGCGCTATATAAAACTCTGCAAAAAAAAAAAAGGATGAGCAATATTTAATCTTACTTGCTTTAAGTAAGGACTTCCAGGCACATTCTTTAGCTCATTTTTCCTCTCCTTGAGTGCTGAACTGTAGTCACGCCAATGTGCTTTCACTTCGCAGGTACACCTGGGAGATTTATGGAGAGCAGCTTTAAGTCGCCTGTGGGATTTAGAAAATTTATGATCAAACCAACCTGAGCTGATATTGCTCAACTGGGGCACAGATCTAATTAGGCGTTCTTTAATCTCACTTGAAATAACAAGGAAAGCTTTGTTGATATCAGCATTGGTGGAGGGACCATCTAGACAAGTATCAAAAGACTTTCTTAGTTCAATGACCAGTTTTTCAAAAAAGTTGACCGGATCAACCTCGGTCTAGTGTAAAGAAATTACATTACATGGCTATTTCAATGGAATCACTGACAGAATATCAATGTCAAAGATATCGGAGCCGAAATATCGAGATCAAGAATATCGAAGTCCTATCTACATTATGGTAAGTTTAAAAATATTGAAAATAAAATATCGAAAAAATATAATTGTTAAAAATATTGTTTTTATTAAAGGTTTACAAATAATGTAAAATGAAGTAAATAATAGAGATATTTAAAATAAACATAGTTAAAAATATGTTTAAAATTATACATAATACATATACGGGTCGATGACGATTCGGGAAAAACCGCTCCGAATAGCCGTTCGGAGCATTTTTCCCGTACGATTCGTACCCTGCAATGTCCGCCGTACGTACGGCGAAGCACGATTCGTACCAGGAGCTGTACTCCGTACGAATCGTACAGAGACCGTACGAATAAAATCCCCGTACAATTCTCCCTCGAAACCCGCTGTACGCGACATTCGTATGGTTCGCGGCTGATTTTTCCGACCCAGCAAGTATGATTCGTGTCGGGTACGCACCGCACGACCCTTTTCCTACGACACCTGAAAACAGCCGTAAAAGCAGAGTTCGCCTCGAAACAGGTACGGAACGGCCCCCCCGGTGCGTACCCCTGCGATCATGGGGTGTATGCTCCGTACCCCCCGATTAGGGGTTGTATGGACCGTACCCCATGTTCGCAGGGTGTACGGTGCGTACACCCCATGATCGCAGGGGTACGCACCGTACCCCGCGATCATGGGGCGTACGGACCGTACGGTGTGTATGTGATTGTGTGCTTTTCCGTACGAATCGTCCTTACCCGACGTGGGCCGTACGAATCGCGTCCTCATACCCCGTTCCGGATCGAACTCATCGGGTCGTACGGCATGTGTACGAGTCGTACGGTTCACGGTTTCAGCCTTGCAATACGTACGGATCGTGACGATTCGGATGGATTCACGAAATACGGATTGTACTACGCGACTCGGACGGACGGGTACGATTCGTAAGGAGAGGGCTCCGGATATGAATCGTACAGACTTTTTTTTACCAGGATCGGAATCGACCCCATAATGTAAAAAATGTTTTTGCATATACATATAGAATATAATATATATACTTACTTAATAATATTTACAATTAATTATTGAAATAACTTATAAATTGTTAAAAACATTTTATAAATTATAAATACATACATACACATAAACAATAATATAAATAAATATATATAATAAATGTAAACATTTTTTAAATAAGTGATACACTACATTAACTAAAACTGTTAATATTGGATAGTGTAGGGGTTAAAAATAACTATTCCCACTCCAGAGAGTGCAACAGTAGGGAAAGTGTTGGGTAGCATAGGGGTAAAAAATACTATTCCAATTCCAGAGAGTGCAACAGCAGGGAAAGTGTTGGATAGTGTGGGGGTAAAAATTACTGTTCCAACTCCTGAGAGTGCAACAGTAGGGAAAGTGTTGGATAGCGTAGGGGTAAGAATTACTATTCCCACTCCAGAGAGTGCAATAGTAGAAAAAGTGTTGGATAGCGTAGGGGTAAAAATTACTATTCCCCCTCCAGAGAGTGCAACAGTAGGGAAAGTGTTGGATCGCGTAGGGGTAAAAATTACTATTACCACTCCAGAGAGTGCAACAGTAGGGAAAGTGTTGGATAATGTAGGGGTAAAAAATTACTATTCCAACTCCAGAGAGTGCAACAGTAGGGAAAGTGTTGGATAGGGTAGGGATTCAAATTACTATTCCAACTCCAGAAAGTGCAACAGTAGGGAAAGTGTTGGATAGTGTAGGGGTTAAAATTACTATTCCTACTCCAGAGAGTGCAACAGTAGGGAAAGTTTTGGATAGCGTAGGGATAACAATTACTATTCCCACTCCAGAGAGTGCAACAGCAGGGAAAGTGTTGGATAACGTAGGGGTAAAAATAACTTACTAATAATAAAAAAAATTTTTTTAAATAAATGATAATTTAATTATTAAAACACAATAAATTAATTAACAATACCAATAAATAATTACCACTCCAGAGAGTGCAACAGCAGGGAAAGTGTTGGATAACGTAGGGGTAAAAATAACTTACTAATAATTAAAAAACATTTTTTTAAATAAATGTTAATTTAATTATTAAATAACAATGAATTAATTGACAATACCAATAAATATTTACTTAAAAATATTTACCAATTAAAAATTAATTAACAATTAAAGTGATGATAAATACAAATAAATAATAATTCCTTAATTATCAAATAATAATTAAATAACAAATAATTAATTTTCAATACCAAAAACAATAATTATTACAAAATATTTAGCAATTAATAATTAATTAACAATACATTATTGATAAATACCAATAAAGATTAATGAATCATAATTAATTGCCAAATATTAACTAATAAACACTAAATGTTTCCAAAACAAAAATATGAATTATTAAAATGTATTACAATTAAATTACTTCCCACCCTATTGCCCTATAAACTCATAAAACACTTCAATAATAAATTAACACACTTAACCTAATTACCAATTAATCAATTAATTAAAACTAATTACCAATTAATAAAAATGTAATCACCAATTAATAAAAAGTAATTACCAATTAATAATTACTTAACATAACATTAATTATCAATACCAATCAATTAAATATTACTTCCCACCCTATTCCCCTATAAACCCACAACCCGCTACTAAACTAAAACACAAAATGTACTTTAAAAATAATTACTAATTTCAATTTTTTTAAATTAATTTACTATAATTAAATTACTTCCCACCCTTCTCCCCTATAAACTCACAACCCGCTACGGTACTAAAACGCATAATTTACTTTAAAAAAAAATTACTAAATTCTAAAAAATGTATACATATATTCTAAAACTAGTAAAATAATTAACAAAAAATATAAACACAAACATATAAAATACATATTAAAATACATAACACTAATATAAATATTGATATTAGTAACATCAATATTTTTGCTATCGATATTTTTGACTTCGATATTAACAAAAATGATATTTCTTACTTTCAGGTCGATATTCTGGTTGTCAATATTCTTGATTTCGATATTGTGTCCCTACGATATTTCCAACTCGATATTGTAGGTCGAAATTAAAAACTCAATATTTAGACTGTTCACCATTTCAATGTTGTCCAACAGTACACTTCGTGTGAGATTTCTCTTGGCTTGTCAAAAATCGAATATTACCATTGAGGATAATGGTCACTTATTGATAAAGAGGGGTGGTGAAGCTGGATAGTAGTGTGTTATATAGTCAATAACAATGTGACCCCTGCTATTAAATGTACAATTGAATAAAATGGGAGGGGCACACAATTCATTAGCAAAAACCAGATCATACTTAAACATTAATTCATTCAGCTTTGCTTTGTAAATATTAAGTGTAAAATGGGATTGGTCCATGTCCTTTATGTCCACCATACTGCAAACATTTTTAGATGGAAGTTGACAGAGATAAATATTAAATTCACCTCTACAAGGGATAAGAACTACCTTCCCTTCACAGCCGCATATGGCTTCGACTTCATGGTCTACATAGAGTAGTATGTTGAGTGTGTCAAGTATTAATGCATTATTATAGAAATTACCAAGTACAAAACTGAGCTTTATAGAAATTTTAATGACAATGATTTGATAATATGAGGAGCTAATCACTGATTTCTTGACTGATGCAGAAGGTAAATTGGAGATATAAATGGACAAACCCCCTTTGCTCAGCCTGCCGGAGAGGGTACGGCCAGCAGAAGGAATGTCAAAAATCATTGATATGAATACACTGAGATGCCAAAGCCTTCTGGAAGCATAGAATGGAGAATTTGCAAAATAAAATAGTGCCAGACCGAGAGAAGGACCTTGGAGTGTAGCCTGGCCACATTCCAATCTAAATGACTATAATCAGATTGATTTACAGGGCCTTCTGTCCTTGAAATTGGGATGGGATTATTGTCCAAGAAGGTCAAATAAGAGGGCGAGTGAGACTGTGGCACAACAAAAGGGTCCTTGGGGCAGGCTGAAGTGTACCCATTTCCAGGGACCATGAAGTTCTCAGTTGTAGTACCTTTCTCTATCCTCTCATTAAGGCAATCTACAACTTCCAGTGTGGCCAATTGTGCATAGTGATTATAAGTGGTAACCTCAGGTTAAGTTCCCTGTGCGGGAGGTGCACACACTGGGAGAGGATTTTGACAAACTATTAGAAGGCACAGGGAGAGCGAAACAGCCAAGAGGAAGAGCAGTAACTGGATGAAATGAAATAACTGGAGATCTGGTTCTTCGCAAGATAGTGATCCAGCGGGCCTAAAGAAATTCTGTCTCATAAGCGTAACCCTACACCATAATACTCACCATAATTCATAAATTCATCACTAGGCCCATAAATGACTGAGACAAGAATTGGCCAACCAAACCATGTGACCTAATTAATCAGAACCATACATAAGTCTATTTATATTTATATACAACTGCAGTTTATCTTCATCATGTTTATAAAATAATGACATTTAATTAAGTCACCTAGGCAATGGATTAACTATTGGTAACTAGACTCTAAATAAACAAGGCCAGCTTGTCATTTCAAAATCTATTTTATTAATTTTATTTTCAAAATAAGAGCAATAAACTTGAAATATTTTTAATAGCAAATGAAGGCATCATTTTATTAAGGCACAAACTTAATGAACCAACGTTATTAATGCAAGTCAGAAACAATGAATTATTTGCAAATCAGTTTTCCATTTAAATCTATTTCCCTGTCTAACTCACTCTCAACCTGAAAAGGAAAATATTAATAAAGACAGATCATCTTACGTGCGCCAAAAGTCCAACAGCACGTCATCAGGTATCGGGAAACAGCCAGCAGGGCTGTCCAAAGGAACCAGTTTTTATACCTTTCTAACTAACTAAGTAACTAAATTCTAAAAGTCACCAAAAATCCTGCTTTACTATTGGCTGAGCCATGTAAGTCCACCAGGGTGTCACTCGTTCCTGACCAAGTCCGGGGCACATCATAAGCCCTTATTGTTCTTAGATTCCATCCTTCTAGCTTCCTTAAAAATGCAACATTTAACCGAGCATGTGAACTTCCTTTTCCTCATCTTGGCAGGCAATACAGGCTCACTGTCCTTGGTGCTCTCTCCAAGAACACGTACGACTCGACCATCAACTGTTCTGCACATTATTCCTTTGTTTTGGCAGGAAATTCTTTCTTTATCACAGCGTGTGAGTGAAGGCTTCACTCTGGTCAAGTCATCTTTTCAGCTCTGCCAGGCACCCATTTTCTAAGGCCCACTTGGAAAACTAACATTTAAACAAACACAAGACAGTAATTAATTAGAGAATTGAGACCCATTCTGTTACCCACCCCTTGCTAATTATTAACCCATTAGTCTATGTTACCTAGCTTTGAGCACACAAAAAGCAACAAACCTTTGCCAAATAAAAGACACGACATAGACAAAAAGCATATTTAAAAATAAGCACATGCCGCAATTAATGATGACAAAACGAAAAGACAAAGTTAATTTATTATTTGAACAAACTGGCAAATGCAACAAGAGCACATAATGTTAATCCCTCTTGTGTATGTAAGTGCACATTATTCTAGGTTGAATTATTACAAATCATGCAACACTCATTAATATTATTATTTAATTATGGAAGTACAACTCAGCGAGTAAAAACAAAATTAATTTTAAAAACTCGCTTCATCAACTCCCTCATCTGGTGATTTTAAAATCACCAAACAATACCCAAAGATTTTACCAAAAATGTTAAACTTAGAAGACATCAAATTTTGAACACTCTCTGTGTTAGTATTTCTAAACCCCTGTCTCATCAGTTTGTCTGGAACTCTTATATTGAGCTCTACGAAACTCTTCCATTTCTATCTCCTTCTCTTGAGCCTTTCTGAGTTTATAAATCCTTCTCTTTTCCCTCACATGCTTCTTCCTCTTGTGAATCATGCAACTAATTTTTAACAAAAGCTTCACTATAACTATGATTATTACAGGATAAAGCACTTTGCCAATGATTGAACTGCCAATTTGTCTAAACCAATTACCAATTGCATCAAATCTTTTGCTTAAGCGTTCTGAAAAATTGTCACTTTCCATGGGTTCTATTTCTGAGTGAAATTCTGTGATATTTTTAATAAGCATCTCAATATTCTGGCTCTTATCTGGGATATAAGTGCAGCAATGCTGGACATGCAAAATCCCACAAACTCCTCCTTCTTTTGCTAACAGAATGTCTAAAGCAAGACGGTTCTGCATAACCATACTTCTGGTGGCTACAAGTTCAGTATTAACTAATTGAAAACCACTTGCAGTGTCTGTGGACAACCTATCTACAATTGTGGAAACCTTTCTGATTTTGATTGCATTCAGAGTTATTCCCACCATAGGAATTATTGCACCAAATATGTCACCCATAATTTCTGAAAAACTCTCTCTTTTGTATCTATTCAGGTGTTTGCTAATTTCGAATGAACCTTCTGCATTTCTATCCACATGAAAATTTTTGGGAAAAACCAATCCAAGGTAGCGCGTCCCATACCAATGGTCTGGGAGGCTAAAGTAGGCTTTTTTCCCACAAACAAAATAAATTCCAGGGAAAATTGGATCTTTGCCACCTTTAAATCCCCAACCCCCTATGATACGATAAGTATCCTCACATTGTCTAGCTCTGACAAAATAATTGTCGTATAATGTGTTGTCTCTTCTAATACAGATCTTTCCACTAACAGGATCATCTATGTGAACAGCAGCATTTCTATATCCACCATTAAGCTTCTCATTCTCCATCTGCCAAAACTTGGATTTTGTTTGTTTCAGCATCTCATTTCTCCTATAAATCGCCCTTCTCTCCTCAACCAAATTAAGAAAAGATTTCTCTTCAGCTCTCATTTTGCAAGTTAAATTATTTTTGTAAGCATATTCATATGTCAGCTCATTTGTTACTAAGAAGAATTCCCTCATCTGCTTAGCAGGTCTTACTTTGTTTTAGCTATTTACAACTTTCAGGTTAGCAAAAATGTCATTGTAGTCTGAGTAATAATACTCCAGACGACCTGTTTGATAGAACAAGCTAGCTATCACACTGCATGTAATGCCATAAGTAAGGGGTAACATGTTATATTTGACCCCTTCTGAAACTGAAGCAGGAAGCTTCACACAGACGTAACAATCCTTCACATCCATGACTTTTACGTACTCTGACAGAAGTCTTGAAAAGGAATTAGTAGAAAAATCACCAACAGATCTATCTTGGTGGATCTCTGGTTTGTGCTCAATAACTCTATTAGTTTTGCCTGCAACATCATGAATAGCTTGTTTAGATTCAGCTTTGCTTGTCATATTAATCTTATAATCCTCTTTATCAATGCCAAAGGGAAAGATAACTGCCAAAATTAGCCAGACCAAGATAATTAGAATCACACAAATAGAAGACATTTTACAACATCTTCTAAAGATAGCACACCTTGAATTATCAGTAATAGGCATCTTTCTTCTTCTTTTTTTTTTTTGAAAGTTGCTAGGTTTTACTTAAAACAAAAATTTTAAATAGTAAAATAGTACTACATACAATACCTCCCCTTTTAAATTTTTTTTTTTTAGTAACCCTCTAACAGCTTTTCTTCGACCTTTTGTCTTACATCAAAGTGTTTTTCAGCTAACACAATTTGTTTGACCTTGTGTCACCTAACACAATTTCTTCAGCCTTATGCCAAAAATAAAACCTCAACTTGAAAGGAAAATACTTCAATCGTTGTCACTGGTTTCTTCCAAATCTTGCTGACTACTGCTACTGATTTCCACTACTGGTGGGATGATTATATAGGTCCACTCAGGTGACTTATACTTTTGATTTGGCCTTATTGGTCTTTTGCTCCTACTGCTAATTACTTCAATTTTCTTTCCAACTAGACTTTTCCTATCAGAGTCACCTTTTTGACTTGATATCTCGTTAATCTGCTCTTTTGATTTGTTCACCAATTTGAATTTAAGATTTTCTTTTGGCCAATTATCTCCTTTTCTTAAGAATTTCTTCTTAGGCTCAGTTTCGTTACACTCAGCTTTCCAAGCCCTTTTTCTGAATTTTCTTATTTCAGACTCTTCATCACTCTCATCCGAATCTGTCTCTGAGATTTCAATTTTATATCTAGGAACTTCTTTACTCGGCAGCTTCACTCCGTTAGGAACATCATCCTTGTAGCTGGTACTCGGTAATTCTTCTTCTTCTTCTTCTGGAATTACTTCTAACTTCCCAGTTTCAGAATTCTTGTTCCTGCTTTCAGAGCTTTCAATCTGCTTTTCAATACTCTCCTGATCTTGAATCTCTCTTGACTCAGATTCTTTTTCTGCTTCTTTTTCTAAAACATTTTCATCATTTTCTGAATCTAGAATTATAATCTCTAGATCTTTTTCATTCAATGCCTGATCTACATCAGAATCTTCCAGATGTCGACTACAAGGTCGATCTTCAGAATCTGGATTTTCAGGTTCTTCTTCTGAGTCTGAATCAGTTGTTGTGTCGTCACTATCCTCGTCAGGATTATCAGGAGGTGGTACACGAATGGTGTTTTTTCAAACCTTTGCACTTAACTGCATTTGTTGTTACTAATATCACCTGTCTTGCTTTTTGCCAACTGGGTACTAAGCAGTTTGGTGAACTTTTGTTCTGACCCAGTCTCCTGGTAACAGATCATGAGCTTGCTCCTTTTCTTTTGAAATCACATCTGTTCCCACCTGATGGAATACAGAAGTTACCACGTCAGACAGGTTCTTACAATAGTCCATAATTGCACTTTCATTAATGGCTAACATTTTCCCAACTGGAATAAATGCCTGTCTCATTACTCTTCCCATGAGTATGTCATGGGGGCCTAGACCTGTCTTTTTATCTGGTGTACTTCTCAAAGACATTAAGACAAGTGGAAGTGCATCTGTCCACTTCATTCCTGTAGCTAGGCACATTTTTCCAATTCTGTTTTTAATTGTTCCATTAATTTGTTCAACAACTCCTGATGCTTCTGGTCTGTATGCACAGTGTAGCTTTTGTTTTATGTTGAAGGCTTCACAAATCTGTTTTAGCAATCTGTTTTTAAAGTGAGTGCCACGATCACTTTCAACAGTGACTGGAAATCCATACCTTGGTATGATCGCCTTAAAAGCAATTTTGCCACGGTTATCGAGTCATTGTGACGAGTTGGGAACGCTTCCACCCATCTTGAAAACAGACAGACAATCACAAGGACATATCTAAGTCTATTGTGGGGTGGCATGTCAATGAAATCCATTTCCAACCCGGTAAAAGGACCACCCTCCCGTCCTATGATTCCCATGCTCACAACTGTTTTTCTGTGTGGATTGATTTGTTGGCAGATCAAACATCTCTGGCAAAATGACTCTGCAATAATCCTAAACTTTGGATTATACCTAATCTGCCTAAATGACCTTATCATACAATCTCTTCCTAAATGTCCTGGACCATGGTACATCCGTGCCATGTCAGCAATCATGCAATTTGGCATTACAGGTCTGTCATCTTTGTAAACCCAAATCTCATCTTCCACCCTCTGTCTGCAACCTTCTTTCAGCCATGTGTTTTTCTCCTCATCATATGCCTCATCTTGTAAATCTTTTACTCCCTGCCATGTTTCAACTACAGATATTAGCATGAGAGAGTTCAAAATATGATCATTGTCTTTTTCCCGATTAATTGAAAAATTGTTTTTCGCACAGTAACGTGCAGTTTCATCTGCAAAAGAATTACCTTTAGTTATATAGTCCTCACCTTTCTTATGAGCTGAACATTTCACAACAGCATTTTTTTCTGGTGACTGAATGCCATCAATCAACCTTTTGATCGATTTTGCATTCCTGATCAGTGTTCCCGCAGAAGTCAAATAACCTCTTTGAGGAGGAGCCAAGACGGAGTCCAAAATGGCAGCTTAGGAGCCCGGCTCCGCCGCTCGCCCTCTCCCTCCATAGCATCCTGGCATTGATCCTGCATTTAAACTATACCCCCGCACAGCTGAAACTCCGAGTTTGCGGTCGCCTCGGATGACCGAGAAACGTCGACGCGAAGATTGTGTCCTGTGCCAGCTGTAATCCGGGACCTTGAGTTGGGACGTTACCGGAGAGGAGTCGAACAACAGCGGCCGGGCGAGAAAGGCCGGTGGACCCCGATGGACGTCGCAGTTCGCCGATTTTACTGGCGGACTTAGGCGATGTATGATGCAAGTTCCCCGAGCCTCACAACAAGCATTTGGCTGATCTCTCTGCAGCGGGCGTCCCGGGAGCTGTTGATAGTTCTGCCGCCCGCATCGGATTTCTTTGGTGGACTGCCTGGGGTGGCCTGGCCCTCGGTGGGATCGTCCGCCGGCCGTGGCCGGTGTCGGAATATGGCTCTTTCTCCTAGGCGTTGCTTGTAGCTTTCGGTGATACTGTACTACTGAGGGCTTTGTAGTGTTCCGCTCTACCCCAACATATGCTACTAGGAGACAATAAGAACCCGGATGCCTGATACGACGTGCACTATCCTGTCCGGGGGGTCCCCAGGGGCGAGGAGCATTGCAACCGCTGACAGCGGAGACAGGAAGTACTCACTGGGAGATGTCCTTCTGGCTATCAATGATGTTCATTCCTTCCTGAGCCGTAATCTGTTGGCCCTCCATGGTTCATTGGTGTCTATTGCTCCTGTAATAGGACCTGGGGGCGCAGATGGAAGTATGATAGGTCGGGCACCCGACTACGCTCAGTCATTGGATACCGAGGATTCTCTGGGTCGCAAAGTGCCGGATTTTGATGATGGTGAGCTCGCTGACCGGATTCGCACGACTGACATTCTTTTTGTTCTCCCGACTCATGTGCTAGCCACCAAACAACAACGCCAGGTACTCTTAATATTGGAAAGCGACTACTGGAGAAGCAGTGTCATCACTGTTTCGCTGCCTCTGTCGAACACTTGGGTGGCTTTTAAGAAGCAGGTTTGGTCACCAGGCTCGTTTGCCCGTGGAACTGTTGGGTTGGGGAGTTTGCTTACTCCTGCTCGAACTGGCCAGGGATGAACATTGCCTGATGGTGTTACTGCGTTGGTTATTCCGGTAGTGATGAAGGACTCGGCTCGTTATTGTAATTGTGGGGGGGGGGGGTGCGATGGACATATGAAGATGGCTGCTTCCTTTTTGGGGTGCTTACATACTATTCTGGGATGCGGTGGGGTGGGGGGGTGGGATTGGGGGCGGGTGCGAGGCTCCTCCTCCTTTTTCTTGTAATCGGGGTTTCGGTTGTTGGGGCGACAGGCATGCCTATAGGGGGGTGCGCCGTAGCCTTCTGCTGGTATGCAGGGTGGGGGGTCGGGGATGGGGTTTGTTTTCGTTTCTCTTTTGTTTCTATGGCCCTTTTTGTCTTTCTTTCTGCTCGTACTCTCTTTCTTTATTTATTATATATCTTTTATCACATGGGGGGATAGGTCTTGTTCTTTTTGGAAAGACTCTTGCAATGTGCCCTTATGTTTTTTTCATAGTGTTTGTTGATCCTACGGGTAGGACACCGAGTTAGCGCATGGTTATTGTATGCTTGCATATTCTGATTTTCACATTCTTAAGTCAATTTCCTAATCATGCTTACACTGAAGGCGAATATCCTATTGCACGACTCGCTCCGAGTAACACTTTGCTAGATTGTATGTCCTTGGATCCTTAATCCCATATTATAAAATGGAATCCTCTCACATCCTGATATTTCGTTGACACGCTACTCCATATCCATACTGACTATCAGTCACTATGGTAACCTTTTTTCCTTTTGCTCTTTCACATGCACAAATTAAAGCAATTAATTCTGCCACTTGAGCTGAACGAATTCCTTCAAGAGTTGAACCTTCAACTACTTCTACAACTGTGCAAACTGAATATGCTGCTCTCAGAATACCCTCATCTGTTCTTAAACAGGAGCCATCAACAAAGTAAATAATGTCTGACTCTGGTAAGGGCACGTCTTTTATGTCTTTTCTAGGTTTGGTACAGTATTCCAAAACATCCAAACACTCATGATCAACATCAGTTTCATTTTTGATTTCAGTAATAACACCATCGGGCAATAGTGTAGAAGGATTAAGATTCACGCATCTAGCAATCAAAACATTATCTGATCCTAGAATAACCTTTTCATATTTGGTCAGCCTGTTACTCGATAAGTGTTGAGTTTTGCTTCTGGTAAGAAGAGTTTCAACTGAATGAGGTACATACACTTTTACAGGAAACCCCATTATGATTCCTTCACTTTGCTCAAGGCTTACACTTGTTGCAGCCACTGCTTTTAAGCAACCTGGCAATGCTTTTGCAACAGGATCAAGAACAGCTGAAAAGTAAGCTATTGGCTTTCTCATCTTTCCATGTCTCTGAATCAGAACTGATAATGCACAACCTTCCCTTTCACTGCAGTACAGCTCAAATTCCTTGTCATAGTCTGGCATCCCCAATGCTGGAGCTTCACACAGACTTTTCTTTAGCTGCTCAAAAGCCTCTAATTCAGTTTTTGTCAAAGTAATCTGGTCTTTTATGTCTGCTTTTGTCAGTCTTTGTAGTGGTTTCGCAATTACTGAAAATCCACTAATCCATTGATGACAATAACCTACCATTCCTAAAAACATTCTGACTTGTCTCTGTGTTGTTGGAGGTTGTATTGCTTGAATCATTTTTATTCTTTCAATTGTCACTTGTCTGATTCCGTTTGCAATTCTGTGACCAAGGTATTTAACTTCTTGCTTGCAAAACTGTAATTTTGCAGGTCACACTTTATGCTCTTCATCTGCCAAATGATTCAAAAGTGTAATGGTGTCTGTTACACAATGTTCTCGTGTTTTTGCAGCCACTAGGAGATCATCAATGTACTGGACCAATGTTGATTTTCCTGGCAAATCTAGATCTTCCAAAGATTTCTTTAACAACTGATTAAAGATAGATGGACTCTCAGTATACCCTTGAGGGATACGACACCATGCTAAAATACGATCTTGGAATCTGAACGCAAAAATCTGTTGGCTTTCTGGATGCAGTGGAACTGTAAAGAAGGCATTACACAGGTCTATGACCGTGTACCATTCTGCATCATGCGGAATCTGATATAAAATTACCGCTGGGTTTGGTACAACTGGACAACATGGAACAACAACTTGATTAACCTTTCTCAGGTCCTGAACTATTCTGTAAGTTCCGTTTGGCTTTTTGATTCTCATTATCGGTGAATTACATAGGCTGCTCTCGATTTCTTTTAAAACACCTTGTTTTATGAATTTCTCAATCACAGGAATGACACCCTCAATAGTTTCAGCTTTCATTTTGTACTGAGGAATGTTTGGAAAATCTATTCCTTGCTTTACAGTAATTTTTACTGGGTCAACATGTTTCATTAAACCCATTTCATCACCAGTTAAATCCCAAATTTACGGATTAACTGCTTCTTTCAGTTCTTCAGGCAAATTGTTTTTATCAAAAGCAGGAAACAGCTTATTTTCTTCCTCAACCATTAACATTGTTAATTTGTACAGGGCATCTTCTTCTAAAGTTTGGAGCTCAATACCATCTGGTGAGCAATATATTTTACAATTCATCTTACACAATATGTCCCTCCCTAACAGGTTAACTGGACTGCTGTTACAGACAACAAATCTGTGTTTATCTTTACAATTTCCAGTTTCTACTTTGACTGGTTCTGTCAAATCTGTTTTGATTTGCTGATTTGCTACACCTACCACTTGGATGGACTCACCTGAGAGAGGAAGATTTTCAATTTCCACTGATCTAACAGTAGAACGGGTAGCACCAGTGTCAACAAGAAAAGAGATTTCTACATCATTCACTTTACCATTTACAAATGGACCTGACTGATCTACCTCAAGAGTGGCTCCAAGCACACACTCTTTTTCCTCTCTCAGGCACCTCATGAGTTATCCTCTGAATCACTCCCTCCATTCAACCAATATTGCTGAGAAACATTTGGCACATTCACTCTTTGTGATCTGTTTACCTGGTCACCGCAGATTCCCGTCTCTGGACTGAACCTTTGTGCATTCATACAATTTGGAAGTGGTGGTTGTGGAATCTGGCTCTGCTGATTCAATTGGCTCTGCTGATTCACTAACTGTCGCTGTAGCTGTTGCTGCTGACTTATTTCATTTAACTGTCGCTGTAGCTGTTGCTGCTGATATATCTCATTCTGCATCTGTGGATTTAATGATGAATTTTTTTAATTTATGGGCGAATTCTTACACTCCCGCTTCCAGTGTCCAATCTCGCCGCAATTAAAACATGGGAGCTTCTGCTTAAGCTCTTCAATATTAATATTACATTTTGGTTTGTTCGAATTTCCCTTGAACTTGCCTTGATTCTGGTAAACATTTTTATTTTCTAAGGTTGCTATTTGCTGTTCAGCTACCTTCACTTGTGCCCACATTGCCTTTTCCTTAGGCTTTTTCTGCTTTGCATCTATCTCATCACTGCAGTATTTTGCTTTTCTCAGGATGTCATCAACTGAAAGTGATTGCCACCCGACAATTCCGTTTCTAATCATGTCACTAATTTCAGGTCTCAGGCCATAAACAAATCTGTATATGAAGTGGCTCATGTCCTTTTCACTTAATTTTTCATAGCCACTGTATTGTTTAAATACCAGCAGTAATCTTTTATAAAAATGAATGTACTGACTCTTTTGGGTCTTGATTTGTTCTGTCAATTTTAACCCAATCTACTTCTTTTGGAGGAATCTTATTTTTCAGCCACACAATTACCTTGTCATAGAAATCCATGACATCAGCTGAAGGAGCACCTGTTATTTTATTTCGAGCTGGTTCTTCTCTGGGCACACCTACAGAAATGTTACATTCTGTCCAAAGATCTGATGGGACAACAATGTCAAAGAATCCATCAAGATCAATCCACAGAACTTTTGACACTTTAATATTACCATTCTACTGGCTTTTCTCTCAGCCGAGGAAAATCATTTGTAAAAAGCAAAATGTCCTGCCTTGTCCATGGAACATGAACATAACCTCCACCAGCTATTTCCCTCATAGGAAACTCAGTTGCAACTTCCCCTCTTTCTCTTTTTTCTTCTTCTCTTTTCTTTGTCCATTTCACTCTACATTTACTTAATTCACCCTATATTTTCAGGAACACAATTAATTCTTTTACATGGGTAATCCTGCCTGCGGTATTCAGGTTCTCAATGTCTTTTTCAGAAAAATCCACTCTGTAATGTTTTTGCAATTGTTTCTGTCTGCTCAAATCTATGTCTAATTCTGCAGCCACTTCTTCAAATTGATCATATTTGTTTTTCGTTTTCCATTGTATACTCTTGCAGATAAACAAGAATTCGTCATCCTGATATTGCTTTAAACAGTCAGTTCCAATTGTGCCAATCATTAGTTCTTCTGAATCTGCTTTTAATTTTGCAACATCAAGTTGTTTAGATTCAGGAACTTGTGAAATTAATGGAGTCTGTGTTAAATCTGTTTTATTCATGCTCTTTTCTGAAGATCCGGAATCGGATCCTGCAACTGATGGTATCTGACCATTTGACAAACTTTGATTAAAAGTAAAATTTGGCATTGTTTTTTCTCGATGGATTTCTGATAATTCTGAATAAAAATTTTCAGCTACTTTTTGAATTTCTGCATTTAATGGAATCAGAGCTGAATGTCTATTTTCTTTTTGCTCAAAAACTGATACAACAGGACCAATTGTTACTGGAACTGTTACTGCTTCCATCCCTTTCGTTAATTGCTGTATTAATTCTTCTTTTGCTCTATAATATTCTGAAATATTTGGTACATTTTCAGGTCTCTCTGCTCTCTTTTAATTTCTCGGGAATTTATTTCTCTGCTCTTGAATCTCTGGATAATTTCTGTTTTCTCTTGGAGTATTAGATTTACTTCTTGACCTTGCTCTTTCAGGTAATCTTAAAAATCTGGGTGAATTTTCATTAGATTCTCTAGGAGGTGCACTAGGAGAGGTTCCTGAAGAAACTCTCGGGGTAGACTGTGAACAACTTTGCTGATAGGGTGGTGGATTAATAAAAATTTCTTCTAAAACTGCATCATCTAATTCTTCATCAAGATGACCTCTCTTTCGGGTATTCTTTTGACCTGATTTTCAACAACCATTTCCCTAACTGGGTACAAACCATCATACATGTCTGCTTTTCTCCAACGACACACACTATCCTGATGAGTTTCCCTATTTATGTCTAATTTTGGGCCTCTCGATATTCCCCTGCTCTCTCGCTCAAGTTCCATCATTTCAATTTCCCATTCAACTAGAGCCTCAAATTGTGTAGGTCTAGGCTTTGGCGTAAGAGCCATCATTTTTTCTCTCAGGTTTTTCAAAACTTTAACATTAAATGATCCGTCTTCCGGCCACGCTAATACACCATCATCTCTGGTATATTGCATCCAATTTTCAAACCAGAGGACAGTACGATAACCATATTCACCTTCCATATATGCTGTGGGTGTTTTGTACTTATGAAGTAATTTTCCACCACGCGTTTCAATTTTCTTATCGGGGTTGAATATATTTTTAAATTTGGGAAACCATGAAGGCTTCTTTTCTCCTTTCCGTACCAGTAACTCATGATTTAAAACTATTCCGTTTAATTTGGAAAGATCGTAAGTATTTCTTTGTTGTTCCACTATTCTAGCCAATC
This sequence comes from Lissotriton vulgaris, assembly GCF_964263255.1. NCBI lineage: Eukaryota > Metazoa > Chordata > Amphibia > Caudata > Salamandridae > Lissotriton > Lissotriton vulgaris. Next base: position 527,444 of record NW_028248207.1, on the reverse strand, counting down.
CGTGCACGAAACTCACCAACAAGCCAATCAGGTTAAGCCACGTCACTACCTTGCTCAACCAATAGAAGTACTGCCTTCAGAAAAGACCAATCAGCTAACAGCTCGTTTCGGTCACGTGAACCAATCAGTGCGCTTGCTGTGATGTATGTCAACCAATCGCGGCGCGAACCCATTGACGTATACTGCCGCTGCAGCCTCGCTGTCTCCGCTCCACAAACTCTCCCTTCCTTTACAAAATATTTTCATAGCGCCATTTTAAAACAATCCTTTTCAATGAAAATTTCAGTTAATAACTACAAAAAAACAAACCATCTGTCTGTTTCGCTAAACAAAGTGATAGTTTTGATCAAACATTCAAGTTCTCACTCACGTGAAATAGAAGACGCTATTTTCGCAAAAACATTTTACGCATCCGAACGGAAAACCCTATTCATGTATACATGAAATCTTCGGCAGGACTTTAACCAACCAATAGAAATCCTCAATCGCCAGTAAGAATAGACGACGCTTCCTTACCCTTCATTCAAGCTTGGAAAATTCCTATTACTCTTTTCACAGCGAGTTTTAAAACGGGCTCCTAGTCCCTATACTCAAAGCTACAATTTCATAGGCAATCCTCACTATACATACAACCTGTCATACCTAGAATCCCTAAACTTGTGCTGTACATCCACAACACTAGTGATATGTCAGTATCACCAATTTGAAACAAAACAAATGAACTGTGTAACTTCACCTGTCACACTACTCTGCCGGCAACTTAACAAGGAATTTTCACACTGCTGGAAAAAACCTTTCGACTACATATAGCAACTGGACAGACTTAACATGTGTTAAACATGTATCCTATGTATCTACGTAGCATATTAGTTACCATAGTAACCATCAAATTCTGCTACCAGAAAATTGACCCAGCGGGCCTAAAGAAATTCTGTCTCATAAGCGTAACCCTACACCATAATACTCACCATAATTCATAAATTCATCACTAGGCTCATAAATGACTGAGCCAAGAATTGGCCAACCGAATCATGTGACCTAATTAATCAGAACCATACATAAGTCCATTTATATTTATATACAACTGCAGTTTATCTTCCTCATGTTTATAAAATAATGACATTTAATTAAGTCACCTAGGCAATTGATTAAATATTGGTAACTAGACTCTAAATAAACAAGGCCAGCTTGTCATTTCAAAATCTATTTTATTAATTTTATTTTTAAAATAAGAGCAATAAACTTGAAATCTTTTTAATAGCAAATGAAAGCATCATTTTATTAAGGCACAAACTTAATGAACCGACGTTATTAATGCAAGTCAGAAACAATGAATTGTTTTCCATTTAAATCTATTTCCCTGTCTAACCCACTCTCAACCTGAAAAGGAAAATATTAATAAAGACAGATCATCTTACGTGCGCCAAAAGTCCAACAGCACGTCATCAGGTATCGGGAAACAGCCAGCAGGGCTGTCCAAAGGAACCAGTTTTTATACCTTTCTAACTAACTAAGTAACTAAATTCTAAAAGTCACCAAAAATCCTGCTTTACTATTGGCTTAGCCATGTCAGTCCACCAGGGTGTCACTCGTTCCTGACCAAGTCCGGGGCACATCATAAGCCCTTATTGTTCTTAGATTCCATCCTTCTAGCTTCCTTAAAAATGCAACATATAACCGAGCATGTGAACTTCCTTTTCCTCATCTTGGCAGGCAATACAGGCTCACTGTCCTTGGTGCTCTCTCCAAAAACACGTACAACTCGACCATCAACTCTTCTGCACATTATTCCTTTGTTTTGGCAGGAAATTCTTTCTTTATCACAGCGTGTGAGTGAAGGCTTCACTCTGGTCAAGTCATCTTTTCAGCTCTGCCAGGCACCCATTTTCTAAGGCCCACTTGGAAAACTAATATTTAAACAAACACAAGACAGTAATTAATTAGAGAATTGAGACCCATTCTGTTACCCACCCCTTGCTAATTATTAACCCATTAGTCTATGTTAACCTAGCTTTGAGCACAAAAAAAGCAACACACCTTTGCCACATAAAAGACACGACATAGACAAAAAGCACATTTAAAAATAAGCACATGCTATTATTTAAACAGCCGCAATTAATGATGACAAAACGAAAAGACAAAGTTAATTTATTATTTGAACAAACTGGCAAATGCAACAAGAGCACATAATGTTAATCCCTCATGTTTATGTAAGTGCACATTATTCTAGGTTGAATTAATACAAATCATGCAACACTCATTAATATTATTATTTAATTATGGAAGTACAACTCAGCGAGTAAAAACAAAATTAATTTTAAAAACTCGCTTCATCAATAGAAACTACCAATCTAGGTGTCTTAAAGAACATAACTAGTCAATCACCGGGAAGTGTTTTTAAGCCCCTGCTGTGAGAAGTTGGCCCGATATGCAGCGTTCGCTATTCTAGCGACCGCTATGTATCGTTCCAAACGACCCTTATGATGTTTGGTTGTAAGTCAACCTATAGACCAGCTATCCTAGTAGCGTGGATACGAGCAGTCTAAGGCTAAAGACTCGAGAGGGCGTGTTAAGCCAGCTGTTTACCACACATGTACCCCTTGAACACCAAGTGAAAGGACACCACACAAGTGTTATGAAAATAAACAGAATATTTATTAAGATTCACAACAGCCCTGTACTCTTTATGAGGACAGGGTACTAAGCACAAACCAAATCTCTTAGGAAAATACTTCAAGTGCACAATTAAAACAAGTGTCCGAGGACACGGAAAGTTTAGAGGTCTCGGGCGGACCCGATAAGGCAAGTCGGAAGCGAGGACCTCAGGACCCTAGAGTAAAGAGGCTATGCAGGCACCGAAATGCCGAGTTACCTAGCCACAAGGGCTGCGGCTGCACAAGTCTTACAGGCGTCGGGGTCTTCGCTGACGAGCCAGGAGCCGGAAGAAAAGGAGTTGCTGGCCGGCGACCAGTGATGAATAGTTCGTAGAGATCCAAGCCTGGATCAGAGATCGTTGACACCTGAAAGCAGAGGGGACCAAGTTCGTACTACTAGCCAGTAGTCAGAGGGTACCCGGAGGGCACCGGTTGGCCGTCACCTCGACTAGGTGAGTGGGCGACGCTAGGCTCTGCAGTCTCACGGACCAGGAGGCGTTGTCGGCGACCCGGATGGAGGTGCGAGCTGTCCCACGAAGGATGATGCTGTCGGCGTCGCTGGGCCCAGGATTGGGGCAACAAGCCTTGGCAGATTTCAGGGCCACGTGGTGGGCCTAAAATGGCGTCTTGAGGGGACCAGGAGGGTCCGGGGTGCTTCTCTCAAAGATAGAAGCGAAGGCCAGTCTGGAGCAACCAGACCAGCAGCGTTGGTTGTCGGATGTCGTCACAGGAGGGCACAAGCCAGCGGCTAGTGACCGGACAACGTGTTGAGCAGCGAGCAGAAGGGCCCCACGCAGATCGTGGAGATGCTGGGAGACTGCACTTCGATGCTGGAGCGGCTCAGGGTCGGGGCTTCTCGGACCCCAGAGCACTCACCAGGGAATTACTTCGATGGTCGTGCTGGTTAAGAGCGTGCAGGTTTTGATGATTGCAAAAACAACAAGTGATGGACCGAATGTGGATCAATGTCACACATTCCCCCAGTCAAAAGATCTGGGCCCAAATCCATCGTTTTTTTGCACTCCACACCACCCTGGGTTAGACAATGGCGATATGCAAATCAGCTCTGACCCTGTAGCCCCATGGGAACAGTCCAGTCCGAACTACAAAAGCCATGTCCTTCCCAGAACGGAATCAAGCATCCGAGGACCGGACCGGTTTCGAGGTAACACCTCTCATCAGCCCGGCTAGCTTGACTCCAAGTGGTGTGGAGTGCCTGGGACCCACGTCTGGGCATCCCCAGCGCACTTAGGGCGGCAATTGCAAAAACAACAAGTGATGGACCGAATGTGGATCAATGTCACACATTCCCCCAGTCAAAAGATCTGGGCCCAAATCCATCGTTTTTTTGCACTCCACACCACCCTGGGTTAGACAATGGCGATATGCAAATCAGCTCTGACCCTGTAGCCCCATGGGAACAGTCCAGTCCGAACTACAAAAGCCATGTCCTTCCCAGAACGGAATCAAGCATCCGAGGACCGGACCGGTTTCGAGGTAACACCTCTCATCAGCCCGGCTAGCTTGACTCCAAGTGGTGTGGAGTGCCTGGGACCCACGTCTGGGCATCCCCAGCGCACTTAGGGCGGCAATTGCAAAAACAACAAGTGATGGACCGAATGTGGATCAATGTCACACATTCCCCCAGTCAAAAGATCTGGGCCCAAATCCATCGTTTTTTTGATGGCCGGTCCCTCGAGGTCTCGTCTCACCCACAGACCACAGCTGAGCTGATGACGTGGGTAGAGGTCAGAGGTGCCAGGGAAGCCGGTTCTCGTCGAGCTGGGCCGTCGGATTCTTTGAGGAAGGACTTGCAGCAAACCGCAGAGTTCTTAGATGGTGCCCGCTGATGCAGGGTGACTACTCCTTAGTCACAAGGGAGAAATCTTGAGAAGAGTCTCGAATGTCCTTTCGTAGAAAGTAGTTCTTGATTCAAAGATGATCTAATTTGGAAGGGTCCCCGCTCCGGCCTTTATCCTAAGGAAAGGGGTGGGTACATGACTAGGTCCAGCCCTAAGGGTGGGACCAGGAAGGGGGGTAGTTACACCCCTCTCCCCTGCCGGACTTTCCCCAGGCCAGGGCTGGCGCCCCTGGAACTGGTTCTGACCGGCAGATGCGTAGTGAGCACCGGGGTGCCACTCCGCAGTCACCTTCTCGCAAAAGCCCTACCTACCCAGAATACACAAACCCTGTCTGGGACGGTGCGAACACCGCCCTTGACAGGAAACCCTTTGTCCAAGCGCTCCTCGCTGGAAGGACTCCCAGCAGCAGGAGGTCAGACTCGTGTCTGTGGTGGCAGCATCCATTTTGTGGAGCTGAGGCTTTAGTTAACTTTAACCGGGGTTCACAGTTACGTACATGTCGTGTCCCTCTAGAAGGGCGGAATGCTAACCTCGTCGCCAGGATTGGTGAGGGGGCAGCATCCCGATTCGTATGACACCTTACTCGACATGCCTTGATAACGCGACACCGAAGTTACCGATGTGGTACGCGTTATCATGGAACAGCCATTGGGTCTTGGTTCCGCAAGCTGCAACCGGGCTCGGCTCGGGCCAGAACCTAGTTCACACGAGCCCACGCACTCTGCCTTCAGGATTGTCAAGGCCTGCCATAGGAGTGACTGATAGGAACTCGGGCGTCCATTGTACGGTTAGATATAGGGCTACTATACCTAAAGCAAAGGGTGGTTACACGGCTTTGCCCCAGCTGTCATGCAGCCAGTTGTGTCAAATTTAGGAGGCCAGCCAGGGGTGGCATAATACATGCTTCAGTCCCTGGCAGCCCTGGGTACACCCATGCCCTGAGTTACAGGGTCTGATAGGGGGGCCCAGTACCAATTGGAAATGTACCTAGGGTACATGGAATCCATTTTAAAGAGAGAGCAGTAGGCCTGGGGTCCTGATTGGCAGGATCCCAGGTCGACTATGTCAAGAACCAGCTAAAACACAGGGCAAAAAGTTGGGGGCAACCATAGTCAGGAGGTACCTTCCTACACAACCCCCCCCCCCTAAAACGAAAGGAGATAAGGCTATCCTTGTCCAGGTAAGCCTCTATTACCTAAGTGGCCATATAAGGAAGGACCAGCTCTGGCTTGGTTTCCCCCTGTGTCATGGTCCACTAGGCAACCCCTCACCCTAAGGGTATCTGAGGGTCTCCACCATAGGGAATCTCTGCCTTTTGTGTGTCTTGGGAAAGAAGAAGGCTTATGCTGGGATGGAGTACTGAAGTGAGGCTCCTCTACCTTTGGGCTCAACTTCCTCCAATCACCATTCATCATGTGTGCCTTTCTTTCTTTAGCTGAGATGCACTGAGCTCTCAGGGTCAGCCTCTGGCTACCTAAAGCTGGAGGCTGAGTCCCTCTGTTTGGCTTACTGGAGGGACAGGTCAGGTTTGGGTTTTTTAGGCCCCATGTTTGGCTGTGCCCAACAGTGCCCAGCTGTGGGAGGTCCCTAACTACTTTTAAGGGGGATCCCTCAGGAGTCTGACTTATTTTCACTTGGCTAGGTTTACCAGCTTCAGTGATCCTAATCTGCTGATTAAGGGGTTCTTTTGGACAGGGGGCCCGTTTGGGTCCACCACTGGCCTCCCTGATCTCTTCAGCCCTGGGCTGACTGAGGCAGGGTAGAGAGGTGCAGGTTACCTGCTCCAGACTGGGTCCCACCTGGGAAGGGTCCACTGCCATCAGGGGCTCTGCCAGGCTAGGCCTGACTACCTCCGGGGCAGTTCCTTCAACAGGGGTAGAGTCAGTTCCCTGAGGAGGCTGGCTCTCACCTAGTGTCTGGGAGGGGGAAGACTCTTCTTCCTCCTCAATGCTCTCTGTTTGAGTGGAGTGATCCATTGTTTCAGGCTTCACAACCTCACTATCTGTTTGAGTAGAGGCTGAGACCATTTCAACCTTGCCAACCTTTTCAGGAGGGCACTCACTTTGTGTTTGGGCTGTGACTGTCACAGCCCTCCTATCCTGTTCTGAAAAGTCTGTCTGAGCCTGGGCAGTGGCTACCACTGCCCTTCCAACCTTTTCAGGGAGGAATGATGCTTGGACTGGGGCTGTAGCTATTACTGCCCCACTAACCTGTCTGGATAGGCCTATCATTCTGGAATGAGTTTCTTGTTCCACCTCAGCCCATGCTGAGAGTTCCAGGTCATTCCCCAGTAAGCAATCTACAGGTAGGTTATCTGTCACTGCCACTCTCATGGGCCCTGTGACATTACCCCAGCTGAGCTTGACTACTGCCATGGGATGCCTTCTCTTCATTCCATGAATGTCTGTCACCTGATAAGTAAAACCAGGGGTCAGTTGAGCAGAGGGGACCAGATGGTCACTCACCATGGTGAGGCTGGCCCCTGTGTCTCTGAATGCCTCAACTTTCTGACCATTCACTAAAACTTCTTGTCTATACTTTCCCAAAATGTGGGGTCCAGTAGTGAAGTTGGCAAACCCCATGCCAGTCTCACAGACAAGAGTGTGGTCAGGGAACCTGGCTAGGCCATAGTCCTCCTGATTGCCCAAAGTAATGCCCACCACATTCTTGGGGGCACTCCCACCACCTGGGGGATTACCACTAGTGGTAACAGGAGGTCTAGGAGTATTACCTGGGGGTATGTTTTCCTTATTGCTATTTTTAGGGCATTTGGCATCACTTTTGTAATGGCCCACCTGTTTACAGGTATGGCAATAAGGTTTCTTCTGTTCTGAAGGAGTGTTCTGGGACCCACCACCCTTGTTGGAGTTTTGGGGCCCTTGGGAAGTCTTCTCTGTGGATTTATCCCCACCCTTCTCTTGAGGCTTGGTTGATTCCTTTTTCTGGTCACCACCCTGGTTTTTAGGCCTAACCCTGGTTCTGACCCATTTGTCTGCCCTCTTACCCAATTCCTGTGGAGAGGTCAGATCAGAGTCTACCAGGTGCTGATGTAATAACTGGTTCTGACAATTATTTAAGATTTGCTCCCTCATAATTAGATTATACAATCCTTTAAAATCAGTAACCTTACTACCCAGTAGCCAGCCCTCAAAAGCCTTAGTGGCACAATCGACAAAGTCAGACCAATCTTGAGACTGCGTTTTCTGGGTATCCCTGAACAGCACCCGGTACTGCTCAGTGGTTAGGCCAAACCCTTCAACCAGTGTATTCTTCAAGACGTGGTAATTATTAGCATCCTCTACCCTTGTGGTGAGGAGCTTGTCTCTTCCTTTACCTTCAAAGGAGAGCCACAAGATAGCTGCCCACTGACTCTGGGGAACTCCTTGCACAGTGCAGGCCCTCTCCAAAGCAGTAATCCATTTGTGGATGTCGTCCCCTTGTTTAAAGGGGGGCACTATCTTACAAGGTGTTTTGTATCAAAACTCCTTTCCCTATTACTAGGTACAATGCTGCCACCAGTGGGGACTACCCCACTTAACTGTTGCTCTCTAGCAAAGGCAAGCCTTTCTTTGGCCAGGGCAAGTTCTTCCCTTTCAATCCTCAGATTAGCTGCCCTTTCCTTAGCTTCGTACACTCTCCGCTGAGGGGACGTCATCCCTCTTTGAGAAGAGTTGTGAGAGCCATTGGTTTGAAGGGATCTGCCAGAGTCTCTTGACAGAGATCTGGCTCGTCCATTCCCAATGTTAAGCTGACCTGATAGTGGCCCCAGGGGTCCCCCAGTACCACTGTCATGTTTGCTTAAGTTGGACCTGCTTAGTCTACCGACTTCTACCTGTCCCTTATCTGCCTCATCCCCAGAGGGATCCTCATTCTCATCATCCTCTACATCTTCAGTCTCAGTTGAGAGGTGGATGAGGTCAGGATCGTCTCTGGTTCCCTCAAGGGGAGGCATGTCTCCTTCTGGATTAGAAGAGCTAAGAAGGGTCTCAGCTTTTCTGGCATCATAAGTCTCCAAGAGACCAATCAGAAAGGAAGTTGTGGGGTTAGACCCCTGCTTGATCTTCCTGGAGTGACACACTTGTCTTAACTCCTTGAAGCTCAGCACAGTATATCTTGAAGGGATGACCTGTGGAGGGTCAGCTGACACAAGGGGAGACTCAGAGTTTCCTCCTTTGTCCGACATACTGTTTCTAGTGTGGTGTAAGTGATGCACCTACCTACACTATGTGTTCACCTACTGATCCCTTGCTAAGAGTTGTAGCCAAGGTGTGCTAGGCCTTGAGGAGCTGCAACAGCTGGTTCAGTAGAACTCAGAGTATTCTAAGCTTAGTTATATGTACTAACAGTACTTATGTGATCTTTCAACAAGATATTCTTACGATACGTGTGGTAAAACAACAGCAAGCTCAAATCCCAACCGCTGCTCACCAATGTGAGAAGTTGGCCCGATATGCAGCGTTCGCTATTCTAGCGACCGCTATGTATCGTTCCAAATGACCCTTATGATGTTTGGTTGTAAGTCAACCTATAGACCAGCTATCCTAGTAGCGTGGATACGAGCAGTCTAAGGCTAAAGACTCGAGAGGGCGTGTTAAGCCAGCTGTTTACCACACATGTACCCCTTGAACACTAAGTGAAAGGACACCACACAAGTGTTATGAAAATAAACAGGATATTTATTAAGATTCACAACAGCCCTGTACTCTTTATGAGGACAGGGTACTAAGCACAAACCAAATCTCTTAGGAAAATACTTCAAGTGCACAATTAAAACAAGTGTCCGAGGACACGGAAAGTTTAGAGGTCTCGGGCGGACCCGATAAGGCAAGTCGGAAGCGAGGGACTCAGGACCCTAGAGTAAAGAGGCTATGCAGGCACCGAAATGCCGAGTTACCTAGCCACGAGGGCTGCGGCTGCACAAGTCTTACAGGCGTCGGGGTCTTCGCTGACGAGCCAGGAGCCGGAAGAAAAGGAGTTGCTGGCCGGCGACCAGTGATGAATAGTTCGTAGAGATCCAAGCCTGGATCAGAGATCGTTGACACCTGAAAGCAGAGGGGACCAAGTTCGTACTACTAGCCAGTAGTCAGAGGGTACCCGGAGGGCACCGGTTGGCCGTCACCTCGACTAGGTGAGTGGGCGACGCTAGGCTCTGCAGTCTCACGGACCAGGAGGCGTTGTCGGCGACCCGGATGGAGGTGCGAGCTGTCCCACGAAGGATGATGCTGTCGGCGTCGCTGGGCCCAGGATTGGGGCAACAAGCCTTGGCAGATTTCAGGGCCACGTGGTGGGCCTAAAATGGCGTCTTGAGGGGACCAGGAGGGTCCGGGGTGCTTCTCTCAAAGATAGAAGCGAAGGCCAGTCTGGAGCAACCAGACCAGCATCGTTGGTTGTCGGATGTCGTCACAGGAGGGCACAAGCCAGCGGCTAGTGACCGGACAACGTGTTGAGCAGCGAGCAGAAGGGCCCCACGCAGATCGTGGAGATGCTGGGAGACTGCACTTCGATGCTGGAGCGGCTCAGGGTCGGGGCTTCTCGGACCCCAGAGCACTCACCAGGGAATTACTTCGATGGTCGTGCTGGTTAAGAGCGTGCAGGTTTTGATGATGGCCGGTCCCTTGAGGTCTCGTCGCACCCACAGACCACAGCTGAGCTGATGACGTGGGTAGAGGTCAGAGGTGCCAGGGAAGCCGGTTCTCGTCGAGCTGGGCCGTCGGATTCCTTGAGGAAGGACTTGCAGCAAACCGCAGAGTTCTTAGATGGTGCCCGCTGATGCAGGGTGACTACTCCTTAGTCACAAGGGAGAAATCTTGAGAAGAGTCTCGAATGTCCTTTCGTAGAAAGTAGTTCTTGATTCAAAGATGATCTAATTTGGAAGGGTCCCCGCTCCGGCCTTTATCCTAAGGAAAGGGGTGGGTACATGACTAGGTCCAGCCCTAAGGGTGGGACCAGGAAGGGGGGTAGTTACACCCCTCTCCCCTGCCGGACTTTCCCCAGGCCAGGGCTGGCGCCCCTGGAACTGGTTCTGACCGGCAGATGCGTAGTGAGCACCGGGGTGCCACTCCGCAGTCACCTTCTCGCAAAAGCCCTACCTACCCAGAATACACAAACCCTGTCTGGGACGGTGCGAACACCGCCCTTGACAGGAAACCCTTTGTCCAAGCGCTCCTCGCTGGAAGGACTCCCAGCAGCAGGAGGTCAGACTCGTGTCTGTGGTGGCAGCATCCATTTTGTGGAGCTGAGGCTTTAGTTAACTTTAACCGGGGTTCACAGTTACGTACATGTCGTGTCCCTCTAGAAGGGCGGAATGCTAACCTCGTCGCCAGGATTGGTGAGGGGGCAGCATCCCGATTCGTATGACACCTTACTCGACATGCCTTGATAACGCGACACCGAAGTTACCGATGTGGTACGCGTTATCATGGAACAGCCATTGGGTCTTTGTTCCGCAAGCTGCAACCGGGCTCGGCTCGGGCCAGAACCTAGTTCACACGAGCCCACGCACTCTGCCTTCAGGATTGTCAAGGCCTGCCATAGGAGTGACTGATAGGAACTCGGGCGTCCATTGTACGGTTAGATATAGGGCTACTATACCTAAAGCAAAGGGTGGTTACACGGCTTTGCCCCAGCTGTCATGCAGCCAGTTGTGTCAAATTTAGGAGGCCAGCCAGGGGTGGCATAATACATGCTTCAGTCCCTGGCAGCCCTGGGTACACCCATGCCCTGAGTTACAGGGTCTGATAGGGGGGCCCAGTACCAATTGGAAATGTACCTAGGGTACATGGAATCCATTTTAAAGAGAGAGCAGTAGGCCTGGGGTCCTGATTGGCAGGATCCCAGGTCGACTATGTCAAGAACCAGCTAAAACACAGGGCAAAAAGTTGGGGGCAACCATAGTCAGGAGGTACCTTCCTACACCTGCCAACCCATTTTATCCTCCTGGCCATCTTAATATCTTCAAAGAGGGCCTCAGTCAGTCCAGTAAAGTAAAGGGTATATTCTGTTGTTGTGGTTTTCTTTACTGCAACAGCAGCACCCGAGAAAGTTGAGAAGTTTATTTTCATCTGTGAACCAGGCTGTAAATGGGTATTGTTCATTTTTAAAGGTAAGGGTTAAAGTTTTTTTAAACAATCTACTGATGTCCTCTGCTCAAAAATAAGAAGCAGTTCCACCACATGGTGGGCTGTCATAAATAGGCATTTATGACCAGTGCTTAAATTGTGCCGCTGTTTGCCTGAACTTGGCACCAGAATTAAATTCTTACCATCAGCACTAATTAGGCACTGGTCATTAATGCTTTGGACAGCCGAAGGGAGGGACAATAGTTGAATAGTTGTACATTTTCATTCCCCCCGCCTCTTTTCTCTTGAAAAATTGAATTGTGAAGAACTACATTGTTTAGTACTTTGAGAGCACCTCAGCCTTAGCTGTAGTTGAGTGGTGGATGGAAAATTTTCTGAAGCTAAATGCCACAAAAAGGGGGTACTATTGAGACAGCACTTCCGGAACGTGGAGCATCTGAATGGTATTCCAACAAGGGTGATCATTCGGTACCTTCTACAATAGTCTAAAACTTAGGCATTCTTATTGGTGGATATATTTCTTCAGAACCCCAAGTAGCCACATATGAGTTCCTGCTTTGTCTAACTGAAGACTCTACAGCAGCTCACCCTTTTTGATCCAAAACATTATATTACGGTTAATCCCAACAGAGAGCTCTACTTCGTCCTTAACTCATTCAAAATGTGGCTGCACAAACCCATACCTCAGAGCCTGACCCTCAGTTTGCCACTAGGAGTACCGGTCAGGTACTGACACAAGAAAAAGTACCAGTACTCAAGGAGAGAACACTGAGAAGTGCGGTACTCAGTACCAGTGAGGACTGACACATTTAAAGCACTGGTCCTGCTTCGCACTCACCTCCTAGAGGTAGGCAAGCTACTTAAAACTTGAGCCAGAAGCTTGGCTTTAGCTCCGCTCAACATCCTCTTAGACCCTCAATCCAAAATGAACTGCGTTTTCGTGTTGCTCTTGCCTACCACTACCTAGTGTGACAAAAATGATGATCAAAGCAGTGACTTTTGATGTAAAACTGGAGAAAGATACTTCTAGTGGCTAAATTGCACAAGAAACCAGAAAATTGGGGATCAAGCTTCAGTGCTTAACCAAATTATGGGATTCAAAGCAAATATTTAATTTTGTCAAACCTTGTTTTTTAGGTGGAGCATTCGAGACCTCTTGTATATACTTTAGTATATACTTATATGTGTATGTACTTTGTGGGCTCTGGAGATCAGCCCTAGGACTTGTCTGCTTCCGCTTAGGGACTTTTTTCTGTTCAGCTGCCTCTATGTAACTGTCTTAATAGAAAACGACCGGTAGAGGTCAGTAATATACCATAATTGCTTTCTGCTTGTTCAACTGCCTCTATTTAACTGTCTTGATAGAAAACGACCAGTAGAGGTCAGTAAAATACCAGAATTGCTTTCTTCTGAGGGACTTTCTTATTTAAATTTTTCTGGCAACTGCCTCTATTTAACTTTCTTGATAGAAAACGACCAGCAGAGGTCAGTAAAATATCAGAATCACTTTAGCATTCTCTAGAATCCAGTCCATTGAAATTGTCTTCCATGAGCACCCGTAGACAATAATATATTTTTTTAATCTTGTATTTTCAGTGATAAGACCACCGAAGGCCCTGATTTTATATTAAAAACAGAGCTTTAAACTATACCATTTCCCGCTGAAAGGCAATATTTCTCTCCATGTGTTCCCATACCTGGCGTGTCACGCAGTTTGGTGCTTACTTTCCCACCATCTTAAAGAACAGTGGATGTTTCAGCACCCAGGCTAATGTGCTGCATAGTTCAAAATTTGCAAACATTCGTGACAAGAATTTTCAATTCTATTAAGGACTAGGAGGCGAGGATTATGCTTTCTCATTTCTTTAATGAAATACTCAGCAGCCAATCAAAAAACAAAACTACAAATCCCATGAACACTTGGGAATGACCCTAGAGGAAACACTATATAAGGTCCAAACACTAGTCCTTCTTCCTCTTTCTTTGGGTAATCAGTTCCACATCAAAAAACAATTCCAGGTAGAGTAACAACAAAAGTTCCAAGCAAGCCGCCGAAATCCAAAGGATCTTGTAACAGAAGATGGAGGTATCCTGGATCCGGGAGCAAGGAGACAGAGGAGACTCTCGAGGCAGAGCAACCACATCATTTCTGGTCTGAACCTGTAAAAGATACAGAGCCGTAATATCCCAATAATGAAGAAAAAGTAAAGCAAGACAGGGGGGGAAACAAGGAAAACTATAACTGCAACAGTATGCAAATGTTATACAGTACATGAAAATGCAACATAGTTACAATCAGGGTGGGATAATCCTCGCCTCCTAGTGCTTAATAGAATTGAAAATTCTTGTCACGAATGTTTGCAAATTTTGAATTCTATGTCAGGACAGGAGGCTCCGATTATGCTTGTTTAAAGCTCATCCACCACAACAGAGGCAACACTAACAATTGGTTTATAATAAAATTGTTTGAAAACAGAGTCTGAAGACCAGCCTGCAGCTTTCATGATGTCAAATAAAGTAACACCCATGGAGTAAGCTTTTGAGGCCATTGCCCCTCTAGCAGAATGTGCCCCAAACACAGAAACATCAATGCCCGCCTCGGACATGAGCCAGCGCTCCCAGCGAGTTAGAGTAGCCGGTGCAACAGGACGGAAAGGCTTTTGTAAGGCGATCAACAACTGACCTTGCATGTCTGCGCGTAAAGAAGCGGTACTCACCTCGTAATCCTTCAAACACTGGACAACACAAAGATTGGGATGATCAGGAAAAGAAGGATACGTTATGGAGGAAGTGTTGGTTTTAGTCCTCCTAGAGAGAGTGAAAGTAACACCCTCAGGGGTGAAACTGCGACCCGCAAGATCTAAAGCACGAATATCCGAAACACGTTTGCAAGAAACCAGACACAGTAACATGGTCAGTTTTGCAGACAACTGTTTACGGGATAACAAAAGATTAGAAGGCCAGGCCTCCAAAAATTTCAGGACAACCGAAACATCCCACAAAGACACATACTTCGGTGTGGGGGGTTTCGCAAGACGAATTCCTTTCAGCAGTTTGGAAAGCAAATGATGTTCACAAACAGGCTTACCATCAATGTGGACATGGCCCGCAGAAATGGCAGAACGAAAACTATTAACGGTCCGATAAGCCAGACCGGAAGTGGCCAAGGAAGTCAAAAAAGTAATGACTAGACTGATATCAGCCAAAACGGGATCAACCTCCCGTTGAACACACCAATCACTCCAGAGTTTCCAGGCTCCTCGATACCGCTTGTGGGTATTGGGAGACCAGGCGTTACTAATGAAGTTGGCAGCTTCGCTAGAAATGCCTGGGACCGACCATCGATCCCCGAGATTCGCCATGCTAGCAACTGGAGAGTGCCGGAGAGAATGAGGGGATGCGGATCTCCGAGAGGATCCTGCAACAGATTCCGCTTCAGGGGAAGAAGGAGGGGAGGTGCGCAGCACATTTCCAAGAGAACCGGGAACCACGCTTGAGCCTTCCACAAGGGAGCAATCAGAATCAGCTCCGCTCGAAATCGTTTGGTGTAAGCAAGTACTCTGGGAAGCATCATGAACGGGGGAAATGCATAGCAAAGAGTCGATGGCCACTGTTGGAGAAAAGCATCCGTGGCCAGAGCTAAGGGGTCCGGTCTCCAGCTGTAAAACTGGGGAAGCTGCGCGTTGAGGCGAGAGGCAAAAAGATCCAGGTGACACTGGCCCCAATGTCGAAGAATGGCGCGGAAGACTCGAGGGTGTAGTCTCCAGTCGCTGAAATCCCGAAGATGTCGGGAGTGCCAATCCGCAACTTGATTGATGCGGCCCGGAAGATACTCTGCAATAACCGTGATCTTCTGGTGGAGGCAAAAATGCCAAAAATCCTTGGCAATCTCCGCTAATATCTTGGACCGTGTCCCGCCCAGTTTGTTGACATAGCGGACTGCCGACACGTTGTCCATCCGGAGAAGAATGCAACAACTCGCCTGTAGGGGGGAAAAACACCGTATCGCAAAGGAACCCGCCAGGAGTTCCAGACAATTGATATGGAGAGACAACTCCTGGGGTGACCAACGACTCCCTGTCGAAACTGACCCGCAACGGGCTCCCCAACCCCATCGACTGGCATCCGATTCGATCACCAGTTCTGGAGACGAACCGAACAGGGCTCGACCGTTCCAGGCCTCCATGTGGTCTAGCCACCATTGCATCTCCATCCGCACCTCCTCCGAAAGAGGAATTTGATCCGAGTAGCGGAGGCCTTTCCGGAGATGCTGAATCTTTAGGCGTTGCATCGCCCGGTAATGTAGAGGACCCGGAAAGATTGCCTGAATGGAGGACGCTAGAAGACCTACCACACGTGCCAACGACCTCAACGACACAGTCTGTTTGGAAATAACAGACGTCAATTCTCTCCTGATGTAACGGAGTTTCTGATTGGGTAAGAGAAGCTGGCAAGTCGACGAATCTATCTGAAATCCCAGAAAATCGATAGACTGAGTGGGAACCAAAACCGATTTCGGAACATTGACTAGAAAACCCAGAGACTGCAAGAGTGTGATGGACCACTCCAGATGTTGCAGAAGCTTGAGAGGGCAATCCGCCATAAAAAGAATGTCGTCCAGATATATGATCTGCCTGACCCCCCTGGAACGAAGATGTTCTACAACTGGCCTAAGCAATTTCGTGAAGCACCATGGTGCCGACGAAAGGCCGAACGGGAGAACCTGATACTCGTACCATTGTCCCAGCCATTGAAACTGGAGGAATCTGCGATGGGGCCTGTAAATCGGGATAGACAAATATGCATCTTTCAGGTCCAGACGGACCATCCAATCCCCTTCCCGAAGGAGATCCCTCAGAATTTGGATGCCCTCCATCTTGAAGTGCCTGTAGACCACCCCGCTGTTGAAGTCTTTCAGGTTGAGAACTAGGCGAGACCCGCCTCCTTTTTTCTCGACCAGAAAGACCGAGCTGACAAAGCCCTGTGGATGGCGTTCGGTAGGAACAATCGCTCCCTTGCTGAGGAGCACCTCTATTTCCTCCGACAGACAAGCCTGAGAGTGACTGGAAAAAAGCATAGGGGTCGGCAGACGGGTTTGATGTATTGGGTGAAAGAACTCTATCTTGAACCCTTGAACGGTTTCTAGCACCCAAGCATCGTTGGAGATCATGCGCCAATTGTTCAGAAAAAATTGCACTCTGCCCCCCAACATCACATCGCATGATTGAATTAGGCTCACCTGTAGCTCCGGAATCTTGATATTGGCCTTGGTGGCCACCAGATCTTCCCTTGCCGTATTGACCTTTTCCTTTACGGGAAGGATAGAAACTGGCGCGGGTGGAGTAACCAGAGTCGTACTGACCACCACGCTGCTGCGAGGAACCCCTCTGGGACTGCTGCTGCGACCCACGGCCGAACAATCGTCCCCGTTGTCGTCCGGCCTTGGTAAAAACCGGACGCATGGCCCGGCGCAAGGACGCCTGCGCTTTATCAATTCCGCTGAAGGCGGACACAAATTTAGTCAACTCCTTCAGGAAGGGTTGTCCGAAAAGAAGGCCCTGCGCCTCCGGGCCGGCCTCAGAAGTTGCCAATTCGGCCAATTTCGGATCCAATTTAAGGAGAATGGACCTACGCCTTTCAGCAGAAATGGCGCAGTTAACATTTCCGAACATGCACACAGCCCTCTGAGCCCATTCGATGAGTTCATCCGGATTGACAGTCGCCGAAGCCTCCTTCGCCTTGAAGCCCAGATCTAGGATTTTAGAGAGGGGGCCCAACATGTCCATCAATTTATCCTGGTAAGACCTCCAGGAACGGTCGAGGCCTTTTTTAGGATCCTTAGAGTACTTTTTAAGGTAGGTAACCATCATTGGGTCCACCTCCGGAGTTTCTGCAATGTGGTCCGCAAGGTCCGGTCTCGGGCACTCGGAGCGCAGTCGAGCTCGGACCGGCGCCTCAAAGGGTTGGCGAACATGCGCCTCAAGATAAGCGGCCACTGCCGGAGCGGGCAACCAGGACGTAGAATTCGGATGAATAATGTCCTCTGGTTCGAAATTCAAAAGTGGGGGACGCTCAGGAGCGTCAACAAAACGCTCCTTGCGGAGACGCTTCTTTGGAGGAGAAGAGTCGTGACCTGAAGAGGCCTGAGCATGGTCCGACTCCTCCATGGAATGTGACGCAGAAGTTTTGGGCTTTTCTGAAGACAAAACCTTCGCCAGTCTTTGAAAGTCCGATTTGTGAGGGTTATGAGGCGATTTAGCGGCCTTTTGGGAAGGAGGTAACCAGCCCTGCTGAACAGCATACTCATTCAAATGACGTTTTAGGGGGTTAATAGCCCTAACCAGTGCCTTGTTCACTGAGAGTTGTACACCTTTGTCTAGTTCTTCAACCAGGTTGTACTCTAGAGAGTCATCCTCCTCTTCATCGTAATAGCAGTCATCATCTGCGTCGTAATAATCAGCCATTGCACCAAAGTGCAAAATTCAATGCCCACTAGATGACTGAACAAATATTGAGCATCAGAGATACAAATAAGGGGGAGTGATAACCCCAAAGCAGGCTAAATAGAGGTTGGAGATACCAAACTCAAGGCAAAAAATTAAAACGTGGAGAGAGATAAGCCTGCCAACAAAAACCACTCTAGGCAGAGCCTATGCACAATAATAGTCAACCAAAACACTTTCCTGTGCTCCGGCGTAGACGGGGTCGAAAGTTCAGGGCTGTGGGCGTGAGCGCTGGTGAGAAGCGTTCTTTCACTCGACCGGCGTGAGGCGAACAGCCTGAAAACCGGAAACAAAGCAACGCGCATGCGCGACGTTGCTGCCGCTGAAACACCGGCTCGAGAGCGCTCGCGCTCTCCTAAGAAGCCGACGACCCCTGCTCCCACTCCACCAAAGCAACCGGGCACAAAAGCGGCCAGGCGCAGGGAGGTGAACACACGCTCCCAGGAAGACACGCCACTAACGGACGCACAAATACTGGCACCGAAGCCGAGCAAGAGTACACAAGCGCCGCGCACAAAATTACAAGCAGCGGAATATAAGGCAAGTGTACACAACCAAAGCAGAGCAATGCAAGAAAGGTAAAGAGACTTAACTGGCTGCGGAGCAGCAAAGAAAGAGGAAGAAGGACTAGTGTTTGGACCTTATATAGTGTTTCCTCTAGGGTCATTCCCAAGTGTTCATGGGATTTGTAGTTTTGTTTTTTGATTGGCTGCTGAGCATTTCATTAAAGAAATGAGAAAGCATAATCGGAGCCTCCTGTCCTGACATAGAATTAAATGCATACTAGGTACCAAAGGCAAGACCGATTGCAAAGCAAATGCGTGTTCTTCATTACTTTGCAACAGTTCACCTCCAAATTACGCAAGTACAGGAATTGTGCTGTGCAAAAATGTCTTCTATTTTATTTCATAGAATATAATGTTGCTCTAGCTGTCAAAATCTTGGTCTCATATACGATACTCATTGGCATTTATATGCCTCTTTGTTCCCTTAATGGCACTGTCGTCAGGACAGGGGGCACAAATGTTTCTTAATACATAACTGTAAAAAAAAAATCTGCCGTTTCAATGCGGTAATTTAATCTCACATACGACGAAGGTACAAGGTCCCCGAGTTGAATACATTCACTAGTTTGAATCTGGATGAGACTTTCTTCTATTTTCTACAAAACATTTGCTGCACGCCAACCATTGGCTCGCCCACACTTATCACTTTGCCACCATTGCCTTTGCTGCACTAGCTTTCCCATAAAAAACATCAGTCGAGCCTGGCTCTCCCGTGTTCGTGATTCACTTTACTCTAGCCAAGCGGACTTTCAGCCAAGAAAGGTCACCCCATCTTCACAAGTACCGCGGATAGTAGGAGGCGGGCTTGGACGAAGACAGATGCAGTCTTCACATCCAATCAGCGCTTCTAAATTTTGTGTGGCGCACCAGGATTGGTTGAGGTGCCCTCAATGTCCAATTCGAGGTCATTTAACATATAAGCAGTACCGCCCACTCTCAGATGGCCTTGGGATTGGTTGTAATGCGACCCAGAAGTGGCAACATGACGGGAAAATGAACATCCGTTAAAGCACCAACAACAAACGATGGTTACATTCGTAGACAGTCCGTGAAAGTAGCGGACTGGTAGTTACCTCAATAACAGCGCTTCCAACTGGCACAATGCAACGTATCACCGTACCTCTTCTATTACACAATACAATGTGAAACTTGAAACTGTCCGTTTCCTCTTCAATGATGTGCCTGTGTGTACCAGCGTTCAAAGTGCTCTTGTCAAACGTCTGGGACTGCTGTTGAGCGTGACAGCTGAGCTGTGTAAGCTGCAGTTATAATGCGCAGAACATTTGGATAAGTAAATGGAAGACATTTGTCCCAAGAACACGTGTACTGCGAGACGGCGGCAGAAAAGGGAGGAGGATGCTTGAGTGCGGTTAGTGACGGACTGTATATAATCTATCAGTGCACTAACATTATTTTGGAATGCTTTGCCCCAGGGATATTGACAAGTAAAACTATTATATTCAACTGTTCTGGGTTATTTCACTTGTCACAAACCGACTGCATTACTTTGGGGGTTGAGGCACATTCTACCGACATCAGTGTGTATCCAGCGCGTGTTTTTCCTTATTTTCTGTAATTCTGTGATTCTGTTGCTGATGGTTAGATTTCTACTGATATTCTTATTAAAGGTTTGTTTGCATTGTTTAGAAAGGGTTCATTGAACGTATCTGTATTTAAGTCTGATATTGAGATCTGCATTATAATGTGAAGTTTGTCTTATGTTTTATAGAAAAATGCATATTCTAGTCAAGAAATGGAAAGTACCAACAATTCAGGGCTGAAGGATGTGTGTTGAATGCGATTGGTAAAACTGACTTTTTAACCGTTTATAGGCCGTTTGCTAGCCTAGACCTTTTTATTTTACCCAATTTTATCTAGAATTTATTAATGGGGACTTTCAGCTCGCCATCCATTGGTCTGATGTTGTGTCATTCACATTTATCTACAGCACTGGCAGTGGGTCAACGGGTCAACTCACTTCAGCCGTTGACTACGTTCACTGTGAATGTCAACATTGTGCTCTTTAGCAAGGAGCACATCTCCAACCAAAGTCGTCCCCTTCAGTGTGACTGTTATACCAGTGTCTGCTTTTTTACCTCTGAACATATTTTTACTTCAAGTCATTTTAAAAAATATTTTTATATTGTGATGATCCGGCAGCCCCCCAACGATAATGTCTTACAAACACCATGACAAAACTAACATTGACAACTCATTACGCTGGAGGCCAGTGGCAGGTGTATTGGCTTTGCCAATGCTTGCTTGGATAGAATATGGTTGGGTGCATTTTTAATTGCATGGATATGGTTAGCCAGTGCCAGATAAATCCTCAGACCTAGTTATCCTCAGTTTAGCTTTTATAATGTTACTAGGCTCATCGCTGATTGGTTTTAAACTGTTGAGGCCCACTTTGAGAGTTATTTTCCAGAAGGCATATTAGGCATTTATTGATACGTTATACATTTTACCTGCAGGTAATAAAAAGCCGGTATAACTCCAGCCTGGTTGGCTGAGCATAGTAGAATGTGTCTGTGGACTAATCTAAGCTGAGTAGTTGATGGAAACGACGTTTATTTAATATTTAAAGTGGTGTATTTGGTAGATGTAATTACAGTGGGTAGATGTGGATAGATCTGCCTCAGTGTCTGTTTGCCTCTTGACCTTAACAGCATGTACATGAAGCTAGGCTCAGACACTCTAAACTATTCAAGGGTTTGATGTGGATTAATTACCGGAGCAGAGTAAAGGCCAGTACTTTTTTGTTATTTTCATCTGAGATGTGCAAAAACCTAAAAATTACCTGTCCTTTAATGGGCAGAGAAGTATCTAAAATTAGGAAAGCGGGTCTAGGCAAATGCTTAGAATCATAGTAGTTTTGTAATCTTATCCTCTTTGCTCCCTTCTGCTTGCTGTTCCTCTTCAATCTTTACTCTGCTGCTCACTCTCTCTTATTCACCTTTAGTTCTCAATCTCTTCTGCCTCAGACTGCACATTCCACAGAACATGTTAGACAACATGTACAAGACTTCCAATACGGTTCAGATAAGTCATGTTGTTGATTATTACTATGCTAACAACAGCACTTCCCTCCAGGTATTGTCACATACTGATTTACCAGACAACACATAAAAGAGAACTATTAACCTATTTTCATTGTATACTATATTAGCACGTAGCTGGCTAGCATGAAACCCAGTAACACCTTCCATTAACAAATACTGTGCACATATATCTATCTATATGCTGGTATATATGCATGTCTGCCGACCTAGAATATTTGTATGCACAGCTTCTTGGTCCCATTTAGACAATGGCGTCATACTGCCATAGGTTAATGTAACATTCCAATGATACAACTGAATCTAACAGTGACACGAAGAATGTGGTCTGAATACATTAGCAAATCTCAGCAATGCTGGCCAAAAGGTTCCCATAGTTAGTTCTATGTATACGTTTATTAGCATCATTATTTAGTATTTTTCTCTGTTAGGTTAAAGCTAACTCTTTTTGATTCAGGATCAGACACTGAGCTGATTGTCACTCATTGGCGTGATATCCTTTGTAATCTAAGTTTAAATGTGACTGCTTATCGCAAGCAGACCATTTAAACCAAAGGCTTACTTCTATATATGTATTTCTAAAGGTTACCTACTGATGCACATTGACCATGTAAAGAGAAAGTGAAACTGCCTGTACTGAACTGGATTTATTGTCTCATTCTGAAGGAGGGAGATTCTTTGTTCAGTCCCTGTAGATAGGAAATATATATGCATGCACTGTAAGAATGTCAGATGTGTAGGTCACCCCAGTATTTACACAAATAACTATTTAAATCCCAGTAGTACTAAAGCGCTGTAAAAGAAATAAAACAAAATAGCGGAATTTATATTGTTATTTCTATACATGTGATGTAAAGTGGTCCGACGCCACTCATCCCAGTGCAGGGTGTCAGAGCGCTTCACATCACACGTACAGATTATACATTGACAATAAATCATGTGTGTACATCAATATAAAGGATATGTTGCATACGACTGTGAGGGTTACAATGTGTGGGAGCCACATGTCCGTTCATACCTCACTGTGCAATCTTAGAAAGAATACAATTTAAGAACTACAAGTAACAAAAGGAACTCTGTCTTAAAAGATGTAACCCACTTAACCGTTTACATAATATAACAATCTGTCATCTGCTTGTTATATAATGTGCTTTGCAGGAGACATATTAACCCTCTATTCTACTTTGATTCAAAACTAGAACTAGGCAAACACAGGTATCTTCAGCAATACGCTATGCTCCAGAGTTATCTTAACATTGTTATTATTCCCAGAGATGTAGCTGGCACACAAAGTTCTCTGCAGCAGGTGCCTTAACCTCATAAGATAATTTAAAATACAGACATTGCAACCAATTAAGCAGAACTTATTTATTGCCACATTTCTCCATGTTGCCAATTGCTTTGTGGCAGAGTTTAAACAAAATAAATGTAGACGTTGAGGCCCAGATTTTGCATCTGAGTTGTGTCAATATTTTGACAAAACCCCAATGCAAAATCGAATTTATTAAGCATTGTAATGCGCTCATATGTACTCACGATAGACCTGCTAAATATATGTGCGATCTTATGATCTGATGTCACTTCCTGTGAGGTCACGGGTTGTGATGCTACTTCCTTTAACGCCACGTGCAATTTCACGCGCCATGATGTCACTTCTTGTGATGTAACACGTGGTTATGTCACACCCATTTTGCCTAACCTAGTGAGTCCCCCCATGTCTTTGTTTAGGACTAGCGCCATGGGGCAAAGTGAGGCTTGGAACAAGGAAGTCTTGGCCTTATCATAATGATGATTACCAGTAAATAATTATAACGTTAGCACCATATCCAGCTCTTATGTAGACAAGGGTGTACCAAAACAGCAATCTTATTCGAAGCAGCCAAAAACGACTGGAAATAAAAATGCTGTTGCAAGTGCAAAGAACAAGATAGCAAAGGATGAGCATTTGAGCCTACACTCTGCAAAACTGCCAAGATTCCACAGAAGACCAGCAATATCCCCCCCAAAACATTAGAAAAAAGAGCCAGGCAAAACCAAAGTGGCAGCCTTAAAAAAATCAGAGCACGTGACCCCACACCTCAGCCTGGGTAGTCACTACACAACAAGACGCCCCTGGAGACCAGCCAGTGTGTCCAACCCGAGACCTTGCCCACTGAACATCAGAAACAGAGCAGACACAGTCCAAGGACCCCACCATGAGAAAGGTCCAGTGCATTGCCAAATAAAGCGGGGCTTAGTTTGACTCGCTGTAGGAGGTTAACATGTTTCTGGCTGAGTCGTACTCTCAAAAGAGAAGTACAAAGGCGTTCTTCAGGACCATAATCCACTTTTCGGATTCAAAATATGAAATATAATTCAATGGCAATTTATATAACCAGTGGTAAACTAGTATTTTCTGTAATCCACTGGTATCTTAACCAGGTTTTTTAGGAGACAAAAATACAAACAAATTACATGTCAAGGCACGTAAGAATAGTAAGAGTTAGTCATCCAGTTATCATGAGGATTGGACCGACTGGTATACCACCCAATCTAAGTAGCATGTGCACATAGCCAGAGCGCTCACACTGAAGACACTCACAGTAGTAAGAATAAAAAAAAACAAGGTAGTTTTTACCAGCTTCTGGTTGGGTTCATGCCTCGTCTCTGCCTCTGAATAGTGCATGAGCAAACCTAAACAGAGCCCCCACAATAGGGAAAAGCAAAAGCTGTGAAGTTGATAAACAGAGTCAAAGGTATTGTTAGAGCCTAAAAACTAAAATTCTTTATAAATGATGTCATAATCCACTATCACACTTACACTTACCAATCAATACCAGGCCCATAAACATAGAGAGTGAGGTGAATGGATACTATATGTTTGTTTAAGACATTCATAATAAACTATCTACAATAAACAAGATCAGCTTGTCATTTTTAAAAGTTTATTAAAACATATTTAGAAAAACTTAGGTTTGGAACTTTATTCAGGAAGCATTAGAAAAAGTCATAAGTAAGTTTTATTCAGCATTTTATAAAGAGAGCTTAATTCAAGAAATTATTATTCATTAGCAGAAATAAGTGAGAAAGAGCATTTCCAAAACCTAACTGTCTCTCTGACTCTACCCTCATCGCCTGAAAACAAAGTCTTAAAAAGTTAAATTTCTTACGTGTAATCATCGGACAGCAGAACACGTCCTTCTGGAATCAAGAGCGTAAGCCAAAAGTTTGCAGCTAAAGCCCATTTTTATACCCTAAAATAAGCTGAGCTAACTATTTTTCACATTCCAACAGCTGAATTCTGGCTCTCCATTGGCTGAATCACCTCACGCCACAGTAAACTGTGACATCTTCCACCACGAGACCAGGCTTTACACAGAGTCATTGTTCATGCACAGAATCCTGGCAACAGTTCCATAGTCCGCTACATTTTGTAGCAAAAATGTTCAAGCAATACAAAATCTTGTCACGTCTCTTTCTTTCAGCCTTGAGGCTGACCGTTCTGAGCTTTCGTGGCACATCCAAACCCACTCCACAGAGTTGACTTTAGCAGTTCATTTTTTAAAACTTTCATAATAAAAGTTTGTAGGCTTGTCATCTTTTTTTTTAAAATAACTTTCTCCTGTGGCTTAGCATCAGTAGGCCTCTTTTAGAAGGCGTCAATTTTCTGCGCCACTTTTTGCTTGCGACCCTGCGCCACTTTCAGCCTGCGTCACATTCCAGAAAACTATTATTTAAACAAACACAAAAGAATAATTAATTCAAGTAAAGCAAACCCTTATGTACCACCCAGTCCCTTATTAATTATTAATTAACCCACTAATAAAAAACATTTAGCAGAAGCAAACATTTAAAGCAGCACATAAAATAACCACCATTCTTCATGTAGTCCAGCTTAATGTTTCTGAAAGAATAGAAAGATGATTAAATAATACACAGACAGACAAACACAACATAGGACATACATGTAAGCACATATAAAAGCACATGCCATAAATGATCAGCTGCATGTTAATGGTGACAAAGACAATAGGACAGACATAACAAACAGGACAATATTAATAATGTGTTACAAAAACAGACTTGCAATTGCAACAAGAGCACATATAATTAGTTTCCCGCGTGTTCATGTGTGGTGCAAACTTAATCTAGGTTGGATTAATAAAATAAATCATGCAACAGTGCAATAATTAATCAGTTAATGTTATGGGGAATTGAATCCACAAGCCAGAATAAAATATTTTCTGCAGCCCGCTTTATCAACTCCCTCATCTGGTGATATTAAAATCACCAAACAACACCCAAAAATTTTAGAAAATTTTTATCTATTGAACATGTTTCAGGCTTACTCTGGATTAGTATTTAAGCTCTAATTTCATCTATCTCACAATTAGTATTGAGTCTTACATCTTACTAATTCTGTATCCTTTACCCTTTCTTTATTCAGCTAAGTTGAATCCTTTCCACCTTTGAATCCCCAACCCCCAATGAATTTATAAAAAAAAAACTAAGTTTTAAAATTACATAACTACATTTTGAATTGCACCAACAAAACAAATATCAATCTGAGTAGTATAAAACAAAAAACAAAAAGTAAATTTTTGAAAATTTTTGAAAAATGAGTACATAGTATATACCCCCTCTTTTTTTTTTTTTTTTCCAAATTAAAACATGTTTTCTTCGACCTAGTGTCTTACATGGAAGTGTTTCCAGCTAACACAATTTCTTCGACCTTGTGTCATCCTAACACAATTTCTTCAGCCTTATGCCAAAAATAAACCTTAACTTAAAGAAAACTAAATTTAGTCATTGTCACCATTTTCTTTCAAGACCACCTCACTGCTACTGCGCTCCTCAACTATTGGAGGGATAGTTATGTAGGCCCATTCTGAAGACTTGTATTTTACATTTGGTCTCAATTGTCTTTTGCTTTTCCTGGCAATCATTTCAATCTTCTCTTTAGCCTGCTCTTCTTTGTCTGAATCACTCTTCTGACTTGACACTTCATATTTGAATTTTAAATCTTTAGGCCAGACATCACCTTTTCTCAAAAGTTTCTTCTTAGGCTTGCTTTCTTTACATTCAGCTTTCCAAGCCCTTCCTTTGAATTTTCTTATTTCAGACTCTTCACTCCCATCTGTAACATTTTCTGAGACTTTAAATCTGTACCAAGGAACTTCTTTACTCAGCAGCTTCACTCTGTTAGACCTGGCACCATGGCGTGAGTCTCCCTTCCACTTTTTGCTGATGTGCCTCCGATGTTTTGCTGGTTTTCCGATACTCAGGGCACTGCGCCACGGCTGATCCGTGCCGCAGTGCAAGTGCTCCCTACTGTAAAATTGTACATACGATTGTTATCCATGATTGGTTCTTTGGATTTACTGTTAGTCCCTAGTAAAGTGCACGAGAGAGTGCCGGGGCTTGTAGATGCCAATACTGCTGGTGGGCCTGCAGCGCTGGTTGCGCCACCCACCGAAGCAGCCGTAAAGATGTGTCTGGGAACTGCGACCGCAGAACCCGCGTGCGGTCTCGTACTGTCACGCTAGCTGGGCAAGTGTCCCCACTTGCCAGCACCGACCCTTCCCTTGACTACATATTAGTCACCCCTCTGGTAGGCCTGCGGGCAGGGTGCGTTGTAGGTGCAAGGTAGGACGAGCCCTGAGATGCGTGGCCTGTCCTAGTAGTGACTTACAACCAAGACCGTATTTCACTATTGAAGGCTACCTGCTCCATTAGGCCAGACTGAGCTGCGAGGATTATTACACCCTATAATCCCCGCAGGCTCAAGGAGCATGGTAGCGAGTCATGTTTAGTATGCCTGAACTCAGGATGATAAAATATTTCTTGTAGTCAAGCTTATTTTAGTATCCTGGGTTTGCAAATGCTACTTTTAGAAAGTTAGCATTTGCTTGCTTAACCATTTCAGCCCGCCTCTGCTGGTATGTGTATCTGACTGTCTGGGATGTGTGAGTGACAGGGCTGGAGGGATGACAGGTGGTGAATGCGCAGATTACACCTTAGTGGGAGGTAGGAGTGCCTCTTGACTCGAACTGTCACTGTGCTCGGCCACCACAATGCTGGCTCCACCCTCCTGGGGAGCGGCGGATGACTCTGCCGGCACCTGGCCCAGGAAGGGCGAAGCCCCCATCAACAAGGTACTCTGGCCACCCCTGTCCGGACAATGCTGGCTCCACCTCCTGTGGGGCGTCTGATGCGCCTGCCCCTCACACTGAAAGCAGAAGCCGGAGTACACCCACCGGGGTACTCCAGAACTGAGAGTGGCTATGCAAAGGCCCCCCTGGCCTGCGAGAACAAAAGAATTGGCCTATAAAAGAAGGAGCCCGGCTCCTTGAGAATTAGATCCGGTTTGGGCCACAGAAGGACTCAGCCCGACGAGAAGGACCGTGAGAGACAAGGAAGGGTGCTGACTCTTGCCGGTGTCTGGTGCCTTGCTGCTGAAGGAGAGACAGGAGAAAAGACTGCGAGAAGACTTTTGCTTTACTTTGTGCCAAACTCTGCTGAAGAGATCTCCAAGGGCTTGCAACTGAACTTGCCCCCTGACCAGCGTCCCAGGACCAGTGGACGCTAACCCCCTTGGAAGAAAGCGACTGCGGGTGCTGACCATCGCCGCAGTATCGACAGAGGAGTCTCCTCTAAGGCGTCAACGTCCTCCCGACCACCGTGACCGGGGCCCAAAGCAACAGCGAGAGCAAAGTAAGGACCAGCCGCCACTGGCCCGAACACCGTGACCGCCACTGCACCGGGAGCCCGAGAGCAAAGTGAAGGAGGACCCGTCCGGTCCGAGCTCTCGAGGTGACTGCATAGCGAGCAGTCACTCACCTGCATAGACGGGCATTTGCCCTACGAGAATCCACAAAGTCGGTAGCCTGCCCGACAGCCCAGCTGTGAGCCCACAGCTGCCCCGACATTTGGCTGGGTACGTCCTGCACTTGGGGACCGTACTGCCACTTGTCCCCGCCGCACAACCGCCGCCTCCAGGGTCGGAGCGGACGACGAGGAGAGGACCCTGCCGCCACAGAACACCGCTGCCCCGGATGACCAGTGACCTGCTCGGCTGAAGAGCCGCAACGATCAGCGATCCCGGGAAGGCAACGCGACGTGGGACAGATCCCCTGGAAGCCGCCGGCTCCACAAAGAACTTTGGTTGACACCGGCCCACGGGCCTCAAGAGAACTGTATAAGAACTGTGGTAACCCGAATTAAGTAATCTGCAACCGTTTTCGTAAAGTACATTGACTGTATTCACAAGCCTGCTTAAAATCTATATAAAGGTATATATTTTTACAGAATACAGTCTGGTCTCGTTGTGTGGTGGGTTGGTTGTAAAGGTGTACTATTGCAAGTGTTTAACCCTATGTGCCCCAAAGATTAGCCTACGACTGCTTAAGCCACACTACCTAGAGGGTAAGCAGAGGTTGTCTGGAAGGTAATCCTCAGCCCTGACGAGGAAGAGAGAGTCCCTGCTTGTCGCTAGTGTTGCACTGCGCCAACTAGAGCCTCCCCCTTCCTACATTGGTGGCAGCGGTGGGATCACAGCTGGGCTGTCGGGCAGGCTACCGACTTTGTGGATTCTCGTAGGGCCACACCCGAACTCCGGTTCTGTGTGGACTACAGAGGACTCAATTCAGTCACGAAGACTGACGCGCACCCCATCCCCAGAGCTGACGAGCTCATTGATCGGCTAGGGGCTGCCCGGTTTCTCAGCACGTTTGATTTGACGTCTGGGTACTGGCAGATCGCCTTGACTGATGGGGCAAAGGAGAGGTCGGCATTCTCAACACCAGATGGGCATTTCCAGTTCCGGGTTATGCCATTTGGGATGAAGAATGCCCCTGCCACCTTTCAGAGATTGGTCAACCAGGTGTTGGCTGGACTGGACGAGTTCAGTGCCGCCTACCTGGATGACATCGCAGTGTTCAGCGGTACCTGGCCCGAACACCTGCGACACCTCTGGGAAGTGTTGATGGCCCTGCGCAGAGCAGGCCTCACAATCAAGGCAAGCAAGTGCCAGATTGGGCAGGGTTCCGTGGTGTACTTGGGACACCAAGTTGGGAGTGGCAAGGTAGCCCCCTTGCAGCCCAAGATCGAAACCATCCTGGCTTGGGAACCCCCCAAGACCCAGACTGCAGTGAGAGCCTTCCTGGGGCTCACTGGGTATTACAGGAGGTTTGTCAAGGGCTATGGCACGATCGTGACCCCCTTGACAGAGCTGACTTCGAAAAAGCAGCCCAGGAATGTGATTTGGACTGACACCTGTCAGAAGGCTTTTGACACCCTGAAGACTGCCATGTGCACGGCGCCCGTGCTCCTAGCTCCTGATTTCTCCAAGGAGTTCATTGTGCAAACAGACGCTTCAGAGCATGGTGTAGGGGCTGTTCTTTCACAGATGACTGAGGAGGGCTTTGACCAACCCGTAGCCTTCATAAGTCGGAGGTTACTTCCACGGGAAAGTAGGTGGAGTGCAATAGAGCGTGAAGCATTTGCTGTGATCTGGGCGCTGAAGAAGCTAAGACCCTACTTGTTTGGGTCTCACTTCCGATTTCAGACGGACCACAGGCCCCTCAGATGGTTGATGCAAATGAGGGGTGAGAACCCGAAACTGTTGAGGTGGTCCATTTCTCTACAGAGTATGGACTTTACGGTGGAACACCGCCCTGGCACCGATCACGCCAACGCTGACGGTCTGTCCAGATTTTTCCGCCTTAGTGATGTGGAACTCCCTGGGGAAGGGTAGTTCCCCCCACATTTCAGCTGGAGGGGACACATGTTAGACCTGGCACCTTGGCGTGAGTCTCCCTTCCACTTTTTGCTGATGTGCCTCCGATGTTTTGCTGGTTTTCCGATACTCAGGGCACTGCGCCACGGCTGATCCGTGCCGCAGTGCAAGTGCTCCCTACTGTAAAATTGTACATACGATTGGTATCCATGATTGGTTCTTTGGATGTACTGTTAGTCCCTAGTAAAGTGCACGAGAGAGTGCCGGGGCTTGTAGGTGCCAATACTGCTGGTGGGCCTGCAGCGCTGGTTGCGCCACCCACCGAAGCAGCCGTAAAGATGTGTCTGGGAACTGCGACCGCAGAACCCGCGTGCGGTCTCGTACTGTCACGCTAGCTGGGCAAGTGTCCCCACTTGCCAGCACCGACCCTTCCCTTGACTACATATTAGTCACCCCTCTGGTAGGCCTGCGGGCAGGGTGCGTTGTAGGTGCAAGGTAGGACGAGCCCTGAGATGCGTGGCCTGTCCTAGTAGTGACTTACAACCAAGACCGTATTTCACTATTGAAGGCTACCTGCTCCATTAGGCCAGACTGAGCTGCGAGGATTATTACACCCTATAATCCCCGCAGGCTCAAGGAGCATGGTAGCGAGTCATGTTTAGTATGCCTGAACTCAGGATGATAAAATATTTCTTGTAGTCAAGCTTATTTTAGTATCCTGGGTTTGCAAATGCTACTTTTAGAAAGTTAGCATTTGCTTGCTTAACCATTTCAGCCCGCCTCTGCTGGTATGTGTATCTGACTGTCTGGGATGTGTGAGTGACAGGGCTGGAGGGATGACAGGTGGTGAATGCGCAGATTACACCTTAGTGGGAGGTAGGAGTGCCTCTTGACTCGAACTGTCACTGTGCTCGGCCACCACAATGCTGGCTCCACCCTCCTGGGGAGCGGCGGATGACTCTGCCGGCACCTTGCCCAGGAAGGGCGAAGCCCCCATCAACAAGGTACTCTGGCCACCCCTGTCCGGACAATGCTGGCTCCACCTCCTGTGGGGCGTCTGATGCGCCTGCCCCTCACACTGAAAGCAGAAGCCGGAGTACACCCGCCGGGGTACTCCAGAACTGAGAGTGGCTATGCAAAGGCCCCCCTGGCCTGCGAGAACAAAAGAATTGGCCTATAAAAGAAGGAGCCCGGCTCCTTGAGAATTAGATCCGGTTTGGGCCACAGAAGGACTCTGCCCGACGAGAAGGACCGTGAGAGACAAGGAAGGGTGCTGACTCTTGCCGGTGTCTGGTGCCTTGCTGCTGAAGGAGAGACAGGAGAAAAGACTGCGAGAAGACTTTTGCTTTACTTTGTGCCAAACTCTGCTGAAGAGATCTCCAAGGGCTTGCAACTGAACTTGCCCCCTGACCAGCGTCCCAGGACCAGTGGAGGCTAACCCCCTTGGAAGAAAGCGACTGCGGGTGCTGACCATCGCCGCAGTATCGACAGAGGAGTCTCCTCTAAGGCGTCAACGTCCTCCCGACCACCGTGACCGGGGCCCAAAGCAACAGCGAGAGCAAAGTAAGGACCAGCCGCCGCTGGCCCGAACACCGTGACCGCCACTGCACCGGGAGCCCGAGAGCAAAGTGAAGGAGGACCCGTCCGGTCCGAGCTCTCGAGGTGACTGCATAGCGAGCAGTCACTCACCTGCATAGACGGGCAGTTGCCCTACGAGAATCCACAAAGTCGGTAGCCTGCCCGACAGCCCAGCTGTGAGCCCACAGCTGCCCCGACATTTGGCTGGGTACGTCCTGCACTTGGGGACCGTACTGCCACTTGTCCCCGCCGCACAACCGCCGCCTCCAGGGTCGGAGCGGACGACGAGGAGAGGACCCTGCCGCCACAGAACACCGCTGCCCCGGATGACCAGTGACCTGCTCGGCTGAAGAGCCGCAACGATCAGCGATCCCGGGAAGGCAACGCGACGTGGGACAGATCCCCTGGAAGCCGCCGGCTCCACAAAGAACTTTGGTTGACACCGGCCCACGGGCCTCAAGAGAACTGTATAAGAACTGTGGTAACCCGAATTAAGTAATCTGCAACCGTTTTCGTAAAGTACATTGACTGTATTCACAAGCCTGCTTAAAATCTATATAAAGGTATATATTTTTACAGAATACAGTCTGGTCTCGTTGTGTGGTGGGTTGGTTGTAAAGGTGTACTGTTGCAAGTGTTTAACCCTATGTGCCCCAAAGATTAGCCTACGACTGCTTAAGCCACACTACCTAGAGGGTAAGCAGAGGTTGTCTGGAAGGTAACCCTCAGCCCTGACGAGGAAGAGAGAGTCCCTGCTTGTCGCTAGTGTTGCACTGCGCCAACTAGAGCCTCCCCCTTCCTACACACTCCATTAGAAACATCATCCTTACAGCTGGTACTTGGTAATTCTTCCTCTTCTTCAGGGATCACCATTAGCTTCCCAGTTTCAGGATTCTTGTTCCCGCACACAGAGCTACTCTTCTGCTTTTCAATACTCTCCTGGACTTTATTTTCTTCTTGCTCAGAATTTTCTGCTTCTGAATCTTCTTCTTTTTCTTGATATTCTTTTTCTAGCAGAATTTCATCATTTTCTGAATCTAGAATCACAATCTCTAGATCTTCTTCATTCAATGTTTCATTCACATTGACATCATCATCCAGATGTTGACCACCTTGTCGATCTTCAAGATCTGGATTTTTGACATCATCATCCAGATGTCGACCACCTTGTCGATCTTCAAGATCTGGATTTTCTTCAGGAATTTCTTTTTCAGAGTCTGAATCAGTTATAGTGTCTTCACTGTCTTCATCAGTGTTATCAGGTTCAGATACACAAAGGGTATTACTGATATGCATCCATCCAGTATCTGTTGTCACCTGACTTGCTTTCTGCCACCTGGGTACTGGACAGTTTCTCCTCCAATGAGCCTTTGTTCTGACTAAGTCTTTTGGCAATAGATCATGAGCCTGCTCATTTTCCTTTGCAAACACATGTGTTCCCAATTGATGGAATACAGAAATTGTGTCATTTGTTCTTTTTGGAAAAGCTTCCACCCATTTTGAAAGTAAACAAATGATGACTAGAACATATCTCAGTTTGTTTTGTTGGGGCACTTCAAAGAAATCTATTTTAATTTTTGCAAATGAACCACCCTCCCAGCCTATGGTTCCCAAATTCTCAATTGTCTTTTGATCTGAATTGTTTTTCTGGCATGTGTTTTTCTGACATGTCAGACATGTTTCCCTGAACAGTTGAATCATTGTGTCTCTTGCTAAATGACCTGGACCATGGTACATCTCTGCCATGTCAGCAATTATGCAATTGGGCATAACAGGTCCGCCGTCTTTGTAAACCCTTTCATCTTCTTCTCGCTGTCTGCAACTTTCTTTGAGCCATGTGTTTTTCTCCTCAACATGTACCTCATTTTGTAATTGTTTTAACTCTTGCCATGTCTGAATTGCAAAGATTAGTATGAGGATGCATGAAACATGTTCATTGAATTTTTCCCCTTTGATTGCAACCCACTCCTGAGCACTAAATTTAACAATGGTACCTGCGTGCTCATCGCCTTTTAAGACATGATCATTTTTCTCTCCAGCACATTTTATCTCTGCTATTTGGTCTAGAAGCTCATATTCTTTGTTGAAGTCTGGCATGCCCTGAACAGGAGCTTCATACAAACTCTTTTTAAATAGCTCAATGGCTACAAATTTAATTTCTGTCAGGACATTTTGGTCTTTTATATCTGCTTTTGTCAGTCTCTGCAATTTTTTTGCCAACACTGAGAAAGCACTAATCCATTGGCAACAGTATCCAACCATGCCTAGGAACATTCTTACCTGTGGGCATTCCATTACCTGAATTATTTTATTTCTTTCAATAGTTACCTGACTGGGAATTCTCTCTCTCTCTTGGAACCTGAAAGCAAAAATTATTTGACTCTCTGGGTGCATTGGAACCCAATACCATTCAGCTTCATGTGGTATCTGATAAAAGATCTCTACTGGTTTGGGTACAATAGGACAACAAGGGATAACTATCTTGTTAACCTTTCTCAGGTCCTGTACTATTTTGTACATTTCATCTGGCTTTCTAATTCCCATATCTGGTGAATTACAAAGACTGTTCTCAATCTCTTTTAAGACACCCTGCTCAATAAATCTTTCAATAACAGGAATTGTTTCTGGCTTCATCTTGTACTGTGGAACATTAGGAAATGAGTTTCCCTGCTTGTTTGCAATTTTAACTGGATCTTTTTCCTGAACTCCACTCAATCCTGTCTCTGTATAGTATTTCTGCTCATTAACATAATTTAGAAATGGCGGCGGAGGTATCTCATTCTGCTGAATCACCACCTGTCGCTGAATTTGTAGCTGTTGATTCAACAACTGTTGCTGCTTATTTATCTCATTTTGCAACTGTGCATTTTTACACTCTCCTACAAAAGCTAAAGTCGCTTTTTCCTTCACTTTTTTCTTTGTCCATTTTGTTTTCCATTTATTCAGACTACCCCTTTTTCTCAAAGCCCAAATTAAATCTTTTATATGGACAGAGGCAAATTTACCTGTATTGTTCAAGCCTTCTATGTCCTCATCATTCTGTAATCTTTTTAATCTGTCTGTACTTATTGTATCATCCAGTAATTTGTACTCACCAGGCTGTGTCAGGTCAATGTCAGTGTTTTCACTAGGTGAAACTAGAGTCATCACTCTCTCTTGCTTAGTTGGAATCATTATTAACTTATTTTCAGGTGCATTAGAATAAAGTTTTTCAGCAAACTTTTGAATTGGGACCGTTAAAGCTGTGGGACTAGTTTCATCTTTTCTAAGCACTGGGGGAACAGGTCCAATTATCACAGGAACTGTCACTGCTTCCATGTCTGACTTTAACTGCTCAATTAAATCATTTGTAGAACTTACATGAGCAGGAATAATAATTTCAGAAGAACTAGACATCTCATCATACCTACCTGTTGTGACACCTTGAGAAAGGGTCTGGACTGGGACTCTATTAATCTGAACTGGGACTCTTGGCGACACATTAATCTGCTCTTTTGGCGTCACATTAATCTGTTCTGGGAATCTGCTTTTATTTTTGTCCTTATCTGTATTTACAACATAATTTTTATAATGATTAATTAATTCTTCTCTGTCAGGTTTATTATTTGCATTCGCTGATTTGGGAATCGAATTTTCATTAAAAATGATTTCTTTTGGGGGAGGTGATATCCTTTCAGAATATGTATCGTTTAAAACTGCATCTTTAGCATCTGTATTTTTATTATGCTTACTAGTTACTTCATTACTCACCTGTTTATTCATTAATTTGCTCTCACATGTAGCAACAACCCTTTTAACCTTTTTAAATAAATTTTTCATTTTCTGATGGCAGAAAAACGTTTTCTTCTTCAAATAATGACTATCCATATTTTTAAAATACTTACCTTTATTAAAATTAATTCAAAACAATTACAATAAGTAATTACATTCACTTAATTGGCCTAATAGCGTTTACTGATCAATTAATTAATTTATTTAACAAAGTCAGGTGAAGTAAAACTTTATAACCTGATCAATTTAATATAACTCCTAATTTACCTGCATCACTAATTTTAATAAACCTGGAAGGGAAAACATAAATTTGCAAAAACAATAACAACGCAAAATATTTATTTATTTACAACAATAAAAATAATCACATGTGTTTTAAATATACTTATTTTTTTACTTACACACCTTCTGCAACATATACCTGTAAAAAAATAATCCTAAACACTTTTTCTAATGATGCTGTTTAATACTATAATTTTATTTGTAACTTTAAACAACTATTTTTATCTAATTTGTATTAATTAAATAATTAATATCCTTATTTTAATTACCTTTGCTACTAATATCCTAATCAGTGTCTTTATTTGTTGTATTATTTATTAATTATCAGTGGTAAAATATCAAAATAATTTTTTAATTTAAAGAATTAAAGCTTTAAGCATTAATAACATGGGAAAATCACTTCTCTGAAATGTAAACAATGTGTTTGACCAATCACCATGTGGCTTCACAACAGACAGCCAATGAAAATGTCTACTGTCTTTCGACCAATCCGGTCGCGGCCTCTCTGTGACACTGTAGTGTCAACAACCAATCAGCACAAAGCTAGACTCCATGTGACTGCACACGTCACTACCAGCTTCCCCCTATCCCTCGTGATGTACCTCGTCCCCACGGAGCCCCACCAAACCTCCTCCCAGCCTCAGCTCCTTAATAGAACTCAAACAAATACCAACAAGGAAAAGGGCGTGCCACCACAGCACATTGTTCGCTCCTAAAAATCTGCGCACTTCTAACACTCGCTCCTCAGAGCTGTCAATTTTAATTTACTCGCGTGTTAATTTACAATCATTCGCGCTCTCACAGCGCGATCATAGCTCTCTTGGCTTCAATCACCAAGTCACGAAGCCTCGCCCAATGGGAGCGCGGCTCTCCTGTGACGCGACGCACTGGCGTCCAATGGCAGCGTGTGGTGACGCGACGCTCCAGCGTCCAATGGGGGCACAATGACGCGACGCGTTGGAAACGCAGCTGAGCAAGCGAAGCGGGCTTTAATTAAAACCCAGACAATAGCTGACGCTCTGCCAACTTTAAATTAAATACAAGTAAGCTTCTCCTAATGAGAGCACGACGCGCCTACACAACACACGGAGCTTTGCCAGCTCCTCCGTGGGCTCGGCCACCTCGCCCAATCACAGCGCGGGAGCTTGCCGGCTCCTCTGTGGGGGCTCGCCGGCCTCGCCCAATCAGAGCGCGGCCTTTGTATGACGCGACGGCGCGTCTCCCAATCACAGCGCGGCGGCCAACGTAATCAGCCGCTGCAGCTGTCGGCTCTCACGATTCACTCGCAGGCCTCCCCCCTCCTTCACAAAACACCGAGAACGCTCGGTGTATTACGAAAAGGAAAGAAAACAAAATTACTAGAGGGAAACGAGCAAAATATTAGATAGGCTCGAGGCAAGCGCATATA
The DNA here is from genome assembly GCF_964263255.1 of Lissotriton vulgaris. Lineage (NCBI taxonomy): Eukaryota > Metazoa > Chordata > Amphibia > Caudata > Salamandridae > Lissotriton > Lissotriton vulgaris. The sequence continues at coordinate 489,966 of NW_028248207.1, read as the reverse complement.
GTTAGGCGGGTTGTCAAGAAACTTAAAGAAGAGAACGAATGCGCAATAATAACCAAGATAAGGTTAAATCCACACAATTTAAGAAATTATGGATAATATAAAATACTTATAACAGTATTTTAAACAAAGATCGTGTTTCAACCAATAGGAGCGCTTGCTCTAACACTCCAACCAATCAGAGCGCGGCAGGCTCTGACGTATGCAGCAGGCTGCAGCTACAGGCTCTCTCCCACACGCTTTCACTCGTAAAACAGCCCCTCCCTTACAATTTTCAATCGGGGCACTTTTAAATGGATTTAAACAGCGCACAATGTTTCTAAATGTATTTAAGTGGCGCAAATCACTATATAACACCCTAAAACAGCGTTTTCTTTACTCTAAGGCTTAAAAAACGTTTCCAATCAATTTATAAAAACGCAATTAATAACAACATTTAAAACAAACCATTTGTCTGCTTCTCTAACAAAGAGATAGTTTTAAACATTCATTCAAGTATCCCTAACGTGGAATAGACGACGCTATTCTCACAGAATAGTCTCATTCACTAGTAAGGCAATTCTTACCCTACCCTTCTAACAGGTAATAATCAAAAGAGTCTCATTTAAAAGCAGACACCTAGATCCAGCAAGTTCAAACTCAACCCAGTTGACATTACAAATCATTCACGCACTTTCTCACAGAAAACCCTGATCATACACACAAATTCTTGGCAGGACTTGAACCAACCACAGAAAACGTCAAGCGTTGATAAGAATAGACGACGCTTATTTCCTTCCTCAGGACTCTAACCTTGGAAGAGAAATCAACGCTTATTTTTCTTCCTAGGACTCTAACCTTGGAAGAGAAAACAACCCTTACCCTTCACACAAGCTTGGATATATCTACTACTCTCTTCACAGAAAGCTTTAAAACAGGCTCACCAGGTCCCTCTGCTTAATGCTACAATTTCATAGGCAATCCTCACTATACATTCAACCATTCAATCTAAGGTCCCTAAACTTGTGTTGTACGCCCACAACACGTGATATATGCTATACCACAATTTTGAAACAGACAAATGCACTGTGTAACTCTTCTAGTCACACTACCTTGCCGGCCGGCAATTAACCAGGAATCTTTCACACTGCTGGAAAAATTCCTTAAGACTACATATAACACTCTGACATAACCCAAAAACTTAACAGTTGTTAAACATCAATCCTATGTCTATACCAACATATATGTAACATGTATGTCAAAAACAACATATAAACCATCCTCTGCTACCAAATTGTTAGAGCCTAAAAACTAAAATTCTTTATAAATGATGTCATAATCCACTATCACACTTACACTTACCAATCAATACCAGGCCCATAAACATAGAGAGTGAGGTGAATGGATACTATATGTTTGTTTAAGACATTCATAATAAACTATCTACAATAAACAAGACCAGCTTGTCATTTTTAAAAGTTTATTAAAACATATTTAGAAAAACTTAGGTTTGGAACTTTATTCAGGAAGCATTAGAAAAAGTCATAAGTAAGTTTTATTCAGCATTTTATAAAGAGAGCTTAATTCAAGAAATTATTATTCATTAGCAGAAATAAGTGAGAAAGAGCATTTCCAAAACCTAACTGTCTCTCTGACTCTACCCTCATCGCCTGAAAACAAAGTCTTAAAAAGTTACATTTCTTACGTGTAATCATCGAACAGCAGAACACGTCCTTCTGGAATCAAGAGCGTAAGCCAAAAGTTTGCAGCTAAAGCCCATTTTTATACCCTAAAATAAGCTGAGCTAACTATTTTTCACATTCCAACAGCTGAATTCTGGCTCTCCATTGGCTGAATCACCTCACGCCACAGTAAACTGTGACATCTTCCACCACGAGACCAGGCTTTACACAGAGTCATTGTTCATGCACAGAATCCTGGCAACAGTTCCATGGTCCGCTACATTTTGTAGCAAAAATGTTCAAGCAATACAAAATCTTGTCACGTCTCTTTCTTTCAGCCTTGAGGCTGACCGTTCTGAGCTTTCGTGGCACATCCAAACCCACTCCACAGAGTTGACTTTAGCAGTTCATTTTTTAAAACTTTCATAATAAAAGTTTGTAGGCTTGTCATCTTTTTTTTCAAAATAACTTTCTCCAGTGGCTTAGCATCAGTAGTCCTCTTTTAGAAGGCGTCAATTTTCTGCGCCACTTTTTGCTTGCGACCCTGCGCCACTTTCAGCCTGCGTCACATTCCAGAAAACTATTATTTAAACAAACACAAAAGAATAATTAATTCAAGTAAAGCAAACCCTTATGTACCACCCAGTCCCTTATTAATTATTAATTAACCCACTAATAAAAAACATTTAGCAGAAGCAAACATTTAAAGCAGCACATAAAATAACCACCATTCTTCATGTAGTCCAGCTTAATGTTTCTGAAAGAATAAAAAGATGATTAAATAATGCACAGACAGACAAACACAACATAGGACATACATGTAAGCACATATAAAAGCACATGCCATAAATGATCAGCTGCATGTTAATGGTGACAAAGACAATAGGACAGACATAACAAACAGGACAATATTAATAATGTGTTACAAAAACAGACTTGCAATTGCAACAAGAGCACATATAATTAGTTTCCCGCGTGTTCATGTGTGGTGCAAACTTAATCTAGGTTGGATTAATAAAATAAATCATGCAACAGTGCAATAATTAATCAGTTAATGTTATGGGGAATTGAATCCACAAGCCAGAATAAAATATTTTCTGCAGCCCGCTTTATCAGTATCAATAGTTATATGAAGTAATCATGGTATAAAGATTTTACTCCCACCATAGTCTGATTGTAGAAGAGACTAAAGTATAACCACTCTTAAGAAGGGCACTACTATTTTAATACATCACTCACTCAGTATGGTGGTAATGACTGCGTACGCAGAAGTGTATTAAGTAAGTAATGGTGACAACAACCCTGCTGACACAGAAAGCAGAGCTATGCCTTACATAAAGGAAAACCATCAGTGAGAGCACACAAGTTAGTTTTCGTCTATTATGTAAAAGAGGAGAAAAGTTTCTGTTTCTTTGCTGCTGGTCCTGAAATGCTGTTTATGAAGGATTCAATAATTAAGGGTAAAGACTGTTTACAAGGGATTTTGTTTATGAAACATTTTTAATTATTAGAATCTATTTGATGAGTAAGTCATAAACGAACAAACTCCAAGGTGTCCGAAGACAACAACACTGAATGAGAATTGATGAGCAAGCTGGCTGCCTGGTAGGAGCTCCTGTTAAGAGCTCCCAGTGCTTGGGATCCCACCTCTGGCTTTATCCCTGCTAGCACCCACGTAACTGGATTAAAAGTAACTGGATTGTAACCGGAGCGAACGCTTACCTGATTGACGGAGGTCTGGAGCCTGCAAAGCCCTGCGATCACCCATAATCTACGCTGGGCTGCTCCTGGACGCTCGCCTTCAGGCACCCCCATCGCTTTGACTGGACAGAACGGCTGGAACTCCGGGACAGACAGGACCTGATGAGCCGAGACGGAAGATCGGAGTCTGCCTGCTGGGTCTGCTGAGGGCTCTACACACGCTTGGGCGGCAGTGGCTGGAGTCTGCCCCGCGTCACCAGGCTGCTGCGGGTCTCTGCCAGACCTGGGACGGAGGTCTGGAGCCCACCCGAGGTCGAGCGCTGCTTAATACTTAAGTCGGAGGAGGGCGAAGACCTGGAAGCGGAGCTGCACTGAAGGTAGGCACTGGGAGCCATCCTGCTGCGGAGAGTCCCGCAGGGCTGCGTGGGGCATTGCAAGATCGGGTCGGAGGTCCGGAGCCTGTACATCCTCGGCGACCGATCAAGGGTTGCGCATACAAGGGAGGGGAGAGGCTTGGAATCGGAGCTGCCCCGGTGCCCTGTGGAACGGAACAGCAAGACCCCCTGCCGTGGGGTGCTCACTGGGAACAACAAGCCCCGGCTATGGTATACCCATGGTGCCATCCCTGAGGTTCCTGAGGTTGGCTGCTGGGTCGTGGTGGAGTGGGTGGCTGCCTGTGCTGCGCTGACGGTGCTGTTCGCACGGGAGCCCCCCCCTCCACTGATCCTGTCTGTGGTGCACGCGAGGGCATTATTGCAGTCGGCGAACCTGGGGTGCACGTGAGGGCATTACTGCGCTGACGGTGCTATTCGCACGGGAGTGCCCCCCCCCCCCGTGCACGTGAGGGCATTACTGCAGTCGGCGAACCTGTGCCTCGGGACGGGTTTGTGCCTGGGAGGTCGAGGACCCACCAGAAGGGCATTACTCTGCGCAAGAAGTCAAAGGTGCCAGGAGTCGATGAACAACTGCAGCTATGCACTTGATGGCCAGTCCATTGACAGACAACTATGACAACACTGGCAAAATCAAATCAACATGCTTTGTGTGCAGAAACAACAAAAGGCATTTATTTCACCCCACCCCACTCGCTGGCTTACATTTTCAAACAACCTCCTTTGTTCAAAATGGCTGGGGCCATAAAACTGTAGCAATAAATCCCCTCTGGTAACTCTGCTGCCCGCGAGGCTCCTCATCTTAACTCCTCCACACAAGACCTCCAAAAGTAGAGATAAGACCCTCCCCCAGCAAGCTAGGAGCTAAGCTTGCTCAGATGGAAAGTGAAACTGCCCTTCCCTCGAAGTAATGACAACAGACAGAGGACTAATGTCTATAGCTCCCCTATTGGTTCGGCCATTTTAGACTGGTCTCTCCTTGGCGACCATCATGGACTAGTCATCTTTCAATATCTGGCATAAGAATTGGACTTTTTAGACTATTTATAATCGTATTATACACATTTTATGTAACTTGCACCCATTCCACTATTCCTTCAGCTATAATGCACAGATCGCTACCTCTTATATTTCTGGCTGCTCACTAGTGTCACTTTTGACTCCTGATTGCAGTGTATTTTGATCCAGACTCTTATATCTTCTGGTTTGCAGCTGTATCAATTGTTATCAATTGTTATCAATTGTATCAATTGTTATCAATTGTATCTGGCTATTGACTCATGTACCTCACATATTTTTGACTATTCACTATTGTTCACCTTCGAGTCAGGTATTTTACAGTTTGCATAGGTACTTTATTCCAGTATATTTTTAGTATTGTACGTCTACTTTATTCTGCATTTGACTCTTGTTTGCAAGTGTATTTCGCTACTGACACATACTCACTACTGTCACTTTCGATTCAGGTTTTTTACTGCCTGCATAGGTATTGTATTTTATTCCTGCGTATGATTAGCATCATACGTCCACTTTATTTTGTTTGTAACCCACATCGAATTTACTGCTATTCCTGCAATATACCAATTAATTCCTCATGTAGACCTGTCACATTGATGTAACCTGCACTCATTACACCGTTCCCTCCCGGACACACTGATTACTACTGCACATATTTTGGGTGCCCTCCGGTACCGCCCCTGTGCCAGGGAAGTTATTGTCTGCATCTATATTCCGCTCCTGCTACAACTTTTATCCCTGTTTGCATTGACGACTACCTCATATACCCTGGCTGTTACTTGTGTCACTATTACTCCCTGCAACCGGCGACTACTGGGCACCCACACGCCCCTACCTATTCCGTCACCCTAACATGGAGCTCATCGGCAAGCACACATATAGAATCAACTACCCACCCACACTCACCAAAAACGCTGCAAAACGCTTTAAACACAATCTACTGAGGTCCCACCCTGAAACCCCCTTTGCAGACACCTACTTCTCACCGGTCAATGGTGCCGTAAACATTGATATCATCTTCCACACCACACGAAGAGCTCAATGGAGAAAAACGTTCCTCTCCTTACTCACCGTCTCCAATGCTAGGAAATCCGCTCATGGCCGAACACTCACCATCACACCTTCCCAACTCTTCCCGGGCAGAACCACCATCACTATCTATAACAACGGGATTGTCCTTATCCAATCCACAGACAGGAACCTGGAACTACTAGACAACCTGTTCCCCACTTTCATACAGCACCTCTCCAAACCACGGACCCCCACTCACAGCACTCACAGCACTCATAGCACTCTCAGTCCTATCACCCTTGATTTCACAGCCCCTAATCACAACCATTCTCTCCTAGCTCAGCCCCTAAACGACACGCACCTCTCCTCTACCCCCGTCACCACAGTCATTCCTCCACTTACTGTAGCCACATCACATTCCTCATTCACAGACTCAGACCTCTCCCCCTCACACACCAGCCGCACCCCCCCACCAACATCTTGACCCCCACTCATACCACAACCATTCCGCTCACCCCTGACACCACTTCCCATATCAACAACGCCGCTAATCTAGCGCAGCCCCAAAACGACACGCACCTCTCCTATACCACCGGCACCTTAGCCATGCTCCCATCCACTGCTGCTACCCCACACCCCTCAATCACTGACATTGATCTTGGCCCCACATACACCAGCCGTACCCCCTCCCCCCATACACCAGCCCACATTCCCATTCTTTTCACCCATGATATCACAGCCCCCACCCACATCCCGCCTAATCAAGCTAAGCATCTGATCGACAAGCTCACAGATAAACCCCACCCTTTATCCCCCCCATTCTCAGCCCTCACCTCCACTCATTAACCAACCACGCAGAACACGCCACCCCTATCTCTTCAACTACGACTCCTCAACAAAGAACCACATACAATCCCACCTCCCCCCCCCCATTCTCACCCCTCACTACCGTACATGCGCCCCCTTCACCACTAATAAACGCCCATCCTCCACACTGCACTCTCCGCCTACCACCAATACCCTCAACCACACCTCCAACATCTCCCCGATGTCACCCACGCCCGACCCTCCCATCCCCACCCCCAACACAACGCCCGACCCTCCCATCCCCACCTCCAACACATCTCCCACACTGGACTGCACTACGACCTCCCTCCTCCAGCTCAAAGAAGACATGCACATCATCAAACAACAACTACTCTGCCTATCACACTCCAGTCACCCCTCTCCCAACACCCTCCACCAGATCAAACAAGACATTCACATCATCAAACAATTACTCAGCACACATCCCAGACTGCCCGTACGCGCCTCCACCATCACCTCCCCTCCCAACTGGACCTCCACCCGGGTGGCGAACTCTCGCACTCGACTCCCAACGCACTGGACCACAATCCCTGTTCACAACCGCGAAAACCGCCCCCATCGCTCCTGTAATCCTCTCTCGGACCTCGATACAATCGCCCTCCTCCGCTCCTACGACCCAGCTCCCCATAGCAATACACCCAACACTCTCACTGCCATTCCTATGATTCACTCCAATCCCCTTAGACCCCCCACACTGAACAACAGAATAGCTATCCATAGTAACCTGAGTAAAGTCCCCCTCGCTCTAGAACCCCCTTCCACCCTCGACACACCCCGTCTCAAATGCACTCTCCTCAACTGCAGATCAGCCGCAAAACACTCCTTCGCTATCGCCGATCTCATCCTAAAACTGGATCTTGACTTAATCTTCATGACTGAAACATGGCTAACAGAATCTTCTACACCTATAATGGACATTCTGGTTCCCCCCAACTACCACATCACTAGACTTGACAGGACTGGCAATAAAAAAGGTGGCGGAATCGCATGTATACACAGGCGCAACCTCTCTGTCCTGAAAGTAACTTCCCCCTCCCTACCCTCCCCAACCTCCTGTGAATACATCTGCCTCGATATTATCAGTGAGGGCAAACCGATTTGCACTCTTCATGGCGTTTATCACCCACCCGGCGACAACCTTACCTTCTCCCAGCAAATCATGGATATTATCTCAACCAACTCCGGGCGACAACTCACACAAATATACCTTGGTGACTTCAACCTCCACTGGAACGATCATAATGATGCGGTGGTAAAAGGTCTGAAGAATTTCCTTAACGCCCTTGACCTCACTCAAATCTGCAACAGTCCAACTCACAAGAAAGGCTCTATCCTCGACCTTATCATCTCCAAAGAAGCCTCTATCCAACTCGAATCTATCCAACCCTGTGACTGGTCAGACCATCATATTATCACATTCTTCATCAATGAAAAAGTTAAATTTAACCCTGTTCAATCCGCCAGGCCCAAAATCTGGAAAAGAGACATGAAAAAACTAAACTCAAACTCTCTGCCCCCCAACAGCTGCAACTCACTACTTCCTCCTACTGGCGTTAAGGACGTCCAATCCTTGACTGATCACTATCTTAATACTATGTCCTCAATAATTAATGAAGTCGCACCCTTGCAGCTAAAAAAAGCCTCCGCAAAAGTCTCCAATCCCTGGTACGACGGGAGTCTCAATGACGACAGACGCGCCATGCGAATGCCAGAGCGCACCTGGAGATCAGCTCCCTCTGCACTGAACCTAAAAACCCTGAAGAAAAAGAGAAATGCCTACTTCAGGAAAATAAAACGCTCAAAATCAGTCTTCTTCAGCCGTCAGCTTGACCTAGCCAAAAATCGTCCGAGAAAGCTGTTTGAGCTTATCCGAACGCAATCCAAAGAACACCCCCAACCTCTCAACACTATGGGTGAAGCTCCCTCCTGCGAAGACTTCGCCTCTTTCTTTATCCAAAAAACTGACAACATAAAGAATGATCTACTCATGGATGCAAGCCGCTACCCCAAACCCCACTGCATAGCACCAACTAAACCAAAAAACAATGCCACCTGGTCAACCTTTGTCACCTACACGGAAGAAGAAATTGGCAAACTGCTCAGCACTCTGAAACCTTCCAATCACCTCACGGACCCCCTTCCTGCTAACGCTGTCAAAGTCCTTACCCCGTCGCTCCTTCCACTCTGGACTAAAATCATTAACAGCTCACTTCAACAAGGGTCCATTCCCGACTCCCTCAAAGTTGGACAAGTCACACCCTTGCTAAAGAAACCTACAGCCGACCCCTCAGACCTCAACAACTACCGCCCCATCACCAACATTCCGACTCTTGCCAAACTGCTAGAAAAATGCGTACAAATACAATTGTCTAAACACATTACTCAGTTTGATCTTCTCAACTCTCATCAATCAGGCTTCAGAGCAAATCACAGTACTGAAACTGCTATGACTCACATAATCGATGACGCCCTCCAAATCCTAGATCATAACGATACCTGCCTCCTCATCCTCCTTGATCTCTCCTCCGCATTTGACACCGTCAAACATGAGAATTTACTCGAACTATTAAACACAAGAATGGGCCTATCTGGAACTGTGCTCAAATGGTTCACGTCCTTTCTGCATAACAGGTCGCAGAAATTCAAGAGCAACAACCTGATGTCCGCGCCAAGACCTGTATCGCTAGGCGTACCACAAGGATCCTCCCTATCCCCAACTTTGTTCAACCTAGTTATGGAACCTCTCACCACCTTGCTACAAGAATCCAATGTACACTTCCACATGTATGCTGATGACACCCAACTTTATCTCAAACTTCAATCACCCAATGACATCACGCTCTTGAACTCAACGATCAGTAGCACCCAATCCTGGCTGGTCGCTAATCATCTCAAACTTAATGCCCTCAAAACAGAGTTCCTTTTGATCTCACCTCCCGCGAAGATCACTACCGCACACATATGGCTTAAACACCTAACGGCACTCAATGTTCAACCCACCATCGTGGACTCAGCGAAATCCTTGGGCATAACACTCGACACCAATCTCAGCATGCAGGAACACATCAACAAAGCAACTAAGGGAGCAAATTACCAAATCACCACCCTTAGGAAACTTAAACCCTTCCTTCCAGCCAAAGACTTCCAAACTGTGGTACAATCACTTGTCATACCTCAAATAGAATACGGCAGCACCGCCCTCTGCGGTCTCCCCCTAGCTACTACGGCACCCATAAGAGCCTCTTTAAACGCCGCAGCGAGACTTATCACTGGATCAAAAAAACACTCACACATTTCCCCTGACTTCCAAATCCCTGAACTGGCTGCCTTTTGAAGCCAGGATACACCTGAAAATCGCTTGTTTGACGCACAAGGCTGTCCACCTTAGCTCACCTAGATACCTCGCTCAGAAGCCTAAAAGATTCCGCAAAGAAAAAACCTACAAACGCTCTTTCTCAGGAATGGCTCCCAGGATTTGGAACTCACTCCCCCCTGAAATCAGACTCATCCCATCTACCATACTTTTCAAGAAAGAAGTAAAAGCGATCCTCATGGCTAAATGCACTTGAACCACTACTGGGGATCAACTTCAAAGACTCAGTGCTCATCTGTACTACTTGTTCGAACCCTTCGCTTTTGTTTGACCTTGAAATTGACTACTTGATTGTTTATGATATCATTTCACTGTACTTTTAACACTATAGATGTATCTGTGTATATCTGCACCTCTCCTATGTAAAGCGCTCTGATATCTGTGAAGATCTTGTTCGCGCTATATAAAACTTTCAAAATAAATAAAATAAATAAATGATACAAAGCACACGGGAAATCCTAATTATATAGAAATATTTATATTTTTATATATCTAAATTAAAAGGAGTACATACATAAAGAACACATCAGCAAAAATTTCATAAAAAGATGTAGAATCAAATTATTCACACAGTTCATAAACAACACCAACTCCAAGCATAATCACAAAGTAACAGATCTCCACTAGAGAGTAAACCTCACTTAAAAGACAATACATTTCTTTGGAGTTGATGGAAAGGTCGTCGTTTCTGTCTTTATGGCGTCAGTCCGTTAGACCATCATCAGGACAATTGTTTTTTTGCAAGGAAAAGACCGTTCTGTGTTGGGTAAAGCCTGGGTAAGGCCTACACATAAAATGTGGCATGAATATAAGATATAAGATTGCGATCAGGACCGTGATGGAGTCACTGATGGACGGTTCAAATACATTTCGTATCGAGACCCAGCATGAATGGCAGAATACTCTTTGATGCGTTGTAATTCGAAATTATTTCACGAGCAATGTCGTATGAAAGGGCATCTGTCGAAGGTAGCGTCCAAGCACGTGTGAAAGATAGCAGACGTCCCCGGTAGGCCATTAAAAAGACCCAGTGCATTCATGACTGGTGCTGTGGGTGGTGACGTCAATGGCGCAGCGATGTACAGAGTTGGTGATTCGATGGATATTTAGTCACATCCATTTTCATTATTGCAGTACAATGTGATGAGATAGGATGTTAATGATGCATTGACATGCAGAGGTAGTGATGGGGTATGTGGTCCCATCTGTGTTTATTATTGCAGTACAATGTAATGCACATTAATGGTGTTGTTGAACTGTGTGTAAGCAGCTAAGCATCTGAAAGAGTAAAATACGCACAAATCTTCGTCTCACGCATGTTAAGTATCCTTAAGTAACTCCTCTATTCTTAAAGGGCAAAAATAGATATAGAGGCAAGGGTGACGATCTAACCACAGTGGAGCAGACACTGGGTCAGTTCAAAAAGGTAATTTATGAGATTTGCACAAAGGCTATCATCACTAAGGCCCACCATATGCATTTTAAGTTTGAAAACACAGTTCCGTTGCTTTAGAAGAAGAAGGTTAGACAAATCGATAGGGCCAACGTTTTTCAGTGATCATTAATTGGATGCCATGGTGTCCGAGCTGTAAATAATCATTGTAAAAGCCAGATTGTCTCGCCTATGAGAGGTATTGACTTTCTCGTTTTGTTTTTGTTGCCATTTTGTATAGCAGTCTAGGTGCTGTGCAACATGGCTGAAAGTTAAAAATAAAAAGCGTTTTGGTGGAGCCAGCATTGGCCTTGCGCTTTTTTAGGTCTCGGCTAGAAGCGAGCGAAGCTCGCTCTCGCCAGAGACCTTATTGTTAGCGACTCAGCTTCCCAGGAGGACAGTCCTGGCCGCGCGCAAGGCAATTTGCGCCGGCCGCGCGCACGCGAACGCGCTGTCCTCCTCGGAAGCTGAGACGCTAGCTATACCTCTCTAGGTTCATGCTTCGCTGGATTGATTGAAAAGGCAGCCTTTGTCCTAATACACTGCACACCCTCGCTTGTTGCGTGGGTGTCTAGATTCGGGATGTATTTCTTTTTTTCTTGTCTGTCTGGCTCGAGCTCAGCATCATGGTGAAGATTTCACGATCATGTCTAATATATTACATGTGCATGGCGAACGTCTGGTTAACGTTTACATTTACTTTTTTTGCCGTGACCTACGTGATTTAGTTAAGCAGAAAAAAAGACGTGTCATGATTGTAACTGGAAAAAAATATTCCTTTGGCGGGTGAACGTTTCGTGGGCTGTGATGGAAAAGTGATCAGATAAACTCGGGGAAACCCAGCAATGCGCGAGAAGTACGATGACAGCTGCGCCGTTTGCACGTAGCTGAGATGAGTGGAATTGTTTAGCCTGTGTGTCACATCCGTTTTATATAGTGATTAGGCTAATCTCATTTATAGGTTTTTCATGTCAGTAATGTTGTACTTGTATTGTACTTCATATCAGCAGGCCATTTCCTTATCGATTAGTTCAACCTTAAAGCACTTGTGGTTTTCCCATCGTTAATTTAAGGCGTGTGATGTAAATGAATGCCAAATTCTAAATGACAGGACATTTTCCCCATTAGTCATCATGTGCAGCTCAATGTAGGCTTCGGTCTTAACTTCTTACATTTGTATACCCATCAGTTCTCTAAATTACTGATTTATGGCCAATTCCAATTAACCCTGCAAACTAGATCGGCCTGGGAGTACATCGAGTTAGTCTGTTGACAACATATTTATTAGTAGTGAGTGCAGAGTAGTGAGTGCAGAGTGCAGAGCAGTGAGTGCAGAGTAGTGAGTAGTGAGTGCTGAGTAGTGAGTGCAGAGTAGTGAGTGCAGAGTAGTGAGTGCAAAGTAGTGAGTAGTGAGTGCTGAGTAGTGAGTGCAGAGTAGTGAGTAGTGAGTGCAGAGTAGTGAGTGCTAAGTAGTGAGTGCAGAGTGCAGAGTAGTGAGTGCAGAGTGCAGAGTAGTGAGTAGTGAGTGCAGAGTAGTGAGTGCAGAGTAGTGAGTAGTGAGTGCAGAGTGCAGAGTAGTGAGTGCAGAGTGCAGAGTAGTGAGTAGTGAGTGCAGAGTAGTGAGTAGTGAGTGCAGAGTAGTGAGTGCAGAGTAGTGAGTGCAGAGTAGTGAGTGCAGAGTAGTGAGTGCAGAGTAGTGAGTAGTGAATGCAGAGTAGTGAGTGCAGAGTAGTGAGTAGTGAGTGCAGAGTAGTGAGTGCAGAGTAGTGAGTGCAGAGTAGTGAGTGCAGAGTAGTGAGTGCAGAGTAGTGAGTGCAGAGTAGTGAGTGCAGAGTAGTGAGTGCAGAGTAGTGAGTAGTGAGTGCAGAGTAGTGAGTGCAGAGTAGTGAGTGCAGAGTAGTGAGTGCAGAGTAGTGAGTGCAGAGTAGTGAGTGCAGAGTAGTGAGTGCAGAGTAGTGAGTGCAGAGTAGTGAGTGCAGAGTGCAAAGTAGTGAGTGCAGAGTGCAGAGTAGTGAGTGCAGAGTGCAAAGTAGTGAGTGCAGAGTGCAGAGTAGTGAGTGCAGAGTAGTGAGTGCAGAGTAGTGAGTGCAGAGTAGTGAGTGCAGAGTAGTGAGTGCAGAGTAGTGAGTGCAGAGTAGTGAGTGCAGAGTAGTGAGTGCAGAGTAGTGAGTGCAGAGTAGTGAGTGCAGAGTAGTGAGTGCAGAGTGCAGAGTAGTGAGTGCAGAGTGCAGAGTAGTGAGTGCAGAGTGCAGAGTAGTGAGTGCAGAGTGCAGAGTAGTGAGTGCAGAGTGCAGAGTAGTGAGTGCAGAGTAGTGAGTGCAGAGTGCAGAGTAGTGAGTGCAGAGTAGTGAGTGCAGAGTGCAGAGTAGTGAGTGCAGAGTGCAGAGTAGTGAGTGCAGAGTGCAGAGTAGTGAGTAGTGAGTGCAGAGTAGTGAGTGCAGAGTAGTGAGTGCAGAGTGCAGAGTAGTGAGTAGTGAGTGCAGAGTAGTGAGTGCAGAGTAGTGAGTGCAGAGTGCAGAGTAGTGAGTAGTGAGTGCAGAGTAGTGAGTGCAGAGTGGTGAGTGCAGAGTAGTGAGTGGTGAGTGCAGAGTAGTGAGTAGTGAGTGCAGAGTAGTGAGTGCAGAGTAGTGAGTGCAGAGTAGTGAGTGCAGAGTAGTGAGTGCAGAGTAGTGAGTAGTGAGTGCAGAGTAGTGAGTAGTGAGTGCAGAGTAGTGAGTGCAGAGTAGTGAGTAGTGAGTGCAGAGTAGTGAGTGCAGAGTAGTGAGTGCAGAGTAGTGAGTGCAGAGTAGTGAGTGCAGAGTAGTGAGTGCAGAGTAGTGAGTGCAGAGTAGTGAGTGCAGAGTAGTGAGTGCAGAGTAGTGAGTAGTGAGTGCAGAGTAGTGAGTGCAGAGTAGTGAGTGCAGAGTAGTGAGTGCAGAGTAGTGAGTGCAGAGTAGTGAGTGCAGAGTAGTGAGTGCAGAGTAGTGAGTGCAGAGTAGTGAGTGCAGAGTAGTGAGTGCAGAGTAGTGAGTAGTGAGTGCAGAGTAGTGAGTGCAGAGTAGTGAGTGCAGAGTAGTGAGTGCAGAGTAGTGAGTGCAGAGTAGTGAGTGCAGAGTAGTGAGTGCAGAGTGCAGAGTAGTGAGTGCAGAGTGCAGAGTAGTGAGTGCAGAGTGCAGAGTAGTGAGTGCAGAGTGCAGAGTAGTGAGTGCAGAGTGCAGAGTAGTGAGTGCAGAGTGCAGAGTAGTGAGTGCAGAGTGCAGAGTAGTGAGTGCAGAGTAGTGAGTGCAGAGTAGTGAGTGCAGAGTGCAGAGTAGTGAGTGCAGAGTAGTGAGTGCAGAGTGCAGAGTAGTGAGTGCAGAGTGCAGAGTAGTGAGTGCAGAGTAGTGAGTGCAGAGTGCAGAGTAGTGAGTGCAGAGTGCAGAGTAGTGAGTGCAGAGTGCAGAGTAGTGAGTGCAGAGTGCAGAGTAATGAGTGCAGAGTGCAGAGTAGTGAGTGCAGAGTGAGTGTGCAGAATGCAGAGTAGTGAGTGCAGAGTGAGTGTGCAGAATGCAGAGTAGTGAGTGCAGAGTGAGTGTGCAGAATGCAGAGTAGTGAGTGCAGAGTGAGTGTGCAGAATGCAGAATAGTGAGTGCAGAGTGAGTGTGCAGAATAGTGAGTGCAGAGTGAGTGTGCAGAATGCAGAATAGTGAGTGCAGAGTAGTGAGTGCAGAATGCAGAGTAGTGAGTGCAGAGTAGTGAGTGCAGAATGCAGAGTAGTGAGTGCAGAGTAGTGAGTGCAGAATGCAGAGTAGTGAGTGCAGAGTAGTGAGTGCAGAATGCAGAGTAGTGAGTGCAGAGTAGTGAGTGCAGAATGCAGAGTAGTGAGTGCAGAGTAGTGAGTGCAGAATGCAGAGTAGTGAGTGCAGAGTAGTGAGTGCAGAATGCAGAGTAGTGAGTGCAGAGTAGTGAGTGCAGAATGCAGAGTAGTGAGTGCAGAGTAGTGAGTGCAGAATGCAGAGTAGTGAGTGCAGAGTAGTGAGTGCAGAATGCAGAGTAGTGAGTGCAGAATGCAGAGTAGTGAGTGCAGAGTAGTGAGTGCAGAATGCAGAGTAGTGAGTGCAGAGTAGTGAGTGCAGAATGCAGAGTAGTGAGTGCAGAGTAGTGAGTGCAGAATGCAGAGTAGTGAGTGCAGAGTAGTGAGTGCAGAGTAGTGAGTGCAGAGTAGTGAGTGCAGAGTAGTGAGTGCAGAGTAGTGAGTGCAGAGTAGTGAGTGCAGAGTAGTGAGTGCAGAGTAGTGAGTGTGCAGAGTAGTGAGTGCAGAGTAGTGAGTGTGCAGAGTAGTGAGTGTGCAGAGTAGTGAGTGTGCAGAGTAGTGAGTGTGCAGAGTAGTGAGTGTGCAGAGTAGTGAGTGTGCAGAGTAGTGAGTGTGCAGAGTAGTGAGTGTGCAGAGTAGTGAGTGTGCAGAGTAGTGAGTGTGCAGAGTAGTGAGTGTGCAGAGTAGTGAGTGTGCAGAGTAGTGAGTGCTGTTGAGTGCAGAGTGCTGTGTATTGGCAATGTAAATGACAATGCCATTTATTTATGATTTAAAGAAAAAAAAAGAAATGTCATGAGCAATGCCAATTGCTCTACCTTTAATGATGCCGAGACCATTGCATTGCAAATGCTTGTTTATTATCGCTGGCGGGAGGCAACACGGGGGGATGGGGTAGTACATGTTTTGCACAGCTGAGACAACAGAGGGTTTGGGGGAAAAATGCAATATGACGTGGCCAATCCTGGACAGGTCATTGTGCTTACTTTTTTTATTGCAAGATGGGAAGCTACACTTAAGGTTTGGGGAGGCAAAACGGTTGGCAGGTAGGGTGTCAACACTGATAACGGAGGGGGTGAGGGGAAAATAGTGTTATGACTCCGCCTGGGGTGTCTGCATCATATTGTTTTGAGGTCAAGCCTCTGCTGCACATGCGCTGCTCTGGGAGGCATGCTGTATTCGGTATATGGGCTGTCGGGACTTTGGACATGCGCACTGCTTTTGGTTGGTTAGTGTGGCTGCTTTTTATAAACAACATCAACAATATATAAGCGGACATCAACAATTGATTCTTTTGGTTTGCCAGCTCTGGCCATTTCTTGACTCCTCACTCCCTCACATGCAAATGCAGCTTCCATCCATGTTGGTATCTGGAGGAAACATTTAGTCCCTTTTTCTACCGGCCACTGACCTGCTGATGAATGTCATGGGATTCCGAAGGTAAGATCAAGATTAAGTTAGTATTTGCAATGCAATAGGTCTCACATTACTGAAAGTTTGACCTATTGGCAATGCAAATAATAATGCAACGCCAATAGCTCAAACTTTCAGTAATGCAAGACCTATAGCATTTCATGCTTGTTTTTTGTTATGGCTGGTGGCGAGGCAACACAGACAATGAAAAAAGGGCGGTTGGGGACAACACTGACAACAGAAGAGGGTGAATATGGGTGACAATGGAAGAAGGAAGGTGCTGGGGCCAGCAGAGGAACAACGGAGGATAGGAGGGAGGGGCTGGAGGCAAGCAGACAGACATCAGAGGGTGGAATAAGGGACTGGAGGTATCAGAATGACAGCGGAGGATTGGCGAGCGGGAAAAACTCCGGGGGCAGAGAACACTAGGGTGACAGCTGAAAAATAACATTATCTTTGAGTACTTAAACCCAAAGAAAAAAGTAGCACCTAAAAAATAAGTTGTGGAAAGAAACAAGTAATGCATCCATGTTCCAGGGGAGGCACAAACACACAAATAGAAAGAAAGCCTACTGCAGGTGACCGATATACAAGCATATGAGTGACAATGAAGGAATGTGCGGTCTCTAAGCCCACTGATAGAAAACAAAAGGTCTCAAAAGGGACATCCCATGTACTGTCCTAAGCGAGACCGAAAAATGTGCTATCATTTTGGTCGTGGAGCATCTACATCTGATATTTCTCCCATATTCTGGTATATGGGTTTTGAATTTTGTAATGAAGTGTGTCACACTTGCCATGAAAAAACATGTTTTCTTGTTTTAGAGTCCACTCTACCTCCAGATCACCAGAAACACCAACACCTATAAGACATTGATTGTGAATTTGTTCTTAGATTCTAGTGATGAATATGTTCTAAGAAGTCAGTGATGCAGCCTTTTCTCATTTTTGTTTGTAGGTGTCGCTGGTGTTAGCAGCGCGAAGCGCTGCGTCCAGCGAAAGACCTTATGTTGTGCACTTGCCGGGAATGTTGGACAGGGGAAGGGTACGCAATTTCACCTCGTGGGCGTGCACGCCCAGCCCTGCGCATCTATATCTAAATCTATATCTAAATCTATATATATATATATATATATATATATATATATATATATATATATATATATATATATACACATCACTCTCTTCTCAGTTTGATATGACTCCTGCATGCTGCAATTTCGTTTAGCCCTGATAAGTTCACCAAAAGGGATACTGCGTTTCAAGTTTGGTGGATGACAACTTTCAGCATGCAGTAAGCTGTTGCCAGCCGTAGGCTTGCGAAAGAGAGAACTGGTTAACACTCCACCCACAAAAAACTAAAAACTTGCAAACTGCTGGATTTTTTCCGTGTAGAAACTGCAAGGCTTGCAAACACAGCTATAAATGTAAAAGCGTAAAAATCTCCCAAGATCAGGAAGAACACAAAATCACGAAACAACTGGGATGCAACACTGAATTCGCGGTATACGCGTTACAGTGTCCCTGTAACAAATGTTATATAGGGATGACCACAAAAAAAGCCAAGTTGAGGGTATTGGAACACATGAGGGTCATTAAAAATGTCAATCCACAGTATCCGGTGGCCAGGCATTTTGCCTCTGTACATAACCAAGATCCTGATCTGCTGAGATTCACGGTGATTGACTGTGTGGAAAAGAAAGAAAGGGGTGGTAACAGGTTGTTGGCTCTGCGAAAACTCGAGTCTCGTTACATCATAAGATATAACACCACACATCCGAATGGGCACAATTTGGGGGAAGAATTGGCTGTTCATTTGCAAACTTGAAAATGTATTAATAGCTGTTCACTGTTCTCCATCATTTTCCATTCTTGAAGTCTATGAATGTTTTAAATTCACTTTGGTGCAAGGACGTTTTTAAATTATTGCATATATTCGTGTTTTTCTTTATTTACAGATGTCGTCTTGAAACGTGACTGATTAGAAATCACCCACTTGGGTAACACACAGTCTGATTAATGATTATGATTTGAGAAACAACGTCAACTTGACTGAAAATTAATTTGTGGATTAACTTTGTGGCTTAATGTGAGGTATCACGAAATTGGAGCCTTTTGGCTGAAATCATTACCCACTTGGGTTTACACACACATACGAACTGGTGAAAAAAGCCATCAAGGACCTTCATTGTTATTTGAACATGTTTCTCTATTATTTGTTAAATCACGTTTTGTAATTGTCACAAAGTGAAAAGAGAAAACATTGTAGCAAAGTATTTCTTTCATGTCCTTGCAAACACGTGCACGTTACTTTGTATCATGTCACTTTAAATAGAATGGCCGCTTTAAGCAATGTTACCCGTGAGCAAGAAGCTTGGCTTCGAAACGCGTTGGGTTGTTTTTTTCGTGAGCCAAATAAATACTAACATCAAGCACCATTTGGGCCTCGGCACTGGTTTTTTGATAAAAAATCGTGGTATACCAGGGAAAGGTATAATAACGAGGAAGTGGCGATTCCGCCGGGAGCCCGCCGTTGCAAGCGGCTTAAGCTAGCCAAATTCTGTGTGGTGTAATATATATATATATATATATATATATATATATATATATATATATATATATATATATATATATATATATATATATATATATATATATATATATATATATATATACGAAATTGCAGCATGCAGGAGTCATATCAAACTGAGAAGAGAGTGATGTGTAAAAGATTTTGTGAAAGGGGTTACAGTAAACATGTCATTAAACAAGCTGAAGCCAAGGTTGAACTCATGGAAAGGAAAAATTTACTGGTTCCCAAGGCTCGTACGAATTCTGACCAGATCAGATTCATTACTAGCTTTGATAGTCAGTCATGGAGAGTCAGGAAAAGTCTTGAGAAATATTGGGATGTCCTAAAACTCGATGATGACATAAAGGAAGTAATCAGTGACCGTCCTGCAGTTACCTTTAAAAAGGCAAAATCGCTCAAAGACACTCTAAGCAATGCCCTAATAAAGGAAAAAACTAAAAACTTGCAAACTGCTGGATTTTTTCCGTGTAGAAACTGCAAGGCTTGCAAACACAGCTATAAATGTAAAAGCGTAAAAATCTCCCAAGATCAGGAAGAACACAAAATCACGAAACAACTGGGATGCAACACTGAATTCGCGGTATACGCGTTACAGTGTCCCTGTAACAAATGTTATATAGGGATGACCACAAAAAAAGCCAAGTTGAGGGTATTGGAACACATGAGGGCCATTAAAAATGTCAATCGACAGTATCCGGTGGCCAGGCATTTTGCCTCTGTACATAACCAAGATCCTGATCTGCTGAGATTCACGGTGATTGACTGTGTGGAAAAGAAAGAAAGGGGTGGTAACAGGTTGTTGGCTCTGCGAAAACTCGAGTCTCGTTACATCATAAGATATAACACCACACATCCGAATGGGCACAATTTGGGGGAAGAATTGGCTGTTCATTTGCAAACTTGAAAATGTATTAATAGCTGTTCACTGTTCTCCATCATTTTCCATTCTTGAAGTCTATGAATGTTTTAAATTCACTTTGGTGCAAGGACGTTTTTAAATTATTGCATAGATTCGTGTTTTTCTTTATTTACAGATGTCGTCTTGAAACGTGACTGATTAGAAATCACCCACTTGGGTAACACACAGTCTGATTAATGATCATGATTTGAGAAACAACGTCAACTTGACTGAAAATTAATTTGTGGATTAACTTTGTGGCTTAATGTGAGGTATCACGAAATTGGAGCCTTTTGGCTGAAATCATTACCCACTTGGGTTTATACACACATACGAACTGGTGAAAAAAGCCATCAAGGACCTTCATTGTTATTTGAACATGTTTCTCTATTATTTGTTAAATCACGTTTTGTAATTGTCACAAAGTGAAAAGAGAAAACATTGTAGCAAAGTATTTCTTTCATGTCCTTGCAAACACGTGCACGTTACTTTGTATCATGTCACTTTAAATAGAATGGCCGCTTTAAGCAATGTTACCCGTGAGCAAGAAGCTTGGCTTCGAAACGCGTTGGGTTGTTTTTTTCGTGAGCCAAATAAATACTAACATCAAGCACCATTTGGGCCTCGGCACTGGTTTTTTGATAAAAAATCGTGGTATACCAGGGAAAGGTATAATATATATATATATATATATATATATATATATATATATATATATATATATATATTATATATATATATATATATATATATATATATATATATATATATATATATATATATATATCCCCCCCCCCCCCACATAATTACACTGCACTCAATGGAACATACACTCCAAATACCACTCAGTCCCACATAATTACCCTGCACTCAATGGAACATACATTCCAAATACCACTCAGTCCCACATAATTACACTGCACTCAATAGAACAACACTCCAAATACCACTCAGTCCCACATAATTACACTGCACTCAATGGAACATACACTCCAAATACCACTCAGTTCCACATAGTTATATGCAACATAATTACACTGCACTCAATGGAACATACACTCCTAATACCACTCAGTGCCACATAATTACATACCACATAATTACACTCTACTGAATGCAACACACACTCCACACAATACCACTCTATCTATCTATCAATCTATCTATCTATCAATCTATCTATCGGCCTCACTCTATCTATCTATCGGCCTCACTCTATCTATCTATCGGCCTCACTCTATCTATCTATCGGCCTCACTCTATCTATCTTTCGGCCTCACTCTATCTATCTATCGGCCTCACTCTATCTATCTATCGGCCTCACTCTATCTATCTATCGGCCTCACTCTATCTATCTATCGGCCTCACTCTATCTATCGGCCTCAGCAGATGCTGACATCACTTCCGGTCTCTCCTGGTGTGTCCAGCCTGCTGCAGAGGAGGAAGGACCCCTGACTTCAGGAAGAGCCTGAAGACCTGGCTTTTTAATCTTTAGGCTGTTCTTATTGTTTCAGTTTCAGTTCTTTTTCTCATTCTTTTTGCTGTGTTGTGTTATTTTTATTCTGAGCTGCAGGTGGAAAGCGCTGGGACACTCTTTTCGAGTAGCCGTGCGCTATACAAGAACGCTGTAACATAACATAACATAACATAACATAACTGTCTGTCTGTGCAGTTATCTTCATCTTCAGATCCTCACAGACCCCCCCCTCACACCCCAGATCTGTCCCTGTCCTTCCCTCAGCCCCCAGGAGGTGGAGAGAGCCCGGACAGGTTTCTGTTCAGTTGATGTTTCAGTGTTTTGCTCACCTCCAAACACCGAATGTAGACAGGAATAAGTACGCAGGTGTTGACAACGTTCACTACCGAGCACCAGCCGTCTGACCCAACATATCCCGGACGCGAGGCCTTCCATATTCACGTGCCGCGATGGTCTGCAGCCTTGAATTTAGTGCTAATCTACCATCGCAGTCCCAAACGCTCTGGGTGCGGATCCATATGCCGCCTAAGTAGTCGACGGGCTAGTCTTTAAACAAGGTCTCGGACTTCTTA
Source organism: Lissotriton vulgaris (assembly GCF_964263255.1). Lineage (NCBI taxonomy): Eukaryota > Metazoa > Chordata > Amphibia > Caudata > Salamandridae > Lissotriton > Lissotriton vulgaris. Next base: position 467,793 of record NW_028248207.1, on the reverse strand, counting down.
CCAAATTCTGAAAAACGATCTACACTTCGATGAGACACAGGTGCAGCAACAATGACCCTCAAAAAGCGGATCGCCTGAACATGCTCAAGGACTACAAAGCTGAACTACTCAGTAACATCAGTCGCGACATCAAATCCTCAATGGATCATCTACATTCGGGCTGGTCGGAGCGGTGTCGTCCCTGCAGCATAATGTGGATTCGGTGGGCACCAGGGTCCTTGACCTCGTGACGCAACACCAGGAACGCGATCTATAGCCCACCAGATCCATGGGAACTTCCTGCCGACCTACCTTTCTGCCTTCACCTGTCCTGGCCCTAATCCCCACCCTGTTTATCGCCTCGCTCTACTCCTCTCCACTTTCCTGTTGCTGACCTCTGCCTTCACCTGTCCTGGCCCTTAGCCCCCACCATGTCTATCTGTGAATTTTTCCCTCGTCATTTGAGATCTAGCTACTTTGTTTGATGCCCGATGAAGCTACCTGGTTTAGCTATAGGGGAGACAGGTCAGGGATTCCCTCCTTGGACGTCACCTACCCAGTCCGTCTTCAGCCAAACTTCCTTTAGTCTCTCCTGTCGTCTCTTCCCACATTCTCCCTCTATTTTTGTCTCTCCTTCTCTCCTCTCCCAATGTATTGAGACTGAACAATTTTGTCGAATGCCCGATGGAGCTACCTGGTTTAGCTATAGGCGAGATGGTCCGTGGACTCGCTCCTTTGTCGTCACCTACCCAGTCGGCCATTAGACAGACCTCATTTCGCCTCTCCCTGTTGTCTCTTCCCCTATCCCCCTTTCTCTCCTTCCATGCCCCCTCCCCTCTAAGCTCCATTTATTTTGCCCTCCTTGTCCCTTTAATTGTTTTTTCCACTGAGACCGAGCTATATGGCCAATGCACGGTGGAGCTACCTGTTAGCTATACAGGAGATGGGTTTTGGGACATCCCCTCGACCGTCACCTACCCAGCCGGACTTTGGACAGACTTTCCTTTAGTCTCTCTGCTGTATCTCCCTCCTATCCCTTTACCCTTCCCCTCTACACTTCAATTATCTCGTCTTCAATTGTTTGTCTAGCAACTGATGTAAATTGGTACTGATTTAATCTTGTAATTGTAATTTTTGTGGAACCTCATGTAAAGCGCTCTGATACCTCCGGGTCTAGCCAGCGCTATATAAAACTCTTGAATAAAATAGAATAAAATAAATAAAAATATCTATCGGCCTCACTCTATCTATCGCCGTCATCCTATCTATCGCCCTCATTCTTTCTATCGCCCTCACTCTATCTATCGACCTCACTCTATCTATCGCCCTCACTCTATCTATCGCCCTCACTCTATCTATCGCCCTCACTCTATCTATCGCCCTCACTCTATCTATCGCCCTCACTCTATCTATCGCCCTCACTCTATCCATCGCCCTCACTCTATTTATCTATCGCCCTCACTCTATCTATCTATCGCCCTCACTCTATCTATCGCCCTCACTCTACCTATCTATCGCCCTCACTCTACCTATCTATCGCCCTCACTCTACCTATCTATTGCCCTCACTCTACCTATCTATCGCCCTCACTCTACCTATCTATCGCCCTCACTCTACCTATCTATCGCCCTCACTCTATCTATCGCCCTCACTCTATTTATCTATTGCCCTCACTCTATCTATCTATCGCCCTCACTCTATCTATCTATCGCCCTCACTCTACCTATCTATCGCCCTCACTCTACCTATCTATCGCCCTCACTCTACCTATCTATCGCCCTCACTCTATCTATCTATCGCCCTCACTCTATCTATCTATCGCCCTCACTCTATTTTATTTATTTATTTATTTATTTATAGTGTTTTGTATAGCGCGAACAAGACCCGTGGGTATCAGAGCGCTGAACATAAAAAGATTACAGAATTGACAATTATCACATCAATTATAACAACAAACCGTTATGAGGTAGAAGCGGTATGGTAAAAGGGTGACTAGATAAAAGGCATTGAGAGGTGCATTAGTCTCAGCTTGTGTCATAGTCATATCTTCAAGCTCGTTGAGGTAAGGTTATATAACATTATCAATACAATTACCTATATAGTTAGCCATTAAGAGTTGCGTAGGTTTAGCTTGTCATAGTAGTCATAAACATAATAAAGTGAGGTAGAGGTTATATAGTTCGAGCTGTGAGATACAGTGTATAAGCTCCCAAATATGAGGTAGCAGTACAGTGTGTAGCCGAGGCTTGGACGGGAGTCTTTCATTTGTTTGACATTGAACTTCAAATTATTCATGATGAGTACCTCCTCTTTGGCGTAGATGTTCATATCAATAGTCTGTAGTTTCTCTACGTAGGGTATTTACTCATCAAGTGGCTCTTTAGTTCCCGTTTGAAAGTTTCCGTATTTTGTATCTTCCTGATGTTTTGAGGGAGTGAATTCCAGACTCTCGGTGCAGCTCCGGAGAAGGCCCGATCGTAGGTCCTATTTATCTATCGCCCTCACTCTATCTATCTATCGCCCTCACTTAATCTATCGCCCTCCCTCTATCTATCTATTGCCCTCCCTCTATCACCCTCCCTCTATCTATCTATCGCACTCACTTAATCTATCTATCGCATCACCACAGCATCACTCAGCACCACCACAGCATCACTCAGGGCCACCACAACATCACTCAGGGCCACCACAACATCACTCAGGGGCACCATAACATCACTATGCGCTACCACAGCATCACTGAACGCCACTGCATCACTCGTCGCCACCACAACATCACTCAGTGCCACCACAGCATCAGTCTGTGCAACCATTCAACAACAATTGGTTCAAATATGTTCTCTCAATGTTTAAAGCTTTATTACAAATGTCACAAAAAGATGTTAATATTTTACTTCTGTTTTTGGATTTTCGTCATAATAAAATACAATGAACATAATCTTCACAAAAGTTATTTACAAAAGTTTAAGCTATTGCCATTATAAATTGCAAGAACTTCTTTTTTAAGTATTAATTATTTAAAAAAATGACAAGCCATTGTTATTTGTAATATCAATACATCTAAGTCATGTAAATACAACACACATTGCGTTACAAATGCTATAGGTGTCACTTTTGCGAAAGTTAAAACTTTTGGCATTGTAAATGACAAAGCTATTAATTTCGCTATATTCAAAACCAACACATAAATAAAAAATTGGTCATTTACAATACTAATACTCAAACTTTCCTAATGCGAGACCTATTGCATTGCAAATGCTTGTTGTTTTATTCTGTTTTTATTGGTTTCAAACAAACAACAAAAACATATAATGCTTGGCGACAGCGTCATACATAATGTAATGTCAATTATACAACAGAGGCAGGCATAATCAATCAGGTGGCTTTATAATTTGAGGCAGCTGCTGATGCATTTGGGGTTAAGGGACTTATGGGAGAGCCAAAAGCCACCTCCCAAATCAGTGATCAAGAAGATATATTGGGAGTGGGCACAGGCTGAATTAATACGCAGTGGAGCTGGGGGTCCACTTACCGAGCAGTTTTTAAAGACTAAATGGTCTAGGAAGTTAGAACCCTTCCTTGACCTCATAACTAAGCCTTTAGATAGAACCCTCTATTTAAAGTTAAGGTACGGGACCCTCCCGGTAAATGATTATACATCGAGGTGGTCTATTGTTGACGGTCCTGCACGCAAATGACCGGGGTGCGCGGCCCCGAAGGAGACTGTGGCGCACCTACTGTTTGCCTGCCCCGCATAGAAAATTGCTAGGAAGGTGTGGCTTTAACCAGTATGCAAGGGGTTGGGTTTGAGGTGCCATCGTATGGCTTTAAGAGTTCTTTCCTCTGACCCACCTTTAACTGTTATGGTGTGCGGGGTGGCTACATTTTTGGGCAGGGCTTGGCTGACCCGCATCAGGAGGTTAAAACAGCAAACCCCACCCTGAATTATAGACCACAATCCGCTGTCCCTGGGCCCGATGTAAACCTGGGTTAGCTCTAGCCTGTCGTATTCTTAGCACATTTTGCTAACACTGTACTGTTGAGGAATTTGATTATTAGTAACATCTGATGCATAGCGATTATGTAAAGGTTCCATTTTTATCTTGATATATATCTATGTAGGTTTTAATTAGGGTTTTATCTCTTAATGGATTGTATGTAAAAAAGTCGGAAATGTAACTCTTTTATGGTGAATTTTTTACCGAATAAAGATATTCATTCATTCATTCATTCAGTTCAATAAACATATTAGGTAGAATCAGCAGGTGAAACCAACCATGCGTCCAGTGACGCAGTAAGAAAAGTATACATTGAACCAAGGCCACGAGCCAGTCAGCACTCCGAGGAGTGGCATTACACACTTGGTCATTGGGAAATTGACAAAAACCAATCATACTGGGAGGCATCCACCCTCCGCCTCAGATCCATCTCCAGAGGAAGCGTCATCATGAGCCTGAAACATACCTAGCAACTGTGAGCAGAACATTTTGGCCTCAGCCGCCCCCTCATCCGTGCATGATTCTCATATGTTGTTCCTCTGCCGGCCCCCATTCCAACAAGTCACAAAACCAATTTGTTAACAATGGGGCCCTCATACCCATCCAACCAATGCCCACGTTCCTCTTTGCCAGCAACAAGGTCAACTGGGTTAATCTACAGGGACTCTGCGTCGTCTGGGGCGCACCATCACCCCCAGAAGACAAACAAGTAGAGTCAATGGAACATGGAGTCCAGGTGACCGACTCAATACTCGGCACAACCTGTTCCCAATAAGCCCGAACCTGGACACACTCCCTCGCCAAATGTAGGAAGGTGGCTTAAACCTCCCTACAGTGGGCACATGTGCCCCCCCCCCACCCAGGTTGGGTCTGTTCTGTTGAGGTCATGCGGAGTAAGTAACATGTACGGTGAAGAAAATGAAAGTGCAAAAGTTTAAACCTGTTGTAACAGGATACAATTTGGACAAGGCTCAAGGCACTCACCCAGTCTGGGTCGGAAATGGGTTTACCCAAATCCTTTTCCCAGGCTCCCCGTGGCCCGTGCAGGAAATTGACGTAGGTTGCATATCAGACCCAAGGGCTCTGTAAAAATGGGTAGTTAAGTTGCTTCCTTCTCCCCATCCAATAAGACCATCCAGACCCGCAGAGGGCCTCGGCTCCGCAGGAAAATCAGGCCCAGAGCTCCCTCGCCACACTTTCTAATTTTGCAGAATGTAAAAAATGACCCTGTCCTATCCCAAAAGTGTCTTGTGCATCTTGTAATGAGATTAAGTTATCTCTCTTGTAAAAATCCCCCTTTTCCATACATAACCACCCCCCCTCCCCACTGCTGCTCTAGAGACAAGATTGAGTCAATATTCTGAAAGGGCGTCAAGTGGTGCAGCCTTTTCTGGTCCTTTCTCTACATAATATGGACGTGGGTGCATTTGCTTACAGATGGAACCTTAAATGGTGTAACTTAATGAGGGCTATATGTGCAAATTGAAAAGTAATCGCATGGGGGTGACCCTTGCAATGCTGGAGCAGACCGAACCACCTTTGACTTGGCAGGATTTGATTTGAGAGAAAAGATCAAATTCCTGCCAGTGCAGGTTTGGTTATCCATGATGATTCTCGCACACAGTTTCAAAAGTGTTTAGTTTTCTAATGTGTCGTGGCGAACAGACCTATGAGAATTAGGCTGTCGGCTGGTCTTTTTCCAAAGTATTGAGACATTCTTGGGTTATCTGGACATAGCAGTAATACTGTCATAAAATTCCCAAATGAAGTTTTGAATATTGGACTACATTGTTTGCTGCTGATATAGTTGGTGTTGTAAGTCTTCTGGAGAGGCAATGATTTTAGTGGCAGAAATTGGTTAATTAATGCCATCAAAAGTCCTATGCAAGTTTGTGAGAAGTTGGCCTGATATGTAGTGTTTCCAATTCTGGAACCACTGGGTATCAGTCCAAACAAACCCCAAAGATGTCAGGTTGTAAGTCAACCTTGTAGACAAGCTATCCTAGTGGTAGCATGGACTAAGCAGCCTTAAAGGCTTAACTTAAGAGGTCGTGTTAAGCGAGCTGTTTTACCACATACAATCCTGTAATCAAATGAAAGGACACCACACAAGTATATATTATAAAAATATATGTATTTATTTCTAAATTACTCCCCAGTACTCTTTATGAGGAAAGGGGCACAAGCGTTAAATCAAAAGCACTGTTACACATATAAAGTTGCACGTTTTATGGATGAGGGCGGGTGGCCACTCAGACCATATATTAAAAAAGTGGTATAAGTAACACTTATCGAACAATGGTTAGGCCTAGGGCCTAGAGATTCGCTGGGAGCAGTCAGGACAAGCAATGAAGAAGTCGGGAGTAGCCCACAGGAGACGGGTGCAGCACGGAAAGTGCGGCGCGCACCAATGCACTGTCAATGGTGCGTAAAAGTCAGTTAAAGTGAATTAAAAGATACTTCCGCTGAACCTAGGAACACAAAACTTTAGACACAGACCCTAGAGGTGTGTACCAGTGTAAAGACACCGGCGTTGCAAAGTTACCTCACCCACAGGCCGTGGGTGCACAGGGTCGAAGTGGCGTCGGGTTCTGTCACGCAGGTTCTTGGTGCTTGGAACTGTTGCAGCTGCAGGCGCTGTGAAGCAGAAGTGTCCGGTGCGATCCAAGGGTGGATCGATGTAGAAAAGTACCTGAAAGCAGAGGGGACAGAGTCTGGGTCACTCAGCAGTGACCAGGGTGGAACCAGGACGGAACCAGGCAATGTCGGGCGCAATCAGGCGGTTGTCGATAGGCTTCTCTCCGCTGTCACGTGGGCTCTGGGGCATCTGCGACGTCCAGGAGCAGGTCACGATCTGTCCCACGTAGGCTCTCGCCGTCAGCACCGTCGGCTTGAAGATTGTAGCAAACAGCACTTGGCAAAAGCAATCCACGCGGAACCGGGAGATTGCTTATCACTCGAACCAGGAGGGTCAGAGTGGGTGCTCCTTTTCACAGGAGCTGGTGCAGATCTGGAGCAACCAGAAAAGCAAGTCGGATTTCAAAGTTCGTCGGCACAGGGGCCACAAGCCAGCTGGCAAGTGACCGGGCCAACGCGTCGAGCGCACACAAGCAGAAGGGCCCCACGCAGCACTCAGCGAGTGTGGAGGGGTGAGCTTTGGTGCAAGTGGAGCTCGGGGCTGGGGCTTCTCAAACCCCGGTGTACAGCTTCGAGGGTCACTCGTGGGCCGCACGGTCAGCGTCTCGTGGCCTTTTCAAGATGGCGTGCCCCACGCTTCCGGTCGCCTCCACGGGTCTCAGCTCTGCAGGGACTGTGGATCGGGCAGGTAGAAGGCAGGCAAGCTTGATCTCGTCGATCTCTGTCGCTCGAGTTCCGGCGGGAACTGCAACAAAGCAAGGGTCGAGGGCTGGATGGTGCCTGTTTGCACAGGGTGGTCACTCCTTGACCACAAGGGAGATTCTTCAGTCTTCTCACGTCGTGTAGAAAGTCGAAGGGTCCAGATTTCGTTTCTTATGTTTCTTCAGGATGATCTGAGGTCCGTTGGGACTGCTCCCCCTCTTATTCGAATCTGGGGAGTTGGACATCCTGCTAGGTCCCCTCCTATGGGTGGGACCCAGGAAGGGGGTGGTTACACCCCTCTCCTTTGATCCTGGCCGCGCTGGGACAGGGGCTGGGAGGCCCCAGAACCGGTTTGGCCGGATCCTGCAAGGGGCAGCCTTGTGCTCCCCAGGCAGTGTCTGGTTTCATTGAAACCTCCCTACTCCAATCCACTATCTCCTGTCTGGGGTGGTTTGACACCGCCCTGTGACAGGAAACTCTTTGTCCAGGCCTCCTCTGCCGGGTTTCGGTCAGCAGCAGGAGGTCAGACCCGTGTCTGTGGCAGGGGCATCCATTTTGTGGATCTGAGGCTCATTTTAAATCAACCGCGTTTCAGTAAAGTAACATGTCTTCTCCCTCTAGAAGGGTGGAATGCTACCCCCGTCGCCAGAACTGGCGGGGGGGTAGTATTCCAATTCGTATGACACCTTACACGACATGTTTTGATAAAGCCAAACCAAAGTTGCTATATAACCGCGAGGATTATAAGGCGCTTAAGAGTATATGGTATGGCGTTATCCCGGATCAGCTTAGGGAGTTGTTCCCGACAGCTGCAGACAGGCTCAGCTCATGCCAGAGCACCATCTCACATAAAACCACGCACTCTGCCTCCAGGATTGATGAGGCCTTCCATAGGAGTGGCTTACAGGCTATATATGTGTCCAGATATAGGTTTAGATATAGGTATACTATATCTAAGCAAGGGGTGATTACACCCACTTGCCCCAGCTGAGTGATCAGCCAGTTGTGTCAATTTAAGAACCAGCCAGGGGTGGCAAAAGCTATGCTTCAGCCCCTGGTAGGCCTTGGTGGCACCTATGCCCTGGGCACCTATAGTGCATGGTACAGGGGCTGACAAGGAGTCCATTTCCAATTGTGGTATGTACCTATAGCACATGTATTATAAATTTAGAGAGAGAACAGCAGGCTGGGGGTCTGATTAGCAGGCCCACAGCCTCAGTAAGTCGAAAACCAGTGAAGCAAAAAGCAAAAATTGGGGTGACCATAGGATAGCAGACCCTACTCTCCTACATAACCCCCCCCCCAAACGCAGGGACATTAAACTTAACCTTGACCAGATAAGTCTTCATGTTCTAAGTGGAAGTACCTGGAGAGACCATCTGCATTACCATGGTCAGTCCCTGGGCGGTGCTCCACTGTAAAGTCCATCCCCTGTAGGGAAATGGACCACCTGAGCAGTTTGGGATTTTCACCCTTCATCTGATTTAGCCACAAGAGGGGCTTATGGTCTGTCTGAATTAGGAAGTGAGTACCAAACAAGTATGGCCTCAACTTCTTCAGGGCCCAAACCACAGCAAAGGCCTCCCTCTCAATAGCTGACCAACGTTTCTCCCTGGGGGTCAGCCTTCTGCTAATAAAAGCAATGGGCTGGTCTTGACCATCTTGATTAAGTTGTGAAAGCACAGCTCCCACCCCCAACTCAGAAGCATCTGTCTGTACAATGAACTGTTTGGAGTAGTCGGGACTCTTCAGGATAGGTGCAGAGCACATGGCCTTCTTCAGGTCATCAAATGCCTTTTGACAGCTAACTGTCCACTGAACCTTTTTGGGCATCTTCTTGGATGTCAAGTCATTCAATGGTGTCACAATGGACCCATAGTTCTTTACAAATTTTCTGTAATACCCAGTCAGGCCCAAGAAGGCTCTGACTTGTGTCTGGGTAGTTGGAGGAGCCCAGTCCTGTGTGGTCTGGATCTTGCTCTCCAGTGGTTGAACTTGACCCCCACCTACTAGGTGGCCCAAGTACACAACCTTGCTCTGCCCTATCTGGCACTTAGTAGCCTTGATAGTCAGGCCTGCCTTTTGCAGGGCCTCCAGAACCTTCTTCAGGTGGATCAGGTGATCCTCCCAGGTGGAGCTAAAGACAGCAATATCATCTAGATATGCTGCGCAAAAGTCATCCAACCCAGCAAGGACTTGGTTCACCAACCTTTGGAAAGTGGCAGGTGCATTCTTCAAACCAAAGGGCATTACCACAAACTGATAATGTCCACTAGGGGTAGAGAATGCTGTTTTGGCTTTTGACTCTTCAGCTAGTCTGATTTGCCAGTAGCCAGCTGTCAAATCAAATGTGCTCAGAAACTTGGCAGAAGCCAATTTATCAATGAGCTCATCTGCTCTTGGAATGGGATGAGCATCTGTCCTAGTGACAGCATTGAGACCTCTGTAGTCCACACAAAACCTCATTTCTCTCTTCCCATCTTTGGTATGAGGTTTTGGCACAAGGACCACTGGGCTAGCCCATGGGCTCTCTGATGGCTCAATCACTCCAAGCTCCAACATCTTTTGCACCTCAGCCTTTATACAATCCCTGACATGGTCAGGTTGCCTGTAGATCTTATTCTTCACAGGCAGATTGTCACCAGTATCCACCTCATGGGTGCACCAGTTAGTCTGACTGGGTGTGAGTGAAAACAATTGTCTGTGGGCCTGCAACACCTGTCTGCAGTCCACCTGTTGCTGCTCAGTGAGGCTGCCTGCCAAGGCTACTCCATCAACTGAACCATCATCAGGGTTCTGGGAAAGCAGGTCTGGGAGAGGGTCACTCTCTTCCTCCTGTTCCCCATCTGTGGCCATGAGGAGACTCATGTCCTCCCTGTCAACAAATGCTTTCAAACGATTGACATGGAGCACCCTGTGGGGGCTCCTAGGGGTGCCAAAGTCAACCAAGTAGGTGACTTCTCCCTTCTTTTCAATGATAGGGTAGGGTCCAGTCCATTGGTCCTGGAGAGCTGCTGGCCCCACTGGGTCCAACACCCACACCTTCTGCCCTGGCTGGTACTCAACCAGAACAGCCTTTTGGTCATGCCAGGCTTTCTGTAATTCCTGACTTGCCTCAAGGTTTTTGGATGCTCTCTCCATGTATTCAGCCATCCTGGAGCGGAGACCAAGTACATAGTCCACAATGTCTAGTTTAGGCTTTTTGAGAGGTAACTCCCATCCTTCCTTCACCAAACTCAATGGACCTCTTACAGGGTGGCCAAACAAAAGTTCAAAAGGGCTGTAGCCAACCCCCTTCTGTGGGACCTCTCTGTAAGCAAAGAGCAAGCAGGGTAAAAGGATGTCCCATTTCCGCCTAAGCTTCTCTGGTAAACCTTTTATCATTCCCTTTAGGGTCTTGTTGAACCTTTCCACAAGCCCATTGCACTGTGGATGGTAGGGTGTGGTAAACTTATAGTTTACTCCACACTCTTTCCACATTGCTTTTAAGTATCCAGACATGAAGTTGGTACCTCTGTCTGAAAGAACCTCCTTTGGAAAGCCCACTCTTGAGAAAACTGCAATGAGGGCTTTTGCCACCACAGGAGCTGTGGTGGTCCTCAGGGGAATTGCCTCTGGATACCTGGTGGCATGATCCACTACCACCAGTATAAATCTGTGCCCAGATGCTGTTGGAGGATCCATGGGACCCACAATGTCTATTCCAACTCTTTCAAAGGGTACCCCCACCACAGGTAGTGGTATCAGGGGGGCCTTTGTTGTGCCACCTGACTTACCACTGGCTTGGCAAGTGACACAGGAGCGACAAAACTCCTTGACATTTTCTGACATGTGAGGCCAGTGAAAGTGTGGAACAAGCCTGTCCCAAGTCTTATTCTGGCCTAGGTGTCCTGCAAGGGGAATATCATGGGCCAAGGTAAGAAGGAAGCCCCTAAACTTCAAAGGTATAACCAACCTCCTGGTTGTGCCAGGCTTGGGGTCTCTAGCCTCTGAATAAAGGAGTCCTTCATCCCAATACACTTTATGGGTACCTTGAGCATTCCCTGCAGCCTCAGCAGCAGCTTGCTGTCTGAGGGGTTCAAGTGAAGGGCAATCTAATTGGGCCTGCCCCAGGTCTGCCCTTGAGGGTCCCCCTGTCCCCAGAAACTCAACCTGATCAGGTTCAAGCTCCTCTGAGACAGTCTCCTCTTGGACTGCAGAATCAGTTTCCTGTGAAACCTGATCCTCAACCTGGGGCAAGTGGGAAGGCACAGCCTTAACCCTCTTGCTCCTTCTCTTGGGTTGTGGTTGGTCTATTGTTTCAAGATCCACCACTGGTTCAGGAAGGCACTTCTTAGCCTGAGACCTTGTCACTGCAAGGACATGAGCTGAAATCCCTAGCATTTCTGCATGAGTCCTGTACTCCACTTCTGACCAAACTGAGCTTTCAAGATCATTGCCTAACAGACAGTCTACTGGGAGGTCTGCACTCACAACAACTTTCTTTAGGCCATCTACCCCTCCCCAGGAGAAGTTCACAACAGCCACACTATGGGAAGTAGTGGAGTTGCTTGCATTGGTCACTAGGTAACTTTCACCTAGTACAATTTGTCCAGGGTCCACAAAGCCAGGTGCCACCATTGTGACACTGGCACAAGTGTCCCTGTAGGCCTGAGCCAGTTTCTCATTAATTAAGGGAGTCTGCCTATATTTGCCCAGGTTACTGGGGCTTACTGCAGTGGGCAAAGATATGTCCACATCATATAGGAGAACTGCCTGTGTGGGGATTCTGACTAGGCCAGATTCCACCTCAGTACCCAGGGTCAACCCTACTAAACCCTTTGGCTGTGTACCACCACTGCTGACTGTACTAGGGGGTGCAGTTGCTTTAGGAGCTGCAGTGGTGGGGACTGGATTTTTCTTAGTGCATTCACTGCCCCAGTGTGAAACTGATTTGCAGGTATTACACCAAGGTTTCTTTGGGCCATCATTCTTCTTTTTCTTGTTTCCATTTTGGGAACCCCCCTCCTTATTGCTAGTTTGGGGGCCTGAAGACTTCTGGTCCTTTTCTTTATCTTTCTGATTCCCACCCTTCTGGTCTGTTTTCTTCTGGTCACCTTGGTTCTGGTTTTTCTGCTTAATCCTTGTTCTGACCCATTTGTCTGCCTTCTTTCCCAATTCTTGGGGAGAGGTCAAATCAGAGTCAACAAGGTATTGATGCAACAGCTGGTTCTGACAGTTATTAAGGATCTGTTCTCTCATCATAAGATTGTACAATCCTGTATAGTCTGAAACTTTACTTCCCTGCAGCCAACCCTCCAGAGCCTTAGTGGCACAATCTACAAAATCAGTCCAGTCCTGAGTCTGTGCTTTTTGGGTGTCTCTGAACAACAACCTGTATTGCTCAGTGGTTAGGCCAAACCCTTCAATAAGAGCACTCTTCAGAACAGAGTAGTTTTTGGCATCCTCAGGTCTAACAGTGAGGAGCCTGTCCCTCCCTTTCTCAGAAAAGGAGTACCATAAAATTGCTGCCCACTGATCCTCAGGGACCTGCTGTACCATGCAGGCCCTCTCAAGAGCAGTCATCCATTTGTGGATATCATCCCCTTCCTTGTAGGGGGGCACAATTTTTGTCAGGTTTCTATTGTCATAGGCCCTGTCTTTTTCTTTAGGAACTTTGCTGCCACCAGTGGCATCTAAGCCACACAATTTTCTCTCTCTTGCTAAAGCAAGTTTAGCTTGAGCCAAGGCTACCTCTTCCCTTTCTATTTGGAGTTGGACAGCCCTCATCCTGGCCCTATGCTCTTTTCTCTGGGAGGAAGTCATTCCTCTTTGAGATTCTCTTGAGGCACTAGAAAGGTGAGAGTCCCTTGACAGAGATCTCTCCCTTCTATTACCTGGGAGAATTTGGTTATGAGATCTGGAGTGGTGCTGGCCCTCTCCATTCCCATGTAGGTCCAAGTTGGCCTGGTTAAGCCTGGCAACCTGTACCTGGTTTCCCACCTGATCCTGATCTTCAGGCTCTTCTACATCAGAGCCTTCCTCTTCCTCTTCCTCCTCCTCTTCTTCTGGAAGATTCTCATTCTCAGGGGAGTTTATCCCTTCACCTGAATCTAAGGGAGCCTGACTCACCTTATCTAGATCATCCTTTTCTAGGAGAGCTACTAGGGAAGGAATGGTAGGGCCTCTGCCCTTTTTTAGCCCCCTGGCTGTGCACAAGGCACTCAGGTCTTTGTGGCTAAGGTTGTCATATCTGGATGTTGTCCCTATAGGATCAACTATTACAGGAGCAGAGCCTGAAGCTCTACCTGTATCAGACATGACTGCTAGTGAGGTGTAAGTGGTGCACTTACCTACACTAAGTGGTTTCCTACTGTACCTTGCTAGTGAGTTGTAGTCAGGGTGTGCTAATCCCTTTAATCTACAACTACTAAGTTCAGTAGAACTTAATATGCTAAGCTTTTGATTTATATGTACCTAGAGGTACTTGATGTGATCTTTCAATTTGATAAAGATTGCAATGGTAAAACAAACAGCAAGCTCAAATCCGCACCGCTGCACACCAATGTGAGAAGTTGGCCTGATATGTAGTGTTTCCAATTCTGGAACCACTGGGTATCAGTCCAAACAAACCCCAAAGATGTCAGGTTGTAAGTCAACCTTGTAGACAAGCTATCCTAGTGGTAGCATGGACTAAGCAGCCTTAAAGGCTTAACTTAAGAGGTCGTGTTAAGCGAGCTGTTTTACCACATACAATCCTGTAATCAAATGAAAGGACACCACACAAGTATATATTATAAAAATATATGTATTTATTTCTAAATTACTCCCCAGTACTCTTTATGAGGAAAGGGGCACAAGCGTTAAATCAAAAGCACTGTTACACATATAAAGTTGCACGTTTTATGGATGAGGGCGGGTGGCCACTCAGACCATATATTAAAAAAGTGGTATAAGTAACACTTATCGAACAATGGTTAGGCCTAGGGCCTAGAGATTCGCTGGGAGCAGTCAGGACAAGCAATGAAGAAGTCGGGAGTAGCCCACAGGAGACGGGTGCAGCACGGAAAGTGCGGCGCGCACCAATGCACTGTCAATGGTGCGTAAAAGTCAGTTAAAGTGAATTAAAAGATACTTCCGCTGAACCTAGGAACACAAAACTTTAGACACAGACCCTAGAGGTGTGTACCAGTGTAAAGACACCGGCGTTGCAAAGTTACCTCACCCACAGGCCGTGGGTGCACAGGGTCGAAGTGGCGTCGGGTTCTGTCACGCAGGTTCTTGGTGCTTGGAGCTGTTGCAGCTGCAGGCGCTGTGAAGCAGAAGTGTCCGGTGCGATCCAAGGGTGGATCGATGTAGAAAAGTACCTGAAAGCAGAGGGGACAGAGTCTGGGTCACTCAGCAGTGACCAGGGTGGAACCAGGACGGAACCAGGCAATGTCGGGCGCAATCAGGCGGTTGTCGATAGGCTTCTCTCCGCTGTCACGTGGGCTCTGGGTCATCTGCGACGTCCAGGAGCAGGTCACGATCTGTCCCACGTAGGCTCTCGCCGTCAGCACCGTCGGCTTGAAGATTGTAGCAAACAGCACTTGGCAAAAGCAATCCACGCGGAACCGGGAGATTGCTTATCACTCGAACCAGGAGGGTCAGAGTGGGTGCTCCTTTTCACAGGAGCTGGTGCAGATCTGGAGCAACCAGAAAAGCAAGTCGGATTTCAAAGTTCGTCGGCACAAGGGCCACAAGCCAGCTGGCAAGTGACCGGGCCAACGCGTCGAGCGCACACAAGCAGAAGGGCCCCACGCAGCACTCAGCGAGTGTGGAGGGGTGAGCTTTGGTGCAAGTGGAGCTCGGGGCTGGGGCTTCTCAAACCCCGGTGTACAGCTTCGAGGGTCACTCGTGGGCCGCACGGTCAGCGTCTCGTGGCCTTTTCAAGATGGCGTGCCCCACGCTTCCGGTCGCCTCCACGGGTCTCAGCTCTGCAGGGACTGTGGATCGGGCAGGTAGAAGGCAGGCAAGCTTGATCTCGTCGATCTCTGTCGCTCGAGTTCCGGCGGGAACTGCAACAAAGCAAGGGTCGAGGGCTGGATGGTGCCTGTTTGCACAGGGTGGTCACTCCTTGACCACAAGGGAGATTCTTCAGTCTTCTCACGTCGTGTAGAAAGTCGAAGGGTCCAGATTTCGTTTCTTATGTTTCTTCAGGATGATCTGAGGTCCGTTGGGACTGCTCCCCCTCTTATTCGAATCTGGGGGGTTGGACATCCTGCTAGGTCCCCTCCTATGGGTGGGACCCAGGAAGGGGGTGGTTACACCCCTCTCCTTTGATCCTGGCCGCGCTGGGACAGGGGCTGGGAGGCCCCAGAACCGGTTTGGCCGGATCCTGCAAGGGGCAGCCTTGTGCTCCCCAGGCAGTGTCTGGTTTCATTGAAACCTCCCTACTCCAATCCACTATCTCCTGTCTGGGGTGGTTTGACACCGCCCTGTGACAGGAAACTCTTTGTCCAGGCCTCCTCTGCCGGGTTTCGGTCAGCAGCAGGAGGTCAGACCCGTGTCTGTGGCAGGGGCATCCATTTTGTGGATCTGAGGCTCATTTTAAATCAACCGCGTTTCAGTAAAGTAACATGTCTTCTCCCTCTAGAAGGGTGGAATGCTACCCCCGTCGCCAGAACTGGCGAGGGGGTAGTATTCCAATTCGTATGACACCTTACACGACATGTTTTGATAAAGCCAAACCAAAGTTGCTATATAACCGCGAGGATTATAAGGCGCTTAAGAGTATATGGTATGGCGTTATCCCGGATCAGCTTAGGGAGTTGTTCCCGACAGCTGCAGACAGGCTCAGCTCATGCCAGAGCACCATCTCACATAAAACCACGCACTCTGCCTCCAGGATTGATGAGGCCTTCCATAGGAGTGGCTTACAGGCTATATATGTGTCCAGATATAGGTTTAGATATAGGTATACTATATCTAAGCAAGGGGTGATTACACCCACTTGCCCCAGCTGAGTGATCAGCCAGTTGTGTCAATTTAAGAACCAGCCAGGGGTGGCAAAAGCTATGCTTCAGCCCCTGGTAGGCCTTGGTGGCACCTATGCCCTGGGCACCTATAGTGCATGGTACAGGGGCTGACAAGGAGTCCATTTCCAATTGTGGTATGTACCTATAGCACATGTATTATAAATTTAGAGAGAGAACAGCAGGCTGGGGGTCTGATTAGCAGGCCCACAGCCTCAGTAAGTCGAAAACCAGTGAAGCAAAAAGCAAAAATTGGGGTGACCATAGGATAGCAGACCCTACTCTCCTACAAAGTTGCTGGTGTGACTTTTTCTATCTTGCTCTTTTACATTGCATTCCATTTCTCTTTGCACCTTTTCTCAGAATATCTGTCTTCATCTGTTTATCTGAGTATAGGTTTTACCTCTTTTCTCTGTTGGTAATTGTCTCTTAATCCTTTGTCTAACACTGATATGTTGTATTATTGAAGCACAGCACGCCAAATAGGTGCCTTTAGGTACCATGAATACTGTTAACATCACATAAGATTTTCCTTGCAGCTTATATTCCACATAACTTTTACGCCTCTTTCAGAACTTGTGACACACAAATGTCAAAGCATTTAGCATGGATACCATTTCTGGCAAATGCTAAACTTATTTCTGTATGCAGTTTATACCTTAAGATTAAATGCTGTATATCTTCATGAGTTTAATATCCGCTTCTCTTTTGTTTTGATTTTTGTAGGTCCCTGAAATGTCTACAGAGGAGAAAATAGGGCCCTCCCCTACTTCATCAACTTCTTTTGAGATGGTAGATGCTGTCAGTGAATACGAGCCAGTGTCCCATCACTGGTTTTTCAACAAGCCTGCTGAAGTCAAGGCTTGCTGGACCCCGCTGAGCAAGGAAGATTCTCAGAAATTAGAAGAGGCGTACACTCGTGGTATGTACTGATAGTTTCTTCTGATATGGTAGTGCAGTTTATCTTGCTCTGTAGTGTCCTCTACTTTCACCCCAACCTGTTGTAAAAATTAACGTCATTGCCCAGTGTCAACTGTGAACTGCTTTAGCTAACCCTGCCTTTTAACCAGCGAATCATTGCCGTCTACGGTTCGGTAAGATTGTAAACATTAGGTAACATCCCCAAAGTGCTAGTGTTTCTAAAAACAAAAACCAGGACTGAATGTAGATAACCCCTATGGCATTGGTCAATTGGTTGGTTGGTAAGGTGGAACACTTTAGTGAATGATTAATCATTGTTTGTGCTTTGTATAGCGATACGTTTTGAACATGACTAATTAGCATTCAATAAAGTGTTTCTTGTCTTGCTATATCTGGAGGAACATCAGTCAGTGCACAGATAAGATCCAGATTGACCGAGGCAATTCAGTAAAAAATAGTTTTCTCATTCAGGCAAACTAAAACACACCTATAGTCTTCTTGCAGGAACTTAGAAAATTGATTATATCACTCCTATTGTGCTCACTACACTGGCTATAAAATTC